>NC_087347.1:121905752-122530752 GCF_030014295.1 Loxodonta africana | reverse complement strand
TGATTCAAGACAATCACTTACACAAACAGGCAATTTAGCAGAAGTCTCTGTGAACACATTAAGAAATATCCCCTATTATCAAAACAAACGATTTTCCCGTCTGTTTGGAACTGATCCAGGGATATTTAATGAAGTGAAGCTTTCTTTCCTACATATAATTCAACATACTACTTATGTGAGCAGACGTTTATGAAATGCCTACAACAAGGCAGGCCACCCAAGATTTGGTCTTCTCCTTCCCTGAGGAATTACTGCCGGAACGCTAACTGGTGTTTAGTTGTTTAGCTTTAGCTGGTTCAGTTTCTTCGGCAAAAGATGCGATAACAAAACACACATTGTAAACTGCAACAGAATCGACTAGAGGCATTCTCGGTGCCCTTATCTTGAGCCACTCTCACGTACTATTTTCTTTTGATCTTGTCTCTTCCTTGTCTAAAACCCTTCAATGGCTCTAAGAGGACAAAAGTGAACCGAAAGGTGCCCTCCTCTCTTCAGCTTTAGAGTGTCCTGCCCTCCGAATACCTTGTATGGCAGCCTCGGCAACCACAGTAGCCCTGCTATTTTACCCCTCTGCTTCAGCCCAGGAGTCTCAGGTGGCACAAACAGTTACATGCTTGACTCCTAACTGCAACGGAAAACCCTATGGAGCACAGTTCTACCCTGCAATACATGGGGTCACCATGCATTGGAAATGACTCAAGGGCAACTGGTTTGGTTCTTTTCTTTGTGCTTCTGCCTGGAAAGTACAACTTCCCCTGGCTCCTACCACCTACCATTCAAACTCCTTAGTTTTTCTGAGGCCTGAGGTATAAACCCCACCTTGGTACTTAATCTGTTTTGGGCTCACAAAGACAAGCAGACATTTAGCAGGTGTGCACCTGAGCTTCCAGTCCTCAGCCACAAAATACCAACCCAAGGGCTATGACCAAAGTCACCTCTGTCAAGCTTTTATTCCTTAGTTCCTGGATGAATTCATAACAGAAAAAAGGATACTCAGATCAACGAAAGGAGGCACCTTGAAACCAAAGGACAGAGCAACCTCAGGCAAATTTAAATTATTAACGTTGAAGATTTGTTTCAGAGAATGGGAATCATACGCTCGAATGTATGACTTATATGCTTCCTGGGCTGACTTATGAAGGAAGTAGTTCTTTTCAATCAGTTGTTCAAGCTGAAATGGAAAGAAACATTGGTTTTAATAAAAAATTGTCATTTGCCCTAAACATACAGATTTCACACACCATTGAACAAAGCCATCCCACAGCAAACATTTCTTCGAATGTACTTGCTCCAGGCTTGGGGACATGTGCAAAACCATGCTTGGGTAAGAACAATGCCAACATTCTTGGAAGGCAGGGGCTGAAACAAAGCAGTGAGCGCAGGAGCACAGGAAACCAGCACAGCAAGAGACCATGAAGGTCACAGTCCAAACTCTCCATTCTATGAAAGGGGGCAAGCCGGAGGACAGTGACGGCCCACAGAACACTAGGAAGGCAGTGCCAGGACTAAGTTACCTCTTCTAAGTGTGAAAGAGCATACCTGAGACTGAATATCAGAAATTTTGGACCAGGAAAACTCAAATTCACTTAAAGGGACCTAGAAAACAAAAAGTATAAAGATTAGCGAACCAGGACAGATCAACACTGAAATTTGAGATAAAGGGAACAGCTGGGGACATGATGGAGCCTGGGCAGTGGTGGTTTCAACCCGGCTCATAGACACCAAAGGCCAGGAGGACAAGCAGACCTGTGGAATGCCTGGGGAGAGTCGCTAAACTCTGCTCCGCTCACTCATCTCCCAGTGTTCTGGGGGTTCATACCAATCATGCCAGGGAACAGGCATTTCTTTCCTCCTGAAAGGGAAGGCGAGGAACTAGGCATGGACAACAAGCTGGTAAAGCACTGTCTGCTCAGTAAGAATCTCCACAATCCTGATTATTTGGAGTGATGCAGCATTGTCATGGATTGAATCGCGTCCCCCAAGATATGTGTTGGAGCCCTGACCCTATAATACTGACGATATAATCTCCTTTGGGAATAAGGTTTTGTTATGTTAATGACACTGTGACAGTATGGAAGGTGCTCTAAACCTAATCACTGGGGGTGGGGCAGGGGGAATGCCACATGGAGATGGCTGAGGAACTCAGGAACGCTGGGGCTGTAGACACTGAGACAAGGCTCTTCCCCCAGAGTACCCTGACAGACAGCCTTCCCTTAGAGCCAGTGCCCTGAATTCAGACTTCCAGTCTCCTAAACTGAGAGAAAATAAACTAGTTCTTTAAAGCCAGACACTTGTATTTCTGTTATGGCAACACTAGGAAACTAGGACAAGCATCCTGAAGCTTCTGGCCAGCAGGAGAGCTGCGCTACCACACTGCCCTCGACTACAGACTTCTACAGGAAGGGTTTGCCATCAGTCATCATTTACCAAAAACTGGAGAAGTGCCGAGCCCTGTACTAGGCTCTGGCCCCTGGCCCCAGAGAGCTTGTCTGTGGGGCACAGATGAGTGAAGAAGTGATAACTCAATGAGCACCAGGTGCTGAGCAACACGAGGGGTGGCACAGATTGAGCAGGGGGTGGATTTAGGGTTGACATTAACCTTTTCACCGTGAGACTGCTGAGATGGTAAAGAGCTGTGAGGGGGAGACTCTGGTAATATATGAACATCAATGAATAAGGAACAGAGGAGGGAGAAGCAACAATGAGCGGGAAACCCCACTTCAGGTGAGGTAGTAGGAACAGGTGCTAGAATGAAGAGGTGCCGAGAAAACAGTGGGGTGTGGGGGTGGGGCAAGAGGCAGAGACGACCAGGTGTTGGGGAGCTGAAGGGAGTGAAGGTTTCAAACAGGGTTGCAGGAGTGGGAGGAGACTGGGGACACAGAGGTACTGCTGAGCAGCACCGAGGTGGAGGGCGAACCACGTGGGCAGCTTTCTGTCCACACCTCCTGGGCCAGCACCATGTACCATCTCACTTGCTGAACTGTTTCAATAGCATTGCACCAGCTCACTCTTCTGACACATCTAGAAATGGTGCTCAAGGCCATCTGCGTTGGCAAACAGCCCCTACAAGAGGACTCTGTTCCCAACCTAAGATTTTCCAAGCCAAGACCTTTACCTTGGATTGCTTCAAGTAACGAAGGAAACCCAATTCTTCCGGACGCAAGATGAGCAAGGCATGCCCTCTTCCATTCAGGCCTCTGGCTGTCCTACCCACACGATGAATGTACTCCTGTGGCGGAAAGGTAACCTGGTTAATGACGACTCCCACAGGACCCCGTTTACAACGTATTTGCCTTTCCAGGATGTACAAGGCGGTGGCCAGAGGACAGTCACAACATCTGTATCCATATGGTGCATTTCCCCTCAGGGCTGTGTCACACAGACCCTTCACCATAAAGCCATTCCACCACTTCCTCTGGCACACACCACCCCAAAGAAGTTGCAACAGCGCAATGACCAAGGATGAAGGAAGGCTGGACATGATGGTCACATTAATACTATCGTGTACTAAGTGTGCTTCATCTTTCAAATGCCTTCCCCAGCCATGGTTAAATGCTAGTTAAAAATGAATAAAATCCATTGTTTACTGAAAACACGTCTTAATAAAACTTATTCGACTACGAGACCATATCCATCTCTTTAATTTCCTTCTGACACCTGTTCCTCTTAACAGGTCACCCCAAGGAAATAACATTCTAACTCAAGTCCCCTGATACCTCTCAAATGCCCATGCACACACCCCTCTGGGCCCTGTGAAGCCCTAAATACTTATCAGACCAGAGGAATACTACAGAGGCACTGTGCAGTGCAACATGACTTGAACAGCTAAGAGATAAACCTATTGAATGTGAAATGTGGTATTTCTCAGGGAACCCAGACAGAAAGTGCACCCCTTAATGTAGAATGTTTCTAGAAAAGGCCCAAGGATGCCAATTACCTTGGGGTCATCTGGAGGGTCATACTGAACAATCCAGTCAACTTCAGGAATATCCAGACCTCGAGCTGCCACGTCTGTACACAACAGTATCCCTGAATCTGCATTGCAGAATTGAAAGAATGTGGTTGTTCGCTTATTTTGCTTCTGCCTTCCCTGGAATAAGATAAAAACACCCATTAGAGCTTAACCTGTTATATTTCAGGTTCACTCCCTGGCCTACGTGGATGGTGTCTCTCACCCCTTTATGGCCCTGTCCCCTCCGTGCCCAACACAGCTCCCTGTACACAGGATCAATACCCAATGCTGACCAACTGCCGAGAACCAAGTTTAGAGGAGAGAGCAATACCGCAGCCCCATCATCTATACAGCCTGACAAGCAAAACCTATTTAAATAACAACAAAAACTCATCGTTACCACTTACATGAATGGCCAAGACAGGCAAATCAATGTAGTTCAGCAGCTCATAGTGGTATTTAACAGACTTGCAGGAGGAAAAGAACACCATTAGTTTCTTCTTTCGGTTTTTCTTAAGGAATGTGAAGAGCAGAAGGAATCTTTTTTCAGAGGCACAAACAACATATCCCTAGAAGAGGATCAGGTGACTGGATATAAATTAATCAGACATTTTCAGCTTCATGAATCAGTATAATTTTATAGAAATTAGATAAATACAGTATTGCACACACACTGCCATTCCTAGCTATAGCCAAACTGCTGCCTTGATTATAACAAACTGTTCCCAAAATAATTTCTCCAATGACTTTTAAGATTTCTAAAATAAGGCTAATGTACTGTCAAATGGCTACAGTCACTGACACCGAACACTTTGACAGAGAAAAGAGAGCTGACCCAATCCGAGTTTACAGCACTTCGCACTTGGAGCGTCACACGATGCCCAAGTTCATTACACATGAATTAAAAACTTGCTAACCTACTGGCCTTCTAGATGATCTGCAAAACAACTACAAGGAATCACCTCATTTGACCCTTAAAGGTCAAGGCACTGATGAAAAGTACCTGCTCAAGACCATCCACTGTTGCATGGGCTTTATCATCATCAACACCGACATACAACGGCTCCTTTTTCAGAGAAATCCTTGCCAGGTCTTCAACTTTTCGAGTTTGCGTGGCAGAAAACAGCATGGTCTGTCTGCGCACTGAAACAGATACACACAAAAATAACCCAAGCTGTTAGGAAATCTTCATCTCTCCGTAGCCATAAGTACCCTATGCAGAAACACCAGGACTGGGTGCCATGACGTCACCACGGATTCTACAGGTGAAGGTAGGAAGGGAGTCTCACCAATGACTTTATGTCTGTTACACACTTGACTTAGAAGAAACAGGCAAAGCCCTTGAAAGACACACTGTGCAAGTTCATTCAAGGAAAAAAAAAAAAGCAGAAAACTTGAATACTCTTATATCCATTAAAAAAAATTATAGTTAACACCTTCTTGTAAAACTGCAGGCCCAAATGGCATCGCTGGTGAATTCTTCCTAGTATCTAAGGAAGAAATCCTACCAGTTCTACACAAACTCTCCAGAAAATCAAAAAGGAGAATTTACTTGCCATTCATTCTCTGAAACCAGCTTTACCCTCTGTAACGGATTAAATTCTGTTCCCCCCAAATTATTTATTGGAATCCTAAACCCCATATCTGTGGACATAATCCCATTTGGGAACAGGGTCTTTGCTATGTTAATGAGACCACACCAGCATAGTGGTGTCCTAAGCCTAGTCACTTCTCAGTTTTAAGGAGCAGCACAGAGACAAGCAGGTGGAGAGCACCAAGGACCTGAGGAACACCGGGGTTACGGAAGCCGAGACCAGAATCTTCCCTAGAGTTGAAAGAGAGAGAAAGAGATCCCAGCCCACTTCTGAGTTATAAAAAGAGCGCATCAGACACACGAGCAAGCACATACAGGGGTCGCCGTCTGAAGATGAAGGAGGCAGATGAAGGAATCTACATGCCCAGGGATGTCCAGAATTGTAGTACGGCCCAGTCCTCCTCTGTCCTATAGGTCGCTATGAGTTGGAAAACCTGACAGCATACAACAACCACAGAAGCTGAACTAGACAAGGATGGAGCCCCCCCTAGAGCCACACGCTAAATCAGACTTCTGGCCTCCTGAGCCCTGAGAAATTAAACTTCTATCGTTTAAAGCTGCCCACTTGTGGTATTTCTGTTATGGCGGCACTAGCAAACTAAGGCACTCTCACAACCAAAACCTGATGACACTACAGGAGAGCTACAGACCAATAAAGCTCATGAATATAGATGTAACACTTGTAAACAAAATTGTAGCAGTAATAAAAAGGATGATACTTCGTGGCCAAATGAGGTTTATTCAGGAATATAGAGTTACCTAAAATTTGAAAATCAGTACCATTCATCACATTAACAAGCAAATTAAAAAAGAAAAATCATCTAATCATTTCAATAAACAGAAAAAACATCTGACAAAATCTAACAATTATTCCTGATAAAAACTGTCTGGAAACTAGAACAGAAAAGATACTTTCCTAACATGATAACGGGATGTACACGAAAAACCTGCAACTAAAACCACTTAATGGTGAAAGGCTGAATGCTCTCCCACGTAAAATCAGGAACGAGGCACAGGTGTCCACTCTTGCCACTTCTATCAACCCTGTATTAGAAATTCTGGCCAGTGAAAGCAGGCAGGAAAAAAGTGAATGAAGTGAAAGTCTATTTGTAGATAATATGATCACCTATGTAAAAAATCCAAAAGCCTAGGGTCATCTGGAGGGTTATACTGAATGATTTCCAGTTGACTTCGGAAATACCTATCTTGCCAGATACAAGACTAAAAAAACAAAAATAACGAATTGTTTACTTCTACGTACGCGTAAAGAACACCTGGAAACTCAGTTAACAGAAAGCAGCAAATCTATGGCTACCTGGGAGATATCAGATGACATTATAATAACCAAGATGGAAGAAAGATAATGAGACATATGTTAAGACTGTTTAATTTGCATTAAAATCTCTAAAATGCCAAGCCACCTTATCAAGTTAATATTAAACTTCTGGGTAGTGAAATGGTTAAATGCTCAATTACTAACCGGAAGGGGCTTGAACCCACCCAAAGGTACCTGGAAGAAAGGCCTGGCAATTGAAAACTCTGGAGCAAAGTTCTATTCTATACACATCGGGTTGTCATGAGTCAGAACTGACTTGACGGCTACAAGTTTTTTTTTTTTTTTTTTGTGGAAGTCTGATGCTTGCGTTTCAATCTCCAAGGCTGACTGGCACACTGCTTCATCTGGCTATCATAAAATTTTGATATCAATGTAATAATTTTCCTACAGGAACGACCCTCGCCCATCTCTAGTAAGTACTTTGTAAGCCACATGCAGATGCTACCTACTCACCTGGCAGAAGTTTAATAATTTGCTTTAATTCCTCTTCAAATCCAACATCCAAGATACGATCAGCCTCATCAATAACCAGACACTGCAGGTTTTTATACATAAACCCTGGGGTATTCTAAGGAGATAAAGGAGAGCGAAAAACCGTCAGTTGTTAAATTGATGTTCACAGAAGATGAGACCGGCGCACCTAATGGTGTTTTTGTACCTGCATGTGGTCCAGGAGGCGGCCTGGTGTGGCCACGATGATGTTGATCCCATTAGCGAGTTTCTGTGCTTCAGCAGATCTGTTACTGCCCCCCATGATCAACCCGTACGTGTGAACGTGGTACGTCATCAGCTCCTTCAGCACGCCAAAAGTCTGCATGGCCAGCTCCCTGGTAGGGGAGAGAATAAGGACTCCTGTTCCTAAAAAGCAAAGAATGAAATAGTAGATGAAAAGCAAAGAAAAAATATTTAGACGGCAAAGCTGGCTGTCATCACAAGCCTGTAACAGCCACAAAAGGAAGTTCTAGTGAGATGATGACAGAAACAGAAAGCTTACCGTTCCTGGGCATGAATTTTAATTTAACAATGAGTTCAACTGCAGGGATGAGAAATGCGAGGGTTTTGCCACTGCCTGTTTTTGCAGCTGCTAGAAGATCCCTACATATTAAAAAGGGAAAGAAGGAGAAATTTAGTCTGCTCACTCCACCCACATTTCTGGAATATATACGATGTACTGGGCACCCAGGCTACAGCATGAACAAGACAAAGCCTCTGCCTTCTTTATCACTGCTACTGTTCCTGCCTCAGCAATAAGAATCGTGCAACGGAACGGAAATGAACACCCTCCTCCTTAAGGCTTTTGATGAAGGGTGAACACATGACTCAACACACAGTGCAAATGAACGAGCCCATACCGGTATTTTCTTTTCAATCCACTCGTGCTAAAAACAGAGACACCAATGCCTAAGTGCTGATGTCTGGCATACCTGCCTTCCAGAAGTGGTCTGATACTTTTATGTTGGATTTCAGTCATGTTCGTAAAGCCCATTTCTTTTATCGCCTTCAGAGTGTTTTCATTGACAAGATTAGTTAGAGAAGTGAATGAAGAATCCTCAAAAGCTCCTAAACAGAAAACAGTTCATCATTAGCAAATTTCTCCATTTATTTATCTAATACCGCTGTAGTTGCCTAAGCGATCAGTTTTGATGACTGAAAGCATTACAGGGTACAGTCAAGCTTCTTACCGCAAAAGACTAAAACCCCAATCACAGTCACATGATAATAGTAAGAAAATAATAAAAACAGCAAGAAAATCTTTCAAAGTTTTTCCTTGCTGATGGCTGTTTGATTTAAAGTCCAGAGCCTATAGCGCCACAAAGGAAAAATAGGCAGAGAAGAGGCACAACTGACCGAGCCAGTATTAAACCTCCAGGCTTCCAGGTCCATGACTTTCCCATTTCATCACGGAATGAGTTTTAGAAGATGACAAACCAAAATAACCAGGGATCCTAGAAACTATTTGTGTGCATATGAAAATATCAGGAGTGGAGAAAGGAAAAAAAAAATAAAGAAATGTGAAGAACCAAGGCACCACAAAGCGGAACACAAAAAGAAAAAAAAGCAGGAAGATATAAAAACATGTCCACATTTACCTTTTTTCCACTAAAAGTCAAAACAGAAACATCACACCCTATAATCCAGAGAGGCTTGACATTTTTAAGAAAATATACCTTGAAAGCTGTCTGGAGGTTACCTGTGAGTCCCAGGGGCAGGCTGGGCACTTCGCTGCCGTCGTCTTCATCACCGGGCTGTTCCACCCTCCTTTCTGTTTCTGCAGGAGCCTTGGCACCACCCTCTTCAGATGCCTCTTTGTTTTCAGTTTTTGCTTTTTTTGTGTCTTTGGTTTCAAGGGAGAAAACACAATTAAAAAAAACAAAAAACAAAACAAACAAAAACAAAACACCAAAGGAGATCACAAAAGGCTTGTGATACAAAAAGTTATAAATTCTTTTTCCAAATGTCAAAACATACCAGTTTTAATCTGCGAAGAAATCTCTTTTTCAAAAGACTAAAACTTGCTTCATTTGTAAAAAGATTTGGTTACACTTAGTAACCATAAGTACACGTAGATCTGCCAACAAAAATTTATTTTTTAGGCTTCTTAAATATATTACACCTTTTCTTTAAGTGATCAAATTTTTTCTTAAAAGTTCAATAATTTATAAGTATACTAATTATACCAAATTCCATATACTTCATTTGGAAAAAACCAAACCAAAACAAAAAACAAGCACGTCAGATTAACATAATGGTTTTTTAAAACTCATTATAAGCACTGACTTTTCCTCCTGTGCTCATTAAAAAATAGATTTTCTATAAATACTACTTTGCTTTAAAGACGAAAGAAAAAAACCCAACAAACAGTAAGGGTTTTAGGCCTAAAAAGAACAGAAAAGCCAAAGGCCTTTCAGGAAACTAGAGACAGACAGACAATAAAGCAGGGGTGAAATCATCGACCCAGCTAGGTGATATAAATGAGATGCTCCTTGGTTGGAAGTGGCAGGGGGATGAGCGGTAAGGCCTCCTAGCTTCTTCCTTTCGCATTCAGCAGTCCACAATGGGATCCTAAACTACCTTTCCCGCCTGACCTCCTACTACTTTCTTAAATATTCCATTCTGGGTCAAACAGGTTAACCAACATGCTGGGCTTTTTCAGAAATGTACGGCAGTTAAGTGATGCTAGTTACAACAGAACTGACCTAGACCAGAACGCAGGGCTGGCCTCTCCCCTGCACCTTACTGTCTCCCTTCTGGGAACTGGCCATCTCTGTAGGGTTCACATGTTCAAAAGCCACAGGAACCATGACCTGGTCTTCGTGTCTCATCACGTCTCTTTTCCGCAGAACAGTTCTTAAACCTTACCACCAGAATTAAATCTCTCAGCCCGGTGACTCAATGCTTCAGTGTAGAAATTACGCCTTTGGCATAGGCAGAGGAGGAACCCTAAATGCATCAATCGTTTTAGGACTGGCTCACACTCACTTTAAATAAAACCTGGAATTCCTAACCTGCATGCTTTCCCTGATCTCCTTTCACCTTTTATTTAAGCAATTTCTCCTAACACACAAACTGGTTAGCTTATTGGCAACATGAAGACAGCCAGGCATATCTGGGAAGGCTCAAAGCTCCTTTCTAAATGAAACCTTTATTTCAGATAAAATAGATGTTTACGACATTCTAACCTAGAGGTCAGCAAGCTTCTTCTGTAAGGGGCCAGATAGAAAATATTTTATGCTTTGCAGGCCATTTGGTCTCCAACTCAACTTTGCTGCTGTAGTGATGAATGCAGCCAGAGATAGAGTCCTGATAGTTTGCTGACCCCTGTCCTAGGCTACCTCTGATTCTGTTTGTTCTCATGGCAACTAACATGTCTATTCCTTCACCTGAGCTTATTCAAATCCACTCACCTTTAAAATAAATAAATAAAAGGCACCGCCCCTCCAACACTATCCTGCTCCTCTTACTCACTTGGAAATTAACATTCCATGGTATTTTACACACTTTACACATCTAAATTATCACTAAGTCTCCTTTCTGAGGAGGGAGCGGTGGTGGTGGTGGTGGTAATTTGTCAGAAAAAAATGAAGGAATGGGGTAAAGAGGTAAATGAAAAGAATCATTAATGCAAAACCCCTTGATATATACAGGCTTGGGAAGATAGGGTCTATTGCGAGCCCGGATTTCATTAGTAATTCCACAATCCTGTTAGCAAACAGATACCCTAAAACATTTCTATTCTATGCTGTTTATCATAAAAAGCCCAGAAAATGGTCAGAGAAAGGCAAAATATTTTCAGGAATTCCAAGGAGATTGTTATCTAAGTGTGGCGTTCTCTTCAAGGCTGTTAGGTAATATAAAAGCATGACATACAGTTCAACATTAAAACAAAAACAGTTAATCTCTTATCCCCCAATAAAATGTTGCCTTTGGTTACCAGGCTAATTTCTGGTGTCCTAGCGAGGGGAGGGGATTCTTAGGTTCCACATACACGTACAGTAATAACAACAGAAGAAAAGTGGGGTGGTAACTGTGAAATACTGAATGGCCGACGTTCAGAAACAACAAGTACCTACCAGGCCCAGCAGCATCCCCCATTTTTCTCTTTTTCTTCTTTTTCTTTTTTGATTCTGAATTGGGAGGCTGTGTTGTTGCTTCCCCATTGGTTAAAATGGCAGATTTCTTGGGGGATTTTTTAATTTTCACGCTTTCCAGTGTTCCTTTAGGTGTGTCTCCATTTTGGGTTCCTGACAAGCCCACGTTCATAGACTGTTGTAGGGATTTTTTATCTTTTCCACTCTCCACAGTTTCTTCAGACACATCACCATTTTGGGCTTCTGACAGGCTCACATCTGAGGCCCCTGTTTAAAAACAACAAAAATCATGACAGGTTTACTTAGAAACACTGAACTCTCAACCAAGAAATTCTATGGCTTTCAGAACTGAAGTTATTTAGCTTTTTCTTCCCCTTCGTATACATTATTAAGACTGCTGACAATTTTATGGTTGTTCTAGTACAACAAAAGTAAGTATTTTTTAAAGAAAAAACGCTGGAAAGGGGAAAGCCTGCACTGGGGTCTTCTCTTCAAAAGCACACATCTCTATCCTCAAAGAGTCGAGTCTGGGACAGGAAAACTTCAGTGAGGTCAGACAGGGTCAGGCAATGGCAGTTACCATACAAACATTTTATTATTATATATTTGATAAACATATGACTGATGTATTGAAAAAACATTTACATCTTATGCATGTAATTATGCCTCGTCATATAAATGTAACCTACAAACATTCCACTCAACTTCCCTAGACGGCAGCGAATTGAGAATTGATTTGACGAAACCACTTATTTGTCCCAATATTTACCATATACAAACACCTCAGAATAGTTTTCCTGTTTACATATAGCAAAAAACAAACAAGATTTAAGTATCCACACATTTTACTCAAACTGTCACCTATACCTATGCCTAGAAATAATAACGTTAACAGGAAATTGGAAATATAATGGAACTTCAGAAACGTATTTCCTTAAACCCACAAACCAGTCACCTCCTCTAGGATTTCTCCGAATACGTATTGGGGTGAGGCATTATGCTTTCAACACTGCCCTGGTAGGTTTTCATCTTATCCAGAACCCAAAAGGCTAATACAATTACTTCAAGATCGCTGGCCTGACGTCAGGAAGTTAGGGCTACAAATGACAACCACGTAAATCCTTTTCACTTAAGCCTCTGTGCAGGACACAAACGCGCAGAAGCGGTTCAGGACTTTATAACCTACGGTTGGAAGCGAGAGACTGCGTTCGACGTGCACAGAAAACTTTTTAGAGGTGAAAATCCGAAGTGCTGCAAAAGTCGAGAGGTAGGGTGGAGGAGGAGAGGGGAAAGAAAGCTCTGCGAAGAGCGACACGGGGATTTTGGAAGAGACACAGAAATGAAACTGACAATGCGGAAGGAAGGTGTGTGGGGATGAGAAGATCCCACGTGTCTGGCTCGACACGGCGGCAGGGTGGGGGTGAGGTGGGACCCGAAGGTGGCCAGGGAGTTCTGTCGGGAGGGTGGGAATGAAAAGCCCGGTCCGGCTGGGAGGCGCTGCCGGGGGCCCGGGAGAACACTCAGAGGCTTCCTATTTCTAACTCTGTGAGGAGAAACAGAGGCTCTGGTCAGCGGCAGCTCTGGGGCAAGCAGCCACTCGCCATCGGCACGGAAGGCGACTGACCGCTGTCCCGCGCTGACTTGCCACGCGCAACAACCGCACGTGTTCTGGGGGAGGCTGCTCGCGCCCCACCAAAGACGCACGGGCTTTTAACAGCACGACCGCGCCGCTCGGCTACGCACTCGCGCCACGGCTCACGCGCGGGCCGTTCAGTAACCGCAGCCGCGGGGCCGCCCCGCGCATCTCACCCTGGAGCTTTAGGTTTCGCTGCCGCAACTTCAGGTTCCGCTTCTCGATCTTCTTGCGCAGGAGCTTCATCGGTAGGTGAGACATGATGTCGGAGGAACGCCTTCACCGCCGGTCCGAAGCCCGGCACCTCACCGCTCCTGGCTGACGTTACTTCTTCCGGGCCGCACGTGCGCTCCTCCGACAACCGGAAATACGTCCTGAGAAACGCTGCAGCCCTGAGAGGAAATGCTTCCGGGGCGCATGCGCGACGGTACACTTAGTGATCAGATTCTGTATTGCGCCCTCTAGGGGAGCGGAGGCCTGGCACGCACCGGGTTGCATGGAGAAGGAGCTGGTTCATACACAGGGATTGGGAGTTTTGGGAGTATGAGCTTCCCCTAGAGGGGAGCTGAGTAGACAAGGCCAAGGGGAGAGCCTTAGGGATTCTGCACTTTTATGTTCTTAATCTCTTTGGATTCTGGACTATTTGGGAAGTTGAATAAAACTAAATTTCATATATCAGTGTTTCCAAACTCAAGTTTGACCATGCTCAGTCAGAAATACACCCATGCCACTTGTTACAGATACACAAATATAACAAATTTTCTAAAAACAATACGTTTACACTTGGTTGCACGCTGATAATTTCCCTTCCATCTCATTCTAGATTATTCTATTCTTATCCATTAAAATGCTGATTACTATTGTGTGAGGACACTCTAAAACTGAAGTGCTTGGCCTGATTGAAAATGGTTGACCTAGATCTGAATCAAAACTCAATTTTTTGAGTTAAACTTTAGTCTACTTTCAGTCCTCTTTTCTGCCTTCTTAGGAATAGAAACCATGACGTGTAACTTATTGTGAAACTTTAACCATTTTCAGCAAACGATGGAAGGGTGAAAATATGGTTTGTAAAGAAGTGTTTGTCATGATGGTCCCAGGAAAATGTGCAACTTGTTTCAGGAAGAATGTATAGGTAAATATATAGAAAATCTCTTGCTAGGTTGGCTGCAGAAAGTCTTTTAGAAAATACATCACCTAACCTTGAAAGGTTTTCACTTGCTTGTCTTGTAGCATGTGCAAACCTGAACCCTTACGATTGTAGTCACATTCTCCCTACCTCACTTTATTGTATAAAAGGCTTGTCCTTCTTCCACTGAGTTGGAGCACTTTGCAATTTGGCTAAGGTGCTGCCTGATTCTAATAATTATATTCCTTCAATGAAACTCTTTTGCTTTTACTTTTAAGGGGCCCAGAGATTTTACTCTTTGGCACCATACATTTAAATCAGTTTTATCACAGTATTAATGGGTTGGCTGCAGTTCGGAAAACAGAGGTTTCCAAATCCTTAAAGCTCACCCTCCAGTTCAAGACAGAAATTGCAATCTTGCTAGCCAGTAGGCATCTTTTTTGTGTGTGTGTGGGAGGCGGAGGGAGGGAGAACATAGAATGTTTAATTTTTAAAAAATTTGTTACCAACATTAAAAATTTAAGAGGGTTCATATAAAATTTATACTTCTTATTAAAAAATTGGCCCTAAGGGGCTCAAATTCTCCTTGGCAATAACCAGTTTGATCTGAATAGGTGCTGAAAAAGTCAATGAAAGCAGGATAAATTTGTTTACATGGGGTAGCAGGGCATGAATCCCTGGGTTTTAGACAGGATCCTAGAGAGGAAGGGAGAGGGAGAAAACTTGGAAGAGAGCTTAAACAGAATGTGAATGAATTAACTGAAAAATCACATTGAATTGGACTGGAAAGCCAAGACTACAGACAAACTGATGTGCTTAGTTTAAGCTGTAATCATTATGCAGGTTGAAGAATGAGCAAGAAATTTTAACACACACATACATGTAGGCACATTATACACACATATTTTAATATAAATATAAATATGTATATATACATATGTATAATACATGTTTGGATGCGTGTGTGTTTGTATGTCACACGATTACACACCCGTGTATTGGGTCTATGTCTTTGAAATTCCTATCTGTTATGGACTGAATTGTGTCCCCCCCCCAAAAAGTGTCAACTTGGTTAGTATTGTGCGGTTGTCCTCCATTCCGTTACTCATATAATTTTCCTCTGTGTTGTAAACACTAATCTCTGTTGTTAATGAGGCAAGCTTGGGTTATGTTAAAGAGGATTAGGGTGGGATGTAACACACTTATTTAGGTCATATCCCTGATTCAATGTAAAGGGAGTTTCCCTGGGGTGTGGCCTGCATCACCTTTTATCTTACAAGAAATAAAAGGAAAGAGAAATGAGCAGGGAGTAGGAACGTTATACCACCGAGAAACAAGAGCCAGGAGAATAGCGCACCCTTTGGACCCAGAGTCCCTGTGCTGAGAAGCTCCTAGACCACAGTAAAATTGATGACAAGGACCTTCCTCCAGAAATAGCAGAGAAAGGAAGCCTTCCCCTGGAGCTGACACCCTGAATTTGGACTTGTAGCCTACTAGGCTATGACAGAATAAATTTCTCTTTGCTAAAGCCTCCCCTTGTGGTATTTCTGTTATAGCAGTAAGACAGGGAGTAAAGGCCCTGAGATCAGAGGGTGCCTGTTTGAGGAACAGCAAAGAGACTGGTGCAGTTAGAGGAGAAGCAAGTAAAACAGAGATAGGCTATACTATCAGGGAGGTAATAGGGGGTTGGGTGTGGAACCTAGGGACTTAGTAAGACAGGGAACAGAGGGGCCCCAAATCTGCAAATGAAGTAACAAGAAATGGGCCAGGGCACAGAAACAAAGCCAGAACAGTGGGGCAGGGTATCTAAAAATAGCCCACAAACTTCTTTAAAGTTGCCTTTCAGAAGCAGCTGGAGAAAACCAGCCCCAGGGACATGTGCAGAACATCCACCTGTGACTACTGTGTGAACTTCTACCGGGGCAGTGAGGGGCTGCAGCCTCAGCTGGGGAATCCAACCCAGGGAGTGAGAGACTGCACAGGCACAACACCCCATAATAAGTCCCGCTACAAATCCCAGAGGCCTCCAGGACAGGAGCCATCTTGGAAAGCTGCGCGCACCATAGGTAATATCCCCGTGTGTGCCTATGAATAAACATGGATCTTTTCCTGGCCAAGAACTTTTAAAAACCCAGGCCTGTCTTTTGTTCTGTGAGACAGGGGCAAGCGTTCCTCTAGGCCCTCCTCGTCTCTGCTTGCAAGCCTCTTCAATAAAGCTTTGCTCTGTGGAAAACTCTACATGCCTTACCTGCTCATTCTTGACCAGTGAGTGGCAAGAACCTTATTCCGGTAACAGCAGCATTAGATGACTAAGACAATATTCATTGCTCTTAGGTACAACAACTAGCATAAGGTTTTCTATATTGAAGCTGCTCAAAAATATATTCACTTTCTGTTTTCAATTAGATTTGTGGATCTAATAATGTTTTGGTAAAAATGGAAGCATACTCCCTTTTCCCTACCACGTGACCCTTTTCCAGCCAAAAGTGACTCTTTCCCTTGAGGTTTGGCAGAGCCTTTTCCACAAGACCATAAAACCCATAGTTTGGGCGTGTCCAAGATGTTTATATCAGGGAAGCTGGTCCCTTAAGCTGCATTAAAATACTTAATTTTAGGGACTGATAACCTTTGAAAGGAGTAACTAAGACTACTGATGTCAATTTTTCTAGATTTTTAGAAGAAGCATGAGAGATGATGACCTTCCATCACTTCTCAGAATTGGGGATGGGTGTTATCTTAACAGAGTGAACTTCCAAGACGAGGTCAGCAGATACTCTAGCAGACAAACAAGTATCATTGGGCTGGATACTCAGAAAATATCTGGGAGTGTTTGAAGAGATGGCAATTAATCATGTGTCTTTGAAAATCCTCTTGGGTCACACTGTTAGAGCCTACCGCAGTATCCGTTTGATATATGTTTAGGTCTTTAAAGTGTCTTGCTTGGGTCTCTTACCAGGGGTGTCTCCTTCCTCAGAATATATTCATTTACCAATTATTCTCTCATTTAGCAATTACTTTTTGAGCAGCATTTGTGTCAGACTAGACACAAAATGGTGGACAAAATTGACAAAGCTCACCTTCAAGGAGCCTAAAGAGTAGTGGGAAGGAGAGAAAATTAAATAATTATGATAAACTATGATGTTGTTATTAGTTGCCTTTGGTTGAGTCGGCTCCAACTCCTGGTGACCTCATGAACAATAGAACTAAATTTGCACAGTCCTGTGCCACGTTCACAATTGCTGGTATGCTCAAGTCCATTATTGCATTCACTGTGTATTTTGAGTGCCTTTCAACCAACAGGGCTCATCTTCCCGTACTATATTGGACAGTGTTTTGTTGTGATCCATATGGTTTTCATTGGCTAATTTTCAGAGGTGGGTCACCAGGCCTTTTTTCCTAGCCTGTTTTAGTCTGGAAGCTTTGCTGAAACCAGCCTACCATGGGTGACCCTACTGGAATTTGAAATACCAGTGGCATTGCTTCCAGTCTCATAGCAATATGTAGGCCACCAAGCGTGATGAACTGACAGACAAGTGGTCTATGATATAACTATAATGATGATAAGTGTTGTTATAAGGGAAGCACATGACAGGAGCAACATCCTAGTCTGGGTATGAAACTGGGGATGTTGTTGTTGGGTGCTGTCAAGTCGGTTCTGACTCATAGTCACCATGTAGGACAGAGTAGAACTACACCATGGCGTTTCTAAGGAGTGGCTGGTAGATTTGAACTGCTGACCTTTGGGTTAGCAGGTGAGCTCTTAACCACTACACCACCAGGGCTCTGGGACTTGGGATAGAGTCTTATTTAACACCCACTGTGCACTAAAAAAAAAAAAAATTTTTTTTTTTTTTTTAGTGCATAGGCACTGAGGTAGGGGCAGGCAGAAGAGAGAAGGGAGATGCTTTTACTCGCCTACTAAAAAATTTAAATTTAATATGTACTATGCCTCATCCACACCATTCTTTCAATTTTTGAGATCATTAAACCTTAGACAGATGTTCACATTGTAAAAAGCTGATTTATGTGTAGCTTCTTTTCATTCAAATGAAAAATGTTCCACTTCACTTGGAAAAGAAATCAGCCTGTTTTGCCAACACCTTAGAATGGTGAGTAGAAATAACTGAGTCACCCTCTGCAATCACTGAATTAGAACTCTTGAAGTGATTTTCTGGGAACATTTTCTACAAGGTTAGCCACTCTACAGTGTATAGGAACTCAAAAAGTGCTAAACCAAAACCAAAGCTAAACCCAGTGCTGTCAAGTCGATCCCGGCTCATTGCGACCCTGTAGAACAGAGTAGAACTGCCCCATAGAGTTTCCAAGAAGCGCCTGGCAGATTCGAACTGCCGACCCTTACGGTTAGCAGCTGTAGCACTTAACCACTATGCCACCAGCGTCTCCTAAAAAGTGCTACGTTCCTGCAAATAATGTTTCCTTCACTCCATTCCTGTAAGTAATGTTTCCTTCATGTGGCATTATTTTCCCAGACCAGACTCTGGATCTATGTATTTCTACATTATACTATGCAAATGGCAGGGGCTTAAGAAATGTCTTCCTCAATAAGCTGATGGATGTGAGAACGAAAGCATTTGAAAGAGCATTGACACAATCCACTTCAAGTCATTGTTATTGTAGTGGCTACCGGAGGAGTACAGAAGTACGTAGAGGAAACCTTTCTCTAAAGTCAAGAAATTTATTCATTTATTACTTTTTTTTTTTTTTAAAGTCATGTACTCTGTGCCAAGAACTGTCCTGGGCCCTGGTGATCAGACAGGAAAGGTTCTAGTTTTCAGGGTACTTAGAACCTAGAGACTGGGAGACAGATAATAAACACATGAACAATGATTGAACAAGATAAATTTATGTGGAGCTAAGTGTTGTGAATAAGGCATTGGTGGTTCAGTGGTAGAATTCTCACACTGCATGTGGGAGACCTGGTTTGATTCCTGGCTGTCTTGATCTGGGTTCTCCACAGGAACAAAACCAGGGAAAACCAAACCAAACCCATTGCCATCGAGTGGATTCTGACTCATAGCGACCCTATAGGACAGAGTAGAACTGTCCCATAGGGTTTCCAAGAAACAGCTGGTGGATTCAAACTGCCCACCTTTGGTTAGAAGCTGTAACTCTTAACCATTGTGCCACCAGGGCTCCATATAAATATATATAGAGAAATTTACTTCAAAGAAATGGCTCACACAATTGTGAAGAAATGGCTCTCACAATTGTGAGGGCTGGCAAATCCCAAACCCACAGGTCACATCACTGGCTAAACACCTCTGCAGGCTCACATGGTTGCAGGGCTGACAAACCCAAAATCTGCAGGTCAGGTGGCAGGCTGGAGGCCTCTGCTGACTCACGGGGTTGCAGGAGTTGGTGAATCCAAAATATACAGGTCAACTTGTAGTTCAGAGGCTTCTGCAGGCTTACGTCCCAAGAACTGGACGTGAGGTGATAAGAGTGCAGGGTAGAGAAAAGAGAGAGAGAGCTTTGCCAGGACATGTGTTTATACACTAGAGGCAGTCCACATCTCCAAAGAAACTCCCTTTTTAACTGATTGGGTACTCACATCAGATCACAAAATGGAAGGCGATTCTGTAGTGTCTGCCAAATCACTAAGAATCATAAACTAGCCAAGCTGACACTTAATTGTAACCGTTACAGTCCACCCCTTGTCAAGTCGGCACTTCTACACATCTCCTTAAACCATACTTAACCTCTAAATAAAGATCATTATAAAGTCATACTTCCACCTAACATGATACAACTAACATGCATACAACTGAAAATGTACTAGCTGATTTTACTATTTGTATGTTATAATAAGTAATGGGATAAGGGAGGGAAGAAAACAAAGATATTTGCGGTATCTCATATGATCTAGCAATCCCACTTAGTGGACTATATCCTAGAGAAATAACAGCCATCACATAAGTAGATATATGTACGCCCATGTTCATTGCAGCATTATTCATAATAGCAAAACAATGGAAACAACCTAAGTGCCCATCAACGATGAATGGATGACCAAACTGTGGTACATATATGCAATGGAATACTATGCAACAATAAAGAACAATGATGAATCTGTGAAATATCCTACAACATGGATGAATCTGGAGGGCATTATGCTGAGTAAAATAAGTCAATCACAAAAGGACAAATACCATATGAGGCCACTATTATAAAAACTCATGAGAAGGTTTACACACAGAAAGAAACAATCTTGGATGCTTATGAGGGAGAGGAGTGGTGGGAAGGGAAAAACACTAGACAATAGATAAGTGGTAACTTTGGTTAAGGGTAAGACAGTACACAATACCAGAGAAGTCAGCACAACTTAACTAAGGAAAAGTCACAGATGCTTCATTAACACATCCAAACTCCCTGAGGGACCAAATTATTGTGCTGAGGACTGGGGACCATGGTCTTGGGGAGCATCTAGCTCAATTGGCATAACATGGTTTATAAAGAAAATTTCTACATCCTAATTTGGTGAGTAGCGTCTGGGGTCTTAAAAACTTGTGAGTGGCCATGTAAGATACTCCATAAAACCAAAGACACAAGTGAAAGATTAGTGCAAAGGACTAATGGACCACCACTACCTCAGCCTCCACCAGACTGAGTCCAGCACTACTACGTGGCACCTGGCTACCACCATGTGCTCTGACAGGGATCACAATAGAGGGTCCTGGACAGAGGTGGAAAAAAAATGTAGAAAAAAATTCAAACTCAAAAAAGACCAGACTTGCTGGTCTGACAGAGACTGGAGAAACCCTTAGAGTATGACCCCTGGACACCCTTTTAACTCAGTACTGAAGTCAATCCTGATTAGACAGGCCCATAAAACGAACACTAATACATGTAGCTCAACTATGTAATAAGACTAAATGTGCACACCAGCCCAGGAGCAAGGACAAAAAGGCAGGAGGGGACAGGAAAGCTGGGTGAATGGAAATGGGGAAACCAAGGTCAAGAAGGGGAGAGTGTTGACACTTTGAGGGGTTGGTAACCAATGTCACAAAACAATATGTATATTAGTTGTTTAATGATAAACTAATATGTATATATGTGTGTATATATGTGTGTGTTACATATACACATACACACACATAAATACAAATAAATATAATATTTATAATATTTAAATATAAATGTGTGTGTATATATATTTGTATGGAGTCCTGGTGGTGCATGGTTAAGAACTTGTCTGCTAACCAAAAGTTCAGCAGTTCAAATCCACCTGCGGCTCCTTGGAAATCTACAGGGCAGTTCTACTCTGTCCTAAAGTGTTGCTATGAGTAGGAATTGACTCAATGGCAATGGTTTTGGGTTTTTTTTTTTTTTTTTGCATATACATATATACATACACATGCACATATAACAAAACAAGAAGAACTCGTAACAATTACAGACCTTGTTACTGCCACTGGTCACATGGTCATAGCTAGTATTTAGAACTTCTCTTCCACCACCCATTCCATATTCCTTTTTCCCTCAGCAAGCACCTCAGCTGATTGTTGTTCTTTGCCTGATGGGGTGACCTAAACCTTCATTCCTGAAGGGTCTGGGCCATTAGTAGTCGTATCGGAATTGGGTTGCTTTAGTCTTCCATTGACTTTAATCACAGGGCATAGTAGTACTAAGAATGCCCTAAGGGATCCATGTATTCCAGACCTATTCTTCTTTACCTCCATTATGTAATCAGTCTGATTTTCCCTATGTAATCAGGATCAGTTACACCAGCCAATATGGTCACTCCCTTCTCTGCCTACTGATCCAGAGGCATGAGACGTTCAAAGTGGCTGGGTGGCATTCTTAACTTCCAGTTCAATGGAATCAGTGTTGTGTCTCCTGGTGGACGCATTCTTCCTTTTGGAACTAAGGCCCTTAGAACCACAGAGCATAGGTTCGAGGGACAGGAAGCAAAAATTTTGCAAGTGGGTCACTAGGGGTAATAGTAAGTGGCACCACTCCTACCTCTACCCCTTGATTCCTGGACCCATGAATCCTGGCTATGAGAGAAACAGCACCATATAATGATGGTTTAGAGCATATACACCTCTTAGAGAACATTACCTCAACCCTGCAAAGTATTAGCTGGCACTGTAGTTGTATCTTTAAAAGGCCATTCCACAAAAACAAAATAAAAATAATTAATAAATTTTAAAAGGCCATTCCATCATTCTATCAAGCAAGTTGCTTCAGAATGATGGGGAACATAGTAATACCAGGGAATTCCATGAGCTTGGGCCCATTGACACACCTCAGTTGCTGTGAAGAGAGTTCCTTGATCTGAGGCAATGCTGTGTGCGATACCATGATGGTGGATAAGTGTTTCAGTTGTTTAGTACATATCTGCGTCTTATAAATTTTAATGGAATATAAGATCTTAATCTCATGTCTTATTTCATCTAGTCTCTCTCCTGCTGTTTTTTCATGTGTGAAACCATTTTCCTCTCCCAGGAATCTAAGAAGTAGCACTGAAAAATATTTGTTTCTCCTTTCTCATTAGTCAAGGAATATAAACATCTTATTAAAAAGTAAATAAAAGCATCTTTATAAAAAGGCAAATAAGACATTACAGGAGTGCTAGTGGCACAGTGGTTAAGAGCTACGGCTGCTAACCCAAAATGTTGGCAGTTCGAATACACCAGCAGGTCCTTGGAAGCCCTATGGGGTAGTTCCACTCTGTCCTATAGGGTTGCTATGAGTCGGAATTAACTTGTTGACAACAGATCTGGGTTTGTTGGTTTAGTGCTGCTATACTCGTTGCCGTTTATACCTCAAGTGGGTGGCTTTAACAAACAAATTTATTTTTTCACAGTTTAGGAGGCTAAAAGTCTGAATTCTGGGTGCTGGCTTTAGGGGAAGGCTTTCTCTCTCTGTCAGCTCTGGAGGAAGGTTCTTGTCTCTTCCGAGCTGCACCTGGGAGATCTTCATGTGATTTGGCATATGTCTTTCTTCATTCCTGCTTCCTAGCTTGCTTGTTTAATCTCTTTTATATTGCAAAAGAAGTTTATTTAAGACACACCCTACACTAATCCTGATTTGTTAACATAACAAAGATAGCCCATTCCCAAATGGGATTTTATCCACAGGCACAGGGGTTAGGATTTACAACACATTTTTTTTTGGGAGGGACACTATTCAAGTCATAACAATAAGGCATTCTGTAAGTCCATGGATGGTAGTTTTGGCAGAAATATTGCATGCTAGAAAGGCAAATTCATATCCAGAGTAACCGTATATCCCATAAGAACAAAATGGTGCCCTTTCCATAATGTAGCAGTCCAGAGTAATCAACCTGACACCAGGTTTCTGGCTGATCACTCCAAGGTATGGTGCCATATAGGGAATTCAGTGTTTGTCTCTCCTGCTGGCAGATTAGGCACTCAGCAGTGACTATAGCCAAGTTGGCCTTCCAAAGTGGAAGTCCATGTTCCTGAGCCCATGCATAACCTCCGTCCTTGCCACTGTGGCCAGTTTATGTGTCCCTTGGGCAATGACAGAAGTGGATGCCTGATATTCACAGAATGCGCCATCCTTTCCACTTGATTGTTAAAATCTTCCTCTGCTGGGGTCACAGTTTGGTGAGGATCTTAGTTATCTAGTGCTGCTATAACAGGAATACCATACACAAGTGACTTTTACAAACAGAAACTTATTTTCTCACAGTTTAGGAGGCTAGAAGTCTGAATTAAGGGTGCTGGCTCTAAGGGAAGTCTTTATTTCTCTATTAGTTCTGGAGGAAGGTCCTTGTCTTTTTGAGCTTCTGCTCCTCGGACATCTTCATGTGACTTGGCATCTCTCTTCCCCCATCTCTGTTCCTAACTTGCCTCTTTAATCTCTTTTATATCTCAAAAGAGATTGACTCAAGATATACCCTACAATAATCATACTGCCTCATTAATGTAACAAAAACAACCCATTCCCAAATGGGATTATAACCACAGCCATAGAGGTTAGAATTTACAGCACATATTTTTGGAGGACACAATTCAATCTATAACATTCCACCCTTTAGCCCCCATAACATGCCCTTTTCACATGCAAAACACATTAATCCCATCACATCATCACAAAAGTCTTAAATCAACTACAAGCACAAAATCTCATGTTTTGAATCATCTAAATCAAACATGGGTGAGACTTTAGGCATATTCCATCCTGGGACAAAATTCCTTTTCATCTGCGAATGTGTGAAATCTAGACTACAAGTTATTATCTGTTTCCAAGATACTATGGTGGAACAGGCAAAAGGTAGGCATTTCCACCACAAATGGGAGAAATTGGAGGGAAGGAAGGGAGAAGGGGCTCCAAGCAAGTCCAACACCCAGTAGAACAATTTACATTAGCTCTCCAGATTTGAAAATAATCCTCTGTTCTTTGGGACCATCTGGGCAATGACCTCACCCTCCAGACTTTAGGTGTTGACCATGTCCTCTGGATTCTATCTGGAGGCCCCTCACCCTTGGGCTTCAGCTTACCTTCCAGACCCACTGGGATAGCAACTCTGCTCCCTCAGCTTTGAGTGGCCCCATTCTCCTAGTCCATCTAAATGATGACCCCACCCTCTCAGCCCCAGCAGGCCCTGTTCTTCTGCCCCTGGGGCATGGCATCCCAAAATTCTTGGCAGTGTAGTGGGGGTCCTTCCTCAAGGGGACCTGGCCTCCCCTTCATTCAAGGGGTTTTGGGTCAGTAAACTGGCTCAAGTCTGGGAATTGACTGAGGGGCCATGACTCTGTTTTGGTGATTCAAGTTAGACTGCTGTTCACTCAACCCAGAATTCTTCCACTTGTACAGAACAAGTAAATATTTAGTAGGTTTGTGACACCATGACTAATTAGCCAATGCCATAAGTTCATTCGAGTCAGACTATTCTGATGACTGCTTTCACTCTGCTGTTCACTACAGTAACCACACCCACTTTGTCTTTGGTGACTAAATGCTACCACTTGGCCCCTGCTATCCCAGGATCCAATCATCTCCCATTGTTGTTCCAGAAATGAAACCAAATCTGTTATCATTGAGTTGAGTCCAACTCATAATGACTCAACAGGATAGAACTGCTCCGTAGGGTTTCCAAGGAGGAGCTGGTAGATTCAAACTGCTGATCTTTTGGTTAGCAGCCGAACACCCAACCAGCTCCCCCATTGTAGTTAGGTGTCTTAATTCAGTTAGGGCAGTTCCCACTGTAATATCTGACCTACACTGAAGAACAATCACAGCAGTGTTCAAGGATGTAAGATTCCCTTCACAAATATGTTCCTCACAGTTGTGGTGAAAGGTGTATCTTCTGGGAACTCCCTGGGTGGGTGGGCCTGTGGGTCCAACATGATAAATCTACTCTAACATTCCAATTTTCCTAAGCCTTTGGATAGCTTCTTATACCGTATACCAAAGCAGTTCTGGGATTTCGGCTTCATTTAGTGTAGGCCCCCTTTTAGTCCACATTTCAATCATCCAACCAAATAAACTTTTAGATCTTTTTCTAATCTCTCTAGCTGAAACACTGACCTCAGTAGCAATGTATAGTTCAAAACACTGTAGAAAATTACAGTGAATATGCAATATTATGCAGCATTTTTCTCAATTCCTGCTTACTGGGCCCATATCAATAAACTCAGGCTAATCCAACTTTATGTTTTCTACATCATTATTTCCCCCCTTAGCCATTCCCACACAAATAGGTTTCTGTTTGTATATATTAGAAAAATCAAGCAGTTCTTTTGGAGTGTAGCATACCTCCTCATGGGTCATGTTTTATACTTCGCCTCTTGGAGCTTGCTGGGACTTAAGCCTAGTTATAGGCCTAGAAGCAGAAATGGGTGGTGAGGGTGGGTCCTGGGAACGTTCACCAATGCTCCAGGCAATGCTTCAGACAAGGGCTCTTCAGACACAGCTGGGTTAATCTCATCGGATGGGAATGGAAGGAATGATTTTACTGGAGAAGGTGGCTTAGCAGACAAAGCTGAGTTAAACTCTTCAGGTGGGAATGAAAGGTCTGGTTCTGTTGGCAGGGATGATTCAATAGAATTTAGGGGCTCAGTGTCCCCCAACTCCAAGATTATCTGCCCATATGTCTCCATCCCAAGCTTCAGAATCCCACTTCTTCCCAATCAGACACCTTTCAAGGTTGGAAATTCAGTTGACATTGTAATTCAGCCACTTCTAGGATAAGACTCTGGTTTTGGTTTTCAGCAATATCATCTTTGTTACTACCGTCTGCTCTTTCTTTCAGGGCACAGATAGCAACTTTCAGGTTTTTTATGTGGCACTTGAGCTGGGACTCTGAAGCTCTGAGCTCACACTTTTCTTTCCCTGCTTTGTCTAGTGACAGTAGGACCAGCCAGCCAGCATCATTATACTTCTCAGTTTGACAAAAATGTTGAAAGATATAAATACACAATCACCCAGAACCTTGTCTTACACAAACATTTGATCCTCTAGTGGTGATATTACGCATATTTCTAGTGACACATCACATCGTGGATTAACAGTGCCTCTTTACTACTGGAAATAGAGTCATTAGTGCCTTTAAATCTAGCCAAATTGAGAACAAATTCTGGAAACTCATCCTCAAGAATTTCTTCCTCTAGAACTACGCTCGGTACCAAATGTCTTAGTCTGGGCTTTCTAGAGGAGCAAAACCAGTGAAGTATATATAAATATGTATAGAGAGAAATTTACTTCAAGAAAATGGCTCACTCAGTTGTGGGGGCTGGCAAGTCCCAAATCCATGGGTCAGGCAACAGGCTGAAGGCCTCTGCTGGCTTACGTGGTTGCAGGGGCTAACAAACCCAAAACCTGCAATTTAGGAGACAGGCTGACTCCTCTGCTGGCTTACAGGGTTGCAGGAGTTGGTAAATCCAAAACACGCAGGTCAGGAGGCGGGCCAAAGGCTTCTGCAGCTTATGTCCCTAGAACTGGAGGTCAGGTGATGAGAAGAGAGCAGGGTGGAGAAAAGAGAGTGAGATTTGCCAGAATACCCATTTATATACTGGAGGCAGGCTACACCCCTGAGAAAGCTCCTCTTTCAACTGATTGGCTGCTCTCATCAGACCACAAATGGAAGGTGATTCTATAGTGTCGCCAAACCACTGAGAAACGTAGCCTAGCCAATTTGACATGGAACATTGACCATCACACCAGCCGATGCACCTCATGCATGCCCATCTGTCAGTGGAGACTTGCATGTTGCTATGATGGTGAACAGGCTCTGGTGGAGCTTCTAGACTAAGACAGACTGGGAAGAAAGACCTGGTGATCTATATCTGATCTATATCTAAAAACCCTATGGATTTGACCTCCAACTGATCATTAGGATGGTGCAGGATCATGGGGTTAGATTAGGGACCCATGGGTTTGCTAGGTATCACAGGCTGACTCAATGGCAGCTAGCAACAACATCAACTAGTGTTGGGAAAACATTAAAACAAGATAATGTAATGTAACAGAGATGAACAGGTTGGGGGGTGGTCAGTAGAGCGTGGCATTTCCTAAGATTAGGGGCTTAGGGAGGGCTTCCCTGGCTGGAAATGTTTCTGTGGAGACTTCTATAATATGGCAAAGTCATCCATGCAAAGATCAGGCATCAGAGAAGAGGCTGACAAAGACAAGCCTTATATACTGTTAAATAACAATACAATAGAATAAAAGGAGATTTGTAGTTAAATTCTATTTGCAGGGCAGAGAGTTGAGGGGTTAGGCCAGGTGTGGGGAATGACGGTTACACATTGGTGGAGGCCAGGAGAGGGTGAGAACATTCAAAGGACAGATTCTTTTCATGACCTAAACTCTCAGGCTTTCTGTGGGACACTGATGATTGAATCACAGACTGACCCTCTGGTTTGCTATCTTGTGTCCTTAAAGAAAGCCTTATGCTGGCTGTAAGGAGCTGGAGAGCTCATCAAGGATGTGCTTATTGGGGGTTGTGTTCTTGGTGCCATGGGGACCATGTCTTATTACATTGGCCTCTCCAGCATGTACTGCAGTGCCTGGCACATAGTCAGTAGTCAATAGGAAATGAATGAATGGATAAATGAATTAATATGCCCTCACTCTTGCTTTAATCCTTGGCTGCCTTCTTAGGTACGTACATCAGAAGCACACAGGACATTTCAGACCTTGGCTTGACATTCTCCAAAGAGCCAGGAAAAAGGAAGCCTCTTGGAGGCACAGATTTTAAACAATAAAGTAGCAAGGATCTGTTTTACTACATCACCACTCCACAGGGGGCTGCTTAGAAAGCTACACCTTGCCTTGCAGTTGAGAACACTGTTGTTATTGTTTGCTACTGTTGAGTCAGCCCCTGAAACATGGCAAACCTATAGAAGTGGATGGCCAGGCCATTTCTTCCAGTTGCTGGGTGTGTTCGAACCGTCAACCTTTTGGTTAGCCAAACCCCAAAACTAAACCCACTGCTGTGGAGTTGATTTCAACTCATAGCTACCCTACAGGACAGAGTAGAACTGCCCCCTAGAGTTTCCAAGGAGTGCCTGCTGGTTTCAAACTGCTAACCTCTTGGCTAGCAGCCGTAGCACTTAACCACTATGTCAACAGAGTTTCCCCCTACAGGACAGAGTAGTGCAAACCTTTTGTGCCACTCAGGCTCCTTAGTTGAGAACATATTTCTACAGTTTCTACTTGAAGTAACATTTTCACTGCAAATTTTTCTACTTGCTGTCAAGGCTGGCAAGTAGGGTCAGCTGGATAATGAGCAGATTAATCAAAACTTCAGATGCCGCCCCTAGCTCATAACTTTCCGATTGACAGGTTCATAGTCCCTGTAATCATAATTTTCCCTAGGGGAGAGGGCTTTTCTATAATAAGCTACTCTTTTTTTTTTTTTTTTTTTTTAACATGAAGTTTCCTAATAAAATAATTACGGTCTCTTTTTCTTCAATAGACAACACCTCAATCTTTTACACCCATTCAGCTACCAAAAAGATAATTTTTTTTTGAGAGGACATAAGGAACACACACACACACGCATACACACATATGTGCAGAAATATGGGCTAAAAGTGCAGACTTAGCTCATATTTTTCAGTGAGTAAAGTACGGATAGCAAAGGAGCCATTCAGAAATGGGTACTTTGCCTCTTGTTTTTATGGCTGTGGGCTTCAAGTTTCTGGTCCCCAGTTAGTTCCTAAACTGACTTCTGAAAAAATACATCCACCATTGCTATAGTTCCTCACTGTCTTTGAGGTCACGAGAATATGATTTTTTGTGACCTAAACAATATGTGAAGTCATATTACTTTTAACAGGACTCAGAATTAGACAAATATATCCTTTAAAAGCTTGTGTGGGCTCAATTATGGGTCCCTCAGAAACTTAAGTGCTAAAAAAGTGATCAAAGTAATAGCTGTATATGGTAAAAAGGATTGCGACACTTACAATAAAAGATAAGTTTCCCACCCCCGCCTTCACCCCAGTGACAACTTCCTGTGATGATCTAAGCTGTTTCTTCTGGTAAATATCATATTTCCAAATGACTTGTACACTGTTATAGCTTACTTTAAAACTTTTAGACTTTTCTGACTTTCTGTAATGACAGGGAGCCTTTACCTCTTTACACTGGGCTTCTGCTAGTGCTTCCTGATACAGTTAGGTTACGGTTTCTAATCACCAACCCATGCTTACCTGATTATACTCATGTAAATACTTTTCATGACAGAGGTGAGTAGCTTTTTCTTTCTTGGAGATTCTAATTGTCTTGTTTTTTACTTAAATAATCTATTTTCTGCTGATTTCTTCATTTTAAAGAGAGGTCATGCTATCTTGGACATCTCTGCCTCTCTCTTCTCTCTAAGGTTGAACAGAACCACTAAAATCAATATTAGGCCAATTGACTGGAATGTCCCATGAAACCATGATCCCAAATCTCCAAACCAAGGAAACAAATCCCACGAGGTGTTTGGTTGTACACAGGCAGTATCAGCAGCTTCATTTTTTAAAAATTTTTGTAGACATACCTATAACACAACGTTTGCCTATTCACTCCTTCTCAGGTGTACAGCTCAGTGATATCAATTACATTAATCATGAGCATCCATTTCTCTTAACTGATGTTAAATCTCCTTTCACCATAAATGGAAACTCACTACTTCCCGAATGTCTTAGGCAGCTAATACTGCTATAACAGAAATACCGCGAGTGGATGGCTGTAACAAAAAATCCAAACCCACTGCTGTCGAGTCAATTCCAACTCATAACGACCTTATGGGACTGAGTAGAACTGCCCCACAGAGTTTCCAAGGAGCACCTGGTGGATTTGAACTGCTGACCTCTTGGTTAGCAGCTGTAGTACTTAACCATTACGCCACCAGGGTTTCCAGCTTTGACAAAGAGAAGTTTATTCTCTCACAGTCCAGCAGGCTAGAAGTCCGAATGCAGGGTGCTGGCTCCAGGGGAAGGCGTTCCCTCTCTGTCGACTCTGGAGGAAGGTCCTTGACATCAGTCTTCCCTTGGTCTGGGAGAATCTCAGGGCAGAAGCCTCAGGTCCAAAGGATGCGCTCTGCTCCTGGCACTGCTTTCTTAGTGGTATGAGGTCCTCTGTCTCTCTGCTCGCTTCTCTCTTTTATAACTCAGAAGGATTGGCTTAAGACACTGTCTAATCTTGTAGAACTCATCAATATAACTGCAGCTAATCCATCCTATTACACCATGCTAATAGGATTTACAACACAGGGAAATCACGTCAGATGACAAAATGGTAGACAGTCGTATGATGCTGGGATTCATGACCTAGCCAAGGTGACAGATATTTTTTGGGGACACAGTTCAATCTACAACATCAAACAATGGCTCCTCCTCTTCCCTTACCTTCCTGGTAACAACTAACAAACTCTGGTCTTTATATATTTGGTTATTTCTGTCCTTTCATATAAATGAGATCATGTAATATTTGTTCTTTCGGGATTGACTTATTTCACTCAGCATAATGTCCTCAAGGTTTATCCATGTTGTAACATGTATCAGGACTTCATTTCTTTTCATGGTTGAGTAGTGTTCACTTGTGTTTATGTACCACACTTTGTTTATCCATTCTTCTGTTGATGGACATTTTGGTCATTTCCACCTTTTGGCTACTGTGAATACTGCTGCGATGAACACTAGTGTACGTATGTCTATTGGTATCACTGTTTTTAAGTCTGTTGCATATACACTTAGCAGGGCAATTGCTAAGTCATATGGTAATTCTATATTTAATTTTTTGATTAACAGCCACAATGATTTCCCAGGGTTCCAATTTCCCCACATCCTCACCAACATTTGTTATTTTCTTTTTTTAATTTTTGTATTAGCCAACCTAGTGGGAGTGGGTAGTGGGCGTGAAGTGGTACCTCATTTGTGGTTTTCATTTGCATCTCTCTGATGGCTAGAGTCATTGAACTTCTTTTCATGTATTTATTGGCCATTTGAACATGCTCCTCAGTGAACTGTCTACCAAAGCCCTTTGCCGATATTTTGGATTGGGTGATTTGTCTTTTTGTTGTTGTCGAGGTCTTATACATATTTTAGATATTAGACCCTTATTGAATATGTGGTTCTGAAAATTTTTTCCCAGTCTGTAGGATGTCTTTTTACCTTTTTAATAAACCTTTTGATGAACATAAGTATTTAATTTTTGAGGCCCCAATGATCTATTTTATCTTCTGCTGCTCATGCATTCATTGGTGTGGTTTTATAATCTATCATTAAAAGAATTAGGTATCATAGCTTTGCCCCTATGTTTTCTTCCAAGAACGCTGTGGTTTAGATTAAACATTTAAGTCCTTCATCCAATTTGATTAGTTTTTGTGTATGGTGTGAGGTATGGATCTTGCTTCATTTTTCTGCATGTGGCAATCCAATTTTGCCAACACCATGTGTTGAAGAGACTGTTCTTTCCCCATTTTCTTAGTTATCTAGTGCTGCCATAACAGAAATACTCCACGTAGATGGCTTTAATAAACAGAAATTTATTCTCTCACAGTCTAGGAGGCTAGAAGTCTGAATTCAGGGGGCCAGCACCCAGGGAATGTTTTCTGTCTCTGTTGGTTCAGGAGAAGGTCCTTGTCATCAATCTCCCCCCGGTCTAGGAGTTTCTCAACACAGGGACCCTGAGTACAAAGGACGTGCTCTGCTCCTGGTGCTTCTTTATTGGTGTTATGAGGCCCCTCTGTCTCTTCTTGCTTCTCTCTCCTTTTATCTCTTGTAAGATAAAAGGTGATGCAGGTCACACCCCAGGAAAACTCTCCTTACATTGGATCAGGGCTGTGACCTGAGTAAGGGTGTTGTATCCACCCTAATCCTCTTTAACATAACTTAATCTTGCCTCATTAACCACAGGCAGAGATTAGGATTTATAACACATAGGAAAATTACATCAGATCACAAAATGGAGGACTACCAGATAATGCTGGGAATCATGATTTAGCCAAGGTGACACATATTTTTAGGGGGCACTATTCAACCCATGGAGCCCTGGTGGCACAGTGGTTAAGTGCTATGGCTGCTAACCAACTGCTCCTTGGAAACCCTGTGGGACAGTTCTACTCTGTCCTCTAGGGTTACTATGAGTTGGAATCAACTTGACAGTGAAGAGTTTGGTTTGGTTTTGGTTATTCAATACATATACCCATTGAAAATATTATAACGACATGTGCAAAGAGCTGGATATAGAAAAGCAAAAGGGAAGAACACACTTGGCGTTTCTCAAGCTGAAAGAACTGAAGAAAAAATTCAATCCTTGAGTTGTAATAGTGAAGGATTTTATGGGGAAAATATTAAACAACCGAGGAAGCATCAAAAGGAGATGGAAGGAATACGCAGAGTCATTATACCAAAAAGAATTAGTTGACATTCAACCATCTCAAGAGGTAGCATGTGATCAGGAACCGATGGTACTGAAGGAAGAAGTCCAAGCTGCACTGAAGGCATTGGAGAAAAACAAGACTCCAGGAATTGACAGAATATTAATTGAGAAGGTTCAACAAACAGATGCAGCGCTGGAAGTGCTCATTTGTTTATGCCAAGAAATCTGTAAGACACCTACCTGGCCAACCAATGGGAAGAGATCCATATTTATGCCTATTCCCAAGAAAGGTGATCCAACTGAATGCGGAAATTATCGAACAATATCATTAATATCACAGGCAAGCGAAATTTTGCTGAAGATCATTCAAAAGCGGGTGCAGCAGTATATCGACAGGGAACTGCCAGAAATTCAGGCTGGTTGCAGAAGAGGATGTGGAACCAGGGATATCATTGCTCATGTCAGATGGATCCCGGCTGAAAGCAGAGAATACCAGAAGGATGTTTACCTGTGTTTTATTGATTATGCTAAGGCATTCGACTATGTGGATCATAACCAATTATGGATAACACTATGAAGAAAGGGAATTCCAGAACACTTAATTGTGCTCATGAGGAAACTGTACATAGATCAAGAGGCAGTTGTTCCGACAGAACAAGGGGATACTGAGTGGTTTAAAGTCAGGAAAGGTGTGCGTCAGGGTTGTATCCTTTCACCATACCTAACACGAGAAGCCTGGACTATATGAAGAAGAACGGGGCATCAGGATAGGAGGAAGACTCATTAACAACCTGTGTTATGCAAATGACACCACCTTGCTTGCTGAAAGTGAAGAGGACTTGAAGGACTTACTGATGAAGATCAAAGGCCACAGCCATCAGTATGGGCTACACCTCAACATAAAGAAAACAAAAATCCTCACAAATGGACCAATAAGCCACAGCATGATAAATGGAGAAAAGATTGAAGTTGTCAAGGATTTCATCTTACTTGAATCCACAGTCAACAGCTATGGAAGCAGCAGTCAAGAAATCAAAAGACGTGTTACATTGGGTAAATCTGCTGCTGCAAAAAAGGACCCCTTTAAAGTGTTGAAAAGCAAAGATGTCACCTTAAAGACTAAGGTGTGCCTGACCCAAGCCATGGTGTTTTCAATTGCGTCATATGCATGTGAAAGCTGGACTATGAATACGGAAGACACCGAAGAATTGATGCCTTCGAATTGTGGTGTTGGCGAAGAACATTGAGCATACCATGGACTGCCAAAAGAACGAACAAATCTGTCTTGGCAAACGTATAACCAGAATGCTCCTTTGAAGCAAGGATGGTGAGACTGATTCTTACATACTTTGGACATGTTGTCAGGAGGGACCATTCCCTGGAGAAGGACATCATGCTTAGTAAAGTACAGGGTTAGCGGAAGAGAGGAAGACTTTCAAGGAGATGGATTGAGACAATGGCTGCAACAATAGGCTCAAACATAACAACGATTGTGAGGTGGTGCAGGACAGGGCAGTGTTTCGTTCTGTGGTACATAGGGTCGCTATGAGTTGGAACTGACTCGATGGCACCTAACAACAACAACAACCCATTGAATGGACTTAGGACCCTTGTCGAAAATCAGTTGTCCATAGATGTATGGACCTTTTTCTGGGTTCTCAGTTCCATTCCCTTGGTCTATGTGTCTATCATTAAACCAGTACTAGACTGTTTTGATTACTGAAGCTGTGTAATAGATTTTGAAGTCGGGAAGTGAGGCGTTCTACTTTGTTCTTCTTCTTCAAAATTACTTTGTCTGTTTGGGGCCTCTTATCATTCTATATAAAGTTGAAGATTAGTTTTTCCATTTCTGTAAAAATTGCTGTTGGGATTTTGATTGGGATTGTGTACTATCTGTAGATTGCTTTGAGTAGTGTTGACATATTAACAATAATAAGGCTTCCAAACCACGAACACGAAATGTCATTCCATCTATTTACATCTTCTTTAGTCTCTTTCAGTAGTGTTTTATAATTTTGATTGTGTAAATTTATCACATGCCTGGTTAAATTTATTCCTAGGTATTTTATTCTCAAAGATGCTATTGTAAATGGAATTGTTTTCTTAATCTCCTTTTTGGATTTCTCATTATAGAAACCCAACTGGTTTTTTGTGTGCTGTTTTTTATCCTGCAAGTTTACTAAATATCTCTATTAGTTCTAGAAGCTTTTTAGTGGGTTCTTTGGGATTTCCTATTTACAGGATCATGTCACCTGCGAATAGGGATAGTTTTACCTCTTCTATTCTGATTTGGATACCTTTTATTTCTTTTCCTTGCCTTGTTGCTTTGACTATAGTTGAATACAATTTCAATAGAGGTGGTGAGAGCAGGCATCCTTGTCCCGTTTCAGTTTTCAGGGAGAAAGCTCTCAATCTTTCTTCATTGAGTATTATGTTGGCTGTTGGTTTTTCATAAAAGCTCTTAATCATATTGAAGAACTTCCCTTCTATTTCTATCTTGTTGAGAGTTTTTATCAAGAAAAGGTATTGGATTTTATCAAATACCTTTTCTTCATCAATTGAGATGATCATGCGATTCTTCTCCTTTGTTTTATTAATGCGGTGTATTACACTGCATCCCTGGGATAAATCCCAGTCGATCATGGTGTATAGTTATTTCAATACGTTGTTGGATTCTGTTGGCTAGTATTTTGTTAAAAATTTTGGTATCTATATTCATAAGGGACACTAATCTGTAGTTTTCTTCTCTAGTAGTGTCTTTGTCTGGCTTTTGTATCAGGGTGATGTTGGCTTCTTAGAAAGAGTTAGAGTGTTCCTTCCTTCTCTATCTTCTGCAAGAGTTTAAAAAAGATTGGTTTTAATTCTTTTCTGAACGTTTGGTAGAAATCTCCAGTGAAGCCATCTGTACGTGGCCTTTCCTTTGTTGGGAAATTTTTTATTAATGATCCAATCTCTTCACTTATGTGTTTGTTGAAAATTTCTACATCCTCTTGAGTCGTTTTTTTTTTTTTTTTTCTTGAGTCGGTTTAGGTAGGTTACGTGCTTTTAGGAAATTTTCCATTTCATCTAAGGTTTTTAGTTTGTTGGGGTATAGTTGGCATAGTATCATATTAAGATCCATATTACTTCAATTGGGTCAATTGTAATTATTTTGTTTTTGTTTCTTATTTTCATTATTTGCATCTTCCTTCTCTTTTTCTTTGTCAGCCTAGCTAAAGGTTCGTCAATTTTATTCACCTTTTCAAAGAACCGACTTCTGGTTTTGTTGATTCTATTGGTTTTGTATTCTCTATTTCATTTATTTCTGCTCTGATCTTTGTTATTTCCTTCTAGTAGCTTTTGGCTTAGTCTGCTCTTGTTTTTCTAGTTCTTCAAGATGTAAACTGTTTGAGACCTTCTTTTTTAAGGTAGGCATTTATTGCTATAAAATTCCCTCTGAAGAATGCTTTCACTGTGCCCCATAAGTTTTGGACTGCCGTATTTTCAATTTTGTTTAACTCCAGGTATTTTTTTACTTCTCTGTTGATTTCTTCCTTGACCTATTGGTTATTGAGTAGTGCCTTATTTATTTATTTATTTTTGTTTAATTTCCATGTATTTGTGTGTTTTCTAGTTTTCCCTCTGCTATTATTTTCTAATATTACTCCTTTGTGGTCAGAGACCTGTGTGTAAATTGAAGGAAGATTGTACTTTATTTCGTTTGAAACTTTAATGAGAGCGGTTTAACATTTTGGAAAAGCATGTTACTCTTGGCAAAGCTGATCATGTCATTTGAGTCACCAACACGATAAACTTTCATTTGTAGTCATTCTACACATATGTGCAAGCCTGTGGTTACTTAATTGGGTCTTTTCATGGAGTCAGGGTAAGTATTTACGTGTTACAATATATCATTTTTATTACACATGGCTTCCTTTTTACTCCTTTGTATTATAGTTTGAGCACTACATGGGTTGCTTTATAAAATTATGTGTATAGGGAGGTTACATGAGCTGCACATTTAATTTTAGAATAGTAAAGGAGACATTACAAAATATGTGTTATAAAAAAGAGGTGTTGGGACTCAAAGAGTTGAGAAGCATAAGATATTAACAAAGAACTTTTAAGAACAAGTAACCTCTCACCTGAGGGCTGAATGATGAGGTGCAGTTAATTACACAAAGATAGGGGGTGAGTGAACAGATGAGGTGGTGTTCAGTGTCAGACCATATGGGCATGTCTTGTGAAGGACAGAGCCAGTAGAATTTAAGCAAATGAAAGAAAGCTTATATGGCTGTTGCTCAAAGAGCAAGGTGGAGAGAAATATGAAGTGAGACTGGTAAGGTGCATTGAGGCTAGTTGCTTCCTAGGACTTGTAAAGTAAATTAATTAGACTTTGGTTTTAATCCCAGGGTCAATGAAAAGCCACTGAAGGGCATGGAGTGACCTAAACAAATTTTTATTTTGAGTAATAATTGCCTGTAGTGTGGAGAACACATTGGGGGCAGGGAGGATGGATATGGGATGAACGTGGCGGAAACATAGTCCAAGTGAGAGATGACTATTAGCCTGGATTAGGGCTGTGGTAGTGGTTATGAGAAAAGTGAAAACATTTGAGAAATATTGAAGAGATAAAATAGATGGGCCTTGGGATGAATCGGTTCTTGGTTATGGGCGGGAGGGAGAGGATGGTGTCAAAGGTGACTCAGAGGATTTTGACTTGTGCGATTAGATAGCAAAACCACTCACTTCATTATGGAACTCTGGAAGAGGACCAGGTTTGAGGTGGGTAGGAGCACAAGTGTGGCCTTGGGATGTTGAGACAGTAATGCTTTTGAGATCACAAAGTGGAGAAGATAAGTAGGCAATCGGAGCTAAGAAGAAGTCTAGCCAGATAGATACATTTGAGAGTCGCTTATGTAATTTAAGCTCCAGTCTTGGCTGTCATTGCACAGGGAGAGAGTGCAGAGTAAAATGAGAGAAGAGCCCAGGATTGAGCCTAGAGGACCTTCAACGTGTACTATAGGGCGGTGGCTCCTAAAGGATGGCCCTCAGGCCAGCAGCATTAGCAGCACCAGCAGCACTTGCGTACTTGTTAGAAATGCAAATTCTTGGGTCCCACCCCAGACCTGCTGAGTGAGAAACTCTAGGGGTGTGGGAGGGCGGTGTCTAGGTGTCTGAGTCTTCATAGGCCCTCAGGAGATACGGGTGCTTCTCAAAGTGTGAGAACCACTGGTATAAGAATGGGAAGCAGTAGCCAAGAACCCAAAAATAAACCCCTTGCTGTCAGTGGATTCCAACTCATAGTGACCCTTTGAGTAGCCAGAGAGATTGGAGGGGAAAGAAGAGAATGTGGTATCACAGAAGCCAAGGATAAAAAAAAAAACAAAACAATGATTTGAGAAAGTATTAGCCCACAGCAAATCCTTGCTGAGAAGTCCACCAGTAGATTTTGGATCTCTGATAGCTGGGCAACATAGAAAAACTTAAACTTGCAAACTTTGTAACCCCGAAGTTTCCCCATGCAGGTCAGCTTTTATAATTTTCTGTCAGCTATGAGAATTCAAAATTTATAATTGGCTGTAACCCTGACATACTAAATAGTGGGAATGAGTTTATTATTGGCCGTATTACAATCTTACGCCTTCCTTTTATTTCTCCTTTCTATTCCAGCTCTCACAATATATTGTTTTTCAAAATTTATAATACACAACGGGGAAAAATAGTAGAAATAGAAGAAGGTAGACATAGAAAGTGACCCTTTATTAGCTGAGTTTGATCACAAGCAGGCCGGGACTGCTGTGCTCGGAGGCCCCAGGAATAAGGTATTATGCATGTAATGGTTTTCAACCTTGGCTTCTCATAAGAATATCCTGGGGAGCTTTTTCAAAGTACTGATGTTCCGACTTCACCCCAGGTCAATTAAATCAGAATTTCTGGAAGTAGGAAGGCATTCTTATTTTTAAAACACTCCCCAGTTTATTATAACTTTCAGCCAGGGTCGTGAACCTTTTAAGCAGGTTCTTTGGTGAATTCTGTTTCTGCTAATTGGGCCATCTACCTTTCAGGTAGATTTAGAGGGGTGGTTTATTAGATCTATCTCACGTGGCTAAGTGGAGGATTCTAAATTTAATAGGCTGTTGAGTAGCTCCTTTTTCTTTGTTTCAGTTCCTGGTAAAAATCAGCTATATGCTCTTTTCTATCCTGTTAAATCCACCCCTCACCATTAGCAAAATATTGCCACTTAAAAGATTTAAGTTAACAGTAATTCATTTGTCAGTGCTGAGAATACACTCGGTAAGTAAATAAATCAATTCTAAGCAGAATTATAAGTTTATGTTAGAACTAGCCACCGTGCTGTTCAAGGTATATGATTTCCATAAGGAACTGTTCTTACAAATTATTTTGTTTGATTGTTATTCTGGGTTAAAATTATCTAAAGAGATGGACAGGGTAAAATGATTTGTGTCAAGGTACAAAATATTCAATTTTTTAAGGTGCAGCAATTTGAGAGGCAAGAAAAAAGTTTGGTTTTCAGATGTGACTGAGATAGAGAAACTGTGTACATTTAAAATGCTAACAGTCATGTGGAGGAGGTATTAGTTGGTAAGTGGGGCTTGGGCCCAGGCTGCCTTAGCTTATTCAAGTCATCGTTTTTAACTTTTGGCAGTCGGCTATAAATTACCACCAGGGGGCGCTAAAAGCGTGTCTGCCTGGTTTCAAGCCTCCGTTCTTTCTGCTAGGACAGCTGATTAAAGAGTCACAGTACAGTCAGAGGGTGCTGTGCTCTGTACTTAAAGTCTGGTTTTCTCCCGCAGACATTTTCACTCAGAAAGTAGCAGCAGCTGCTGAAATGGCTTTGATGTGCCCTGGGCTGTATCAATTTTTTATTGTAATGTTGAATAATCTTGTACGCCTTGGCCTCTTCTTGATGGACTAAGGTTTTGTGTAAAATTGGTATTAGTTACAGTAAGAAAAAAAGGTTCATTTCTTCTTAAATTAAAGGGAAATAGAAAGAAGTTAACTTTGGTTCTCCGCCTTGTTCTGAGCTGCAATAGCCGAGGATTGGCGAGGTCAGCAATGAGTGTGTGCTGGGTTTTCTGAAGACCCTATTCTTCACACCGTACCTATCCTGAGCCTGGCTGTGACCAGTGGCCATCAGGTGGACTCTGGCTCATGCGACCTCCTGTGTGTCAGAGTAGAACAGTGCTCCACAGGGTCTTCAGTGGCTGGTTTTTCAGAAGTAGATCGCCAGGCCTCTGTTCCGAGCCACCTCTGGGTGAACCTGAACCTCGAACCTCTTGATTGACAGCTGAGTGTGTTAACCATTAGCACCGTCCAGGGACTCTGAGTTTTCCTTTAGTTCTTCTATTTCCAGAATCCTGAATTATTTTCAAATGAATAATTAATTGGAGTACCTACAAGGCAACTTTTAATTGCTCAAAAGGGATATGATTTGTAGCCATAGTTTTATTATTCTGGGCAATTCATTTAAATTTTTAGGGAAACGTTTCTCATATTTAGATAGATCCTTGACTATGCATCAGTTTCAAAACATTTTTTTTTTAATTTAAACTATCTCCTTTTGAAGAAGGAATTCATACAATTTAAAATGAGACAAGGAATAAAAAAAATAGTTTCTATTATGTTGAAGAAATGAAAGGTTATCTGTTTATTCTGCTTATGTCTGAATTGACTTCTTAGGTCTAACACTACTTATCTGAAGCATAATTATTCTTAAGTATTAGAAAGGATTTTATAGTTGTACTGAAACCTACATTTGATTCAAAATTACTTTGGTCTTACTAAATGCAAATATTTCATGATATATGAATACATTCTAGTAATCATTGAATAAATATAAAATGTGGGTTTCCCAAGCTCTACAGTTCCTTTACAGACAAAAGAAATAAACTTTTTGCAAAATGAAATAAACTTCAAGATTGATTTGCAGGTGCTTAAAATGCTCTAGAGAAATATTTAGTCAGGATTAAGTTCTTGAATTGACTTTTTTTCTATGTCTAGCCCTTGTATGTAACTGAGTCAACGCGCCATTGTGGTTTGTTTGCTCTATGTCTGTATGTATGTCTTAGATTTTTCTTTTATAAATGCGTTTAGTGCATTCTTTTACCTAAGGCTCTCCGCAGTCAAGAAATCAAAAGACACATTGCATTGGGCAAATCTGCTGCAAAAGACCTCTTTCAAGTGTTAAAAAGCAAAGTTGTCACCTTGAAGACTAAGGTGTGCCTGACCCAAGCCATGGTGTTTTCAGTTGCCTCATAAGCATGGGAAAACTGGACAACAAATAAGGAAGATCAAAGAAAAACTGACGCCTTCGAATTATGGTGCTGGTGAAAAATATCAAATATACCATGGACTGCCAAAAGAATGAACGAATTTGTCTTGGAAGAAGTACAGCCAAAATGCTCCTTAGAAGCAAGGATGGAGAGACTTCTTCTTACATACCTTGGCCATGTTATCAGGGGGGATCAGTCCCTGGAGAAGGACAGCATGCTTGGCAAAGTAGAGGGACAGCGAAAAAGAGGAAGACCCTCAACGGGATGGATTGACACAGTGGCTGCAATGATGGGCTCAAGCATAGCAATGGTTGTGAAGATGGCGCAGGACGGAATACTGTTTCATTCTGTGGTACATAGGGTGGCTATGAGTCAGAACTGACTCGACGATACCTAAGAACAACAACTCATAATATCAGGAAATGATGTCAATTTGCTGAGATGGCCACAATTATATAAACCCCATGTCTTTTATTCAAGAAAGGGCCTCTGAAGCACTCACTAGTCTCTGTGCTCTTGATTCATTCACATTTCTATCGGGCCTGGTGACTTCCATTTCCCAGTCTATAGAAGCCACAGATGTTGTGAGGGGAGAGAACAGTTACAGGTACATAAGTGGTTGCTGACGGTGGGAAGGAAACTATAACTCAAAAACAAAAACATAGCAATTTAAGTTAAGTAAGTGTAGATGTAACCTCTCCATCAGCAGTCCTTGAGAGTGTTACTACGTGGTGCCAGTGTATGACCCCATCTCTCACATCAACTCCTCCTTTTTCTTTCTTTTTTAAAAATATTTTGTATGTTAGAATTCTGGAAAAGGGCTCCTCTACTAAAACATGTATTTGAAAACCAACATCTTACAGTATACGTTACACTATACGCTATAGTTCCATGATGAGTCATGAAGAAAATGTTAAGTTATGCTTAGTGTTCTTTGTGTAAAAGGCAAGGAAAAGTGTAAAATATTTTAGAAGTATTTGCATCAAAATGATGAAAATAAAAGTTTTGACATGCTGTGTTCTAAGTAAATAATTGTTCAACGGATGAACTACTAAATGCACAGAAAGAAACTCAATAGATAGAAAAACTGCCTTCCGCCACATCGCTGAATAAGGCACGGCTGGACATGGCTGCTTTGTTGTTTTGCTGTGTTTATAGATGTCTGGATTCAGCCTTTTATGAACTACTTAAATACAGAACTGACGACATTTGACAAGGCACTTGTTGAAAGTACTTCCAAGTATCATTCTGCAATCATTAAAACATATTTAAGAAAGATATCTTCAAAGTATTTGGAATAAAATTTGATAATCCATTCTCTTGCAGATGTAGAAATTGACACTTGAAATAGGCTCTAGAAGCAAGTACAGTTTATTTTGTCTATGGAATTAATATATTTAATATTAAAAAGATTGTTGATTTTCTCAAAGGTAATTGATTTGATTGTTTATTATTTTATGTGTTGACTGTCTATTGCCAAGTATGAGGCAGAGCTAAGCATGGAATTTAGTTATATATATATATATTTGTGCATGTGTGTATATGTATATATACATACACACACACAACTTACACACAAAAAAGGGATATAAAATAGAAATGCACAGCTCAATGATTTATTACAGAGGTTAACAAACTTTTTCCGTAAAGTCCAGATAGTAAATATTTTAGGCTTCGTAGGTCCTATGGACTCTGTCGTAACTACTCATCTCTGCCGTTGTAAGAAGAAAGCAGCCATAGATGATATGTAAATGAATGAGTGTGGCTGTGTTCCAATAAAACTTTATTTACAAAAACAGGTGGCAGTCTGGATATGGCCCACAGGTCACGGTTTGCCAACCTCTGATTTATTACAGCACAAACTCCAGTATTACTATCACCCAGGACAAGAAATATGATCTTGCCAGCACTCCAGAAGACCCCTTCCAGTCCTTACCATCCCTCCCCTCACTTCTACCACCCCTGTCCTGACTTTTATGGCAATACATTCCTTCCTTATTAGTATTATTTTTTGAATAGTTTATTAGCTAAGCAGACATCCCTAAACAAACATACATGAATGGAAGCAAACAGCACGTTTCTCTTTTTTGCTCAGTGTTGTGTCTATGAAGCGCATCGCAGTTCTATGAAGTGGTAATTTGATCATCATCAGTGCTGTGTAGAATTTCATTATGTGAATACACCAATATTTCTTTTCCCATTCTAGGTGGATGGACATCTGACGGTTGTTTCCAGGTTTGGTTGTAGGTGCAATGTACTTCCATTTCTGTTAGGCTACGTATGCTTTGCACCTGCACTTGAATAGAAGATACCAAGTTTTCCAAAGTGGGTGTACTAACTTACACCCCCACCAGCAGTGTACAAGAGTTCCCCTGTTCTACATCGGGGGTCAGCAAATTACAGCCCACAGGCCAAATCTGGAGCTGACACCGAAGGAGAGGCCTAGCCCAGGGAGCCTCATAGGCTGATCCGGGATGCCGCTTTTGTATTTTCCTCCCTCAGTGTCCAGTATCTGAGTCCTTGCTGCCCAGCGCCGGCTCTGGCGACTGCCTACACCTTGCAGACTCCGTTGTTGGCAACTGCTGGGGACCAAGAGGTGGAATTTCAGTTAGCTGCTCAAATTGAAACCTCTAGGCTTTCCAGCAGGAAGGGGCACGCTGGGATCCGTGTGTCCCTGGGACAGAGTGTGAAACTGACCACAGAGGCTGCCCACCTGGCCCCTTCCCTTTGGGCCGGTTGCTCTTCCTTCTGGGAACTTCTCCAGCCAACCACTACTGTGGCACCAATTGTGGCAGGGCGGGCCAGGAGTTTTCTCTGTTGTTATACAAGGACTCACACAAATAATATCCTCAGTTTTAACTCTTGACCATGTTGCCTAAAATATTTACTATCTGGCCCTTTACAGAAAAGTTTTGCTGACTGCTGTTCTGCAGTCTGGAGTCCTTGGGTAGTGTAAATGATTAACATGCTCAGTTGCCAACTGAAAGGCTAGAGGTTCATTCAGAGGTGCCTCGGAAGAAAGGCCTGGTGACTTACTTCCAAAAAACCAGCAGTGAAAACCCTGCGGAGCACAGTTCTACTGTGACACACTTGGGGTTGCCATGAGTCGGGGTTGCCATGAGTCGGGGTTGCCATGAGTCGGGGTTGCCATGAGTCGGGGTTGACTCAATGGCAACTGGTATTCTACAGCCTCGCCAACACCCGGAGGTTGCTAGTCTTTTCCATTTTTGATATTCTGGTGGGTATGTAATTACCCTGCCCCGTGCTTTTAGTTTTTATTTCTCTGATTTCTAAAGACAAGGAGTACTTCATCATGTTTATTGGCCATTTGGGTATCATCTCATGGAGCTCTTGTTCAGCTCTCCTGACTATTTTTCTCTGGGGTTGTCTGTCTTTTGCTCAGGAGCCCTGGTGGTGCGGCAGGTAAAGAGCTTGGCTGCTAACTGGAAGGTTGGCTGTTCGAACTTGCCAGCCACTCTGTAGGAGAAAGAGGTGGTAGTCTGCTCCCATAAATATTTCAGCCTTGGAAACCCCATGGGGCAGTTCAGCTCTGTCCTATAGGGTCGCTATGAGTAGGAATCAACTTGACGGCAATGGATCTGGTTTGGGTGGTCTTTTGCTTACAGGTATGTAAGAGTTGTTTGCATGTCCGGGGTATGAGCCATTGTCATTTATCTGTTACAGTTTCTTCTCCCACTGTAGTTTGCCTTCTTACTGTCTTCATGGTACCTTTTGATGAACAGAAATGCTACATTTTTATTTACCTTTTCCTTTATAGTTATTATGTTTTGTGTCCTGTTTAAGAAGCCCTTTAAAAAACAAACAAACAAAAAACTATTATGGGTTGAATCATGCCCCTCCTAAATTTCAAGGAATGCGAATTCCAGAACACCTAGTTGTTCTCATGCAGAACCTTTAAGTAGACCAAGAGGCAGTCATTTGAACAGAGCAAGGGGGTACTGTGTGGCTTAAAATCAAGAAAGGTGTGTGCCAGGGTTGCATCGTTTTACCATACTTATTCAATCTGTATGCTGAGCAAATAATCCAAGAAGCTGGACTATGTGAAGAAGAAGAGAGCTTCAGGATTGGAGAAAGACTCACTAACAACTTGCTTTATGCAGATGTCACAATCTTCCTTGCTGAAAGTAAAGAGGACTTGGAGCACTTACTGATAAAGATCAAAGACCACAGCTGTCAGTATGGATTATACCTCACTATGAGGAAAACAAAGATTCTCACAACTGGACCAAAAAGCAACGTCATGATAAATGGAGAAAAGATTGAAGTTACCAAAGATTTCATTTTGCTTGGATCCACAATCAACACCCATGGAAGGAGCAGTCAAGAAATCAAAAGACACATTGCATTGGTCCAGGACTGGGCAGAGTTTCATTCTTTTGTACATAGGTTTGCTATGAGTTGGAACTGACTGGACGGCACCTAACAACAACATCAAAATATATGTTGGGATCCTTACCCCATCCCTGTGGGTATAATCTAATATAATTACTTTACATGTAATGTAATATAATCATCTTCCATAATGCAGTCTAATGTAGTACAATCGATAATCAATCAGTTGAGGTCAGACCAGTGCATGGTGGGCCTAAATCTAATCACTTCTGAATTATGTAAAGAGCAGCATAGACACAGAGACACACACACAGGTGGGGACAGATGCCAGGTGAGAACCGTCTACAAAGAATGCCAAGGAACGAACGAACAACCAGGACTACTGACAAGGAAAGAATCAACACGGCTGAACCCCTGATTTGGACTTTTAGCCTCTAGAAACGTGAGAAAATCAACTTCTGTTCTTTAAAGCCACCTACTTGTGGTATTCCTGTTACGGCAGCACTAGGAGACTGAGACATTTACCTTAATCATGCAATGATTTCCCAAAGTTTGCTTCTAACTCAGACTTTAGTGAGCATCAGAATCACCTGGTGGGCTTGTTAAAACACAGCTTGCTGGCAGTCTTACCGCCAGGCTTTCTGATTCAGTAGGTCTGAAGTCAGGCTGGAGAATCTGCATATCTAACAAGTTCCCAGGTGATGCTGACACCGCTGATCCAGATCACACTTTAAGGATCACTGATCTAGAAGTTTTGTTGTTTTGCTTTCACATATATATCTCCGATCCACCTGAAACTGAGTGAGGATCAGCTTTCATTCCTTTCACATGGAAATCCAAGGAACATTTGTTGAAAAAACCGTCTTCTCTCCACTTTTCTGAAAACCAAGTGTCTAAATGTGCATGAATCTGTCTCTGGACTTTGTAGTCTATTCCACTGATCTCTTTGCCTATCCTTGGGCCAGTACCACCTGTCTTAATTACTGTACCAGTATCGTAAGTCTTGATATATGGAGAGCAAGCTCCCACCCTTTCCTTTTCCTTCAATATACAGTTATGACAATTTTGTCAGTTCTCTTTCACACACACACACACACACACACACACACTGACTTGCACAGACATGTACCTTATTGGAGCTTTGATTAGAAGTGCATTGAATCTATACATCAGTTTGGAAAAATTAACATATTTAAAACACTGATTTTCCTAATTCAGTATTTCCCAGCCTTTTTTTGTTATGTTCCCTAAGCAGCCTCTTTTAAGACCTTTTTTCCTTATCATCCCTCAATGAAATTGTAATACCACAGATTTACTGTGTATCTGTGGTTTACGTATAAAAACAGTAAGTTTTCATCCCTCCATTAAGAACCAATTTTGCCTCCGTTGTGAACGTGTGGCCTACAGTATCCACCATCACCAGATGCCATTGAGTTGATTTTGACTCATGGTGACCCCGTGTGGGTCAGAGTAGAACAGTGCTCCACAGGGTTTTCAATGACTGACTTTTTGGAAGTAGATTGCCAGGACTTTCTTCCAGGGTCCAAGCTTTTGGTTAGCAGCCGAGTGCCTAACTGTTTGTGCCACCCAGGAAATCCAATTCTAGCATAGCCTTCCTTTTATATAGATATTCTTTGATGTCTCTCAATAATGCTGCATCGTTTTCTGTGTAACAGTCGTGCACCCCTATGTTTAGATTGGTTTTCAGGTATCTGATATTTTGGAATGTTGAGGTTCATGCCCTCCTGGGTCAGCTGTGTAGCTCCCAGCCGGGCTCAGGTGAACAGGTGTGCTCGGTGCTGTGCAGGGCACTGTGGACTCTTGGCCTGTACCTGAGTGCCTGCCACCTACCTGCCCCACCTCCTCAAGCTCTGGTTTGTAGGCACCCTTTCCCAGGCAATCTGCTTGAAAGTCCCAGGCTAATTCCAAACTCCTTTGTCATTTGTGGCTATAAAAGAAAATAATACACGTGGTTTAAAATACGGAACGGATATTTGGAAGGCAGGGCCAGGTCTTGGAAAGGGTTCCTAATGAAGGCATAAACAGCAGTAATGTTTTTTTCTCCTCTGTGGTTTACAAGAAGAATGTGAACGTGTATCAGAAGATGGCACTGTTTCTTAATAGATCCAGCTACAAGGGTGGAGTACAACTGAGGAGAAACACTTTCCTGTTAAGCTGGAATTAAGAATAATATAAATAAAACTTTAAAAGTTCTGTAGAATCCCTTGTGATCTGCTTCTCTGGTGAGCTTAATTAAAGGCAATGAAGAAGCTGGAGCTCCTTCACCCCCTCTTACTTTCAGTGAACTCTTCTCTAGTTCTGTATTCTCTCAGACTGCGCTAAATTCAGTGACGGCGTATCGTACGGTTGGTGTGGCCGGAATACAGTCAGCAGACAGAAGTCCCTGGTGCCTTCCTGCGTGCTGCCCTGTGCTCTGGACAGAAGGCAATGCTGTTTTCATCTCAGAACCATCTGTGTGAGAGACAGCATGCTTAACTGAGCATGGAAGGAATAAAATCCCCAACCTCGCCTTGGTGTTTTTCAGGGCAGCAGAGTAGAAGACCTGAATTCAAATCCTGCTTCTGCCACATATTAACTATTTGACCTTGGTAAACTGTTTAATCCCTCTGACCTCAGTTTTGTTACCTGAAAAAATGGAGATAATTTCTACATCACAGAGTTGTAGCGACAATTCAGTAAGGCAATATACATGGAGGACTTGTTGGTTGCCGTTGAGTTGGTGCTGACTTGTGTGACCCATGTACAACAGAAATAAAGTTCACCTGGTCCTGTGCCATCTTTGTCGTCGTTGGTATGCTTCAGTCCACTGTTGCAGCCGTTGTGTATTCTGAGTGCCTCCCAGCCTGGAGGGCTCATCTTCCAGCACTATATCGGCTAATATTCCACTGTGATCTGTAAGGTTTTCATCGGCTAATTTTTGGAAGTAGTTTACCAGGTCTTTCTTCCTGGTCTGTCTTAGTCTGGAAGCTCTGCTGAAACCTGTCCACCATGGGTGGCTCTGCTGGAATTTGAAATACTGGTGACATAGCTTCCAGCATCATAGCAACATGCAAACCACCACAGTACAACCAACTGACAGCTGGGTGGTGGGTAGAGCGTTTAGCCTGGCACAAAGGAGTGACAAAGTGCCGTTGTGATTATTCCATGCTCTTTGGGACTTTGAAAGTGGTATATAAAGTGGACCTTGTATGTTGTAGGTGGTGATTGTCGTGTACCTGGTGGAAAATCTTCATGGAACCTAGCCACGTATGTTGCTCTCAGGGTCGAGCTCTGCAATCCAGGCACGTGGCCTTAAGAACTCTTCGCTCCCTCGTTCCCCTGAGGTGCTTTCAAGAAACACCAGTGCCTCAGCACTAGAGATTCTGATTTAGTGGCTCCTGGGCTGGCCAGGTCTCTAGGTGACTTTAGCAGCACTGGGCTGGAAAGCCCTGCGTACAGTGTGCCATCTTTACCGGGTCCTAGGCTTGTGGTGTGGTTGCAGGTGAGCATCTGTGAGATGTCAGAGCGGATCATTACCTCCTGGGTACCGTGTAGGCAGCACAGGTAGGTGACTGACAGGCACCTTTGACAGTGGATTCCAACTTGGTGGAAGTATGGTTAAAACATGAGGGGCATGCTTTCTTTCCGATGTGCTTCGTGAAAGAGAAACAAAGCTCCGTGAGCAAATCACAGAGAGCATCATGAAATAGTCTATTTCTTTCTTGCTTTTTGCTATCTGTTTCTGCCTGTGTTTGTATGTCTGTCTGTCTGTTCTGTTTCTGCCTAGTCTGTCTGAGTCTGTCTCTGTTTCTTTCTGTCTGCCTCAATCTGTGTCCCTCTGCTCTGTACCTGTCTATCTGCATATGTTTCTGTCTTACCTGTTTCTGTCACTGTCTCTTGATTCCTTTGTCCTAGTGGGGCCTGATTTAAGTACTCCAGGGTCACCATGGGAGTCCGGATGTTCTAGGTCATAGAGGTCATAGGTTGGCAGGCCGAGGGCGAAATTTGGCTCTTGGATACATTCTGTGGGCCTCCCACCTCCCCCCATCTTACATGTAGCCAGCTTCTCTGTGTACCTAACCTGCCTGACTGCTTCCTAGGCCATGACCAGGTATGAGGGCACTGGATTTGTGACCTCTTTTCTGAAGAATATAAGATTGCAGAGCTAGATTAAATACTGTTTATTTTTGTCATTGAGAAAATAAAAATCTGTTTTCAACTTCCATTGACGATATTAGTCAGCTAAAAGAATTCTGCATTTTGAATTCCTGCCTATCAGGCTTCTTCTCAGTCCTCTATCTTGAGAAGAAAACTTATCTTCTTTTTTTTTTTTTAGTTTCCCATTCAAAAACTTATACACAAATTGTTTGGTGACATTGGTTGCAATCCCTGCAGTGTGGCAATACTCTTCCACCTCGTTCACCCTGGGTTCCCTTGTGTCCATTTGTCCAGATTTCCTGTCCCTTCCTGTCTTCTCATCTTTGCTTTTGGGCAGGAGTTGCCTATTTGGTCTCATATACTTGACTGAACTAAGAAGCATGTTCCTCATGTGTGTTATTATTTGTTTTATAGGCCTGTCTAATCTTTGGCTGAAAGGTGGACTTTGGGAGTGGCTTCAGTTCTGAGTTAGTAGGGAGTCTGGGGGCCATAGTCTCGGGAATCCGAAAACTTACCTTCTGATTTTTAACCCAGCGAAAGAAAAGGGTTGCAGCTATTTTTTTTTTTTTAAGCCAGGGTGAAACCCAGGATGGGTTTGTAGGTCCATTATCCCCCAAGTAGGTATCCCTGGGTGGTGCAAACCGTTAATGTGCCAAGCTGATAACTGAAAGGTTGGGGGTTTGAGTCTATTCAGAGGCAACTCAGAAGAAAGGCCTGGCAAGTTACTCTTGAAAAATTAGTCTGCTGACATACTGGGGCCAGAATTGACTCGATGGCAACTGTGTTGGCTCTTTTTTTATTTAGGTCACCTCCTACTCATTCCTTGCTGGAGCTTTGCCCAACATCTCCACAGTTAAGTCCTTTATTGATCAGGACATATATGCTGGGGCTCCTCTCCACATAGGCTGTTTTCAGGAAACAGCTTAGAGTTTGAAAATACAGGTTTTTCAGGAAATAAATTTTATGATGTTTAAGCAGAACTCAAAACATTTTAAAACAAACTTATAAAATGGTTTCTTTGCAACAGGAATAAAAGAAAAGGCAGGTCTGTAACCGTGTAATAGATATACAACGCCCTGAGATAAAGATGATGTAATTATACCCCTTTTTAACTTTCTTTTCTAAAAATCTTTGTGATAAATTATTACAATTTATACAGTACATTGGAAAGAGTACACGGAAATATTTCCAACAGTGCTGTGTGTCAGAAAGTGTAGGGCAAAAAACAGTGTCGATAACTAAAAATTAAAAAAGAAAAATAAAATAATTTCTGCATCTTTGCTGCCTGACAGCAGGGGGTTGGGGCTGTCCGTGGGTGCTCTGGGAAGGACAGAATTAGGGGACATATGAGTACATAGAGCTGGCTCAGAGGAAGCAGCAAGGGTGACGGATGGACAACGGGAACATCCCTCAGGATGTCAGTAGCCTCCTTTTGGCAACTCCGGGAGATGCTTAAACCATTCCAGAAAACATCCAGGCACCTGCATTTTCCGAAGCAATTTCAGAATCAGTCTGGGCCATTTCTGGAAGTAGAACATGCAGGTCTGCCATGGGAACTGGAATAAAACCGTGATCGTCAATTCTGCTGGGGTTCTTGAAGCCACCCAGTCAACTTAGACGTATAGCTGTCCCTCTATATCGAGGGGGATTGGTCCCAGGACCCCCGGGGATACCAAAATCCTCAGATGGTCTAGTCCCTTACATAAAATGGGGTAGTATTTGCATATAACCTACACACATCTCCCATATACTTAAAATCATCTCTAGGTTACTTATAGTACCTAATACAAAGTAAATGCCATGTAAGTAATTGTTATACAGCACTGTATTCTTTGGAATAATGACAAGACGCTGGGGAAACAATGCTCAAACACTGTGCTGGAGAGATACCGAGGACCCGTGAAATGGCAAGAGGCTACGGCAGCAGATGCTACATGTCACTTTATTCCAGTGCATTTCAGCATAGTGCTCTGCCCTGGGCAAATTCAAGTTTTGTTTTTTGGAACTTTCTTTCTCCCCCACCCCCATATTTTCCATCCGTGGTTGGTTGAATCTGAGGATGCAGAGACCGCGGATACAGAGGGTCGAGTGTAGATTGTTTTTGGTACTTCGAAGGAATCTAGCTGTTAAACTAAAAATTGAAGCAAGAAGTGTGGATGGGCCAACCCCATTCTGTGTTTAGGTTTGGCTGAGCAAAACAAGGCATTTGGTCAGGGTACCAAGGATAGAGATAGAAAGAAAAACAAAGGCTGTCGCATGAAGAAACAACTGTTGGATGTGCTTTGAGGACACCTGTACAGGAGGCCTCTTGCATAACCTATCCTATCAGGGGCAGATCTGGGATGTATTTGCTTTTTGAAAGTTGTTGTTGTTGTTGTTAGGTGCCGTCGGGTCAGTTCCGACTCATAGCAACCCTATGCACAACAGAACAAAACACTGCCCGGACCTGAGCCATCCTTACAATCGTTGTTATGCTTGAGCTCATTGTTGCAGCCACTGTGTCAATCCACCTCATTGAGGGTCTTCCTCTTTTCCGCTGACCCTGTACTCTGCCCAGCATGATGTCCTTCTCCAGGGACTGATCCCTCCTGACAACACATCCAAAGTATGTAAGACGCAGTCTCGCCATCCTTGCCTCTAAGGAGCATTCTGGTTGCATTTCTAAGACAGATTTGTTCCTTCTTTTGGCAGTCCATGGTATATTCAATATTCTTTGCCAACACCACAATTCAAAGGCGTGAACTCTTCTTTGGTCTTCCTTATTCATTGTCCAGCTTTCACATGCATATGATGCGATTGAAAATACCATGGCTTGGGTCAGGCACACCTTAGTCTTCAGGGTGACATCTTTGCTCTTCAACACGTTAGAGAGGTCCTTTGCAGCAGATTTACCCAATGCAATGCGTCTTTTGATTTCTTGACTGCTGCTTCCATGGCTGTTTTCAAAGTTATTGAGTGCCAAAATAAGACAGCCTCATAGATGGTCTGATCATTCCATCTTGTGCCCCCCTCCCAAACTCTCTCAGCTCTGTCCGAAGCACACCCTGTCTACTGTGGGCTCCTGGCTGGGCTTCAACAACGGACCCACAGCTCCTCCTGCACTTTCTCTGCCACTTTACAAACCTGAGCACATACCCACAGAGACTTACTGCTGAAGACTGGAGAAAGCATTGTAATCTGTACAGTGTCCTATCGGTTGTTGAGTGGACTTCAACTCATTGTGACCCTGTGAGTGTCAGAGTAGAATTGTGCTCTGTAGGTTTTTTTTCTCTTTTTATGTTAATTTTTTAAATTGTGGTGAATATATACATACCAAAACATTCACCAATTCAACTTTTCTACATGTATCATTCGGTGACATTCATTATATTCCTCAAGTTGTGCAACCATTATTGCTCTCCTTTTCCAAAGTATTCTACCACCATTAACATAAACTTGATGCCCCTTAAGTGAAAAATTCCTCTTTCTCCCCCCCTTCACCCCTGGTAACCACAAATAACCTTTGGTTCCTATGTATTTGCTTATTTCATGTAAGTGAGATCATACAGTGTTTGTCCTTTTGCAACTGACTTATTTCATGCAGCATAATGTTTTCAAGGCTCACCCACATTGTGGCATGCAGCAGGACTTCATTTTTCTTTATGGCTGAGTAATATTCCATTTATGTATATATCACATTTTGTTTATCCATTCATCTGTTGATGGACATTTCAGTTGTTTTCACCTTTTGGCTATTGTGAATAGCGCTGCAGTGAACATTAGTGTACAGGTTTCTGTTTGAGTTCTGGCTTTCACTTTTTCTGGGAATATAACTAGGATAGGGTTTGCTGGGTCATGTGGTAGTTCTATGTTCAACTTTTTGAGGAACCACCAAACTATTTTATTCAGTGGCTGTACAATTTTACATTCCCACCAGCAATGGATGATCCATAGGGTTTTCAATGGCTGATTTTTTGGAAGTAGATCACCAGGATTTTCTTCCAAGGTACCTCTGGGTGAACTCAAACTTCCAATGTTTCAGTTAGTAGCCAAGCACGTTAACCATTTGTACCATTCAGGGGTCCCAGCTGCATGGCTGTCCTTGACTGGCTTCTCTCTCTTCATTGAACTGTAAGCTTCTTGTGAGCAGGGTCAGCTTGTCTTTGCATCCCCAGGATCTAACACAGGGCCTGAATCATGATGGGTTTTCAGTTAATGATTTCTGAAGGGAGGAAGGGATTAAAGATAGAAATGTATTGGTTGGTTTAATTGTGCAAGCAGGGGCTTTGAAGCCCACAGACATGTGTTCAAATTCTTATTCTGATGTTGACCACTGTGAGAAAATGGATAAACTGTTGAATTTTATTTTTTTTAATTCTAAACACTTTATTGTGTTTTTGGTGAAGGTTTACATAGCAGTTTAGATTCCCATTCAACAATTTCTACATGAATTGTTCAGTTACACTGGTTACATTTTTCACAATTTGTGAATATTCTCAGTATTTATGTTCTGGTTGTTCCATTTCCATTAATCTAGTTTCCCTGCTCCCTTACATTCTTTTTTTTGTTTTAAAGTAATTGTTAACCATTTGGTCTCAGAGATGATTTTTTAAAAGAGCACATTGCTCACGGGTGACATTGTTTATGAGCCAACCTGTTATTTAGCTAAAAGGTGACCTCAGGGGCTAGTTTCGGTTCAAGGTTTGAATAGTGTCTCAGAACAATAGTCTCAGGGAGTCCTCCAAACTCAAATGGTCTAGCAAGTCTTTTTTTTTTTGAGAAATTTGACATTCTGTTCCACATTTTTCTCCCATCATTCTTTCAGGTTCCATCTATTGTGGCTTGATCAGAATGGATGGTAGTGGTAGTCGGGCACCACCTAGTTCTTCTGGTCTCAGGGAAGATGAGGTCATGGTTCGAGTAGACTATTATTCTTGTAGACTAGTTTCTTCTTTGACTCTTTGGTTGTTTCCTTCTTTCTCTCTTGCTCTAGATGAATAAAGACCAACAGTTGTATCTTAGATGGCCACTCTCAAGCTTTTAAACTACTGAAATTTCTTGATGCTTAGCTTCCTCAGCTGTCAAGAATGGAGATAGTATAACCTATTTTATAAAATTGTAGTGGTGAGCAAATGTGGCAAAGCACAGTACTAAGCACTTGGTATTTGACCAATAGGTGGTCATCATTATTATTACTGCTAGTAACAATAACAATGGCAAGAAGACCACACAGCCTGAAGCATCTAGCAAAGGCATCATTCTATACAGCCCTTCTCTACTTTTTCCAAGGCTCCCTGCTGATGCCTAGCTCTTGATTATATGATCAATGCAGTTTGAGGTATTAAATTTCTTTCTTTCTCCCTACTCTCTGTAGTTTTTCCACCCCATCATCTCATCCTTTACTTATTCAATTTGACTTTTATCAAGCCCACTCAAGCCTTTATCTCTTTCTAGAATTTGGCTCTTCAAAGAGTATGATTGCCTTCTCATCAAAGTCTCTTCCAAATGAAAGCTGGTATTCAGTAATTTGAGTTTACAGTTTTATGTGGCCAAGGGGCTAATTGATTTTGTAAACAAGGCCTGTGATCATTTGAAAAATTACAGAAAATTGACACAGAGTAGAGGGTTTTTTATTTTAACTTTGGCCAAAGAAAATGTGGGAGGATGTATTCTTTGAGGCACTAAGCCCATAAATGCTTGTAACTCAGTTTTTTAAAAAAGTAAATCTCTTTCCATGACACCATTTAGGTGAGCAGATGTTCCGGTTATTTATTACCTAACAAGCTGTCACATAACTTAATGGCTTAAAATAACAACTGTTTATTTTACTCATGAATCTGAAGCCTGGCAGAGAGATCACATCTCTGTTCTAAGTGATGTCATCTGGGGTAGCTCTATTGCCTGGAGGACTCACTTCCAAGGTGGGCTGCTCATATGGATGGCAAGGCTGGGAGTTCAGCCAGACTGTGGATGAGGGTCTAAGGTTTTCCCTATGTGGGCCTCTGCATAGACTGTTGGGGTTCCTCACAGCATGGCAACTGAGTTCCAAGAGTAAAGTCTCAAGAGACAGAAAGGTAGTGGAGGCTGCCAGTTGCTAAGGCCTGGACCTGGCAACTGGCACAGTATCAACTTTGCCTTCATCTGTTGGTCAAGGAGTCATGGAGCCCAGATTTTAGAGGGGGGCCTAGACCCCACCTCTTGATTGGAGGAGTGTCAAGGAATTTGGGGTCTATGTCTTACATCTGGAACAGCAGTTGGTATAGATCAGAGGTTCCTAAACCTGGCTGCATTTTAGAAATATTTTGGATGTAAAAACAAAATACCAATGTTTAGAGTCACCCCAAAAGATTCCAATTTAATTGGGTAGTATGCGACCCGGGCATTGCTTTTTTTTTTGTTGTTGTTGTTAGTTTTCAGGTAATTCTAATGTGTAACCAGGTCTCTGGGCCAAAGTTCTTATGTCCAGGGATTGACAAAAATGGACCATGGGTGTAAGGGTGTGAATGGGGCTCCTCCTGATGGAAGGAAATACAGCTTAAGAAGTTGACTCAAGAGTTGTTCTGACACTTCTGCTTACAAGATAAATTGCTTCCGAATGAGTGTAGAGGGAAAACTGTCAAGTAAATGGATCTGCCATCATCACACGTGCTTTTTCTCATATTACATTTTTACCTGCAGTTTGTAAATATTGCAAAAAAAAAATCAATAATGCTGCCATGTTGCCATAATCTAATTTGTCTTTTCTGATAGTGCGCAGCCTAAGTAGGTGTTTGGCGCCACATTTCCTGCCCTCAGAGAGCAATGTTAAACGTTTGTAGTGCACTTAATGACCTGTCAGAAGTGTACAAAGGGACAGTGCCTCACTAATAATTATTAAACCATTGAGGTATACAAAAGCTAGGGTCCCATCTTTACTTTCATGATGACCAGTAACCATCAAAACATGGGCTGTTTGTGATACGCAGCCAGCACATCGGATTGTGGAAATCTGTTTGAGGAAATTAATGAAAAATCTTATTAAAAGACAGTCTTTTAGAGAGGAAGAAAACACGCATAGAGATTGCTGCAATACTCAGGACCAGCGGATGCCTCCTCCCTGCTGAGGGTCAGGTTACAACTCAGTCAGGTAATTGCTAGAAGGGCTGTGAAAGGGAAGGATCTTATTTGTTTTCGGAGGGTAGGTAACCCATTCCCAAAGCCCAGCTTTCGGCTTTTATTCATAAGTATATGCCTCATTTTATGAATAAAAGAGATACATATTTTGACTTGGAATGAGGCTGAGATGGAAAGTTACATGCCGATTCTTCCCGGGCTTGGGTTTTATTTCTTATGCTGTTCATTAGGATTTTTTATTTCACAAGACTTTTAATACCAGGCAATACCGTTTTAGTAAGATGTAACACAAGCATTGGATGATTTTTGTTGCAGATTCTACCTCCAACCCCCACCCCCTGCATATTTAACCTAGAGCATTAAAGGTTTAGCTTTTGAAAACATTAGAGGGCCATACCTGTCTTTACAGTAGCCGACATGATATAAACTCTTCTTGTTTTTCATTTTCAACATTAAACTCTTCATTTGAGTCAAAGTGAAGTTTCCCAATTGCATGGTCCAGCAACCAAAGTGTTGATTCAAGGTGGTGTAGGATTGTTATGGTTTAACACGCAGTCAGTCTTGACCTGGCCTGGCATTCTCTGCCACCAAGAGTCTTGGTATCAAGCTTCTGGAGACTTTCACCCCTTGTTCTTCACTATGCCACAGCTTGTCTTTGGCAAAGTCTTGACAAAATCCACACTCTTAGCTTTTGGTGGTCTTCTTTCACCTCTGGACCAAGAACCAGTAACTGCATCCTTTCCTGGCATCAGTTGACTCTCCGCGTGGCTTTAAATGCAGCTTTGCCCATAGGCCTGTGAACATGGCGGACCAAAGCACTTGTTGGTTGCTATTTGTGGGGAAAACCGCCAGAAAGTCTGGCTTGTTTTGCTAATTCTCACTAAGGTTTTGGGAAGGAATTTCACATTTAAAATGCTTCTTTAAACTTGGTAGGATTCAGTTCCGCATTAATTGCCTGAACAAATTAGTGAAATTGTGCTCCTCTCTTGTCCAGAAATGATTTAAAACACTTCTAAGAATACATTCAATTTTTCAAAAAAGCATAAATAGAAGCAGGTGTGACACAAGAAGCGACTGGTAGGGATATAAAGAGGAGCCAGGAATGGCGCCAAAACAAAAATATAGACCACACAGGCTGTTACTTTTCTAACAGATGGGCCTCAAGTTGCTCTTGAAGAGGGACATTTGATTGGTTATACAATTCAGAGCCTGTATAATTAAAAACAAATCCCTCCCTAAGGAGGTACATGATTCATTTTGATACTATGGCAAGAACAACATTCTTTCTGGAGCCTCCCTAATCAGCATGCTGTATCATGTGACAGATACCTTCATACTAGATACCTGGCGTTTCATTGGGGTGTCTCTATCTGATAGCGTCACACCATAGCCCATCTGATGGCATCACACCATAGCCCCCCAAAACCAAGAACCAAACCTGTTGCCTTCAAGTCCGACCCATAGTGACCCTATGGGACAGAGTAGAACTGCCCCATAGAATTTCCAGGTAGTGCCTGGTAGATTCGAACTGCTGACCTTCTGGTTAGCAGCCATATCACTTAACCACTACACCACCAGGGTTTCCACCATAGCCTAAGTCAGTGAAATCCTTTCCATAGGAGGAGAGTGAGGAAAGGAAGAGGGGCCAAAAGCACAATCTTAGTTCACAAATTTCTTCTGCCGGTCTGGTTTAATCCAGTAGCTTGGCGGTTCAGGAGTAGAATTCTCGATTTTCATGTGAGAGACTTGGGTTTGATTCCCAGCCAATGCACCTCATGTGCAGCTACCATCCACCCATCAGTGGTGGCTTGTGTGTCGCTGTGATGCTGAACAGGTGCCGGTCCAAGATGAACTAGGAAGAAAGGCCTGGTGATCCACTTCTGAAAATCGGCCAAAGAAAACCCTATGGATCACAATGTCTGATGCACTACTGACTGTGGGGATGGCGCAGGACCAGGCAGCACTTTGTTCCATGGTGTACGCGGTCAAAGTAAGCTAGGGGCCAACTGGATGGCATTTAACAAGAACAGCTTAATCCAAGAGTAGACTTTATCTGAAGGAGAGGATAAAAAGGAGACTCCATGTGCCCTCCAAAAAACATTTTTTTTTTCTTATAAATTGAGCTTTTTTGATAAATACCAGAAAACAGCATCATGTTTAATGTTACGCTTCCAGGCAAATGGTTGGGCTTCAGGTATCTTACATTGCCGTCTAAGTGTGGAACCAATGGCTCTATCAATGGTGGCTAGGGCATAAGGTCAACACACCCTGTGAAAACTGAGGTGCCAAAAGGGCGCTTAACTGATTCCCTGTCTATTACGCCTCTGCAAGGAGGTGAGCTGAAAGAACATTCGTGTGCATGAGCAGAGGGCTGACTTGCGTTTCACTCTCTGTGAGCACTTTGGCAATTACTGTTGCAGGAACCTGAGACTCAAAGAAGATGGGTTGATGAACGATAACATAGTCAAGGTGAGCTGTTGCCAAAGGCAGAGGGAGTGAGGAAGTGAGATGGTTGATTTGTGCCGATTCCAAGATACATCTAAATGGAGCTTCTAGGAAAACAAATGGTTCAATCTTCCTTTTATTCACGTGGTGCTTCTCTTTTGGACACTAGCCTGTGGTCAGCCCTGTGCTCGGTACTGGGCATGCCAAGAGAGAAACAAACATAAGCACATGATTTAGCTCTATTTTATTTTTTTTCCTTTTCACCTTCCACAGATAGACCTATATTCCTGTTGCCTCCCACCAGAAATTTTGGACTCAGAATCTGTTTTCTGGGTTCTCAGTAGCAACGACCTTTGGAGAGTAGGGAGCCCAGGCTACCACGTTGTCATATGAAGACTTCCATTCTATGCTCTTCTAATACGGAGGTCCTGGTGTCAAGGAGAGCATTGTTTTCATTCTCTTGTTTTTACATTGAGTGCTGAGATAACAGTTAGGGATTACTGTTAGCACCACAGATATGAGAGGGTCATTGGAACTTCCTCACGGCTGTAATTGTTAGGAAACCGTAACTTAGTGCAGAATGATTTTGAGTCCTAATTACTGAGTCTGAAAGGCTGTTTTTCAAATGTCAGTAACGGTAGAAAAAAGATCCTTTATTCTTATACGCCAGCAGGGAATGAATAGTACAAGATGTTCTTGTTAAAATTTCCCTTCTCCTTTTAAAAAGATGATCAAAGACATGTTAGCATTACCATCATTTTAGGGGATGTATGGGTATATGAGGCATAGCACATAGGAAGACCCAGGTCTTTCCAGAGACACATGGAAGTTCACAGAATAAGAGAACACTCAAGCTGGAAGGCAACATCTAGCCTAACCTAATTTTGCAGATGAGACAGCTATGCTCTAGAATGGGGGCATTACTGACAAATGTCACAAAGCTAATGGCAGAGCAAGCACTGGGCTCAGAGCTTCTCTCTCTGAACCTAGATAGATAGAAAGCTGCCATTGAGTTGACTCCAACTCAGGTTGATCTTATTTACAATAGAATTAAAATGTTGCCCTATCCTGCGTTACCCTCACAATCTTCAGCATGCTCGAGTCCACTGTTACGGCTATTGTGCCAGTCCATCTCATCGGGGGTCTCCGTCATCCTTGCTGACCCTCTACTTCACCAAACACTGTGTTCTCCTCCAGCGATTGATCCTTCCTGATGATGTGCTCAAAGCAAGCTAGTCAGACAATGTTCTGTTGTGATCCATAGACTTTCATTGGCAAAATTCTAGAAGTAGATTGCCAGGCTTTTCTTCCTAGTCTGTCTTAGTCTGGAAGCTCTGCTGAAACCTGTCCACCAGGGGTGACCTTGCTGGTATTTGAAATATCTGTGGCATAGATTTAGCATCACAGTAACATGCAAGCCACCACACTGCAACAAACTCACGGATGGTGTCTTCTGAATCTAGTGACCTGTCAATTATGTCTAGTTGGATGCTGGTTGCTTCATTCTTCCTTGCTCCCTGAATCCCCACTTTTTAGTGCAGTAATGTGCCCAGGCCCAGGGGATTAATTGTGATAATTATTGTCGTCATGATTACCATGGCTTATGTGTATGTTCTGGTCTGTGACATGTAGGAGGAGATTTGCTGAGTCCTTTTGGAAAAGTTTTGCCTCTCTAACAAGAGGGAGACACTTGTGAATGGAGTCCTTTTGCTAATACCACCTTGTTATTTAAACACTGTCATGAGAGGACAAAATGTTTTGAGCTGTGGCAGCAGTTTGTGACCCTAACAGGAGATTGTCGCCTTCATACTGAATTGGCAGAGCCTCATCCTTGATGGCATCATTGACCTTCTGAGCAAGTCTGTGACTGACTGTCTCTTCTTGTTAGGAATCTCCTTTGGGTCAAGCCAGGCAGGGGGGTGCGTGGTATAGTCAAGAATAGAGAAAAGGCCAGTGCAATTGGAGAGCAGTGAGTGTGAAGGAGCACAGTAGGAGATGAGATTAGGAGGCAATGCAAGGCAAATCAGGTAGGATTTTATGGCATCATTAGGATGTTTGGCTTTTACTCTGGGATGGAAAGCCATTGGAGGGTTGTGAGCAGAAGCGTGATGTACTCTGATTTATGCGTAATGGGATCACCATGGTTGATATGTTGAGAATAGGCTGTGTGAGTCTGTCAAAATTAGAGCCAGGGAGACTTAACAGGACTTGTTGATATAACCCAGGGTAAAGAGGGCAATAGTTTAGACAAGGGTGGTAGTGATGAAAGTGGTGAAAAGTCATCAGATGGTTTTGGATACATTATAAAGGTAAAGATAAGAATATTTCTTGATAGAGTATGAAGATAGACAGGTAGATAGATAGGTGGGTAGGTAGATAGGTAGGTAGGTAGGTAAGCAGGTAGACAGATAGAGAGGAGTCAAGATGATGCCGAGATTTTTGGCCTGAGTAACTGGAAAGATGAATTTGCTATGAAGTGAGATGGGAAAGATTGCAGTAAGAACAGTTTTAGAGGGGAAGATGAGGAGTTCTCTTCTGGTCATGTTAAGTTTGAGGTGTCTATTATTAGACTGGAAACCCTGGTGGCATAGTGGTTAAGTGCTACAGCTGCTAACCAAGAGCTCAACAGTTTGAATCTGCCGGTGCTCCTTGGAAACTCTATGGGGCAGTTCTACTCTGTCCTATAGGGCCACTATGAGTCAGAATCGACTCAATGGCAGTGGGTTTTTTTTTTATTATTATTATTTATTAGACTTACACGGAGTCCCTGAGTGGTGCAAACGGTTAAGTGCTTGACACTAGCTGAGAGGTTGGCGGTTCCAACTTACCCAGAGGTGCCTTGGGAGACAGGCCTGGCAATCTGCTTCTGAAAGGTCACACCCATGAAAACACTATGGAGCAGTTCTATTCTGTATGCATGGGGTAGCCAGGAGTCAGAATTGACTAGACAGCAACTAACAACAACAGCAACATTAGACTTACACGTAGAGATGTTGAGTTGGTTGTCAAATACTGAAGTCTGGAGTTCAGAAGAGAAGTCCATGCGGGAGATGTAAATTGGGGAATTATTATTGTATTGATAGCATTTAAAACCATGAAAACTGGATTGATCTGCAAGGGGATAAGTACAGGCGGAAAAGAGGTGAGATCCAGAGACTGAACTCTGGGACACTCCAACATTTAGAGATGGGAGAGAAGAGGAGAAACTGGAGACAGAATGACCAACCAAGAGGGTAAGTGGAAAATTAAGAGAGAACAGTTCTGGAAGCCAAATGAAGAAAATATTCCAAGGAGGAAAGAATAATCAACTGTGAACAATGTCAACCCAAATTGACTTGAACCCCCATTTTGGGATACAGTGGGATACTCAGGGTCTCCGCCCAATATTTTTGAGTAGTCTTGTTGGAGAAGAGGTGGCTTACATTCCTCCAAGTTGCCTCTGACTCTGAAGTCTGTTTATTTAGAATTTTAATCTCTACTCTACATCTTCACTTCTCTTTGTACTGTCCCTTTATGCTTCTACATCACTATACTAGAGACCTACCTGACCATCTCTCCACAGTTCACCAATTTCAGTGGTAGACTGAACTGGAGGTCTAGGGGCATCTGGCAGTGACATCACAGGGCAACACAGCACACAGTGGAGTGAATCAGTCAGGGCGGGCTAAGTTACGCTGTGGTAACAAACAACCCCAAATCTTAGTGGCATAAATAAACAAATATAATTTATCCTATGGACATATACAGTTTGTACATTTTGCTATATGTAAACTTTAAAAAATATTTTATTATGTTTTTGGTGAAAGTTTACACAGCAAATTGATTCTCATTTAACAATTTCTCTACATATTGTTCAATGGCATTGGTTAGCTAATATAGCTTCCCTGTCCCCCCTTACCTTCTCCTCTTTGGTCTAGGTCAATGTTTACCACTTGGTTTCATTTACACAATTATTTAGAGAAGCACAGTACTCATGGGTGATATTTATTTTATGGGCCAATCTGTCATTTGGCTGAAAGTTGACCTCTGGGAGTGGTTTGAGTTCCAAGTTTAAAGAGTATCCCAGAATGATAATATCCAGGTTTCATCTGATCTCCACCAATCTGGTAAGTCTGGCTTTTTTTTTTTTTTTAGGAATTTGAGTTTTGTTCTGCATTTTTCTCCCACTCTGGGACAATCTATTGAGTCCCTGGTCTGAATGGTCAGTAGTGGTAGCTGGGCACCATCTAGTCCTTCTGGTCTCAAGTAGGTGAGTCCATTGTTTGTGTAGACTATTCATTCTGTAGACTAGTTTCTTCTTCAAGTCTTTGGTTTCCTTCTTTCTCTTTTGTTCTGGATGAATAGAGACCAATAGTTTTATCTTAGATGGCTGTTTGCAAGCTCTTAAGACCCCAGATGCTACTCATCAAACTAGAATGTAGAACATTTTCTTTATGGACTGTATTGTACCAACTGACCAAGTTGCCCCATGAGACTATGATCCTAAGCCCTCAAACCCAGTAAACCAATCCCATGAGGTGTTTGGTTATATCTGGAAAGTATCCATAACTTTATACACTATGTGCTTTATTTTATATTTGAATATATATGCAGGACACATAACCATGAATATATGCTTTATGTAAACTTGCCTAAAAAGAACTCTAAACAAATAATAGAACTCTAGTTAGTGATACACACACTGAAGTTTTTAGGGGTGAGGTACTGATGTCAGCAACTTACTTTGAAATGCACCAAAAAATAAAGTAGATTGATGGGTAGACAGAGGAATGAAAGAATGCATAGACATGTGATAAAGCAAATATAGCAAAATGCTGATTAAAGGCTCTAGGCGGTAGGTACAGAGATGTTCACTTGTAAAACTCTTTAAACTTCTGAGTATTTGACCATTTCCGTAATAAAAAAAAATTTTTTTTTTTTTTTTTTCAAACAACAGCAAATACAGCTTACATTATACATCATCATGGGATCAGCAGGGAGATCTACTCATCATGGGTGCTCTGTGACCTAGGCTGACACAGTAGCCTGTCTTCAATGTTTTGGATTGCCAAGGCAGAGGGGAAGACAGCTCTGGAGGCAATTAAGCACACTGAAGGGAAAGTGACTCGTGTCACTCTGGCAGCTCTTTAGGGAGAAATAACCATATGGTCCCACTCAATTTCAGGGGTCCAGGAAGTGCACCTTGACCATGTGCCCGGAAGTGGGAGAATGGGAAATATTTTGTACTTTTACTAGTGACTTCTACAAGAATGGTTGGACGTCTTTGTTCTCTAAATCCCCTTTGCCATTCCTACCTCTGGGGAGCTGTCACTGGCAGTATGTTCTATTCCAGCTCCAGTGTCTTGCTGTGTTGTTAGGTTCTCCCGGTCCTCTCCCTTCTCCGTCCTAGCACATTTTTCCCTTCTTTTTGAATTCCTATATATAGCAGTTAACTTTCTGTAGCTCCAATTCTTCTAAGCTAGGCCTATAGGGCCTCAATTTATTTTCAAATATGCCCACGAAGCTTGTTTTATTTATTTATTTTCCCTCAGAGGAGTTCTATGATTATTCTCAGAGTACCCACCCCACCCTCACCACCTTTCTCATAGCTTGTGGTGGTGAGAACTGGTATGATTTGGGTTCCGTGACTTGTGAAGCAGTTTGGTGTGATGGCTGAGAGCGTGGAGTCTGCAGACAGATTGCCTGGTTCGAGCCCCAGGCCCCTCACTGCTCTGCTGTGTGAAGTGGGAAAATTACTTCTTGGTGCATCAGAATTCTCATCTGTAAAATGGAGATGCTAGTGATGTCACCGAGGTCCCTCGGTGGCACAAATGGTTTGCACTTGGCTGGTAACCTAAAGGGTTGCCGTTTGAACTCAGTGGCCCTGTGGGAGAAAAGGCTTGGCCATCTGCTGCTGTAAAGATTACAGCCAAGAAAATCTTAGAGAGCAGTTCTACTCTGTGACACACTGGGGTCACCATGAGTCAGAATCGCCTTGACAGTACAAGACATCAACAACAATGATATTACTTGCCTCATAGGTCTGTTGTAAGAATTGAATGAGTTAATAGAAAAAAATGTTCAGCTTTGCTAAGACTAAGTATGTGGCAGCTATTTCTATTACTGGAGTCCCTGGGTGGTGCAGATGACTAACACACTTGGCTGCTAACGGAAAGATGGGAGTTTCAAGTCACTTCTTTCTTTAAATGTTTGGTAGAATTCACCAATGAAGCAATCTGGTCCAGAAGATTTTTGTTGTTGTTGTTCTTGAGAGTTTTTTGATTGCTTATTCAATCTCTTAACCTGTCACGGGTCTGTTGAGATAGTCTAGCTACTTGGAGGTTCAAGTCTACCAGAGGTGCCTTGGAAGAAAGGTTTGGCAGTTTACTTCCAAAAAATCAGTCATTGAAAATCCCGTGGGGCACAGCTCTGCTCTGACACACATGGGGCTGCCATGAGTCATAGGAGACTTGACGGCAACCGATTTATTACTAGTACTAGCAGTAAGTTACCTTAACCAAATCGCTTAACCCCTCAGGACTGTTTTGTTTTTTTGAATAAGAAAAACAAATACACACTGTCCGTGCCATCTCTGAATGGCACCAAGTACTTCTGCATAAAACTGCCCCCTTCAATGATTTTCTTTCCTGATCATGGCACTGCTGGGAGAGATAAATAACAGCTCAGATCCCGTTCAGATCACAGCCCCTAAAAGGCAGGAACTTTCTTCATGCCTGCACAGCTCACAGTGATGCAGGCCACTGCTCCATAAAGATGTGATAATTAGGATGATTTGAGCATTGGGCTTAGAGCTCCCTTTCTCCAAATGTTGTCTGGACCCCTGTTGAAATTATAAACAACCAAAACCTTTGAAAGTTTGGAAGAGGTGGCTATTGTACAGTTAGAAAGGCTTATAGAGGTCGAGAGACCCACCCCGAGTTTTGATGTATATTTCCTTCCTTTCTTCTCTTCTCCCTCCTAAGCAGTAAATGTATATGCCCAGCACTGCGCTAGGTTCTGGAGGTAAAGTAATAAATAAAATAAAACATGTTCCTGACTCTTCCAGGACTTAGAACTAAAAGAGATACAAATAAGTAATCAAATAACTGTAGTATAGCTTAACTGGATCAGAATCAGTGAAAATTACTGAATTTATTACCCAGAAAATGTCTATGATTGTACACCTCTCTAAACATATCATATATGTTTTAAGATGAATGACATATATCACTTAAAAATAGGCAACATTAACCTGGGACATTACTAAAAAACACTTTCTATCCATCTTATCCATCAATTTATATGGTCCTACAGCACCTCTGGGAGGTATTTATTCATTTATTTCCCCATCCATCCACTCATATATCTTTCCTTTCTTCCTCTCTCCCTCCCTCCCTCCATTCCTTCCTTCCATCTTTCCATCCATTCATCAATCCAAATTTATTGAAATGTCCTCTATGTTCTAGGCCCTGTACTAGATGTTGGGTATATAATATCTAGATGTAGAGTGTAAAATAGGGCAAGTCAACAGATAAACTCACAATTCTAGTGGTAAGTGTGGCAAAGTGAGAAGTATAGAGGTTTTCCAGGTGAAGAAGTTGTTCTGGTTATCTGTTGTTACGTAACAATTCACCCCGAGACTTAGCATCTTAAACCAGGGATACTCATGTCTAACAGTTTCTGTGGGTCAGGAATTCAGGAGCAATTCCCAGCAGCAGTTGAGGTTCAGGGTCTCTATGAGGTTGCCATCAGGGGTTGGCCAGGGCTGGGGTCTAAAGGCTTATTTACTCACATGTCTGGTGCCTGTGCAGAGAAGACACCAACAGGTGGGAGCTAGAGTAGCTGGAGCAGTTGAGGACCTTCGGACTTTTCTCTCCATCTCTGGTTACACCACATGATCTCTCTTCCTTGGTGGCTTCATGGTAGCTGTGGTAGGTATACTTCTCACATGGTGGCTCAGGGTTCCCAAGCTGTGTGTCCCCAAAGAGATCACAAGGCGTAAGCTGATGTTGCCCTTCTAAACCTAGCCTCAGGCCTTGGGCAGCAAGGCTTTCATGCATTCTGTTCTTGATGTCATTCATAAAGTCTTGCTCAAGCTCAAGGGGAGGAGGAATACTGTAGCTCTTGATGGAGGATCCTGTGGCAAGGTTCTGGAAGAGCACGTGGGGCTAGAAACTGCTGTGGCCATTTGTGGAACATGTAATCTGTCACCCATTACCCACTGCCATCAAGTCAATTCCGACTCTTGGTGACCCCATGAGTTATAGAGAAGAGCTGTTCGTAGGCTTTTCCTGGCTGTAATCTTTGAGGATGCAGATCTCCAGGTCTTTCTTTGAGGTGCAGCTAGGTGGATTCAAACTGACAACCTTTAGGTTAGTAGTCCTGAGCAAATGTTTGTACTACCTAGGGACTCTACAATCTGCCACGGCAGTGTCTAATATTTTTCTTAACGAAGGTATGTGAAGAGGCAGTGTCCAGGAAGCCTCCGCAGTTGATGTGCTGCTTGGAAAGGGTCTGAAGGATGGGTAGTAGTTTAAACCCTGGATCAGGCAGGTAAAACATGTTTATTATCCTCATTTTGTATATGGGGAAACTGAGGCAGAATAGAATTGATAAATACACGTAAGGTCATGAGATTTCATAACGGAAATGCTGGACCTTCTTTCTTGAACTTCAGCTCAGTTTTTGAAACAGCCAAGAAATTTTTACCCAGGTTGCAGGGCATTTCCTCACTTCAGCTCCAGGAGGCAACCCAGAATCTCCAAGAGAGGTGCCTGAGAGTTATTTATCAAAAAGAAACATGCATTAGAAAAGATGAGAAACACTAGATTAGATCCCACTGTTTCAATTTATTTTAGACTCTCTTGTATTGAGTTTTTGACTCTAAAATATATTGTTTAATTAACTGGGAATTCTTAATATAAAATCTCAGATTTAGAAGATTCTAGGCCTTATGCAGGTCTCTAAAAAAAAACCAAAAAAACAAGCAAACCTGTTGCCATCGAGTTGATTCCAACAATAGTGACCCTATAGGATGGAGTAGAACTGCTCCGTTGAGTTCCCAAGGGGCAGCTGGTGGATTCGAAATGCTGACCTTTTGGTTAGCAGCCAAACTCTTAACCACTGCACCACCAGGGCCCCATGTAGGTCTCTAGGTGGTACCAATGGTTTGAGGTCAGCTACTAACTGGAAGGTTAGTGCTTCAAATCCACCCACTGGCACTGTGGAAGAAAGTCCTGGCAACATGCAGTCAAGTAAGATTATAGCCGTCGAATGCCCTATGGAGTGCAGTTCTACTCTGACGCATATGGGATTGCCGTGAGTCAGAGTCAGCTTGATGGCAATGGGTTCTTTGGTTTTAGACAGTATGCTTGAATTTAAGGGGAGAAAGAAATCCTTTACTTCATAGAGTTAAATCCTTAGGGAGTTTCCAAGAAAGCCCTAGTGGCTCAATGGCTAAAGAGCTTGACTGCCAATCACAAGGTCAGTGGTTTGAAACTATCAGCTGCTCTGCAGGAGAAAAGACCTGGAGATCTGCTCCCGTAAAGATTACAGCCTGAGAAACCCTATGAAGCAGTTCTACTCTGTCCTATAGGGTAGCAATGAGCTAAAATTGACTTGACGACACATAACGACAAAAACAGCAACTTCCTGCTTTGGGCTGCTGTGCATCTTCTGTGAACCTGTGGAGCTCATTGAATGAGAAGAGCACTCTCTTTCCTTAGAGATCTTTAGGCAAAGAAGGCTTTACTGTGAATGTGCTGTGTGCCAGAAATTGTTACGTGTTGGAAGAACAAAGATGCACGCTGGGTAATGTTTCCTCTCCAAGAGTTTACACACAGTTAATTTGAATATCGAAAAACAAATGCTGCATATAGACGTGCGTGGGCTGCTATGCCAGTGTTGAAATTGGTTTTGGAGAAAAGGGTAGTCCTGCTGGAGGGGGTGGTGGACAGAAAGGAAGGATGTGCATTTCGCCACCAGGCTTGTCTCCAGTGATGTTTTCTCAGCTAACTCCCAGAGGTCCATCCCATCTCCGGCACTTAAATGTCCCTGGACCATCACTCACATGCCATAGAAAGGCTGTTACAAAGACAGTCAGAAACAACTTAAGTTCCTAACAATAGGGGTATGTCTGCCTAAGTTATGGCGTAGCCATACCACCGAACACATTACTGTGGTGAAAACGAATGCCATACTCTGGCTATATTAATAGAGAAAATCCCTAAGACGTTTTGTTGAGTGAAAAAAGTGAGCTGCAGAGCAGTGTATGACACCATTTATGAGACAGTTACCCCCGTAAAACCATACTGTATATTTTAGTGGGTACACATACATGAATGTAAATGTGAGGGAAAGCTCTGGAAGGAGACGTACCAAAGAGCAGCGGTGGTTATCTTTGTGGAAGACAGGATTGGGAGTAGAGTTGACCTTTCCTATGATAGTTGAGAATTTTTGCTACGTGTGTTTTTATTGTTGTTTAAAAGGAGATCATATTCATGTATTGCCCTTGTGGTTTTGAACACTTAAGAGAAGCCAGGAACAGATGACTGTCCCAGTCAGTGGTTCCCAGCCACCCTGAGGTGGTGTGTCATAGCGGAAAGGCTGTGGGGTCAGACCTACCTGCTCAAATGCTAGCCCTACTGCTTGTGCTGCTGTTTTCAGCTGCTGTCGAGTTGGCCCCCAACTCGTGGGGACCCCACGCATAGGGGAGTGGACCATTGTGATTCATAGAATTTTCATTGGCTGATTTTCAGTAGATCCCCAGACCTTTTTTCCTGGTCTGTCTTAGTCTGAAAGTTCTGCTGAAACCTGTTCAGCATACAGCAAGTTGTAAGCATCCATTGACAAATGGATATGACTGTGCGTGAGGTGCCTTGGCCAGGAATTGAACCTGAGTCTCCCATGTGGAGAGATGAGAATTCTACCACCAAACCACCACCACTGTTCCTTCCAGTCACTCATAGCTATGTTAATTTTAACAAGTCACTTATCTCCCTGAGCCCAATAACAACCTTACTGGGTTGTTGTGAGAATTACATTTGATAATTTATAAAATGTCCCAGGCTCACTAAACAAATGGCAGCTATTTTTCTTCATGCTTTTGTATTTTGGACCCTTGCATGGGCCTCTTTAGACACCCACTTGCAGTCTCCTATTGTTCTTTTGTTTTGGGTTCCTGGAAACACAGCCCTCTGATTGAAGTTCCCTTGAAACTTCTGTTGAGAAAACTGGTCTTCCAGTCCCATCTCCAGCTATAGAGAATTCTACCTGCAGGGTTAATTGCCTCCCTGCAGTGCAGGTGGGGGCTCAAAATTATCTGCATCATTTATATTCTCATCTGATTAACATGAAGAGGAATGTTTTCAGTTCCTGGCACATTCTGGGGCTTAAATCTTCTCTGGCAGTTCGACTCCTGAAGTTGTTCTCTGGGTGGGAAGTGGGCATTTGTAAATCAGTAGAAGTTTTGAGAGAGAGCAGAAGTAGAAAGAGACATGCAGGCATCTGGTCCAAAGAAGGTGGTCACTTCTGGGGCAAGGTGGCCATACTGGGCCTGCGGGTGAGAGCTGTTGTTTTTGTTGCCAGTTGGAAACCCCAGGTTCTGCTTGGCATGACTCGTCTCAGCCAATAAATGAGAGATTGAGGTGGGGGAGTAGAAAGGTGCCCTTATTTTTTTGCACAAGGAAAAGGAATAGTTGGGGCTGTGTTCCGCCAAGACTGCTCCATGAGGGCGAGGGGGAAGTTTACTTTTAAGGAGTTTACAAGTAACAAGTTCACAGGTTACATCAGCAACATTCTTAATCCTACTACGCATGTGCAACAGGGTTTACATATGACTTCATGCATCACATGTTCAGAAAATAGTCGTTAAATTCCACCCAGAGGTGGGAAAGTTACTATGAGGTATTAAATGAGCTAAAAAGGTTATCTGAATATCAGCATGATGCCTAAACTTGTTTCCACTAATTTCCTCTAGTTTTGGGTAGCAGTTAAGGAGAGAGGAACCAGGATTTTAATGTAAAGTTACGGGGCATGCCAAGCAAGCTGCTTGAGGCAGTAGAATTTTCCACAGCCTGGGGATCTTTTTCTTATTATTAATTGCCATCCAGTTGACTCTGACTCATGGCAACCTCATGTATAACAGAATGAAATGCCATCTGGTCCCGCACCACCTTCACGATTGTTGGTATATTTGGGTTCATTGTTGTGGCTACTGTGTCCATTCATCTCACTGAGGGTCCCCTTGTTTTCGCTAATCCCCTACTTTATCAAGCATCATGTCCTTTTCTAGTGATTGGTCTTTCCTGATGACATGTCCAAAGTAAGAGAGCCAAAGTTTCATCACTCTTGCTTCTAAGGAGCATCCTGGTTGTATTTCTTCTCTGACTGATTTGTTTGTTCTTTCAGCAGTCCATGGTATATTCAATATTCTTCACCAATACCACAGTTTGAATGCCTCAGTTCTTCTTCTGTCTTCCCTTTTTGCTGTCTAATTTTCATAGAGATGATTGAAAAGACCATGGCTTGGGTCAGGTATACTTTAGTCATCAAAGTGAGATCTTTGTTTTTTAAATTTTTGAATAGGTCTTTTGCAACAATATGTCGTTTAATTTCTTGACTGCTGCTTCCATGGATTAGTAAGAAAGCCTGATGGTCTACTTCCAAACTTAGCCAATGAAAACTCTATGGGTCACAACAGAATATTGTGAGAGAGGAGAGACTGCCCCCTGAGCACATTCACGGTCATGGAGAGCCTTTGGGACATGAAGGTTTTAGTCTTCTCCTTCATACATCTTTTGTTTTTTTACAAAATCATTTTCCTATTGAGTTTTCCAGGATGATGGGGAATGTGGGTTTTTAATTCTTTGTTTCCCCCCAGAGCATCCTACCTACAGAGAGATTTTGCTGCATGCTTGTTTATTTGTGGTGTTTGAGATCCAGTGTTCTTATAGTCCTTCATTCTTATTAGTAATGCTAAAAAAAATGTGAATTTCTTATTGTTGGTGGAGATGAAGACTCTTCTGTGAATTTCTTTGGAGACATGAACACTCAACGTGAGGCAGTGTCTCACTGACTGCTGGAAGGGTTGGCTCCACCCACAAATGGCCCAGGCAGCTGCTGAATGGTGAGATTTTAGAGGCTCTGGTGTCTTTGTGCAGGAAATATCCTCTCTCCTTCTTCATCCTCTTGCCACGTTGCCTGAAACTCCTACTGTAAGTCTCCACCTGAGGCGGTTCCAGTAAAAACTCTGGCTAGAGTTTTTGTGTAATACTGGTCCCCCTAAATGCTCCTGAAAAAATGACTGGGAGACATGGCATTAACTATCACCTACCAGACATTTTTGTTTTACCAGACATTAGGAAACCCTGTAGGTGTAGTGGTTAAGTGCTACGGCTGCTAACCAAAGGGTCAGCAGTTCAAATCTGCCAGGTGCTCCTCGGAAACTCTATGGGGCAGTTCTACCCTGTCCTACAGAGTTGGAATTGACTTGATGGCACTGGGTCTGTTTTTTTTTTTTTTTTTACCAGATATTAACAATATAAGTTGGCACAGTAAAGCCTTTAAAGATGTTATCAAATAAATGAAGTTGTTTGTTTGACCAGGTGTTTTCCACTATATATGATTTTCATGTAAACTCTTTTATTGTCTTGAAAGCCAATGTTCTTAGAGCACATGTTAGGCTATTCTGTGTTATCAGTGACACTTACTCAAACCTGGTGGAGCTAGTTCATTTTTTCCCTCAGTTGCCCTAGCAAGTCGCTCAGAGCTTAGGACAAGGGGAGGGAAGACATTGAGAAAGAAGCAAACCATGGAGTTAACTCCAAGGGACATGTGTGTCCAGGGATGTCCAAAGTTCCTAGGGAGCACTGCTTAATTGATTAGCAGGAAGGGAACCACCTAACACTACTACTTTAACATAATTCATAATTGCCCAAAGTTCATATTAACTTTAAGAAAACGTGTGCTCATCCATTGACAGTGGTTGTTTCAGGGTTTTCTCGCCGTCTGGGGATCCTCATACTACTTATATGGAATACGTTTCAAATGGAATTCTGTACTAAATCCAATTTCCTTCCTTCATTCCTTCCTCCTTCTTCTTCTTTTCCTCCTCCTCCATCTTCGTCTTCTTAGTCATTGTCTCTTCCATCTTCTTTGTCTTCTTAGTCATCGTCTCCTCTTCTTCTTCCTTCTCCTGCCACCCTCCTCCTCCTTATTCTTCCTCTCCCTTTCTCTTTTTTTTCTTCTTCTCCCTCTCTCATTATTTTCCTTAAATGCTCAGTCCCTTTTCTTTCTAGGCCCCCATTTGCCTCCTTAGGAAACTTTCTTAGTTAACCAATTTTAAATAGTCCAACGACTTCTGAACTTCACAGTTATCACTTACATGTATAGCTCCTTTAAAGTTGTATTGCTTGACAGATTTGCTTTTTCTCCTAAATGAAGTAGAGGCAGTAGAGATAGTGACTAAGAATAGGCTTTGGAGTCAGGTAAGCCTGGATTCAAGCCTGGCTTTGCTGTGGTCGACTGTAGCCTGGTTGGTCCAATCTCTGTTTCCAGCTTCCTTATCCTTTGTCTAATCCTATTACCCCCTCATTGTCACCGAGTTGATTCTGACTCATACCAGCCCTATAGAACAGAGTAGAACTGTCTCACAGGGTTTCCAAGAAGTCGCTAGTGGATTCGAACTGCCAACCATTTGGTTAGCAGCCGTAGTTCTTAACCATTTTGCACCAGGGCTCCATAAGTATGTTAAACCTGTTGCCGTTGAGTTGATTCCGACTCATAGAGACCCTATAGAACAGAGTAGAACTGCCCCATAGGGTTTTCAAGGAGCTCCTGGTGGATTTGAACTGCAGACATTTTGGTTAGCAGTTTAGTTCTTAACCACTACCCCACCAGGGTTTCCAAACTGTGTTAGAGAGGCTATAAAAGCTAAAGGCTTGATTTCGCAGTGCTTCCTCCAGTAGGAGTGGTCATGTGATGTCATTCTGGCAAATGAATTATTACTTGTGGGTTTATTATTGAAAAAATATGTTGGGGAAGGAGGGAGAGGTTGTGGCTCATAAAATATGAGATGCTGGGTGCATTTGTGTTTTCCTTTAGAGCCATTTCTTCTATTTTCATTGGCATTTTGGAGCCGTCTGTGCAGAATTTGTGATCTCTTTTACTGAAGTCTTGTTGAAACTGTACTCTTCTCACAGTAGAATTTACTATTACTGCAGTTGGCATCCACATGGCTCTCTTAGCAAGTCCCTGGGACTGAAGAGTGAAAAGGATCTTGGCATATGGTGCTCTCAGTCATAGGTCTAGAACTGTCTGTCTGCTTCCTGCTTCTGGGCCTGGGGTGAGTCATCAAGTAGCATGACCCAGGGTTGCAGGATCCCAGAAGATGGGCTGAGCTGGGGAGGCAATAACAGCTGGAGTAGTGGATTACCATGGCCGGTGCTGGGAAGACCCAAGGCTGGAACTGGAGAAACAGGCAAAGTATGAAGCCTGAAGGAAACCTGAGGACAGAGAACAGCAAGATTAGCACTCCTGAAAAAAAGGGTGTAGAGAAAATAAAAAACAACCAACTGCCATCAAGTTGACTCTAACTCATAGTGACCCCAAGAGTGTCAGAGTAAAAATTTGCTCCATAGGGTTTTCAATGGCTGGTTTTTCAGAAGTAGATCACCAGGTTTTTCTCCCAAGGCATCTCTGGTGGACTCCAGCCTCCAGCCTTTCAGTTAGAAGGTGAATGTGTTAACCATTTGCACTGCCGGGGGTTCCAAATGCTCAGAGAAGTCAGGAAGCTGTGCGCCAGTGGTGACTGTGAACACACTCATTCTGCAATGGCCCTCATCAGCTGAGCACTGGCAGGAGGGTGGCCTAGTTTTACCAAGGTGGGTTGTCACCACAGGGCCTAGACTGGAAGATTTTTCCTGCAGGTGTCAGTTTGTTGACAGCACAAAGGTGTGTTGTCTGCTCTCCTTGCCTATTTCCCTGGATTTTTTTTTCCAGCTCTGCAGAAGCTGGTACAATTGAATACACACTGGCTTCCCTACTCAGCCCCTCCAGGCATTTAAATGATCTTTTTATCATCTCATTCCACCGAGCGTAGCTCCTTAACCCTCTGCCAAAGATCACTTGGTGAAGGAAGAAAAACACAGTGGTTTTTGAGCTGTGTTGACTTTCAGCATTGGAGCCATTGTCTGAGCACAAAGCACTGGGCACTTCCCTGTCACTGGGCCAGGAAGGCAGCTCGGCCTTGGCTCCAGTGGGACTCAGATTTGTAGGTGGATGGCTGGCTGGCTCCCGGGATGTTTTCTCCTCATAAGGAATAGTCTTGGATACATTTTAAGATTAAGAGACAAGGAGCTCAGTTATTTTTTATATCCACATTGGAGGCCTATGGTCAGCTTTCTACATAAATGGACCTCTTAGAGGCCAGCCTGTGGTAGACTTCCGATTTGGAAGCAGGCCATATAGAATGCATGTGTTCACTGAGCAGGCTGGAGCAGGCAGAACGCGCAGCCTCAGTCCTGGGATTTATTTTGCTCACATGCAGCTTTTTGCTGTGTGCTTTCTGCTTCCAGAGCCTCTGTGCGCACTTGAAGCTGTGCAGGCTTACAAGTGGTGTGGGTTCCGCACTGCAAAACTGTGCCTCATCTAAGAGCACTCTGTTATATTGCATACCTCATGCTTTGTGTGTGTATTACAAATAATAATGACTTATTATAAAATAATGATAACAGATATTATTGTTATTATTAAACAATAATGTTACATATTAAATACAAATAGGTATTAAATATCATCATAAAGTAATAATGATAATAACTTACTGGCAGATGGCAATACGTGTCTTATTTTAACGAATATGGACAATGTCCTCCCAGATAGGAGCAATGTGTGTTGAGGAAGGGATATCGTTTCCTTATTTTCACCAAGATCCCAAATGCGCTAGCTTTAGAAAACTTGAAAGACTGAGATTTTTTCCTTCCCTCAACCTGTGAAGGTAGCCAAGAACCTGTGTGGCCGTACCAAGATATTATCTGGGAGGTAGAAGCTCATTGAGGAGGACGGGAGAGGGGGCTTGCTGGGAGTTGAGGAAGCAGCATTGGTTGATGCTCTGCACCCCAGAAAGTGAAGATGGCTTCCTTACAACCAAAGGGGGATTGGGAGTGGGGGTAGTCTTCATGAGAAGTGCAGATCAGCCCCTGCTTGACCACAGCACCCAGGATGGAGCAGAGGCTCCACTGAGCCAAGGAGAACAGGCCTGTTTAGAAATCTTGGCAAATGTTTTCTGAGGCCCTGCTTGGTATAGGAAGAGAACATTCTACCTTCTAAGCAGACCTTGCCAACCTGGGCACTATGCTTCCTAGCAGTAACTCACAGGGATGTCAGGACATGGGTACCTTCCTCAAATTTTCAGGTCTCTGTAGGCCCTTCCCTCCCCCTTAGGACTTTTGCTTACATTTACCTGCTATTGAGTGTCTTACCAAATTAAATCTGACAGAAAGATGAAGCAATGTGATGTCTCTTCCACTCATGTCCAGTGGATCAAATTCACATGCCTTCCATCTGAGCACCTGTCACTCATCTGTCAGCTTGTCAAGCTGTGGTGTCTTATGTATTGCTATGATGTTGGAAGCTATGTCAATGATATTTCAAATACCAGCATGGTCACCCATGGTGGACAGGTTTCAGGGGAGCTTCTAGACTAAGACAGACTAGGAAGAAAGACCTGATGATTTACTTCCAAAAATTAGCCAAGAAAAACTCTATGGATCACAACAAAATATTGCCCGATACAGTGCTAGAAGATGAGCCCCCTAGTTTGGAAGGCACTCAAAACACACAGTGGCCACAACAATGGACTCAAGCATACCATTAATCATGAAGATGGTGCAGGACCAGGCAACATTTTGTTTTGTTGTACACCGGATCGCCATGACTTGAAGTCAACTTGGCCACAAACACTACCACCTGAGAACAGATGATGCGCTTAGCTCAGAATGACAATATTTCTGAAGCAGGTCTCTAGTGACAGTCACTGGAAGCAAGTGAGACACAGGTAGTCTGCCTTCAGTATTTCTTCACTTTCTTTCAAAAAGCACCCCCTTCCATTCACCTATGTCCTCTTCTCACCCCAGGCGCCCAGCACCCATCTGGTGCCTGTTGGCTGACCCAGGCCCCCCTTCTGGTAGGATGCACCCCACACTTTCCTCCTTGCCTCACACCCAACCCTATTCCAGCATCCGCGTCCTGTGACACATCAGTTCTTAACCCACCCTGTGGTAAGAAATCCAAGGTGATGAATCAATGATTTACGGTGAATTAATAGATTACTCTGCTGTCAAAGAAAAAAATGAGTCTGAGACCAAATTAACAAAGACTGTTTATTCCTAAGCCTGAAGCTGCAGTGACCCATGCACTGTCACGTTCATTTCAGCAGGAATGTGAAGGGGTTTCAGAGGCTTTATAGACTAAAAGGAAACCCTGCTGGAGTAGTGGTTAAGAGCTATGGCTGCTAACCAAAAGGTCGGCAGTTTTGTTGCATGGCAAGGCTTCCCAGCTTGGGTCTAAGCCCTGCCTAGGTTCTTACCTCCTTCTGACCAAGAATGATCAGGAGAGGCTCAGAGGTTCCACATGAACAAAGGTTTATCAGTGACAGAAAGAAAGCAAAAGGCTCACGAGGGAGCAATGGAGAGGGGTCTCCACCTATGTCAGCCTCCAGCCTTTTGTGAACAAAGGATTTCCTAGGGTTTATAAAAGGTTTCAGGTGGAAAAAAGGCATTATCTTTATTCATTAGATGGGTGGAGATTTCCAGGAGAAGGTGAGGGATGATGAAAATCAAATGTGCGCACAGTTAGAATTCAAGATGGATTTCCTCACAGAGGTTGCTGGAACTAAGATGGAGCCTGTCACAAAGGCTGCCAGGATGTCGAATAGGACTTATTCTGGGATATTGTGCGTGTGTAATGCCTCTGGACCTTGGTTCGAGTTCTGGCGAGTGGTCCCTTCTCATGTTTGTCTCATGTGGAAAGTCATTCATAGATTACCTTGATCTTTACTGCTCACGCTCTGCTGGTGAAGCTTTGAAAAACAACTCAGGAGGTTTATCAGTGATTTTTAACTGGTCAAACACACAGGGCCTTGACATGTAGCCTCTTGTCTAATCAGTTGGTTTGTTAATCATAAGTAGTTCTCAGTTACCAGCAGCAAAAGTTATATGGTGGTCTGCACTTAGGTTTAGAATACTGAGTCTGGGGCTATTTAATTCGGCCAGCCCGATCTCTTCCCTGTCTCTTGCCTGAATCCACCAGGTGCTCCTTGGAAACTCTATGGGGCACTTCTACTCCGTCCTAAAGGGTCGCTATGAGCTGGAATCGACTTGATGGCAATGGGTTTGGTTTTCTTTGGTTTTTATAGACTAAAAAGAGCCAAATTTGATTGGTGCACATTCAGTTAGGGTTGTTTTCTGATTGGCCTTTAATTACATTTGGCAGTCTTTAATTGGTTTATTATCTCTTTTTACATGACGAGGGAATTTTCAGGTTGGGCAGAATTGGAAGGGTTTTTCTGCTTTTTTTACGGCTATCTTTTTTCTTTAATCTTCATAATATTTGTTAACTCTGGGGGCAGAGCAGGATATCTGGGCTGGGCAGAGGCCAGGCAGGGCCTTCTTCCTTGGTACAAGAATGTGCTGTCAGCCCCAAGAATGCAAATCCTCAAGGAACTGTTTCATGCTATTGAGATTCTATTTGAATTATGTTATTTCAACAGCAACAGTAGCAGCAACAACAAAAACAAGAGGAAAACAAAAAACAAAATAAACTTCTGTTTACTGAGCAATTGCTCAGTACAGATAGTACAAGGTAGCGATTCCCTTTTTAAGGACAGAGAAACTGAGGCTCAAAGTTGCTGAGTGAACTGACAAGACTCTTTAGCTATTCAGCTAGTAAGAGTCAGAGTTGAGACCTAGGCTGGCACCATCTTTCAACTGTGTCATTTCTTCATGGCTTAAAATTAAAAAGGAGAGTAATGGCGGAAATTCAGGACTCTTGGCAGGACTTATGGGGTTACTGTTTTGGGTAAGGAGCCTTTCTTAGTCAGGGTTCCCTAGAGAAACAGAATCACTGAGATATAAAGATATAGATAGACATATCATGTGAGAAACACAGTAAGTACATCTATCTACCTATCTGGTAAATACATTATATAAACACATATATGTGTGTGTGTATATGTATATATAAATAAAAAATAAAGATACAGATAGATACAGACATATTAACTGAGAAACACATTTATATCTCTCTCTCTGACTGGTAAATACCTGGTATATATATGTAGAGAGAGAGAGAGATTAATTTTAAGGAATTGGCTGGTGTGACTGTGGGGGCTGGCAAAGCCAAAACCTGTAGGTCAAGTGACAGGCTGGAGATTCCTGCGGTCTTCTGTCCCAAAACCTGTAGGTAAGGGTGGAGGAGTTCTAGTGAGATGTGTATTTATAGTTTAGAGGCAGAATACACCCTGGAGGAAACCCCCTTTTTTCTCTTAAGGCCTTTGACTGATTGGACGAGGCCCACCCATTTATGGCGGGTCGTCTGTTTTACTTAAGGCCTACTGGTTTAACTGCAAGTCACTGCTTCATCTTCACTATCTAGGCAAGTGTTTGGCCAGACAACTGGGCGCCATAGCCTAGCTAAATTGTAACATAAAATTAACCATCACAGAACCCTTCTAGGATCTAGATCAAACTTCCTGCTTGTGTCAAACTTTGGCAGCCCACTTGTAGGTCTAGTTTTGCAGGTAGAAACCATCTATTCTGAAATTTAGTGTTTTTCAATTTCAGCTGTGGTTGCTTTAGAGAAAATTTCCACGGGTCCTTCAGGAAGAGGTGGAGATAGCTGGAATGTTCTAGGGCCTGGAAGGAACAAATAGACTGTTGTAACCAATTGGTACTAAGTGCATTTGCTACTAGCATTTACCACCAGAATATCAGATCTTGGAAACTTTAGACAAAGGAGTATTAAAAAAAAAAAAAAAAAGAATTATTATTAAAAATTTAAAAGGGAAACAAATAGCATAGAGATGAATACTTAGGTTCCAGAATTTTCCTACTTAATATACAATTGAGTGCTTTTTCCTTGAATTTTCAGTTCAGTCACTTGACTCCACCTAGTCCTTTTATGGAGCCAGTCCTTTGTCCTTACTGCCTCAGTAACTTGACTCCAGGGTAGGATGACAGGGCACTGTGTTGAAATCTCAGCTTCCCCGGAATGGACAAAAGTGATAGCAACTAGCCAAGAGAAGGCCGTTTCTCTTTAAACATGTATCAGAGAGGATTGGATTCTACTTTGTGGCTTGTTGTAAAACTCTGTTTTGTCAGTCTTCTTGTCCTTAGGGACCCAATGCCCTGTATCAGAGGGGTGAAAGCCTTCTCCTAGCCCCCCTTCCCTTTGCCCTCTTAGCATTCATACTTGGTAGCAGGCAGGGGGCAGCCACTGGAGGAGAGAGGCTCAGTCTATTTGGCTTCTGGGTATTTCCAGCCTCTTGCTGGCTTTCTCTTCAAGTCACCGGGATGATTCTATCTGCAAATGAGGTGTGTTGTTAGCAGTGAAAGCCACCCAAGGCAACTGGTCTTAGTTACAGCTCAGTAAGGGACCCTTCTGGATGCAACAAGAGAACTGAAATCAGGTATTAAGTCAGGGGAGGGGTAGGATAATTGGAAGTTTCCTCCACTTCCACCCAGATGTCTAATGAATGTGGATGGGAGTCCAGAGACCAATAAACAGATGTCTCTGTTGTTTGTAAATTTTATTGTGGAGGAGAAGAAAGGTTAGGATGTAAATCAGAGCAAAAAGCTAATACAAATTACAAGTTACTTTTTAACCACTGCCGATTAATCGATGTTCATCTACCAGTGTTTTCTCTGTCCCTGCTATTTAGAAACTTGTTCTCTCCTTTCCTAGAGCTCTTGACAAATGACAGAGTAGAACTGCCCCATAGGGTCTTCTTGGCTGTAATCTTTATGGAAGCAGATCTCCAGGTCTTTCTCCTGCTGCTTTATATTGGAAAGGCGTAAACGATAGTCCTTCCTGCTTCCTAGTGGAAGGAAACCCTGGTGTCATAGTGGTTAAGAGCTACAGCGCTGACCAAAAGTTTAGCAGTTCAAATCCACCAGGAGCTCCTTGGAAACCCTATGGGGCAGTTCTACTCTGTCCTATAGGGTCTCACAATGGGTTTCGATTTTTTGAAATACGTGTGGATGTAATCAAGTTTGGGAATAGGGTTTTCTTTGTTATGTTAACGAGGGCATAACAGTGGACTGTGTGTCCTAAACCTAAACATTTCTGAGTGGTATAAAGAGAAGCTTAGAGCCAGAGGCCAGCAAACGCAAATAGGGGAAGACAGAAGTATGTGTGAGGATTGCCCAGGAACTGAGGAATGCTGGGACCAAAATTTTCCTCCAGAGACGGCAGACAGAGAGACCCTTTCCCTGTAGCAGGTGCTCTGAATTTGGGTTTCTAGCTTCCTAAACTTTGAGAAAATAAATTTCTGTTCTTTAAGGCCACCTTCTTGTAGTATTTCTGTTACAGCAGCAATAGGACACCCAGACACCACCCGAGCTCAGCCTCTTAGTGTGCTGCCTGGAGCTTCTCACTCCTCGTTTTGACCCCTTCTTTTATCTGCTGATTTTCCCTCACTCTTGTACTCCTAAACCCTTCCCACTCAGAAACAACAACACGAAGCACTCAGCTTAGCTCCGGGTCTCTTCCCTGCACAGCCCAGGACTCACCATCAGGTTCTCCGCTCAGTGGTCCGTGAACAATGGTCTCAGCCTCTCCTTCACGCTAGTGTCTGCTGGAAGGCAAAGGGCGCAGCAGAGAGATTTTATTCCTTACTGATCTGCCTTATGCTGTTCCCCTAGCCCCTCTGAGAAGGTAGACGCCTCTGGAGTCTATTTTGGTTTTGGTCATTTTTCCCCTTTTGGCTACCAATATTTCATTGCACCAAGGATCTTAGAGGTTGAGTTGAGCAGGCTTGTTATACTCTAAGGTGCGTCGATGCCAAACCTGTTGTCGTGGAGTCAATTCCGACTCATGGTGACCCCACGTATTACAGAGTCGAAATGCTCCTTAGGGTTTTCTTGACTGTAATTTTGTAGAAGCGGATCACCAGGGTTTTCTTCTGGGGCACCAGTGGGTGGGTTTGAACTGCCAGCCTTTAGGCTACTAGTCGAGTGCAAACCATTTGGGCCACCCAGGGACCTTGTGTCTATACAGTGGTTCTCAGAATGTGGCTCCTGGACCAGCAGCTTCATCTGGGAAACTGTTGGAGATGCAAATTCTCAGGTCCCAACCTGGTCCTACTGACTCAGAGATTCTGGCGGTAGGGCCCAGCCAAACCCAAAACAAACCCGTTGCTGTCAAGTTGATTTTGACTCACAGCTGCCCTGTAGGTCAGAGTAGAACTGCCCCACTGTGTTTCCAAGGAGCTGCTGGTGGATTCGAACTGGTGACCTTTTCTTTAGCAGCCATAGCTCTCAACTACTGTGCCAGCAGGGCTCCAAGACCCAGCCATCCGTGGCTTAACAAACCCTCCAGGGGATTCTGGTGCAGGCTCAGGTTTGAGAAACACTGACCTTATCGATGAACCTAAAAGAGTTTTGGGCAGAGACCATTGGCCAGAAATGCCAACAGGTCAATAACTAAAGTACAAGCAAACTACTGTAGGTTTTCCTGGGATAGAGTCGATGATTGTCGAGAGGCTGAGGGCCTTGTGGGTTGTGCCAAGTGGGGCCAAAGAGTTAATGGAAGTTAACATTTACTGAGAACTACCTGCCAGGCACTGCTTGAAGTAGTTATATAGTAATCCTATGGTAGAATCATTATTATTATCCTCATTTTACAGATGGAGAAACCGAGGTGTTAAGAGGAGTTGAACAGCTTGCTCAAGGACACACAGCCAGCCAGCGGCACAGTCAGCAAGTGGGGGTGTGGATCCAGAGCCTTCGCTCCTACTTCTCAGCCATGCCCTTTGCTTGCCACTGCCTTTGCTGAAGGTGCACCTTCCCTCCTGCTTAGTCTTTTACCATTGGTAGTGGAAGAAGAAAATTCAAAAGACTGCTAGCTACTCTGCTTGGAAAGAAAGAAAGCCAAGAAGACATGGAGTCATTTCTATGGATCTCTTTCTTTACAAGTAGGAAAGAAAATTTGGGAAGCAGCATACTAGAGGGGAGGAACCCTGGTGGCACAGTGATTAAGCACTCAGCAGCTAACCAAAAAGTTGATGATCGGAACCCACCAGCTGCTCCAAGGGAGAAAGATGTGGCAGTCTGCTTCTGAAAAGATTTACAGCCTTGGAGAGCTATGGGGCAATTCTACTCTGTCCTGTAAGATTACTATGAGTTAGAATTGACTCGACAGCAACAGGTTTTATACTGAAAACCAAACCAAACCCACTGCCATTGAGTTGATTCTGACTCATATCAATCCTATAGGACAGAGTAGAACTGCTCCATGGGGTTTCCAAGGAGCAGCTGGAGGATTTGAACTGCTGGCCTATTGGATAGTAGCTGAATGCTTAGCCACTATGCCATCAGGGTTCCTTTATACTGAAATCAGATAGATGTGGGTTCCAAGCACTTCTACCTGCTGACTGATTCTGTGACTATGGGCAAGTTCCCGTCCCTGTCCCTGTCCCTGTCTGTGAAACAGGTATAATAACGTACATTTCAGGGTTGTCGTGAGGCTTAAGAAAGCCTACGTATGTAAAACTTTTGCCTCAGAGTGAACAATTCAAAAATGTGAATCTCCCTTGCCCCTTTATTCCATGATTTCCATGGAAAAGTGTTTAGGAAAAGTTTTTATGGGTCACCCCTAGAGAAACAAATGACAATGGAATGACTGAGTCCATGCTGCTCCTTTCTAGATTTTTCTCTTCCTCTAGGAGGGGATTTCAAAACTTCTGATAACTGGTATACCTAGAAATGAGCCAGGTTAGATACCTTTTGAGTCCAACCAACTGACCAACCAACTAATCAACCAACCAGTTGCCATGGAGTTGATTCTGACTTATGTCGACCTCATGTGTGTCAGAGTAGAACTGTGCTCCATAAGATTTTCAAGGCGGTTTTTTTGGGAGCAGATCGCCAGGCTTTTCTTCTGAGATACCTCTGGGTGACTCAAACCTCCAACCTTTCAGTTAACAGCTGAGCAGATTAATTGTTAACACTGCCTAGAGACTCCACCTTTTGAATAAAACAAACCTATTACCAAACCCATTGCCATCCATTGTCGATTGGATTCCAACTCATAGCGACCCTATAGAACAGAGTAGAACTGCCTCATGGAGTTTCTAAGGAGTGGCTGGTGGGTTCGAACTGCTGACCTTTTGGTTAGCAGCTGAGCTCTTAACCACTGTGCTGCCACCAGGGCTCCACCTTTGAATAGATGACCCTAATCAAACCTCTGGTGTCATGGATTGTCAGAAGGCAGAGGGAGCTACTTACCTATACTCCGGTCCTATGGACCGGTGCTCACTTCCATGACTGGCATACAAAACTGCTCTCAGGAGCATCTAGGTCCTAGATAAAACCTTCACCAGCAAACCAAATATTTCCTGCTTCTCTAGGGCCCCCTCACTGGCCTATTTAGAATCTGTGCCTTCCAAACATCTCAAGACCCCTCAGCAGCCAATAGCAGGAGCAAGTATACTTGAGACAAAATGTGTGAGGGAGATAAATTTACCCTGCAACGTTTAATAGTCTTCAATAATCTTGCTTCCAAATCCGTGCTGAAATTAAAATGATTAAGGTAATAAAAAAGCTTTGTCATTTCACTGACCCACCATTTGTCGTCCTCATAAAAGAGTCATCATGAACTTAAAATTTTGGTGTGTGGTTGCTAATATTTTAATTTTCCATATTTTTTACTTTCTCTAGTGATTATGTTCCTTCAAAAATTTTTTTCTCGATGACTACCCAGCGTACATTATATACAATTCCCAAAGTTTCAAAGAAACTTTCCACTGGTCAGAAAGATTATTACACTCACACAGAGAAAGTCCATGGCTTTTGTGTCTAGCATAGATGTCACCTGTTGTGACAATAGTGCCCTGATCCTCTATTCTCAGTCCATGTGTTTTGGGGAAATGAATCCAGCTTCCAGGGTGTATCATATAATGTACACTCCTTCAAGAAAGGATGTAAGAACCCATGCATTCTATCTTCCTGGCCACGATGATGGTTTCAGAAACAGGCCCAACACCCACAATAGGTCTGCTGGGATCAGTAAGACCCTACTTAGGGACTGTAGGTACAGTACTATGAGAGGTGGATTCTCCTTCTTCCTCTGGAATGGGTATTATGTCGACAGGAATATAAGCTGCAGGGCCTGGTCCTGAGGAGCCTGAGGAAGAAGTCATTAAAGAGAAAGTAGAGTTGAGAAATGGTTCTTGGTGACATTGTTCAGGTCTTGAAACAAGCCCCAAATTAATTTTACCCCTAGACTCTTCAGTTTATTTAATGCAGTTATCCTGGTTACCTAGTGCTGCAGTAGCACAAATATCACATTAAAGAAGAGAAATTTATTATCTCATAGTTTTAGAGGCTAGAACAAATTGTGGCCTGTGCTCTAGAGGAGGTCCTTTCTTGTTGGTAGCCCTGGGCATGCCCTCTGTTATAGATAATCTCCTCTCCCTATGTATGTCTGTGTCTATGCTGTTCTTTTGATAATGCACCGCTCAGAACGGGTTAGGTTTAGGACCCTCCCTACTCTGTTATGACCTCATTAACATAGCAGAAAAGGCCCTTATTTCCAAGCAGGGTCATATTTACAGGACTAGGGATTAGGATTTCAACATAACATTTTTTTTTTTTTATTAACTTTTATTGAGCTTCAAGTGAACGTTTACAAATCAAATCAGACTGTCACATATAAGTTTATATACATCTTACTCCGTACTCCCACTTGCTCTCCCCCTAATGAGTCAGCCCTTCCAGTCTCCTTTCGTGACAATTTTGCCAGCTTCCAACTCTCTCTATCCTCCCATCCCGCCTCCAGACAGGAGATGCCAACACAGTCTCAAGTGTCCACCTGATATAATTAGCTCACTCTTCATCAGCATCTCTCTCCTACCCACTGTCCAGTCCCTTTCATGTCTGATGAGTTGTCTTCAGGAATGGTTCCTGTCCTGGGCCAAGAGAAGGTTTGGGGACCATGACCGCCGGGATTCCTCTAGTCTCGGTCAGACCATTAAGTCTGGTCTTTTTGTGAGAATTTGGGGTCTGCATCCCACTGATCTCCTGCTCCCTCAGGGGTTCTCTGTTGTGCTCCCTGTCAGGGCAGTCATCGATTGTGGCCGGGCACCAACTAGTTCTTCTGGTCTCAGGATGATGTCGGTCTCTGGTTCATGTGGCCCTTTTTGTCTCTTGGGCTCTTAGTTGTCCTGTGACCTTGGTGTTCTTCATTCTCCTTTGATCCAGGTGGGTTGAAACCAATTGATGCATCTTAGATGGCCGCTTGTTAGCATTTAAGACCCCAGGTGCCACATTTCAAAGTGGGATGCAGAATGTTTTCATAATAGAATTATTTTGCCAATTGACTTAGAAGTCCCCTTAAACCATGGTCCCCAAATCCCCGCCCTTGCTCTGCTGACCTTTGAAGCATTCAGTTTATCCCAGAGACTTCTTTGCTTTTGGTCCAGTCCAGTTGAGCTGACCTTCCATGTATTGAGTATTGTCCTTCCCTTCACCTGAAGCAGTTCTTATCTACTAATTAATCAGTAAAAAACCCTCTCCCACCTTCCCTCCCTCCCCGCCTCGTAACCACAAAAGTATGTGTTCTCAGTTTATACTATTTCTCAAAATCTTATAATAGTGGTCTTATACAATATTTGTCCTTTTGCCTCTGACTAATTTTGCTCAGCGTAATGCCTGCCAGGTTCCTCCATGTTATGAAATGTTTCACAGATTCGTCACTGTTCTTTATCGATGTGTAGTATTCCATTGTGTGAATATACCACAATTTATTTACCCATTCATCCATTGATGGACACCTTGGTTGCTTCCAGCTTTTTGCTATTGTAAACAGAGCTGCAATAAACATGGGTCAACATAACTTTTTGAAAGACCATTGTGATGGTTAAAATTGTGTGTCATCTTGGCCGGGCCATGATTCTCAGTGTTTCAGAAGTTGTGTAATGTTGTAATCACTTCCTTGTTGAAATTTGATATGTGATCACCTCCATGATGGAATCTCCTGGGTGGAACTGACAGGGGTGGGGCCTGTGGTGGCTCACCACCCCCTTAGCCTTCATCTCTCTGCCCTCTGCTGCCTACTTCCTTTCGGCTAGCCTTGCAAAGGCTCTTGGCTTGTTCTGGATGCAGCACCTGCCTCTTGTCTGACCTCCAGTTCTCTGGACTTGAGCTAGCAGCTTACCTGTCCATCTTGGGATTCATCAGTCTTCACTGCCTGAGAGCAAGATTCCTGCTCCCCTACCTGCCAATCTTGGTTTTGCCAGCCCCTGTAGCTACGTGACTCAGGAGAAACCTTGTGGTCTTGCCTGCTGACCTTAGGATTCCTCGACCTTCACAGCTGGTGAGCAGGAGCCCAGCTCTCCAACCTACCGATCGTGGGTTCACCAGCTTCTGCAGCTCCGTGAATTGGGAGAGGCCTTCATTCTAATCCACTGACTTGGGACGTTTCAAACTCTAAAATTGTGTGAGCTGTTTCCTTGATATAAATGTCTCTCTCTCTATATTTATATGCTTTACTGGTTTTGCTTTTCTAGAGAACCTATCCTAAGGCAATCATAAGTCAACTTGTAACACCGATAAATTCTCTTTAACTCAAACTGGTTGGATCAAATTATCTGTAATTTGCAGCATTTAGGCATCGTGACTATTATTTATTAATACACTCTTTTTTTTTTGTTAACTTTTTGTTTTAGGTGAAATTTTACAGCACAAATTAGTTTTTCATTCAAAAATTTGTACACAAATTGGTGACATTGGTTGCAATCCCAACAATGTGTCAGCACTCTCCCTCTTTCCCTTTCCGCTCTGGGTTCTCCGTGTCCATTTGTCCAGTTTTCCTGTCCCTTCCTGCCTTCTCGTCTTGCTTTTGGGCAGATGTTGACCATTTGGTCTCATATACTTGATAGAACTAAGAAGCATGTTTCTCACGTTTGTTATTATTTGTTTTTTAGGCATGTCTAATCTTTGGCTGAAAGGTAGGCTTCAGGAGTGGCTTCATTTCTGAGTTAGCAGGATGTCTGGGGGCCATAGTCTTGGGGGTTCCTCCAGTCTCTGTCAGACCAGTAAGTCTGGTCTTTTTTGTGAGTTTGAATTTTGTTCTACATTTTTATCCTGCTCTGTTGGGGACCCTCTATTGTGATTCTTGTCAGAGAGGTCAGAGGTGGTATGGTGGAGGCTGTGGTTCATGTGGTCCATTAGTCCTTTGGACTAATATTTAACTTGTGTCTTTGGATTTCTTCATTCCACTTTGCTCCGGAATGGATGGGACCAACAGATGTTTCAAGCTTTCGAGACCCCAGATGCTACTCACCAAAGTAGGATGTATAATATTTTCTTCATGAACTATGTTATGCCAGTTGACCTAGATGTCTTCCAAGACCATGGTCCCAAGTCCTCATCCCCAGTACTCAGTCCCTCAAGGTGATTGAATATGTTTAGGGTGCTTCCATGGCTATGTCTTGGTCAAATTGTGCTGATTTCCCTTATATAGTGTTTGTATTTCCCTTTACCAAACTTAACACTTGCTATTATCTAGTTTTTTTATTATCTAGTTAGTGATTTCCTCTCCCCACCCCCCACCTATAACCAACCAATTTTTTTTTTTTCCTGTGGGTAAACCTTTTCTTGGGTTTTTATAATAGTGGTCTCATACAATATTTGTCCTTTTGTGATTGAATTATTTTACTCAGCACAATGCCCTTCAGATTCATTTACGATTTGAGTTGTTTCATAAATTCATCATTGTTCTTTGTCATTGGATAATATTCCATTGCATTTATGTACCATAATTTGTTTATCCATTCATCTGTTGATGGGCACTTAGATTGTTTCCATCTTTTTGCTATTGTGAATAATGCTGCAGTGAAAATGGGTATGCATATGTCTATTCCTGTGATGGCTCTCATTGCTTTAGGATGTAGTAGTAGTGTGATTGCTACATCATATGGTATTTCTATTTCTATCTTTGTAAGGAGGCGCCATATCATTTTCCATAGTGGTTTTACCATTTTACATTCTCACCAGCAGTGCATAAGAGTTCCAATCTCCCTGAAACCTCTTCAGTATTTGTTATTTTCTGTTTTCCTGATTAGTGCTAGTAATATTGGTTGAGATGGTATCTCACTATAGTTTTGATTTGAATTTCTCTAATGGCTAATAATCATGAACATTTCCTCATGTGTCTGTTGAATGTCTTCTTTGGTGAAATATCTGTTCACATCTTTTGCCCATTTTTAAATTGGATTATTTGTCTTTTTGTTTTTGAGGGGTTGTAATATTCCGTATATTTTAAAGATTAGATCCTTGTCAAATATATCCCAGCCAAAAATTTATTCCCTGTGTGTAGGTTCTCTTTTTACTCTTTTGGTGAGGTATTTTGATGAGCATAAGCACTTAATTTTTAGGAACCCCCAGTTACCTAGTTTCTCTTCTGGTGTTTGTGCATTGTTCACTATGGTTTATGTTGTATCTATGCCATGTATTAGGGGCCCTAGTATTGTCCCTATTTTTTACCATGATCTTTATTGTTTTGGGTTCTACTTTTAGGTCGTCCATCCATTTTGTGTTAGTTTTTTTTTGTATAGTGTGAGGTATGGATTCTTTCATTTTTTTACAGATGTCCATCCATTTTTGCAAACACCATTTAATAGACTTTGGACCTTTGTCAAAGATCAGCTGACCACAGGGGGATGGATTTACATCTGGGTTCTCGATGCTCTTCCATTGGTCTATGTGTCTGTCGTTGTATCAGTACCAGTCTGTTTTGACTACCATGGCTGTATAGTAGGTTCTAAGATCAGGTAGTGTAAGGCCTTCTATTTTGTTCTACTTCTTCAATAATGCTTTGTTTATCTGGGGCCTCTTTCCTTTCCATATAAAGTTGGTGATTAGTTTTTCCATCTCTTTAAAGAATGCTGTTGGTATTTGGACTGGAATTGCATTATATCTGTACATTGTCTTGGGTAGGATTGACATTTTCACAATGCTGAAGAAGGATCAGTAGTTGGAAAATATGGCCTTGGTGATAGAAACAATGCAGGAGATTGAATGATGGAATTTTGCAAGACCAACAACTTCTTCATTGCAAATACCTTCTTTCACCAACATAAACGGCGACTATGCACATGGGCCTCACCAGATGGGACAAACAGAAATCAGATGGACTACATCTGTGGAAAGAGAAGATGGAAAAGCTCAATATCACCAGTCAGAACAAGGCCTGGGGCCGACTGTGGAACAGACCATCAGTTGCTCATATGCAAGTTCAAGCTGAAACTGAGGAAAATCAGAGCAAGTCCATGAGAGCCAAAATATGACCTTGAGTATAAAACCCAGTGCTGCAGTGCCATCGAGTTGATTCCAAATCATATAGGACAGAGTAGAACTAACTGCCCCATAGTGTTTCCAAGGAGCGCCTGGCGGTTTCAAACTGCCGACCCTTGGGTTAGCAGCCGTAGCACTTAACCACTACACCACCAGGGTTTCCTACCTTCATATATCCCACTTGAATTTAGAGACCATCTGAAGAACAGATTTGAAGCATTGAGCACTAGTGACCAAAGACAAGACGAGTTGTGGAATGACATCAAGGACATCATACATGAAGAAAGCAAGAGGTCATTGAAAAGACAGGAAAGAAAGAAAAGACCAAGATGGATGTCAGAGGAGACTCTGAAACTTGCTCTTGAGTGTCGAGCAGCTAAAGCAAAAGGAAGAATTGATGAAGTAAAAGAACTGAAGAGAAGATTTCAAAGGGTGTCTTGGGAAGACAACATATTATAATGACATTTGCAAAGAGCTGGAGATGGAAAACCAAAAGGGAAGAACACGCTCGGCGTTTCTCAAGCTGAAAGAATTGAAGAAAAAATTCAAGCCCCGAGTTGCAATAGTGAAGGATTCCATGGGGAAAATATTAAACGATGCAGGAAGCACCAAAAGAAGATGGAAGGAATACACAGAGTCATTATACCAAAAAGAATTAGTCGATGCTCAACCATTTCAAGAGGTGGCATATGATCAGGAACCAATGGTACTGAAGGAAGAAGTCCAAGCTTCTCTGAAGGCATTGACAAAAAACAAGGCTCCAGGAATTGATGGAATATCAATTGAGATGTTTCAACAAACAGATGCAGTGCTGGAGGTGCTCACTCGTCTATGCCAAGAAATATGGAAGACAGCTTCCTGGTCAATTGACTGGAAGAGATCCATATTTATCCCTATTCCCAAGAAAGGTGATCCAACTGAATGTGGAAATTATAGAACAATATTATTAATATCGCACACAAGCAAAATTTTGCTGAAGATCATTCAAAAATGGCTGCAGCAATATACTGACAGGGAAATTCAGGCCGATTTCAGAAGAGGACATGGAACCAGGGATGTCATTGCTGATGTCAGATGGATCCTAGCTGAAAGCAGAGAATACCAGAAGGATGTTTACTTGTGTTTTATTGACTATGCAAAGGCATTCGACTGTGTGGATCATAACAACTTATGGATAACATTGAGAAGAATGGGAATTTCAGAACGCTTAATTGTGCTCATGAGGAACCTTTACATAGATAAACAGGCGGTTGTTTGGACAGAACAAGGGGATACTGATTGGTTTAAAGTCAGGAAAAGTGTGCATCAGGGTTGTATCATTTCAGCATACCTATTCAATCTGTATGCTGAACAAATAATCTGAGAAGCTAGACTATATGAAGAAGAACAGGGCATCAGGATTGGAGGAAGACACATTAGGAACCCGCATTATGCAGATGACACAACCTTGCTTGCTGAAAGTGAAGAGGATTTGAAGCACTTACTAATGAAGATCAAAGACCACAGCCTTCAGTATGGGTTGCACCTCAACATAAGGAAAACAAAAATCCTCACAATTGGATGAATGAGCAACATCATGAAAAACGGAGAAAAGATTGAAGTTGTCAAAGATTTCATTTTGCTTGGATCCACAATCAACAGCCATGGAAGCAGCAGTCAAGAAATCAAAAGATGCATTGCATTGGGTAAATCTGCTGCAAAGGACCTCTTTAAAGTGCTGAAAAGCAAAGATGTCACCTTGAAGACTAAGGTGTGCCTGACCCAAGCCATGGTATTTTCAGTGACATGATATGTATGTGAAAGCTGGACAATGAATAAGGAAGACCGAAGAAGAATTGATGCCTTTGAATTGTGGTGTTGGCGAAGAATATTGAATATACCATGGACTGCCAAAAGAACGAACAAATCTGTCTTAGAAGAAATACAACCAGAATGCTCCTTAGAAGCAAGGATGGCGAGACTGTGTCTTACATACTTTGGACATGTTGTCAGGAGGGATGAGTCCCTGGAGAAGGACATCATGCTTGGCAGAGTACAGGGTCAACGGAAAAGAGGAAGACCCTCAACGAGGTGGATTGACACAGTGGCTGCAACAATGAGCTCAAGCATAAGAACGATTGTAAGGATGGCTCAGGAGTGGGCAGTGTTTCGTTCTGTTGTGCACAGGGTCGCTATGAGTTGGAACCGACTCGAGGGCACCTAACAACAACAACATCCATGAGCATAGTATGTTTTTCCATTTATGTAAGGCTCTTCTTGGTTCTTGCAATAGTGTTTTGTAATTTTCTTTGTATTTCTTTTACATCCCTGGTCAGATTTATTTGTAAGTATTTTATCTTTTAGGGGCTATTATAAATGGTATTGTTTTCCTCAGCTGATTTCCTTTTCAAAGTTCTCTTTCTTGGTGTATAGGAATCAAACTGATTTTTGTATGTTAATCTTGTATCCTGCTGCTCTGCTGAATCACTCTATTAATTCTAGTAGTTTTCTAGTCGAATCTTTAATCTTTGGGGTTCCCTATGTGTAGTATTGTATTACCAGCACATAGGGATAGTTTTACTTCCTTTCCAGTTTGGATGCTCTAGCTAGGACATCCAGAACAATGTTAAATAGGGGTGGTGATAAAGGGCATCCTTTCTTGTTCCTGTTCTTATGTTTTGTATAAATGCCATTTATTATGTTTCAGAATTTCCTTACTATTCCTATTTTATTGAGAGTTTTTATTAGGAATAGGTTTTGGACTTTATCAAATGCCTTTTCAGCATTGATTGAGATGATCATGTGATTCTTTTCTTTTGTTCTATTTATGTGGTGGATTATGTTGATTGATTTTCTAATGTTAAACCATCCTTGCATACCTGGTATAAATCCCATTTAGTCCTGGAGTATTATTAATATTTTTGATATGATGCTGAATTCTATTGGCTAGAGTTTTGTTGAGAATTTTTGGATCTATATTCATGACAGGTATTGGTCTGTAGTTTTCTTTTTTTGTGGTGTCTTTGCCTGGCTTTGGTATCAGGGTTATGTTGGCTTCATAGAATGAGTTTGGGAGTATTCCTTCCTTTTCTGTGTTCTGAAATAGTTTGAGTAGTACTGGTGTGAGCACTTCTCTGAATGTTTGGTAGAATTCTCCAGTGAAGCTATGGAGACCTGGGTTTTTTTTTGGAGTTTTTTATTTTTTATTACCTCTCCACTGTTTTCTCTTGTTATGAGTTTATTCAGATTTTCTATCTCAATTTGTATTAGTTTAGATAGGTAGTGTATTTCTAGAAATTTTTCCATTTCCTCTAGTTTCTCAAATTTGTTGAAGTACAATTTTTCATAGTATTTTGTTACGATCCTTTTTATTTCAGTTTGGTCTGTTGCAATGTTCCCTGTCTCATTTCTTATTTGGGTTATTTGCTTCTTCTCCTGTTCTCTTTTGTCATTTTGGCTGAAGAACCAACATTTGGTATTGTTGATTTTTTAAAATTGTTTTTCTGTTCTCTATTTCATCTCTGATCTTTATTATTTCTTTTATTCTGGTGGCTGTGGGCTTCTTTTGCTGTTCTCTATTTGTGAGTTGTAGAAATAACGTTTTTATATAGGCCCATTCTTCTTTTTTGATGTGTGTGTTTGTTGATATAAATTGACCTCTGCATACTGCCTTTACTTTGTCTCAAAGGTTTCGGTCTGAAATGTTTTCATTCTTATTTAAATCTGGGAATTTTTAATTCTGTCTTTGATTTCTTCTATTACCCTGTTGTTTTTAAGCAGAGTGTTATTTAGTTTGCATGTATTTGCTTTTTTTTCCCTTGCTCTTCTTGCTATTGATTTCCACTTTCATGGCATTGTGATCAGAAAGAATGCTTTTTATTTTTTTGATGTTTTGAATTTTATTGAGGGTTTCTTTGTGGCCAAAAATGTGGTCTATTCTGGTGAATGTTCCATGTGTGTTGGAAAAGAATGTATATTTTGCTGTGGTTGGGTGGAATGTTCTATATAAGTCTATGAGGTCAAGTTTTTTGATCTTCTGTATTTTTGTTGAGTTTCTTTCTAGATGTTCTGGCCTTTGCTGAAAGTGCTGTGTTGAAGCCTCCTACTATTATTGTGGAAACTTCTCTCTATTCAGTGCTGTTAAAATTTGTTTTATTTATTTTGGAGTCCTATTGTTGGGTGTGTAGATATTTATTAAGGTTGTGTTCTCTTGGTGGATTGTTCCTTTAGTCCTTATATAATGTCTTTTATGGTTGATTTTGTCTTATAGTCTATTTTATCTAAGATTGATATTGCCACTCCTGCCCCCCCTTTTTGTTACTGTTTCCTTGATATATTTTCTCCATCCTTTGATTTCTAATATATTTATGTTTTTGTATCTAAGGTGTGTCTCTGTAGACAGCATATGATTCATGCTGTTTTATCCATCCTGCCACTTCTGTTTCTTTACAGGTGTTTAAGCTATTTACATCCAGTGTGATTATCGGTAGGTGTAGGTTTATTGCTGTCATATTATTGTGCCTTTTTTTTTTGTGGTGCTAACGTTTTCTTTGTTCTTCGTACTCTCCTGTGCTGAGTTCCTTTTGTTTGTGGAGTTTCTTTTCACTTATTATTACAGATTTTTTATTCCGATGAGTAGGTTTGTTAACTTTCTTTTTAGAAAAAAAAAAAAAAATTTAGGTACCTTGAAATTTACCCTTATTTCCCTAAGCCTGAGCCAGTCTTTTATTACTTGATATAACCTTGACTTCTCAATTTGAACATTCTGTATCTAGGTGGAAAAGATAAAGAACAAAGAGAAAGAAAGAAAAAAAAAAATGGGGCAGGAGCCAGTAGGTGGCAGCAGACCAGTGGCAGGCCCATGGCTCTCTAGCCATGGTAGTGTGGCGCGCCCTGGTGGGAAGGTAGGAAGGTGCTCTACAGGGTTACATGAGAAGGAAAAAGAAAAGGAAGAAAGGGGAAAAAATGGCACGGAGGGAGCCGGTTGGCAGGGTTGAAACGAATGGGGGCGGGGGGCGGTGGGCCGGTGGCTCTCTAGCCAAGTGGCGGCATGGCCAATTGGGAAGGGGGCTGGTGGCCTGTGGGGTAGGTGGGAGGGAGAAAAAAAAGGAAGAAAGGGGGAAAAAAAATGGTGCAGCAGGAGCCGGCCGGTGAGGGTGGCAGCAGGTCCGTGGTTCTCTAGTGGGGTGGGGTGAGGGGGGTGGCCTGTCGGGAAGGGATGGAGGTAGCATAAGTGGTAGAAAAGTGAGGGGTGGAAAGGGTTGTTTCAGGTGCTCTGTCTCCGGTTGGGAGCACTGTGAAGTTGCCTTCCTGTACTTCCTGTCCCAGGTCCTTGCTGGCTGAGCTCCAAGATGGCAATGTTTTGCCATTTGAGTTGGCAGGGGACCTCTACTCTGTATCTCTCCTCAATCTGTTTTCCCTCAGTTTCTTCTTCCATTTGGTGTTTGATCTAGTTCTTTATTGCTCCATTTGATGCTTAGGGTTCTAGGATTGATGTTTGTATCTGTTTTACTTAGTTTTTTGAGTCTTTGCTGCAGAGGGATAGCATGGTACATCTGTCTACAGTGCCATGTTGGCTCCTAGCTTTCACGTTCTACTTTGTGATCTGTTAGAATCATATAATTTTAGTCCTGGGAGGAGCCTAGTAGATCATCTAGTTCAGGGACTGGTAAATTTTTTCTTAAAGGACCAGATAGCAATTATGTTTGGTTTTGTGGGCCATGTGGTTTCTGTCACAGCTACTCAACTGTGCTGTCAACTTGAAAGAAGCCATAGACAATATGTAAACAAACGAGCCTGGCCGTGTTTAATAAAACTTTACAAATACAGACGGCTGGCCTCCAGGCTGTGGTTTCCCAACCCCTGATCTAGTTGAAGCCTTCTCACTTAACAATGAAGAAATCTAGGCCTAGAGATGTTAAGTGACCTGCCAACAATAGGCCATTTTGTTCCTGGTCAAACTAAGACCTTTATCTTTTGACTTTCCTTTTACTCCAGGTTGCCACCTCTTAACATAGCCTGGCTTGATGTAAGCGTGAGGTTGAATCACCTGGGGGATAATGCAAAAGACTGGTCTGAATTGTTGAAGCTTCTGCCCCTGAGGACGATTGAGATGAAAACCTGGGCTGTGTCCAGTCATCATGGATTAGGTGGAGCAGCCTTTTGGAGATTGCTGGACTTCTATCTGTGATTACTGGGAGGATTACAGGAAAAGGTGAGGTTTTTGAAGGGCCACATTGGACTCCAAGCATTTCCTGAGACGAAGATATTTTTGTAAGGTCAGAGCAATTTGCATCTTCTTATCAGTTTTTTTTTAATGCTGGATGACAGAATGAGGACCAGTTCACCATCTAGATCGTTAGTTCCAAACATTTCTGCTTTTTTCTGTCTTAAATTTTCTCCTGAGTCCTGTCTTCTGACCTCTGCTCTTCATTTCCTTTGCCACCATAAAACTTCTATTATTGATACCATTAACTCTCTGCTCAGCTCTCTGATTAGGTATATACCAGGGATTCACTACAAGCACTTAACCTGGTTGCAGTATTCTTTTGTAATGTCATTTTCATGTGTGTGCTTGTATGTGTGTGCACTTGCATGTATGAAAGCTCTCTCTAAACCAAACTCAGAAACATTGGCTTCTATTTATTCAGTTTCTGTCTCCTTGAATTGGACTCCACTTGTGGCAGTGGCTCTGTAAAGACTGTCTGGCAACTCCCTGGTGCCTTGTGTGCATATGAAACCCACACAGTACAGAGTATGAAGCATTACTTGGGAACATGCTGTTTTTACCCAGGGCGGCTGGCAGGCCGGTGGCTCACTAGCCATGGCAGTGTGGAAGGATGGAATGATGTCAAATGGTGCCACAGAGGAATGACCGTGGTCCTACATACCAGAGGGAGCCCTGGTAGCGCAGTGGTTAAGAGCTCGGCAGCTAACCAAAATGTCAGCAGTTTGAATCCACCAGCTGCTCCTTGAAAGCATGATGGCGTAGGTCTACTCTATGCTATAGGGTCACTGTGAGGCGGAATCGAATTAATGGCAATGGATTTGGTTTTGGTTTATGCACCTGAGGATCAGTTTTAAGCTGTATTAAAAATAGAAAGTACCCATCTCATTGCTTCAGCCTGCAGAGGGGCTAACTACTTAGAAAATGTAACTTCTAAGGAGAATGACGATCATGTAGTTTGGGGAGATGGAGAGCTGTGATAGTATGTGGCCATTCCTCAGATCAACAAACAAGCAAGAAGGTTTCCATTTTTCCTTTTTTTTTTTGCAGATGTATGGGTGTCAGTTGGCGATTCGAACATGTCTGAACAAAGTCCCAGAATACCTCATGATCCCTCACGAAGGAGCTAAAGCAAGATCTAAAGCAATCCCCTACACAGAGGGGATCAACCCAAAAAAGGATCCCCAGGACCTGGAAGTAGAGTCCAGTCTCCAAAAATTTTTTTAGCCACATTGGTTTTGTTAAACATTTGACAAGTCTTTATTGAGTGACTGCTACATAAATTAGTCTCTTGGTAAGAATGAAATGAAAATGCATATCAGAGCCCACTCTTTTTTGTGGTTCATTGGATACTCATGTATACAGTAAATTGTTTCTGCTATAGAGTGTGGGACCAACCATTCAACAAATTCTTTTATAGTGTTTATAGTATCATTTCCAATGAAGACATCCAGGCATTATGTGTAAAGCTATATTCAAATGTCTTGATTACGTGGTCTTCACCTGATTTTTAGTGAAGATTTTGGAGTCTAGAGTATAGATAAGCAAACTTTCTACAGGATTCTATCTTAACAAGACTTATTTCTGCCTTGGCCTGCTGTTCATTACACTAGCATGTGGACAAACTAACACCTTTGCATATATTTTCATGGCTTTCCATGGAGAAACTCCTGCTGACAAATCTTTACTGCCGATACATTGTGTCTATGGAAGGCTAGAAAGCAATGCTTCCACCTATAGTCATCCATCCCCCCAAAACACCATCAGTTCTTTTAAAAAAAGGGTCCTTTTTTTCCAGCTGGTTTTGAGAAAGTGAGATTTACTTCTGCCATGAACTTAGCCCCTAGCATGCATTAGTCCAGATTATGCATTTCTCCGGAAGGCTGACCCAGAGCAGTCTTGGTACTCTTCACTCCCTTCTCAGCTGTCATTGTCCCCATGTTGGAGACCTCATCAGATACTCTATGTCTTCCTGATGCCCTTGATCATTGGGGCATACATGCTAAGTTACCGTCTTTAGAAAGAACATTTTTTGGGAAAGCAACATTGATTGAGTGACTGCTATGTGCTAGACACTGCAGAGTCTATATTTGATATTGACAGCAAGTCCGTGAGCCAGGCATTCTTAAGTCCAATTTACGAATGAGGAAACTGAGGTTCAGAGATTTTAAGTAACTGTTCAGCTCAGTCTGATTCTGAAGGCTTTGCTTCTTCTAGTAAGTATACCCAAGAGCTCGATACTTTTTTCCTTCCTCTTTAAATATAATAACACTTACCTAGACCACTGTTTAATTATTTTGGACTATGATTGCTATTTCCCAAACCCATAGTGTTTGACTAAAACATTGTTTTTTGCTAAAGCATTAATGATTACTTTTACCTTTCTCAGGTGTATTTGCATTTTAAGAGTTTATTCACCTAATCGATAAATATGTATTAAATAAATAAATATTTATAAAGAAGCAAAATAGCTGTGGTGACTAACTCTCAGGGTTTAAGTACTGGCTCTTCCCCTTACTAGTTGTGTAATTTCTTTAAGTTGCTTAACTTCTGTGTCTCATCTCCATGATATAATTGTGAGAATTAAATAAAATTGCATACAACTTTTAGAGGAGTGTCTGGCACATAGTAAGTGCTCAAAAAGTTCTTCGAGAGAGAGCGAGTGACTCAACAGGCACATACTCTGTGTCAGGCACAGAGGTGCTGTGGTGGTTAATTTTATGTGTCACCTTGGTTAGACTATGGTCACCAGTGGTTTGGACAAACAGTAGTCTGGTTCTGTCATGGAATGATTAAATTGGTTGACCTTTGGTAGTGCAGATAATGGAATGGAATGGAATTAATAGAATGTAATTACTTTCCATGATGCAATCTAAGTTGATATAATCAATAACCAGTATGGGGTAGATACAAAATCTAGTCACTTCAAAGCTATAAGACCAGAATAGACACAGATACATAGAGGAAGACAGAAAACATGTGAGGATCTTCTGTAAGCAAAGGAATGCCAAGGAGCACTGGCAGATACTAGAAACTGGAAGAAAAGCTTAAAGAAGGTATCAACATGGCCGAGCCTCTGATATAGACTTGTAGCCTCCAAAACTATGAGAAAATAAATTGCTGTTCTTTAAAGCCACCTACTTGTGTTTTTTGGGTTATAGCACATCAGCTAATTTAGCCACCACATGTCTGTCAGTTTGCTGTACTATGGTGGCTTGTATGTTGCTATGATACCAGAAGCTTTGCCTCTGGCATTTCAAATAACAGCAGAGTCACCCTTGGTGGGCAGATTTCAGTGGAGCTTCCAGACTAAGACAGTCTAGGAAGAAGAAAAAGGATTGGTAGTGGGAAAATGTGGCCTTGGTCATAGAAACAATGTCAGAGACTGCGTGATAGAATTTTGCAAGATCAATGACTTATTCGTTGCAAATACCTTTTTTTCAACAACATAAATGGAAATTATACACGTGGACATCACTGAATGGAAACCACATGAATCAAATAAACTACATCTGTGGAAAAAGATGATAGAAAAGCTCAATATCATCAGTCAGAACAAGGCCAGGGGCTGACTGCAGAACAGACCATCAATTGCTCATATGCACGTTCGAGTTGAAACTTAAGAAAATTAAAGTAAGTCCACAAGAGCCGAAATACGACCTTGAGTATATCCCACCTGAATTGGAGACCATCTCGAGAATACATTTGACACATTGAACACTAATAACCCAGGACAGACAAGTTGTGGGAAGATATCAAGGAGATCATACATGATGGAAGCAAGAGGTCATTAAAAAGACAGGACAGAAAAAAAAGGCCAAAAGGGGTGTCAGAAGAGACTCTGAAACTTGCTTTTGAACATAGAATAGCTAAAGTTAAAGGAAGAAATAATGAAGTAAAAAGAGCTGAACAGATTTCAAAGGGTAGCTTGAGAAGACAAAGTAAAATATTGTAATGAAATGTGCAAAGAGCTGGAGTTAGAAAACCAAAAGCGAAGAACATGGTCAGCATTTCTCAAACTGAAAGAACTGAAGAAAAAATTTAAGCCTTGAGTTGCATTTTTGAAGGATTCTATGACATGGGAAGCATCAAACGCAGATGGGAGGAATACACAGAGTCACTGTACCAAAAATAATTGATTAACATTCAACAATTTCAGGTTGCATATTATCAAGAACTGATGGTACTGAAGGAAGACTAAGCTGCACTGAAGGTGTTGGCAAAAAACAAGCCTCCAGGAATTGGTGGAATACCAAATGACATGTTTCAACAAACGGATGTAATGCTGGAGGTGCTCACTTTCTATGCCAAATTTGGAAGACAGCTACCTGGCCAACTGACTGGAAGAGATCCATATTTGTGCCCAAGTCCAAAGAAAGATGATACAACAAAATGTAGAAATTATCGAACAATATCATTAATACCACACACAAATAAAATTTTGCTGAAGATCATTCAAAAGCGGCTGCAGCAATGTATCAATAGGGAACTGCCAGAAATTCAAGCTAGAATCGGAAGAGGACATGGAATGAAGGATATCATTGCTAATGTCAGATGAATCTTGGCTGAAAGCAGAGAATACCAGAAAGATGTTTACCTGTGTTTTATTGACTATGCAAAGGTGTCTGACTGTGTGGATCACAACAAATTATGGATAACATTGTGAAGAATGGGAATTCCAGAACACTTAATTGTTCTCATGCAGAACCTGTACATAGGCCAAGAGGCAGTCATTTGAACAAAGAAAGGGGATACTGCTTAGTTTAAAATTAAGAAAAGTGTGTCCTGGGGTTGCATCCTTTCACCATACTTATTCAATCTGTATGCTGAGCAAATAATTCGAGAAGCTGGACTCTTTGAAGAAGAACGTAGCATCAGCATAGGTGAAAAACTCATTAACAGCCCGCGAAATGCAGATAACACAACCTTGCTTGCTGAAAGCGAGGAGGAATTGAAGCACTTACTGACGAAGATGAAAGACTACAGCCTTCAGTATGGGTTACACCTTAACATAAAGAAAACACAAATCTCACAACTGGACCAATAAGCAATGTCATGAATAGAGAAAAGATTGACATTGTCAAGGATTTCATTTCATTTTGATCCACAATCAACACCCGTGGAAGAAGCAGTCAGGAAATCAAATGTTGTATGGTATCGAACAAATCTGCTGCAAAAGACCTCTTTAAAGTGTTGAAAAACAAAGATATCTCTTTTTGGACTAAGGTGCACCTGACCCAAGCCATGGTATTTTCAGTCAACTCATATGCATGTGAAAACTGGACAATGATTAACGAAGACTGAAGAAGAATTGACACCTTTGAATTATGGCGTTGGTGAAGAATATTGAATATACCACGGACTGGCAGAAGAATGAACAAATCTGTCTTAGGAGAAGTACGGTTAGAGTGCTATTTGGGAGCAAGGATGGCAAGACTTTGTCTCACGCACTTTGGATATGTTATCAGAAGGAACTAGTCCTTGGAGAAGGACATCACGCTTGGTAAAGTAGAGGGTCAGAGAAAAAGAGGAAGACGCTCGACAAAAGGGATTGACACTGGCTGCAGCAATGGGTTCAAACATAAAAATGTTCCTTGTACATAGGGTAGCTCTGAGTCGAAACTGACTTGACAGCACCTAACAAGAACACCAACAGCTAATTAAGATAGATAGCTAATCATATTAGCTCAACTCAGATCTAGGATGATAGAACTTGGGCTACTTTAGAAATTTTTTTTTTTTTTTTGGCAATAAGAAAAATATAATAAAATAGTTAAAGTGTACTGAACACATAGTATGCCAGGCTCTAAGCTAAGACATTTACTTGGATTATCTCATTTAATCCTCCACAGTTCTTTTTATAAAAAGGGGACCTATGTGGGGAGCTGGGATTTGGCCCCAGGCAGCCTGACTTAACCATGCTCCTTAGCTCAGGTGTTTATGATGGTGGCCCTTAGTCTGTCGTTCTCTCACCCCGCTCTCTATCAGAGTCCCCAGCCTCCTCACATGCTCTGGCCTTCTTTCCCCTATCAGTTCATAGTGACTTGTTGTCAGGCTATTCTTCTTTTTAAACCAACATGGTCAGTGTTAGAGAGCTTTTGTGTGGATGAGCAACAAGACTCTCGGCTGAGGCTACTGTTTACAGAAGAGATACAAAGGGAGGAGCAAAAGCAAGTTGGCCAAGTGTGAATATTTATATTTTTCTAGATAATTAAGCTATGGCAGCTTGCAAGCAAGATATTTGCCAGTGCTTGTGAACATTACCCAGCAATGTTATCTTTTGATTAAACAACATATGTTCTCTAATAATACATCTGCATAAGGATAGAGACAAAGGTGCCAAGATGCTCATAATTCGGAATTTCTTAGATTTGGTGGCTGTCGGCCCGATTCTTGTGTATCTCAGGTCTTTCATGGAGACTAGGGTTCTGTTGATTAGGCATTGTTCTTTTTCTACTCCACCTACAACCAATATTGTCAGTGTTAATAGCGTCAATACTACTCTGTGCATTGAGCATTGGGCTAAATTTGGTAGTGGGAAAGAAAAGTAACAGTGTTATGAATTAGGGTTTAGTGACTTTGTTAGACCCACGTGGCTGGGCTCCATCCAGAGTCTGATTCACTAGGTCTGGCCTGGTTTGTGATCAGCTACTAACCTAAAATTTGGCGGTATGAACCTACCCAGTGGCACTGTGTGGAAAACAGGGCTAGTGGACTGCTTCTGTGAAGAAGGCACTGTGGAAAAAAGGCCTGGTGGACTACTTCTGCCAAGAAAACTCTGTGGAGCTCTATTCTACTCTGTAAAACACAGGGTCACCATGAGTCAGAATCACCTTGAGGGCAACAGGTTTGGGTTTGTTTTTTTTGTGGGGGGTGCCCAAGAATCTTCATTTCTAACGAACTCCCCAGTGCTCTGGTCCTGCTGGTTTGGGGGCCAGACTCTGAGAACCACTGACCTCAGTTAAGGTTTCGGTTGTAGAAAACCGCACATGAAGAAGATGGTTGACCTGCGGTTCCAAGGGATATTCAAGAAGTGTTCCTTCCTGCATATTCTGAAAGATTCACATGCATTTTCATTTATTTAGTGTACCAGTGGATTGATGAAACAGTATCTGGCATAAAATCAATTTGTGGTTAGCCAAGAACTGAAAATCGGACACTAAATATAAACTTGCAAGTTATTTGTCTTGCTGCTACCATCAACAGATCTTCAGAAATACACGAAAAAGCAGCACGCGTGGGAAAATGCCTGCGTGTGGACATCACAGTGGCCGAGCCTGTGCTGTGTGTTCAGTTGTTGGTTGGTTCATTGGTTGGGGCTGACCTCTCGGTTCAGGACTTTTCTCAGCAACTCCTCAGTTCCTCACAGGCTTACCTTCTCAGGAAAAGCACTCTAGCTGGGACCCAACTTGGTCCACATTCTAGAATTATGGGAGCATAACAAAATTTTTTGGGTTATTTGGGTGATTTATTAATATCCTGCAACAGTTACAAATATTGCAAAAAATCTCTACTCAAACCAAACCAAATACAAAAATATGATAACCAGATTGTCTAAACCATAGGTCGTCGCGCGGTGGACCCCATCAACAAGTATTATTTCTAGAATAAAAAGAGTCAGGCTCAGCTTAGATGGGTGCTAAAACCATGGCACGTCAGATCCAGCACGGTTAGAGAAACAGTTTCCCTAGAATTCATGGACTCCTTCTCCTGGTTCATTCTGAGGTGACTGCGTCAGAATCAGCCTCCTGGTCTTTCATATTCCATTGCTGCTTTAATTCCCTTTTCTGGCCCAGAGCACTATGAGGACGAGGCCTAAACCAAAAACCAAACCAAACCTATTGCTTTTGAGTTGATTCTGACTCACAGTGCCCTATAGGACAGAGTAGAGCTGCCCGATAGGATTTCCAAGGATCGGTTGGTGAATTCAAACGGCTGACCTTGAGGTTAGCGGCCTGAGCTCTTATCCACTGTGATTTCGGGGCTCCTGAAGACTAGGCATATGTCAGCTTTAATCAATAGTCAAGTTGTCCAGGCTGTTGGATTCTGAAATGGGGGCCCTAAGTAGTTGTGGGGCTACAGGGTAACACTGAGGTATCTAATTAAGATATTTGCCTAAGCCGGTGATTCTCAACTGGGGGTGATTTTTGCCCCCTAGCGGACATCTGGCTGTGTCTGGAGACATCTTTGGTTTTCACTTTGGTGGAGGGAGTGCTATTGACAGCCCCAAACCAAACCAAACTCATTGCCTTTGAGTCAATTCTGATTCACAGTGACTCTATAGGACAGAGTAGGACTGCCCCACAGGGTTTCCAAGGAGCAGCTGGTAGATTTGAACTGCTGACCTTTTGGTGAGCAGCCTGAGCTCTTAACCACTTCACCACCAGGCTCCATTGATAGCCCACAATAGCATAAATTTATCTAGCCCCAAATACCAATAGTGCTATGTTTGAGAAATGTCCCTCAGTGACGCAAATGGTTTGCACTCATCTACTAACTTAAAGGTTGGTGGTTTGAACCCACCCAGTAGCATCAAGGAGAAAGGCCTGGTGGTCTGCTTCTGTGAAGACTGCAGCCAAGAAAACTATGGAGCAGTTCCGCTCCGTAACATATGGGGTTGCTGTGAGTCGGAATAGACTCAATGCCAGTGCTTTATTTTTGTTGTCCTTGTTTGAGAAACTCTGGTCTGGAGCATAAGGAATGGAGCTGAGACGCTCTCAGTCCCCTGGATACCTTGGGAAGAATAAGGCATTATAGCCTGTGATGTCTCAGTTAAGCTAAATGATCTAAGAGGCTCATGAAGTGACTGGGCAGACTCTGGCCCTGGCAAGCCAGCCACCTGTGTTGTGCAGAATCCAGCCCGTGCAGGGAATGCGGCCTTCACTCTGAAGTCTGAGAAACAAACAGGTGCTTTCCTGTTATGGCAGGAAGCTGCAGAAGTCATCAAACAGCATCTGAAGGCAGAGTGATGCTTTCTTTCCCTTCAAACACAACGTTCAGTTAATTGATTCTGACTGGGTGTGGAGCAGACCGGCGCTGGACCATGTGTGGAAATCCATGCCTACACCTCATTATCTCTAATGGGAGTTTTAAAGCTGCTTGCAGGTTTAGTGTCCGGTTTGGTCTGCCTTGTATAACACCTGCCAGTTGGCTGCTTTCCTGCTATGCCATTAAAATTTAAATAATGCGATTTAAAGGTCAAACTGTGCCTACAGCAATATTAAAATACATCGTTCAGTTTCTCTAGATGGTAATGCGAAGGACTAGGAGTGGAAACTTGCTGGAGACAGAGAAAAGGTAATACTGCTACTGGGAAGGGAGAAGCAGCCACATCTATTTCGGTCCTATTAGTGTCACCAGTACCATAAGGATGCTGCCGCTGCTTTTTTTGTGTTTCTGGACAGAAATCTACATTGTTCAGTTGAATTGTTGCACAGCCTAATTGTGGGGTGTGAATTCTACCTAGACTAACCCTGAGTGAACTGGAGAGGAGGGGCGCTTGTCTCGAGGGCTCCTTCAGGGTTTCTGTCCCTCTGCCCTGCCTGGGACCTGCCCCATTCCCTCCACTACCTCCCTTCTAAGGCCCCCATCACTCTTATCTCTAAGATCTACTCGGGTCTCTTTTCCTGGGAAACGCCTTGCTCTGGGTCTTTCTGCCTGCCTTTGTCTGCTGTGCCCCTCATTCTTAGTAGAGGGAGCTCGTCCCTGTCATTATTGCTTTGTGAAGGAGAGCATGGACGTATTTACACCTGAGGTTAATAAGGAAGGATAAGGTAGTAAACATTTGGAGTCCCTGGGTGGTGCAAATGGTGAACAGGCTCTGTTGCTAATCGAAAGGTTGTAGGTTTGAATTAACCCAGAGACACCTCAGAAGAAAGCCCATGCGATCTACTTCCAAAAAAGCAGCCATCGATAACCCTACGGAGTGCAGTTCTACTCTGACATACATGGGGTCTCCATGAGTTGGAATTGTCTTGATGGTAACTGGTTTTATGAGGATTGGTGATTCAGAGGTAGAATTCTCACCTTCCATGTAGAGACATGGGTTTGATTCCCAGCCAGTGTACCTCGTGCACAGTCACCACCCATTTGTCAGAGGTTTTCGTGTTGCTATGATGTTGAGTGGTAACCCTGGTAGCACAGTGGTTAAGTGTTACAGCTGCTAACCAAACTGCTAACCAAAGGTCGCAGTTTCAATCTGCCAGGCGCTCCTTGGAAACCCTGTGGGGTAGTTCTACCCTGTCCTATAGAGTCACTTTGAGTCAGAATCGACTCGACAGCAATGGATTTGGTTTTTGGCTATGATGCTGAACATGTTTCAGCAGAGCTTCCAGACTAAGATAGACTAGGAAGAAAGGCCTGGTGATCTACGTCTGAAAATCAACTCATGCAAACCTTATGGATTACAGCAGTCTGATCCACACTGATCATGGGGGTGGTATGAGATAGGGCGGTGCTTTGTTCCATTGTGCACAGAGTCGCCATGAGTTGGGGCTGACTCCACTGTAGCTAACAAAACAAAGCAAACAATGGCCAGTTTTTGGCCCTGCCCTCTGCCCCTCCTTCTGTGAGGCCTTGGTGTGAAATAAACTCAGGTGCCTGACTCCCACCGTGGACAACAGGAGTGCGTGTTCTCCCCTGGGACGGGGAAGGCAGGATTCATTCCTCTCAGTGGCCTGTCCCTGAGATGACTCTTCCTGCTTCTTGAAGATTTTTGATTCTTCCTGTAGCCAAGCCTGGTTTTATAACGGTCCGTTAATTCTGAGCTCCCTGATGCCATCCTTCCGAATACTTGCCTTTTGTGGAATAAAATGGCATACCAAATGGGTTTTTTTATGTCATCAGAGAATTTTATCTGAAAAATCAAAGCTGAGAAACAATATTTGACCAACACTCCACAAAGCTAAACTAGTTTTGTGACCCTTAGCTTTTCTGCCACTTCTTGCCTTGATAAAAAAGGCCGTATTAGTTGCCTATTGTGACTGTAACAAATTACCGCTGACTTGGTGGTTTAACTTGACGGCACTGGGTTCTGGGTGGTGGTTTAAAGCAACACAAATTTATTATCTTACAGTTCCAGAAATCAGAAATCCGACGTGGGCCTCACTAAGCCAAAGTCAAGGTGTTGGCCGACCCTCGTTTCTTTCTGGAGGTCCTAAAGGATGGGATGTTTCTTTGTCTTTTCCTGTTTCTAGCGGCTGCCCATATTCCGTGGCTCATGGCCCCTTTCCATCTTCAAAGCCAGAGTGTGCATCCCTCCAGCCTCTGCTTCTGTTGTCATGTCTCCTCTGACTCTCACTATCCTGTCTCCCCCTTCCACTTATAAGGACCTTGGTGATTACATCGGGCCCAGGTTAGTCTCCCTGTCGCAAGACCCATAGCTTAATTGTATTTCCAAAGTCTCATTTGCCAAGTAAGGTAACATATTCACAGGTTCTGGGGATTAGGGCGCAGGCATCTTTGGGAGGCCGTTATTCTGCCTGCCATAAAAGGAAGATTATTTTCCCCCTAATTTGTTCCCTAAATGCTTTTTCTTTTCCTTTCTCGGGTTTTTGATACTTTTAGAAAATCGTAAAATAAAACACGGATCTAGAAAACCAAGACTTACAGCCTAATGAATTATTATCAAGCAAATAGCTTTTTAATCAGGTCTAGAAATAGAACTTTGTCAGCCACTCTAGAAGCCCCCGATTCGTCCCGCCCCAATTGCAGCCCCTTCCCTCCCTCCCACTGTAGCCTAACTTTGTAGTAGTCAGGTGTTGTCACTCAAGTGTGCATCTCATACACTGTAGTCTTGCCCATTTAAGAAACTTAATGTGGCTTTTAAATCTCTTTCAATCTCTTTATTTTTCTACTCTGACACACACGGGGTCCCTATGAGTTGGAATCGGCTTCACAATGGGGACTTAAAAATGTATCTTGAATACCTTTCTTTACTAATACTTGGAAAGCTTTTTTTTTTTTTTTTGAACAGATCATTAGTATTCTACTGCATGGATGGACCATAATTGATTTAATCAGTTCTCTTGGTAAGCATCTAGGTTGTATCTAAGATTTTCCTATTCAGATAAGGCTGCAAAGAATAAATGTGTGTGTGTCGCTATGTGTGAACGTGTATGTTTACATGTTGAAACTTCAGTGTCAAAGGGCGGGAGGAGAGTTTTCCTTTACTAATACAGGTGCCCTGGTTGAGATGAAAGAAGCCCTGGTGGCACAGTAGTTAAAAGCTAGGTTTGAACCAACCAGGTGCTCCACAGGAGAAAGGTGCAGCAGTCAGCTTCTGTAAAGATGATAGCCTCGGAAACCGTATGGGACAGTTCTACCCAGTCCTATAAGGTTGCTATTAGTTGGAATCAACTTGACAGCAATGGGTTTTTGGTTAGTTGAGATGGGGAATTTTTGGTAGTGCTCTCTTTCTGCCCTTTAACCAGCTCTGATTATTTTGCCCCAGGCAAGACTGGGCCATTCCAGAGGGTAAGTCTTTATAACTTTAAGAATTTGAAGAAAGTAAAGGCAGGAAGAGTGGGCAGTGGTAGCTCAGTGTTTGAATTCTTGCCTTCCATTCAGGAGACGCCAGTTCAATTCCTGGCCAATGCACTTCAAGCACCGCCACCACCCATCTCTCACTGGAGGTTTGTGTGTTACTATGATGCTGAACAGGTTTCAACGGAGTTTCCAGGCTAAGACAACTAGGAAAAAAGAGCTGGGGATCTACATCCAAAAATCAGCCGATGAAGCCCTGTGGGTCACAATGGTCTGATCCCCTTGTGCCTGGGGTCACCATGAGTGGGGGGCTGACTCAACTGCAGCTAACAACAACAACAACAACAATGGCAGGAAGGAAGCTTTAGTCTAGAGTTGGGTGTCTGCTTGGAGTGTGGTACGGCTGCCCTTAGGAGGAGGGGACTGATACCGCTTCCTTCTCATATTTTAGATACTTTTCTCATCCAAGAAACGGGAGTAATAACACCAGCCCCTAGAGATGTGAGGCTAAAAGGAGATTGGAATGGAGTCCCCAGCACATAAAGTGCTCTCTAAATGTTAGGCACATGGCGGTTCTGTTAGCAAGGGTATTTGATGGGTCCTTGCTCGATTCACTTCCTCCTTATTACAAAGAGAAATACGACAGGTGCCAGAAGAGAAGTAGCTGAACGAAACCATGTGTGTGTGACCATTGTTCTTAGTGTGTGGTCTCAGAAGTTCCAATGGCTCTAGGTCTCAGTGTTCTCAGTTGGTGCCATCTGCACAGGCTTGATGCTGGGACAGCTCCACCTCTCCCGCCTCCACAGCAGAGCACCACCTGGTCAGACTGGCAGTTACAGTGGCTTGTGCTAAAGCAGGGGCTGTGACAGAGTAAAGTGTGTTCAGGGCCGCATTAAGCAGTTACTGAGGGGAGGGAATGGTGCTTGTAGAGGGGGGCAGAGGAAGCTGCTGAGAAGTGAGGTTGGGGAGCCAGGCAGGGACTAGATCTTGACAGGCCTGGATCGCTAAGCTCACAGTTTTAAATTTTATCCCCAAAGCAATGGGAGGGCATGGAAAATTTTAAGAGAGACCTGACTGCATTGGCAGGTAGAAAGAGCATTCTGGGAACAGTGTGGAAATGGACGGAAGGGGTAGAGACTGGGTGAAAAGCAGGCGAGGGCCATCCCCTAAATCAGTGACAGTGGGGATGGGAGGCTGTGACCCACTGGAGAGAAGAAAGAGTGAGGAACCCATGATGGCTGAGGGACAGGACAGAGGGCAGAGTCCTGATGACTCCCAGGTTTTTGGCTTAGATACCAAGCCAGTTGGTGTGGAGTTGGCTCCGACTCATTGCAACCCCATGTGCACCACAGAACTGTACTCCTTAGGGTTTTCAATGGCTAATTTTTTTTTTTTTTAAATCTTACTTCAGATAAAGGTTTACAAAGTAGCTTCTCATTAAACAATTATTATACATATTGTTTTATGACATTGGTTGCCAACCCCATGACATGTCAACAATCTCCCCTTCCTGACCTTAGTTTCCCTATTACCAGCTTTTCTGCTCCCTCCTCCCTTCTCTTCCTTGCCCCGGGCCTGTGTAGCCGTTTAGTCCTGTTTTGGTTTTTGGGCCTGTCTAATCTCTGGCTCAAAGTTGAACCTCAGGAGTCACTTCATTACTGAGCTAAAAGGGTGTCCAGGGGCCATAAGCCCAGGATTTCTCCATTCTCTGTCAGACCAGTGAGTCTTTTTTTTGAGTTAGAATTCTATTCTACATTTTCTCCAGCTCTGTCTGGGACCCTCTGTTGTGATCCCTGTCAGAGAAGTTGGCGATGGTAGCTAGGCACCATCCAGTTGTGCTGGACTCAGTCTGGTGGGGGCTTGGTAGTCGTGGTCCATTAGCCCTTTGGACTAATCTTTCCCTTGTGTCTTTGGTTTTCTTCATTCTCCCTTGCTCCAGATGGCGTGAGACCAGTGGAGTATCTTAGATGGCTATTCACAAGCTTTTAAGACCCCAGATGCTACTCACCAAAGTAGAATACAGAACATTTTCTTTATAAGCTATGTTATGCCAAATGAGCTAGACCAAGGTCCCCACAGCCCTTAGTCCAGTAATTTGGTCCCTCAGGGAGACTGGATGTGTCTATGGAGCTTCCATGACCTTGCCTTGGACAAGTTGTGCTGGCTTCCCCAGTATTGTGTACTGTCTTACCCTTCACCAAAGTTACCACTTATCTATGGTCTATTTAGGGTTTTTCCATCACCACCCCTCCCTTCTCTCATAACCATCAAAGATTGTTTCTTTTTTGTGTGTAAACCTTTCCATGAGTGTTTATAGTAGTGATCTCATACAATATTTGTCCTTTTGTGATTGACTTTTTTCACTCAGCATAATGGCCTCCAGATTTATCCATGTTGTGAGATTCCTTGCAGATTCATCATTTTTCTTTATGGTTTCATGGTATTTCATTGTGTGTCATCCATTCACATGTAGATGGGCACCTAGGTTGTTTCCGTATTTTTGCTAGTATGAACAATGCTGCAAAGAACGGGGGTGTCAATATGCCTATTCGTGTGACGGCTCTTATTTCTCTAGAATGTATTCATAGGAGTGGGATTGCTGGATCATATGGAATTTTCTATTTCTAGCTTTTTAAGAAAACCCCATATCGTTTTCCAAAATCGTTGTACCATTTTGCATTCTCACCAGCAGCGCATAAGAGTTCCAATCTCCCCACAGCCTCTCCAACATTTGTTATTTTCTGTTTTTTTGATTGGTGCCAGTAATGTCTGGGTGAGATGGTATCTCATTGTGGTTTTATTTTGCATTTCTGTAATGGCTAGTGATTGTGAGCATTTCCTCATGCGTCTGGTAGCTGCTTGAATGTCTTCTTTGGTGAAGTGTCCGTATCCTTTGTCCATTTTTTAATTGAGTTATTTGTCTTTTGTTGTAGAGGTGTTAGATTTTCCTGTAGATTTTAGAAATTAGAGGTTTGTTGGATTTATCATAGCCAAAAATTTTTTCCCAGTTTGTAGGTTCTCTATTTACTCTTGGTGAAGTCTTTTGATGGACCTAAGTGTTTAATTTTTAGAAGATTCCAGTCACCTAGCTTAGTTTATGGTGTTTGTGTATTGTTAGTTACGGTTTGTATCCTGTTAATGCTGTGTATTAGGGCCTCTAGTGTTAATCCTATTTTTTCTTCTATGATCTTTATAGTTTTTGGTTTTATATTTAGGCTTTTGATCTACTTCGAATTAGTTTTTGTGTACTTTGTGAGGTTTGAGTCCTGTTTCTTTTTTTGCATATGAACATCCAGTTTTGCTAGCACCATTTGTTAAAATGACTGCCTTTTCCTCATTTGATGGGCTTTGGGTATTTGTCGAAGATCAGGTGACCGTAGGTGGATGGATTTACATCTGGGTTCTCAATTCAGTTCAATTGGTCAATGTATCTGTTGTTGTACCAGTACCAGGCTATTTTGACCACTGTAGCTGTATCGTAGGTTCTCAGGTCAGGTAGTGCAAGCCCTCCTACTTTATTCTTCTTCTTCAGTAGTGCTTTACTTATCAGGGGCTTCTTCCCTTTCCATATTAATTTAACGATTAGTTTTTCCGTCTGGTTAAAGAATGCTGTTGGTAATTGGACTGGGATTGCTTTGTATTTATAGATTGCTTTGGGTAGAATTGACATTTTCATAATGTTAAGTCTGCCTATCCATGAGCATGGTATGTTTTTCCATTTATGTAGATCTCTTTTGGTTTCTTGAAGTAGCGTTTTATAGTTTTCTTTGTATAAGTCTTTTATATCCCCGGTTAGGTTTATTCCTAAGTATTTTATTTTTTTTTAGGGGCTATAATAAATGATACTGTTCTCCTGATTTCCTTTACATCATTCTCTTTATTGGTGTGTAGAAATCCAACTGATTTTTGTATGTTTATCTTTTATCCTGCTGCTCTGCTGAATCTTTTTCTTAGTTCCAGTAGTTTTCTTGTGGAGTCTTTTAGGTTTTCTACGTCTAGTAACATATCCTCTGCAAATAGGGCAATTTTACTTCTTCCTTATCAATTTGGATGCCCTTTATTTCTTTTTCTTGCCTTATTACTCTAGCTAGGACTTCTAGCACAAGGTTAAATAGGAATGGTGATAAAAGGCATCCTTGTGTTGTTCCTGTTGTCAAGGAAAACATATTCAGCCTCTCTCCATTAAGAATGATGTTGGCTGTTGGTTTTGTACAAACGCCAATGGCTAATTTTTTTGGACATAGATAGCCAGGCCTTTCTTCTGAGGTGCCCCTGGGTGAACTCAAACTGTCAACATTTTGGTTAGTAGCAGAGCATGTTAACCACTTACACCACCCAGGTACTCCTTGGCTTGGATAGTGGTGCCAAGAAGGCTGAAGAGTTCAGTTTGGCAGTGACTTTGAGTTGCCTGAGGGATGTCCAAATATGCTATCTGGTAGGCAGTTTGATAGGTGAGTCTGGCTTGGGAGTGACATCAGGGCTGACAATGGTGTAAACCAGCCTCCATTATGTACTTTTGCCATAGTTGTTTATCTTTTTGTAAATGTCCTTTTCTTTCTTTCATGTCTGCATCCTGTCCTACTCCTTTACAGCTGCCTTCTCCTATGGTGAAGGCCATGCCATCCAGTTCTTTATATTTCCCCCCAAGCCCCAATGCTCCTAGGATGGTGTTCCTCCTCCAGGGGATCCTTGATAACTATTTCTACTTGCTTGCTGAACCAGAGATTAGTTGCTAATATCTGAAAGTAGTAAGTTAGCATTTCTGGCCTCTGATGAATATGGAGTCCACCAGCTACACTCACATGTAATGAAAAGATAGAATAAATGTTTCCTCTTTGGATTATAGGAACAATTATCAATTATGCAGGTCTTTGCTTTGTCAGCAGGCCTCCTGATTGGAATTCTCAAACTGTGTCCTTTGAAAGCATCAGTGACAGATTTCCACAGTGTATCCCCCACCACCAATCCTATCACTCATTCAGGTGTGCCCACTGCTTCTTCGTCTAATGGGATTAATTAACTGCTGTCCCTTCCCTTCTGTATGGCTGCCTACAATCCTATAGGCAATGCCCTGATAGAAATCCAGTTGAAGAGAAGGAAGCAAAAGCCTCTTTCTTGTGTCTTTTGGGCATTGTAGAACAAGCATTGTGGCGGAACTCTCCCAAACTTCATCAATTCTGACATATCATCAAAGAAGAAGAAAGGATTCTGATGGGGTGAGTGATTCTTTGTAAATTCAACAGTTCCTGTGAAAAAATACTTTTCCCGCTGCCATAGAAACCATCTCTTTCAAGTGGATTGTAAATAAAAACAGGGCCCTCAGGCTTCATATTTATATGTATACTCTTTTAAATATGAAAAATTATGCCTAATTTCTCTCTAAGTGTCTGGTCTGTTGGTCTTATTCTTATTGTGTCGAACTGTAGTTATTGGGAAGACTAAAATTAGTCTATCTGGGTTAGGAGATAAGAAATGCATGGCACCTAAAGGTACAAATATATATTTTAATTCAGTCAGATGCTTCGTGTTCCTGACAGCAGATAAATCATGGAAAAGATTAAAAAAAAAGTCTCTCCCATTCTTTCTCAGCATGGCTCAGGCAGTGCCATGGGCCTGTGTGGAACTGCTCACAGAAGTCCTGTGACGTGAAGGCCGTTGGTGTTTGAGACATTTCATCTGTTTATCACAATTTACTTTGTGAGGAGAACCGAGTACCTATTTCATTAAGGTGCAGATGTGTGTTGCCTTCAGGTTGGTGTTTGCCCTTAGTGTATTCCTTCTCCAGTTTTGACAGGCATTTCTTGTTTAATAGCATATCTGAGAGAGTCCTGAGTCAGGGAGGGTGGCAGGATGGCTTTCTGGACTGCTGAGTGGCAATCGTGGTGGGAGATGGCTTCTGTAGTCAGGCTACACCTGCCAACCACTGGCAGCAACAGTGAGGCATCATGGGAGTCCTAGGGCTTGGACACTTCCTTTGCCAACTTCGGAGTAAAGCTTAACTGACTTTGGACATTTAAAATGCACTCTAAGAAAACGCCTCCTTCAAAGAGCTGCCTTTTTACCCTTGAATTTAGCTAAATGTTCCTCTTTTGCATTTCTGTAGACACTGTCTTGTCACTTAAAGAATATTGAAATGATCTGTTTGTCTTTCTGTCTCATCCACCTAACCATTCACTTCTAAAGGGCAAGGACTGTGCCTTATTAGTTCTCATACCCCAGGGCCCAGCCCTGTAATGTACTTCAGAAAAACTAGCCATGGAAAACCCTATGGAGCACGGTTATACTCTGATATACATGGGGTCACCAGGGGTCGGAATCAACTCAATGGCAGCTGGTGAAAGATACTAAAGAAGGGAGAGAGGGTATGTGCAGAAATAGTCAATTTTGTGACATTTGTTAGTATTAACCTATTTTAACTATCTTTGCTTAGACACCTGCCAAGGATAAACCAGAGACTGGCCTCTGCAGTTCTGTGTAACAGTGAAAGATGGGACAAAATAACCTCCTGGCATATGGGGGGCAGTCATGACGAAAGATGAAGTTAGCACTTAGGACTCTGTTTCCAGTGTCAGAGAGTTTCCCTCCAGCTTCTGGAGACTCTTGGCACAAGAGCTGGATGTATCAAACCACAAATGGGCTCTACTTGAATAAAATCTGACATGTAGAAATCTGAATGGACCACAAAGACCAATTAGGCTGTGTCTACTCATAATTTTTCTTTCTTTTTTTTACTCATATTGCAAAGGTATTTCCTAAAACAGAAAGGACAAATGCCAGAATTCCTGGAAACATGTTCCAAGACATCAAAAATAGCAATCTCATTGTATAGATTGTTTTTTATAAAAAGGTTTACTAAAAGAGGTTGGAGGGTTTGCTTGTCTTTAGGTTTTTAACCGTGACTTATGCAGGGTGATAGGGTTGTTATTCTAGATAGGGTGTGGAGAAAACGACCTTTCCAGGTTGCTTGGATGTTGTGATGGCACTGCAGCAAAGTTGGGGTTCCATACAAATGTGGTCAGAATCTATTTATGTAAGACACCTGGCAATACATGAGCATATGGGAGGAACGCAGACACTGACAAACATATAGATTGCATTGTTACATTTGTGTGACTTCTGCTTTATACATCTGTCACAGAGAAAGAATGAAGCCTGTGATTCTCTTTATCTTAGACTGGCAAATGAATGTGTAAAAGTTGGAGAAAAGGCAGGCATTATATTTACCAGGAACTCATAAAACTACCAGAAGCTGTAGGCAAATGTATGAGAGTCAATTTCTTAGTGCTTGAGAATGTTATCAACATTTCAGTTGTAACTGCAAATAATGTGAGATTTGAAAACAAATACCAAGTATGTTTCTGTTTGGAAATGTTTTAAACTTTGGTCTTTATCAATAACTCTAAATCTTTTCACTCCATGAGGAGCTCTGACATTTTATTTTCAAAATATGATTTTTCCTTCGGGCAGACAACTTTTCTGCTCCCTTACCCTCTTCTAGAATAAACAAGCAAGCAAACAAACAGACACACATCACCCCAAACCTTACAGTTTCTTGTGCTGTGATGGCTCCAACTCAAATGCTGTTTGGACTCCTTAGGAGAACCATTTTCAACATGCTGGGTTTTGCTCACCAGCTGTTATGCTGATCATGCTGCTGTTTTGAGAAGGGTGAGTAGTAGAAATAGAATCCACCTTTTATTATAATTATTATTTTTTCATCAGTAAGGGACCGTGACTCTACAGCTGGCTTTTTTCTTCCAACTCTTGGATTCCCTCTGTCTTCGTGGAGTTTTCCTGGGTGAACCCTAGCTTCAGTGAAATTATGCTTCTTGCCACTCAGTGAAAAAAGTCCTCTGACATGAGATTGTCTGAGTCTACTAACTATCTATGCAGTCCTTGGTCAACTGAGTCCTCACTTCTGCATGAGACTCCTTTCTGTCCTCTCCTGTTGATGCTGTTATCTTCCCTTTACACCCACTCTTCCATACTTAAGCCCCCATCTCACTGGTTTCCGTTTCTTCTGCTCAGCCTGTAATTTTACCTTCTGCTTTGCTAAGAAGACTGATGTCTTCCATTGTGAGCTCTCTCAAATAATTAACTTCCTTGCCCTTATGTTTGGTAGGAAACAAAATGGCAGTGGCTTAAACAGGATAATGTTTATTTTCCTCTTAGGTATAAAGAGTTAGGAAGTGGGCAGCTTAGGGCTGTACATTGGCTCCATGATCCTCAGGAAACTAGATACCTTCTAGCTCCATGCTCTCCTGTACCATGGGTGTGGGTTTTTATCTTCACGATCCACAATAGCTGCTGGAGATCCAACGATCATAGCTACATTCTAGGCAGTAAGATGAGGGAAAGATAGAAAACAGACATGTCCATTCTCTTTAAGAACAAACCCAACACATCATATCATCTTATGCATTATCTTACAATTCACCCAAGTTAGTCCCATGGCTTTACTGAGTCTGGAGAATGTAGTCTATCATGGGTGGGTAAATGCCCAACAAAAATGCCTGGGGTTTTTTCTCTAAGGAAGAAAGGAAGGACAAATGCAAGTCACTTCATCATATTTTTGTGTAAGTCACCTATTCTCTGCCTTTTATTCTTCTGCTCAGGGAAACTGGCTGCCTCCTCCTTTCCAAGGTGAAAGCTTTCGTATGTGCCTGTGATCCTACCCTTCATAACTATGTGAAAATGTGCATTCATTTTTGGAATTAGGTTAAGTGTGTTCATTTCTCTTAGTATTTCTGACAATGGACATTTCCCCCGTATCTGTTATTTATCACACTTGTTTTCTTTGAAGTTGAAGCTGTTCCACAGAGGTTTATGCGTTGTGTTCAATAAATAATAGAAAATCTCTTCTGCCTGTCTCCTACCGTTTTGGATCTTTTGAACTTGCTTTATTATGCGCATGTGCGCACACACACACACATACACATACACACATTCACTTTTTAGATGCTCTATTAATGTTGCTATTTAAAAGTGAATACACCAATTATGAATACATTATTAGTCTCAGTAAATAGTAAACCAGTTCCTCGTCATTTTGGCTGGGCTGTTTCCATCTCGGTAACCCTGGTGGCATAGTAGTTAAGAGCTACAGCTGCTAACCAAAAGGTCGGCATTTCGAATCCACCAGGTGCTCCTTGGAAACTCTGTGGGGCAGTTCTACTCTGTCTTATAGGGTTGCTATGAGTTGGAACCAACTCAACAGCAATGGGTTTGATTTTTTGGGGGGTTTATTTTCATCTCAGAGATTACCTGTAATCTTGTACCAGAGGAGGCACTTTGGAGGTGAATTTCTACTTCGAAATAAAATATCAACTGGTCCACCATCATTTTCTTAGTTCTCGTCCTAGTTATCTCACCATCCTAATTTGTTTTTCTCTTACTATCCATTGTGCTCTCTCTTCAAGTTCAGACTTCAGCCCTCTGCTCCTCTTTATTTCCAGTTTGGTGCCGACCATATCCATTTCAGGGCTTCTAGCAATGCTTCTGTCTACCAGGGACTATGTATGTGGTCTTGGGCTGGAGCCTCTTTCTGGGCCTCTGCTTCCTTGTTTATAAAATGGGGAGAGGGCCTTCATTTTTCCTCTCACCTATACCTTTCATCTCAGAGTCTTGTACCCAGCCCCTTCAAAGGGAACTTTTCCTGAGATAAAGAGTAGAGGATATTCTCCATCATAAAAATGCTTACCTTAAGGTGAGGTTATAGATTGGATTGTGTATCCTAAAAATATATGCTGAATTCCTGGCCCTTGTACTTGTGGATGTGATCCTGTTTGGAAACAGGGGTTTTCTTTCGTTATGTTAACAAGGCCATACCAGTGTAGGATGGATCCTAAACCTAATCACTTCTGAGTTATAAAAAGACCAGAATAGACACAGATCCACACATACCAGGAAGAGAGACATCATATGAGGATTATCTACAAATCAAGAAATGTCCGGAGCTACTGACAAAGGAAGAATGGACATGACTGAGACCCCGATTTAGACTTTTAGCTGCCAGAACTGTGAGAAAATCAATTTCTTTTCTTTAAAGCCACTTACTTGTGGTATTTGTGTCACAGTAGCACAAGGTAACTAAGACAAGAGGAAAGATGGAACATCCCCGAGTCAGATTGTGAAGGAAGGCGAGAGGTTTGGAACTTCTGTGCCATCCAGTTGAGTACACAGGACTCTAATTTGCTTGACTGTTAGGCCTTGTTTAATTAATTTGTTAATTAATTTTAGCCCCTTCCCTCCATAACTATAATGTCTACTATTTCCCAATGCAAGCCATTTGTTCCAGTCTAACAAGTCTTTGCTAATTGTCTTGCTTATTTCCATCTCTGTGTCCCTTCTGCCTTGTATGTCCTCTCTCCTTCTTTCCTTTTATGTTTAATTCTTAAGGCCTAGTGTTTTAGCTCCTGGTTTCCTTATGCCGTCCTTGATTTTCCTGGCCCGCAGTGAGTCCTACTTTTGTTCCTGGAATCTGCATCTTACAATGATCCCTTGACTAATCTGTAAGTATTACATATGTATTCACTTTTTAGATAGGGCCTTAAGCATTGGAGGTCAGGTGCCTATTAGAATGTCCGCCCATGTTAGGTGTCTAAGGTCAAAGATTACATGATATCTTTCCTACCGTAGGCCTGTCAGCTTGTGCTGTCCTTTATCCCACACCAGTTGAGAAAGCGCTTTCCTGAATGTCTTGCTGCTTCAAAATTTAATGCTTTTACCCAGACCAAAAAAAAAAAAAAAAAAGTTGCTGTCGAGTAGATTCTGACTCCTAGGGATCCCATATGTTACAGACTAGGACTGCTCTCTAGTGTTTTCTTTTTTTTAAAAAAAAATTTTATTGTGCTTTTAGTGAAAGTTTACAAATCGAGTCAGTCTCTCATACAAAAATTTATATACACCTTGCTATATACTCCTAATTGCTCTCCCCCTAATGAGACAACACACTCCTTCCTTCCACTCTCTCTTTTCGTGTCCATTAGGCCAGCTTCTGACCCCCTCTGCCCTCTCATCTCCCCTCCAGACAGGAGAGGCCAACACAGTCTCGTGTGTCTACTTGATCCAAGAAGCTCACTCTTCACCAGTATCATTTTCTATCAAATAGAAGCACCTTGGTTGCCTCCATCTTTTTGCTATTGTAAACAGTGCTGCCATGAACATAGGTGCACACATATCTGTTTGTGTAAAGACTCTTAATTCTCTAGGATATATTCCAAGGAGTGGGATTGCTGGGTTATATGGTAATGCCATTTCCAGTGTTTTTAAGGAAGCACCAGATGGATTTCCAAAGTGGTTGTACCATTCTACATTCCCACCAGCAGTGTATAAGTGTTCCAGTCTCTCAACATCCTCTCCAACATTTATTATTTTGTGTTTTTTGGATTAATGCCAGCCTTGTTGTAGTGAGATGGAATCTCATGGTAGTTTTGATTTGCATTTCTGTAGTGGCTAATAATTGTGAGCATTTCCTCATGTATCTGTTAGCTACCTGAATGTCTTCTTTAGTGAAGTGCTTGTTCATATTCTTTGCCCATTTTTTAAATTGGATTATTTTTCTTTTTGTAGTTGAGTTTTTGCAGTATCATGTAGATTTTAGAGATCAGACACTGATGGGAAATGTCATAGCTAAAAAATTTTCCCCAGTCTCTAGGTAATCTTTTTACTCTTTGGTGAAGTCTTTGGATGAGCATAGGTGTTTGATTTTTAGGAGCTCCCGGTTATCTAGTTTCTCTTCTGCATGGTTAGTAAATGTTTTGTATACTGTTTATGCCAGTATTAGGGCTCCTAATGTTGTCCATATTTTGTCTTCCATGATCTTTATTGTTTTAGATTTTATATTTAGGTCTTCGACCCATTTTCAGTTAGTTTTTGTGCATGATGTGAGGTATGGGTTTGTTTCATTTTTTTGGAGATGGATATCCAGTTATGCCAGCAACATTTGTTAAACAGACTCTCTTTTCCCCATTTAACTGACTTCGGGCCTTTGTTAAATATCAGCTGCTCATATGTGGATGGATTTATGTCTGGATTCTCAATTCTGTTCCATTGGTCTATGTATCTGTTGTTGTACCAGTACCAGGCTGTTTGACTACTGTGGTGGTATAATATGTTCTAAAATCAGGTAGAGTGAGGCCTCCCACTTTGTTCTTCTTTTCAGTAATGCTTTACTTATCCGGAGCCTCTTTCACTTCCATATGAAGTTGGTGATTTGTTTCTCCATCTCATTAAAAAATGTTGTTGGCATTTGAATTGGAATTGCATTGTATCTATAGATTGCTTTTGGTAGAATAGACATTTTTACAATGTTAAGTCTTCCTACACATGAGTAAGGTATGTTTTTCCACTTATCAGGTAACTTGTGGTTTCTTGCAGTAGTGTCTTATAATTTTCTTTGTATAAGTCTTTTACATCTCTGGTAAGATTTATTCCTAAGTGTTTTATCTTCTTGGGGGCTACTGTAAATGGTATTGATTTGGTGATTTCCTCTTCAGTGTTCTTTTTGTTGGTGTAGAGGAATCCAACTGATTTTCATATGTGTATCTTGTATCCGCAAAGTAGAATCAACCTTAATGATGTGGATGGAGTAAAGCTTTCGGGACCTTCATTTGCTGATGTGGCACTACTCAAAATGAGAAGAAACAGCTGTAAATATCCATTAATAATTGGAAACTGGGATGTATAAAGTATGAATCTAGGAAAATTGGAAATTGTCGAAAATGAAATAGAACTCATAAACATCGATATCCTAGGCATTAGTGAGCTGAAATGGACTGGTATTGGCCATTTTGAATCAGACAATCATATAGTCTACTATGATGGGGATGACAACTCAAAGAGGAATGGTGTTGCATTCATTGTCAAAAAGAACGTTTCAAGATCTATCCTGAAGTACAGCGCTGTCAGTGATAGGATAACATCCATACGCCTACAAGGAAGACCAGTTAATACGACTATTATTCAAATTTATGCACCAGGCACTAGGGCCAAAGATGAAGAAGTAGGAGATTTTTATCAACTGCTGCAGTCTGAAATTTATCGAACATGCAATCAAGATGCATTGATAATTATTGGCGATTGGAATGTGAAAGTTGGAAACGAAGAAGGATCAGTAGTTGGAAAATATGACCTTGGTGATAGAAACAATGCCGGAGATCGAATGATAGAATTTTGCAAGACCAACGACTTCTTCATTGCAAATACCTTCTTTCACCAACATAAACGGCGACTATACACATGGACCTTGCCAGATGGAACACACAGAAATCCAGTTGACTACATCTGTGGAAAGAGACGATAGAAAAGCTCAATATCATCAGTCAGAACAAGGCCAGGGGCCGACTGTGGAACAGATCATCAATTGCTCATATGCAAGTTCAAGCTGAAACTGAAGAAAATCAGAGCAAGTCACAAGAGCCAAAATATGACCTTGAGTATATCCCACCTGAATTTAGAGACCATCTGAAGAAAAGATTGGAAGTATTGAACACTAGTGACCAAAGACCAGATGAGTTGTGGAATGACATCAAGGACATCATCCATGAAGAAAGCAAGAGGTCATTGAAAAGATAGGAAAGAAAGAAAAGATCAAGGTAGATGTCAGAGGAGACTCTGAAACTTGCTCTTAAGAGTCGAGCAGCTAAAGCAAAAGGAAGAATCGATGAAGTAAAAGAACTGAAGATTTCAAAGGGTGTCTTGAAAAGACAAAGTAAAGTATTATAATGACATGTGCAAAGAGCTGAAGATAGAAAACCAAAAGCGAAGAACACGCTCAGCATTTCTCAAGCTGAAAGAACTGAAGAAAAAACTCAAGCCTCGAGTTGCAATAATGAAGGATTCATTATGGGGAAAATATTAAATGATGCAGGAAACATCAAAAGAAGATGGAAGGAATAGACAGAGTAATTATACCAAAAAGAATTAGTCGATGTTCAACCATTTCAAGGAATCAGGAACCGATGGTACTGTAGGAAGAAGTCCTAGCTGTTCTGAAGGCAAGGGAGAAAAACAAGGCTCCAGGAATTGATGGAATATCAATTGAGATGTTTCAACAAACAGATGCATTGCTGGAGGTGCTCACTTGTCTATGCCAAGAAATATGGAAGACAGCTTCCTGGCCAACTGACTGGAAGAGATCCATATTTATGCCTGTTCCCAAGAAAAGTGATCCAACCGAATGTGGAAATTATAAAACAATATCATTAATATCACACGCAAGTAAAATTTTGCTGAAGATCATTCAAAAAACAGCTGCAGCAGTATATTGACAGGGAACTGCCAGAAATTCAGGCCGGTTTCAGAAGAGGACATGGAACCAGGGATATCATTGCTGATGTCAGATGGATCCTGGCTGAAAGCAGAGAATACCAGAAGGATGTTTACTTGTGTTTTATTGACTATGCAAAGGCATTCGACTGTGTGGATCATAACAACTTATGGATAACATTGAGAAGAATGGGAATTTCAGAACGCTTAATTGTGCTCATGAGGAACCTTTACATAGATCAAGAGGCAGTTGTTTGGACAGAAGAAGGGGATACTGAGTGGTTTAAAGTCAGGAACGGTGTGCGTCAGGGTTGTATTCTTTCACCATACCTATTCAATCTGCATGCTGAGCAAATAATCTGAGAAGCTGGGCTATATGAAGAAGAACGGGGCATCAGGATTGGAGGAAGACTCATTAACAACCTGTGTTATGCAGATGACACAACCTTGCTTGCTGAAAGTGAAGAGGATTTGAAGGACTTACTGATGAAAATCGAAGATCACAGCCATCAGTATGGATTGCACCTCAACATAAATAAAACAAAAATCCTCACAACTGGACCAATGAGCAACATCATGATAAATGGATGAAAGATTGAAGTTGTCAAGGATTTCATTTTACTTGGATCCACAATCAACAGCCATGGAAGCAGCAGTCAAGAAATCAAAAGATGCATTGCATTGGGTAAATCTGCTGCAAAGGACCTCTTTAAAGTGCTGAAAAGTAAAGATGTCACCTTGAAGACTAAGGTGTGCCTGACCCAAGCCATGGTATTTTCAATCGCATCATATGCATGTGAAAGCTGGACAATGAATAAGGAAGACTGAAGAAGAATTGATGCCTTCGAATTGTGGTGTTGGTGAAGAATATTGAATATCCCACGGACTACCAAAAGAAGGAACAAATCTGTCTTAGAAAATACCACCAGAATGCTCCTTAGAGGCAAGAATGGCGAGAGACTGTGTCTTACATACTTTGGACATGTTGTCAGGAGGGATCAGTCCCTGGAGAAGGACATCATGCTTGGCAGAGTACAGGGTCAACGGAAAAGAGGAAGACCCTCAACGAGGTGGATTGACACAGTGGCTGCAACAATGAGCTCAAGCATAACAACGGTTGTAGGGATGGCTTAGGACTGGGCAGTGTTTCATTCTGTTGTGCATGGGGTCGCTATGAGTTGGAACCGACTTGACAGCGCCTAATAAAAACAACATCTTGTATCCTGATACTCTGCTGAACTCTCCCATTAGTTTCAGTAGTGTTCTTGAGGATTCTTTAGGGTTTTGGGTGTACAAGATCATGTCATCTGCAAAGAGAGATACTTTTACTTCTTCCTTACTTATCTGTATGCCTTTTATTTCTTTACCTAGCGTAAGTGCTCTGGCTAGGACCTCTAGCACAGTGTTGAATAAGAGTGGTGATCCATCCTTGTGTGGTTCCCAATCTCAAGGGGAATGCTTTCAGACTCTCTCCATTTAGGATGATGTTGGCTGTTGGCTTTGTATAGATGCCCTTTATTACGCTGAGGAATTTTCCTTCTATTCCTATTTTGCTGAGAGGTTTTTTTTTTTTTTATCATGAATGAGTGTTGAACTTTGTCAAGTGCCTTTTCTGCATCAGTGGATAAAATCATGTGGTTCTCGTCTTTTGTTTTATTTATATGATGGATTACATTAATTTTTTTCTAATGTTGAACCATCACGGCATAAGAATCCCACATGGTCATGATGAATTATGTTTTTGATATGTTGTTGAATTCTATTGGCTACAATTTTGTTGAGGATTTTTGCATCTAAGTTCATGAGGGATATAGGTCTGTAATTTTCTTTTTTTGTGGAGTCTTTACCTGTTTTTGGCATCAGGGATATGCTGGCTTCATAGAATGAGTTTGGGAGTGTTGTGTCCTTTTCTATGCTCTGAAATACCTTTCGTAGTAGTGGTGTTACCTCTTCTTTGAAAGTTTGGTAGAACTCTGCCGTGAAGCCGTCCAGGCCAGGGATTTTTTTTGTTGTTGTTGGGAGTTTCTGATTACCTTTTCAATCTCTTCTTCTTTTTATGGTTCTATTTAGTTGTTCTTCCTCTGTTTGTGTTAGTTTAGGTAGGTAGTATGTTTCTAGAAATTCATCCATCTCTTCCAGGTTTTCATATTTGTTACAGAACAATTTTTCATAATGATGTGATATGATTCTTTTAATTTCAGTTGGGTCTGTTGTAATATCGCCCATCTCATTTCTTATTTGGGTTATTTGCTTCCTCATCTGTTTTGCTTTTGTAAGTTTTGCCAATGGTTTTTCAATTTTCTTAATTTTTGCAAAAAAACAGCTTTTGGTCTTATTAACTCTTTCAGTTGTTTTCTATTTCATTTAATTCTTTAATTTTTAGTATTTGCTTTCTTGTGGTGCCTGAAGGTTTCTTTTGTTCCTCTCTATTTCTTCAAGTTGTACGGATAATTCTTTGATTTGGCCCTTCCTTCTTTTTGGATGTGTGCGTTCACTGATATAAATTGACCTCTGAGCACTGCTTTCGATGTGTCCCGAAGGTTCTGATAGGAAGTGTTTTCATTCTCATTGGATTCTATGAATTTCTTTATTCCATCCTTAATGTGTTCGATGACCCAGACGATTTTGAGTAGAGTATTGTTCAATTTCCAAGTGTTTGATTTCTTTTCTCTGCTTTATCTGTTTTTTTCTACTTTTATGGCCTTATGGTCATAGAAGATGCTTTGTAATATTTCAGTGTTTTGGATTCTGCTAAGGCTTGCTTTATGACCTAATATGTGGCCTATTTTAGAGAAGGTTCCATGTGCACTAGAAAAGAAAGTATAATTGGCTGCAGTCAGGTGGAGTGTTCTGTATATGTCTATGAGGTCAGGTTGGTTGATTGTGGCATTTAGATCTTATGTGTCTTTATTGGGCTTCTTTCTGAATGTCCTGTCCTTCACCGAAAGTGGTGTGTTGAAGTCTACTATTGTAGTTGTGGAGCTGTCTATCTCACTTTTCAATGCTGTTAGAGTTTGTTTTATATATCTTGCAGCCCTATCATTGGGTGCATAAATATTTAATATGGTTATATCCATATGGCTATATCCTCCTTATTTAATATGGTTATGTCCCTTTAATCATTATATAGTGGTCTTCCTTGTCCTTTGTGGTGGATTTAACTTTAAAGTCTATTTTGTCAGAAATTAATACTGTCAGTCCTGCTCTTTTTTGATTGTTGTTTGCTTGATATATTTTTTTCCATCCTTTAAGTTTTAGTTTGTTTGTGTCTCTAAGTCTAAGGTGTGTCTCATGTAGGCAGCGTATAGACGGATCATGTTTTTTTTAATCCATTCTGCCACTCTCTGTCTCTTTATTGGTGCATTTAGTCCATTTACATTCAGCGTAATTATAGATAGGTGTGAGTTTAGTGCTGTCATTTGATGTCTTTTTTTCTGTGTTGTTGACAGTTTCTTTTTCCCACTTAATTTTTTGTGCTGAGTAGTTTATCTTTATATATTGCCTTTTCCTCATATTCATTGTTGATTTTATTTCTTCTGAGTCTCTATTTTTTTCTTGTATTTTATCTTGATGAGTAGGATAGTTTGTCTCCTTTGTGGTTACCTTAATATTTACCCCTATTTTTCTAAGTTTAAACCTAACTTTTATTTCTTTATGTCACTGTGTCTTCCTCTCCATATGAAAAATTTATGACTACATTTCTTAGTCCGTCTTTATTGTTTTAATATTTTCTTCTTTTACATAGTAACATCCTTGTTTCCTTGTTTTGAGAGTTTTTTTGTCTTGATTTATTTTTGTGGATTTCCCTGCCCGGATTGACGTCTGGTTACTCTGTCCCGTGTTCTAGTCTTGGGTTGATGCCTGATATTATTGATCTCCTAACCAAAGAACTCCCTTTAGTATTTCTTGTAGTTTGGTTTGGTTTTTACGAATTCCCTAACCTTCTGTTTATCTGGAAATGTCCTGATTTCACCTTCATATTTGAGAGACAGTTTTGCTGGATATATGATTCTTGGCTGGCAATTTTTTTCCTTCAGGGCTTTATATAAGTCATCCCATTGCCTTCTTGCCTGCGTGGTTTCTGCCAAGTAGTCTGAGCTTACTCTCATTGACTCTTCTTTGTAGGTGATATTTTGTTTATCCCTAGGTGCTTTTAAAATTCTCTCTTTATCTTTGGTTTTGGCAAATTTGATTATAGTATGTCTTGGTGACTTTCTTTTAGAATCTACCTTATGTGGAGTTCGATGAGCATCTTGGATAGATATCTTCTCATCTTTCACTATATCAGGGAAGTTTTATGCCAACAAATCTTCAATAATTTTCTCTTGTCCCTCCCTGTTTGGGACTCCAAACACTTGTGGATTATTTCTCTTGATAGAGTCCCACATGATTCTTAAGGTTTCTTCATTTTTAAAAATTATTTTATGTGATTTTTCTTCAGATATATTGGTGCCACGTGCTTTATCTTTAAGCTCACCAATTCTGCCTTCCACTTGCTCAATATTGCTCCTCTGACTTTCTATTGAGTTGTCTAATTCTGTAATTTTATTGTTAATCTTCTGAATTTCTGATTGCTCTCTCTTCAAGAGTTCTTGCAGTTTATTAAACTTTTCATTATTTTCTTGAATAACCTTTTTAATTTCTTTAACAACTTTATCTGTTTGTTCCTTGGCTTGTTCTGCATGTTTTCTGATGTCCTTCCTAATTTCGTTCCTGATATCTTGAAGGATTCTGTATATTAATCTTTTGGACTCTGTATCTGGTAATTCCGGGAAGGCACCTTCATCCAGAAGATCCATTGATTCTTTGTTTTGAGAGCTTGTTGAGGTGATCATCGTCTGTTTCTTTATGTGACTTGATATTGACTGTTGTCTCCGAGCCATCTGTAAGTTATTGTATTAGTTTATTTTATGTTTGCTTACTGTATTCTAGCTTCTTGCTTTGCTTTATTTTGATATGCCGAAATGGATTGCTCGACTGAGCTAGCTTGATTATTTTCACCTTTGAAGTTCTGACGTTCTGTCCTCAGATGGCTAGAGCTGTTATCAGGTATATTAGTCTAGGAGTCCATTCACTTTTCTTGTATGAGTGCAGCTCAGGTGGCCAGGTAGCTAATCATCAAGTGCGTGGTACAGGGTCTGTCATACAGTCTTAGGGGGGCAGGATTGGTTGGTGTAGGTACCGGTATCTGGTTGTAGCAGGGGGTCATGCTCTGAACAATGCAGGGGGCTGAGAACCATCCCCAGAATGTCTATGAGAAAAGTGCATCCCTGTTCCCTAGAACATATGGGTGGGTGGGTTCTGCAGATGGACCATGGACATCAAATACTTTTGTTTGTAACGGCTGGGAGGAACCAGTTATCCTTCGATCCCAGTCCTGGGTGGGTGGGTGACCTGAGTGGATCCATCAGTCCTTAGGCCAGTTATATGGGTAGGTGAAGACATTATTTAATAGGCAAAGCGGTATCAAATATCAAACACCCACCTCTTCACCACACACCTGAAACGGTTGGAATCTGCCAACAAGGGCCTATTCTCCTGAAATAGGCCCACACAGGCCCATGCAGGGGGCAGAGATATTCAAAGTCCACGGACTGTTTATGCCTGAACAGGTGCCGCTTCTGTCTGGAGTTCCCCTGGTTAGTGGAGCTGGCAAGTTATCTTTTCCCCCAGTTGTGAATTTATTCCTACTCTAAGGCAGGGAGAATGGCTCCTGATGCTCAGCATGGCCTATTTCTGGCCCAAGGAAGTCAACAACCACCGAAGCCAGCTTCGGGGCTAGGGGCGTGGTAAAATATACACAAGTACTTAGCTTTTGTGGAGAGGGCCATTCTTCTCTGGTTCTGGAGGTGCGAGTAGGCTGTGTGGCTGGCTGCTTCTCTCTGAGGAAACTGCAGCCGAATGCTACCACCAGCTCGCTGCAGCTGCTCCCGGGAATGGTGCCTGAAGGATTCTGATGATTCAGGTCTGGTAACTCCTCTCCTCTTCTCCCTGCCCCTGCGGCTCAGTCCATTTTCTAACTTTGCCTTTGATGTTCAGGGCTCCTAGCTTGTCCTAAATATAATTATTTTGCTTGTTTTTTCAGTTCTTTGCTGTAAGAGGGATCGCAGGAAGCGTCTGGCTATTCCACCATCTTGGTCCTGCCTCTCTCCCTAGTGTTTTCTTGACTGTGATCTTTACAGAAGCAGATCTCCAGGCCATTCTTCCATGACACTGCTGGGTGGGTTTGAATGACAACTTTTAGGTCAGTAAACCAAAAAAAAAAAAAGAAAAAAAAAACAAAAACCAAACCCATTACTGTTGAGTCGATTCCCACTCATAGCAACCCTATTGGACAGAGTAGAACTGCCCCATAGAGCTTCCAGCGCCTGGTGGATTTAAACTGCTAACCTTTTGGTTAGCAACTGTAGCACTTAACCACTACCCCACCAGGGTTTCGTTTAGGTCAGTAGTGGAGCACAATCTGTTTGCACCACCCAGGGACATTTTCACCCATAGGATCCCCTTATATTTCTACATCAGCCACACCTTCACCACTGATATATCAGTCTCACTCTTTCTATTTCACAACTTCAGCTTGATCCCGTAAGTTTTGATTTACTTATCTCTCTATACTCTAAGCCCTTTGAAGGCAGTGACTTACAATGTTTGGTACACAGTAGGTGCTCAAGAAATGTTCAAAGAATGATCGAATGAATTAGAGAACCAGCCGGCTTTTCGCACTTGATACTCCCCTCCATCCAGACCTCACACCCCTGTTTGGTCTTGAAGGCTGGTGTCTGCAGCACAAACAGGGACAGGGTGTGCCATGAGTTTTGAATGTCACTGCATCCTTGTAGAGACAATCTGAATGTTTTCTGTGTGGGTGCTTAAGTGAACCACATCAGCCCCCCTGCTTGTCAAATCCCTCCCTCTCTTTGTGCTGTAGATGAAAGTATAAGAAGTGAGAACTGGAACTCTCTTGACCTTTTCAAGTCTGCAAATAATGATTTTCTAGACAGATAAGGCTAAATTTGTGTCGGATCTCAGCTCGGGAGCAGAAAAGTCTTCACTGGCTGCCTGCGTATTGCTCACTGCTTCATTTTCTCCTCCTTTCCTCCATGGAGGGAATTAAAATTCTGATGGTCATATTAGGTGGTTTTAAGCCTCTGCCCCTTGCCTGGTGCAGCAGATGTGAGCATTAGGCTTATCTAACAGTTCAGGTGAGATGATCGATTATTTGAACACTTGAAGAAATAACTGAGGTAATAAGATCCTTGAACTAAAGGGTTTGTGAATTGTTTCTTTCTTTTTTGTTTTTAATCCATAGCCAAAGCTGGAACAAAAGTAAATGACAAAAATCCTCACCCTGGGCTTCCGAGCCACTGAGCAGAGGGTCACCTACCTGGGACAACGTATAGGTGCTGCTGAAATTATCTACTTCATAGGGCTGCCTTCATATCTAAATTTCCTCCTCTAGTTTTATCTTTAAGATATATTAGTCTAAGATAAATAGCTAGCTAGCTAGCTAGCTAGCTACCTTTGAGCTGACTCTGACTCATGGTGACCTTATGCACAACAGAACAGTTGCTGGGTCCTGAGTCATCCTCATAATCATTGGCGTATTCTTATTTTTCTCTCCCTTCTTCCTCAAAGATAGTGTGGATAGATAGCTGCCACTGAATCAACTCCAACTTATGGTGACTTTTTGTTCAACAAAACGAATCAGTGCCCAGTCCTGAGTCAACCTCATGATCATGGGTATGTTCAAGTCCATTGTTGTGACTACTGTGGTAATCCATCTCACTGAGGGTCTCCCTCACCCTTGCTTGCTGGCTCTCTTCTCCACCAAACATGATGTCCTCCTCCAGCGATTGATCCCTCCTGATGACATGTCCGAAGCAAAACAACTCTGACAATGTTCTGTTGTGAGCCATAAAATTTCCCCTGGCTAATTTTGGAAGTAGATCACCAGACCTTTCTTCCTAGTGCATCTTAGTCTGGAAGCTCTGCTGAAACCTGTTCACAATGGGTGACCTTGCTGGTATTTGAAATACAGGTGACATAACTTCCAGCACCATAGCAATATGCAAGCCACCACAATACTACAAACTGACAGATGGGTGGTGAACACTGGTCTAAACTGGTGCTATGTGTTAACTGGGAGACATCCTACTGTTGACTGCTGTTAATGTTACTTTCACTTAGGTGCTTCATTGCGCTTGGAGGAGCTGGGCAAGGAGACAAGTAAATTTTCATGGGAAAAGAAGGCTGGCAGTGATCCAGAGGTCAAGGGCTACTGACAATTACCTGTTTTCATTGTGTCACATGGGGAGAGCAATTGGAGGGCACTGACTGATCTTCTGGAGGGGAGAGATCTGTGGTTGGGAGGAGAGATCCTTAAAAGCACATGTAGCATGCTTCTCTGTGTTGCCAAGACTAGTCATGGCCTCTTCAAAGCATCCTCATCAAGAACTATTAGTTAATCTGCATTTATTGCTGCCTTATGTCTGGAGGAGGGGATGAGAATTAGGAGGCCAGATCAAATATTTAAGTCATCTGATTTCACTCATTTTGGTGGTTGGCCTCAGTATACAATGTGCTTCTTCTGTAGCTGCTTCTCTCCTCTGTCTTATAAATCCTCTTATGGACAGCTTTTAATTTCAAATCATATAATTTTGCACTGCCTGGAATAATGTATTAGGTGAAATAAGTTCCAGGTATTTATTCCCCTAGGATTTAGCAGAAATCAACCCTTATTTTTTTTCCTGCTGTGTAACCATGGGATAAAGAGTATCATTGCATGTGACTCTCACAACAGTTTTTTTTTTTTTTCTTTCTCTAGATCAGTAAACTAGGATTGGTTTTTGTTCAGTCATGCAAGTAAAGAATCTGATAGTCACAATGGACCACAAGATAAAGCCTAAATAAGACGACACACAAACACAAACACCCACAAATATTAATAAGATGCTGGGATGTTTGAATGGGATTATAGTCAGTCAATCTCAGTCTCAATCTCTCTTTCTCTCTCCTGCCTCAATTATAGAAGGAAGAGGCTCTGTAGATATCACATGGTCACGTTCTCCTGTCACCCTTTCATTTTACTCAAATGATCTCTCTTTGTTGGACCATATTAGGTTCAGAGCAGCATTTATCACTACTCTTTAATTAACAGAAATGAAAGATTAAATCATTATTTATATGGAATTTATGTGAATTTTTACAGCCCTTAAGTTCAATATGTTAAAATATGACCCTTCTGCTGAAAAGCTGACCAGTTCTAGTCTGCAAAGTGTCCAAAGCATAGATAATCAAAGCTCCTTTCTCTCCTGTCTTGAACATTTCACACGGGCTTCTGTCTAAGCGGCCTTTGATAAAGCCTTGTATGAAATCAGGTGGCTGGGCGGTGCAAAAAGTCAAGCACTTGACTGCCAGCCTTAAGGTTGGTGGTCTGAATCCACCCAGAGGGACCTCAGAAAACAGGCCTGGTGATCTGTTTCTGAAAGATCACTGTCTAAAAACCCTATGTTGCCATGGATTGGAATTGACTTGATGGCAACTAGCAACAACAGTATGAAGTCATACTGGAAACACACTTCTTATGATCAGCAACTGAAGAAGTCAGGGGATCCGTAGCCTAGAGAAGAAATGACTAATGTGGGAAGGCATTTGTTGTATTGAGATATTTAAAGTATTGCCACGTTGAGAAGGGACGGACTTTGTCTAGAACTTAGACTGATGTCTAGAAGTTCTGGGCAGGGAGATAGGAACTTATTACAAGGAGAAACTATTTAATCAGAATTGCCCAGTGAAATAGTGAGTTCTCTGTCACTTGAAGTATTCAAACAAAGTCTGGGTACTCACTTGTAAGGAATGTTGTAGGCAAGATTAGGCTGGGTTATCCTGTGCCTGCCTCTCACATGAGGTTTTCTCCAGAATTAACCCCCAAAAGAGCAGGAATTCTCTTATATTTGAATCCTTACACAGGAGATACAACCGATGTCTGTTTGGGGGAAGATGCATATGCTTGAAAATAATGGGAACTGCTTCGAATGCTTGTACATTCAAATAATGGAATCAGGAAAATAGGAGGCAAAGGAAATTCACAAATTTTTGGTAATTGTGCCTGGGTGTCTGATTCCACAATTCAAAAATCACGTAACCAACAATATTTACCAAGTTTTTTTGATCGTCTCAACTGAGGGAGGGATCCTACTGGCACCTAGAGGGTACAGGCAAGGGAAGCTGCTAAATATCCTACGATGCACAGGACAATCCCCCAGGACAAAGACGGCCAACCCAAATGTTGATAGTGACCCAGTGGCGAAGCCTGCTTTATGGGGATCATGGCTATAACTACAAGATTAAAAAAAAAATGTCCTAATGATAACATCATATGGAGTCATAAACTGCTATACTTCAGCTTTCACGGACAGGCAGATGTGTTCTGAAGAGCCAAGCTATGTGGCTCAAAAAATGGCCGTGGTGACCACAGACCTTTTGTCATCCACGGTGTGTGAGCAGTTCTCAGAAAGCTGCCTCATTCATAAAATGTCAGCGAAAAGAGCAATTTTTCTAAATCAGTACATTATCATTGTGTAAATCTTCATTTGTAACTAATTTCATAAAATGAAGATTACTTCACTTGGCAATTTTAACCTACTCTCAAGTTGATGTATTGAAGTGGGTCGGAAACAATTTTTTGATCTTCTCTTTGGGCAAATGGCCCCATGTCTCGTACTCAGGCTGGCTTTGTATTTGGGTGTGTATAGAATCTGTTACCGTCAAGTCGATTCCAACTCATAGTGACCCGAAAGGACAGAGTAGAACTGCCCCATAGAGTTTCCAAGGAGCGTCTGGTGAATTTGAACTGCCGACCTTTTGGTTAGCAACCGTAGCACTTAACCACTATGCCACCAGGGTTTCCTGGGTGTGTATGGAAAGTCCAATTCCAGGGCGTTAAGCGCTTTCACTCTGTACGTGTGTGTGTGGGGCCGCAGCATCGTTGTTTGGTGTCATGACATGAAATTCCTTCGGTGTTATGAATCTGCAAATAACTTCCAAAGGTGATCAAGTCTTTCTGACTTTAATTTGCTTTAAAAATGTGCATATTGTAAAATTCAGTGCATTCTGAGGGTCTTGACAAATGCATACAGTTGTATAACCATCACCACAATCAAGATGCAGAATAGTTCCACCACCCCCAAAATTCCCTCACGCAGCCCCTTTTAATCAGTCCCTTCCACCTGTTATGGATTGAATCGTGTTCCCTCAACACATGTGTTGTAAATCCTAACCTCTATGCTTGTGGTTATAATCTTACACACTTTTACCAGCAGAATTCTTATTTTCAAAATAAACACTTAGGCAGAAACCCAGCGTATAAAACAGACGTAGGCTGAGCTGCTCTGATTGGAGCCCTGAGTCTACCTGCTCTGCCTTCTCTGGCCCCAGCCAGGGCCCCAGGGATCTTTCTGGAACAGTTGACACCACTGATCAAATTCTTCCACGTGTCAAATGTTTGTTTAGCCTACAGTGTGCCAGGCTAGTAGCTGGGGAGAAGGGGATGGAGCAGACAGAGATGGACCCTGCCTTTAATAGACAGACATCAATATACAAATAAAATGTAAAACTGAAGCTTTTCTAAGTGTTAAAATGGAAAATGACATGGCACTTTGGGAGGAAGAGAAGTTTAAGCTGAGGCAAGAATGATGCTCCCTCTGACGGAATTCTCTAGCCATCACTTATGTTCTAGGCAGCTCTATGAAAGACCCAAGGAGGAGGAAAGTGCATTTGAAGAACCATGGGAAAGCCTGAGGGGCTGGAGCATGGTGAACAGGACAGGGAGTTCCTGCGGAAGTAGGCAGTGGCTCGACTGAGCAAAGCACTCCGTGTCTCACACACACACTTTACACACACACACATATATATATATTATAAATATGTATATATATTGAACTTCAACTTAAGATTTGGGTTTTAAGTAGGGGAGTGACATGATCAGATTCTCTTTCTCTTTCCTTCTCTCTTTTCTTCCTTCCCTCCCTCCCTCTCTACCTCTCTCTCTCTCTTAATTATGCAGAATGGATGGGAGTCTGGGTGGGCAGATGTGGATGGGGAGTCAGAAATGGAAAAGCCGGACCAGGCAGGTGAAGGTGAAAACGAAGACAGGCGAATGCACTGGAAGTACAGGGCACTGGAGGGAAATGAATGCTGGCCTGTCTTTGGGTGAGGGAGAGTGTCAGGGAAGTCTGCGGGGCTGTCCAGCTCAGGTGGCTACATTTCCCAAGGTGGCGCCCTCTGGAGGTGGATCAAGTTAGGAGGAGACTCAAGAGTCCACTTCTGGACATGTTAGATTGTGGAGCCTGGATGACATCCAAACAGAGGTAAAGGCCTGGAACTCCCAAGTTTACCTTCCTGCCGTCATTTACTTCTTTGGAAAGGCCTACCATGCTCTTGTCCCTGATCCGTGTGTTGGCGTAAAGGCAGAGCTAGGATGTGGTCCCTGTCCTGGGAGCAATGGAGAAGAAAATGGGTACATCTGGATTCGTGTTGTCAAAGAAGTAATGCTCAAACCGCCATGGGAGCTCAGCGGATTTCTTTTGCCTAAGGGAGTCAGGAAAGCTGTTTCCAGCTCTAGATGAAGGGTTTTGCCAGGTGGGAAGTGATAAGAACAACATTCTAGGGAGAGAAAACAGTCTGTGCACGGTTTCCAAGGTGTGAAAATTGATGGTTCACAACGGGTAGTTTGATGTAGGAAAGGAGCAGAGTCTGAGTATTGTGGGAAATGGCTGGAAATGAGGCCTTTAGGATGAGAGTGTGAACTTGCACCTAACAAGTGCAAGGAGAAGCCAGGAGGGGCTGTAGGAGGAAGGGATACCATAGGATCTCTGGCCACAGACTGCAGTGTGGATTGGAGTGGGAGGGGTGGGGGTCAGGGAGACTGGCTGAGAGAATATGGCAGTTGTCCACACGAGAGATGAAGGACCAAGGGCTGTGCTAACCGGGAAGGAGACAAGGGATTATTGGGGATTTAGCAGGCAGAGCCTACTGGTCTTGGTGACTGAAGTGATGAAGGGGACAAGAGATTATGTTGTTTCTATTTTGAAGAAACAGGTGGTAGAGATGCTGTCAACTACGACTACAGACTTTATATGAGAAGCAGTTCTGTGGTGAAGGCAATAAGTTATGCTTTGGATGTGTCCTGTGCGGGGCTCCCCAGGGGCAATCAGGATGTGAGCCTGTCGCCTCTCCTGTGATTTTCCAGCACGTTCTAACTGACCTAGTCCATACTACACTGCATTCTTCCATTCTGATGATTTGTTCATGAGCCTCTTTTTAGGTTGTAGATATTCTCGATGAAAGGAACTGGGTCGTATTTTTCTTTTCTCTCCAGGGAATACGTTGTAGTGTCTTTCAATTTTTTTTTTTTTTTTACTGGAGTATACAGTAAGAAATAAATTTTACATCGTCCACAGACACACATCTAAAACATACCTAAAACAAAAGTTTCACGCAACACTTATCCATAGAATTTGCAATCTCGTCTCCTCTCTTTTTTCTTCTCTATTCTAGTTTCATTTTAAATAGTTAACATTTCCTATGTTTGCCTCTATCACTTGTCTGTCAACTTGTCACAGTGTGGTGGCTTGCATGTTGCTGTGATGCCAGAAGCTATGCTACCAGTATTTGAAATACCAGCAGGGTCACCTATGGCAGACAGGGTTTAGCAGAGCTTCCAGACTAAGACAGACTAGGAAGAAAGGCCTGGTGATCTGCTTCTGAAAATTAGCTAATGAAAACCCTGTGGATCATGACAGAACATTGTCTGATACAGTGCTGGAAGATGAACCCCTTAGGTTGGAAGATAGTACATATTAGCTGCAACAATGGACTTAAATCTATCAACGATTGTGAAAATGGCACAGGACGAGGCAACTCTTTGTCTCCATGAGGCTGGAGCCAACTTGGCAACAACATAGTCCTTCAGGACCCTATGGGGTGCAGTTCATAGCATATAAACCTTAGATACAGTGCACAGGGTGCCATAAAGATCCTGGAATCTGTAGTCAGACAGACTGGAGTTTAAATTCTACTCTGCCACTGAATAACTGTATGACCTTGGACGAGCCATTTAATCTGAGTCTCAGTTTTCTTACCTGTAAAACGAAGGTAAATGCCTGAGTCACAGTGAAGGTTAAATGAGAAAGTGAATGCTTATAAATGAACCTGGTTGTATTAGTTTCCTACTGCTGCTGTAACAAATTGCCACAAAATTAGTGACTTAAAGCAGCACAGATTTATCATCTCAGCATTCTGGAGGTCAGAATTCTGAAATGGATTTTGTGGGGCTAAAATCAAGGTGTTAGCAGAGCAGTGTTTCTTTTGGCTCTAGAGAGAATCTGTTTCCTTGCTTTTTCCACCTCCTAGAGGCCACCTGCATTCCTTGGCTCGTGACCCCTTCCTCCATCTTTAAAGCTAGCAGCATAACGTCTTCAAAAATCTCACAGACTCTGATCTTCTGCCTCCTTCTTCCATATTTAAGAGACCCTTGAGATCAAATTGGGCTCACTCAAATAATCTAGGATAATCTCGGTAATTTAGAGTTAGCTGATGAGCAAACTTAATTCCATTTGCGACTTTAATTTTCTGGGGGTGCAGTGTTTAAGAGCTCAAGCTGCTAACCAAAAAGTTGGCAGTTTGAATTCACCAGGTGCTCCTTGGAAATCCTATGGGGCAGTTCTACTCTGTCCTACAGGGTCACTTTGAGCTGGAGTTGACTCGAAGGCAGCGGGAACCACAGTATAGGACTTTGCAATTAACTGTGTTAAACAGCCGTTTAAGATAGTTTGGAATCTGGGCATCACCATTAAAGCATCTCCTTTAAATGCTTTGTTGTAACTGAGAACTAGGTTTGTGTGATTTCCACGTCGATGTTCAAGTCTGTGGTAGAAATGTCGAGCTGGTCAGAGTTTTTCGAGGTGCTCCTAGAGGCTGACCTCTCCTCTGAGACTGACCATTAATTAATACTTCTGTTTAAAATGAGAGGGAGAAGGAGACGGGAGAGGAGGGAGAAATAAGAGAGGAGAAGAGAAAGAATAAAGGCAAGGTATGCTTCTGAGAATATGACAAAAACAGGTGCATTCTCTGGGGATTAGTGTCTGGGAAAAAAAGGAGAATTATAAGAAGACCAAATTTTAATAAATGTTAGCTATTATTATTATTATTATTAAGCATATTTTCAGCATTTCTTCTATATTACACATGCGGGTTTGTACAGGATCTTGCTGCCTGATACTGGAAAATCTGCCTTCCCTGCTGATAAGATTAAAGAGCAAATCCCTGGGTGATTAACTAGCCTGCAGGCCTGAAATGAAGGACAGGGCCTAATTCCCGGCACCTGGACCGCAAGGAGCTTTGGAAGGAGGGTCAATAACAGCACAACAGGGCTCTGAGAGCTCCTGAAGCACCTTCAGCAGCATGGAGAAGTGAGACATAGGGCTGGGAGTTGGGAGGAGTTTATTGCAGCTCTGCCTCTTCCCAGGAGGGGCCATAAAGTGAGCCTCCATGTCCTGTAAAGCCTGGCTCTTTGATTTCATCTGGGCTTCTCCATTCTCCGGCTATACATTTCTATAAAGGACATCTGGCCCTCCTCCCTACCCCTGGGGAGGAGAGCAGAGAAACTTAACCCAGAGAATGTCTGGTTCTTCCCTCTCTCACTAATCAGACAAGTCATACTTCCTCTCTGTGGTGACTGACTGAGAATTTGTTGAAAGGCAAAAGAGTGCCCCCAGTGCTCTCCTCCCCAGGGGTAGGGACAGGAGTAGATGTCACTCCTTTATAGAAATGTGTAGCTGGAGGAGCTCAAATGAAACCAGAGCCAGACATGACAGGACATGATGTCTCTATTGTGATATGATTCTGTTGTGTGATAATCATTCCCTTACCTGCCACTTGCTCCCATATGATGATAAGCACCTTGAGGGCAGGTATTCTCTTACTTGACTCTCCAATGTCACCTTCTCGCACAATGCCTGGAGGATAGTAAGGACTCAAAAATGTTTGCTGAATCAATGTCGCGTGTTTTGTTTTGTTTGCATGTTCTATTTACCCCAATACAGCACAAAGTCTTTAAGGGAGAGGTTGTATCATAATCACTTTTGTCAAAGACAGTTGCTGTTGTGTGGATACTGACTCATGGCAACCGCATGTGTTTCAGAGTAGACCTATGCTCCATAGGGTTTCCAACCGCTGATTTTTTCAGAAGTAGATCACCATTTTTTCCCAAGGTGCCTCTGGGTGGACTCAAACCATTAACCTTTTGGTTGGCAGCTGTTTGCACCACCTGGGGACTCTCCAACTTCTATCAGAGCTGTAGGAAATCCTTCCCTGCACTTGAATTCTCCTCTACCCATCTCTGGAGGAAGCACAGGCATCGTCATGAGTGGAGGAGAGGGGTTGATATGCTAGGTGGGAAAATGGTGGGGGAGAAGCTCTCCTATTAAATGCAGGTCAGAGTTTCATCTGTTGCTTGGGACTGAACAGTTTTATTATGAAAAAAGTATTGGGGGTCTAAAAGTAGAAGATTTTTAATTATATAAAACCAATAGGAGAAGCTTTTTAATCTGAGGAAGAATTAGTCCCACAATGCAGCTTTGAAAGGGCAGAGGAGAAGAATAAAAAAAATTTTTTTTTCTGCTGCACTTCCTCTTTTAAACATATGGTTTGGCAAGCATCACGTATGGGTAACTATTAATCAAACCATCTGATTGTATTAGTATCATGTCTCTGAAACAGAACAGCAACCTGAAATATATAATCCAGAGATGTCTTTTCTTGAATGATGTTACGAATAAGAAACTCTGAGTAGCATGTTCATTCTCCTAATTGATACAGAATATGACAAGCGCCCAGGCTCTCGAGCCTGCTGTATACTTCAAACAGGGCCTTAAAAAATCAATTAATTGTAGCACAAAATTGCTTGATAGTTAGAGCGCCGAGCAAAATTAAGCAATAATTTTCCTAAATGCTTTTTATTGTCTGCAGCAATAAAATAGCAAAACCAGAGAGGTTTTTACTCTGCAAAACGTTCCATGAAGAAGCAAGTAATTACATTTTTATCAACCGCACTTCATGCCTTTTTTAAATGGTTGTGTTTTATACACCACTAAAATGCTTTACTTTATCTCCTGCCCCCCCATGAGAGCAGCAAATAGTGAGGTGATAAGCTCAATAACTGTGGACGCTGTAGGTTCTGGAAGGTTTTCGTGGCTGGAGTCAGTGGGCCCCATTATTATCTGAGGCCAGTGGGCTAGGTTAAGTGTCTTTTAGGATGAATTTTCAAAGGGTCACACTGTGCCTTCCTCTTCATCAGTATAGCTCTGTGGGAGGTGTTACTGAGTAATGGATAATGCACAGGCTTCTTAGTTGCCTATGGAGATGACAACCCCCTTCCCCCCAAAAGCCCTACTTTCTTTTTTTTTTTAATTTTTATTGAAAATATGCACAACAAAACTACGCCAATTCAACAATTTCTACAAGTACAATTCAGTGATATTCGTTACATTCTTCAAGTTGTGCCACCTTTCTTGATATATCCTCTTCCAAATTGTTTCACCACCATTAACATAAACTAACTGCCCCCCCCAAGCTTCTCGTCTAACCTTTTGAGTTGCTGTTGTCAATCTGATCACATATAGATAATTCCTTAAAAGAGCACAGTACTCAAGGCAAACAGTCTTTATTAATTAGGTTAAACTATTGTTCAGTTTAAAGATTTCTTCAGGGATAGTTTTGGTTTAAAGTTTAAAGGTTTCCTCAGGGCAATAGTTTTGGTGGTGGTGGGGATCATCTAGCCTCAATGGCTGCAGAAAGTCTGGGTTCCAAGGGAATTATAAATTGTGTTTCACATTTCCCCCCACCTTTGATCAGGATCGAAATGTTTGGTAATGATAGCTGTAAGTCCAATCTCTCTGTGCAATTTTGGGGAAGTCATTTAACTTATTTGAGCCATTGATTTCTTCTGTATAGTGTGTTTAGTGGGGATAATAATATTACCTACCTAGGGTTACTCTGTTCTGTAGAAATGGCAGTCAAGAAACCAAATAACATATTGCTTTGGGCAAATCTGCTGCAAAAGACCTCTTTAAAGTTTTTAAAACAAAGATGTCACTTTGGTGACTAAGATGTGCCTGACCCAAGCCATGGTCTTTTCAATCACTTCACATGCAAGTGAAAGTTGGGTAATAGAAAAGGAAGACAGAAGAAGAACTGATGCATTCCAACTGGAGGATAATATTGAATATACCATGGACTTCCAAAATAATGAACAAATCCGTATCCGGAGAAATACAACCAGAGTGTTCATTAGAAGCAAGGATGGCAAGACTTTGGCTTGCTTCCTTTGGACATATCATGAGGAAAGACCAGTCCTTAGAAAAGGACACCATGTTTGGTAAAGTAGAGGACCAATGAAATGAGGGAAACCCTTGATGATTTATATAATAGCCACAACAATGAAATCAAATACACCAATGATCATAAATCATGAAGATGGCACAGAACCAGGCAATGTTTCATTATGTTATACAAAAGGTCACCATGACTTGGAACTGACTCAACGGCAACTAACAACAACAATAGTAGGGTTATTCCGAGGGCTTAATGCAATAATACATGTAAAACACTTACAAAGTTCCAAATAAATGATACCAAAAACGACTAACGAAATAAGTTGAATTATTTTAGAATGATGATACAGTGATACTTACAGCATGATAATGCTGAAATGATAAAATAATAACAATGAAATGAATATAATAACAATGATAAAATAATAACAAACAAACAAACAAACAACTCAAACCAAATCACTTGCCATGGAGTTTGTTTCTTCCCAGGTGCCTACTGGCAGGTTCAATCTATAGACCTTTCGGTTAGTATTTGAGTTCTTAAACATTTGTGCCATCCGGGAAGAAGCCTTTGCTGTTGTCAGTTGCCCTTGAGTCAATTCTGACTTATGATGACCCCATGTGTGTGGAGTAGAACTGTTCTTCAGGGTTTTCAAGACTGTGACCTGTCAGAAGGAGATCGCTAGGCCTTGTCTTCCTAGATGTCTCTGGTTGGGTTCAAGCTACCAACTTTTTGGCTGGTAATAGAGCACTTGACCATTTGCACCATGCAGGGGTGCAGGGAACTTTTAGTAAGGTGTAAAAACCAAAACCAAAGCTGTTGCAGTTGTATCGATTCCAAATCATGGCACTCCCATGTGTCAAAGAGTAGAACTGAGCTCAATAGGATTTTCTTGGCTGTAATCTTGCAGCCAGCCAGCCCGCCCGCCCGCCCGCCCGCCAGCCAGCCAGCCAACTAAAAGCAACAACCTTTATGGGAGCAGATCACCAGGCCTTCCACAGTAGTAGAGTAGTAGTTTAGTAGTTGAGTGCTTACCTGATTGAACAGGGGCTATTTGCCATGCTTCTCTGAATGTGAACTTGTTCCCCCATATGGACTTCTGTTTCTGGAAATACAGATACATTTACAGATCTTCTCCCACTTGCATACAGTGATGACAAGGGACTGCTTCTTGCAGAGATACTGGGTGGCATCACCTAATTGAAAGACAGCAAAGTCCTAGGAATAGTCAACCTGCCACTCCTTCCCAACTAAGCACATTGATCCCGGGTTTGCATGTGTGGCTGTTACTTGCAGAGTGAGATTCTGTCTGCAGCTTTGAAACAGGTGCGATTTGGCCCCAGGAAGAGGTCTCTGAGCATCCTCAGGGGCAGTGGTGTGTGTGGTGAGGGGCCAGGGCTGCTGAAGGGACGGGATTGCCTTTTTTTCCCCTATTGGTTTTCCTTCTAAGGCTGTTGGTGCCTTTGCAGAAGGAGAGTTGAAGTGAAAGGAAAGAGTGAAAGCACAAACGTCAACTAACACAGTGCACTCGTCTCCCTCGTACTTGGATTTTGCTCCCTGGTTTACAGTTATTTAGATCCCTCCCTTTCTCTGTCCTTCCCTAGGCAGGGTGCCATCTGGCCTTTCCCGTTGGGTGCTATTTCTCAGCCAGTGACAGCGATAAATAATAAATATGAAGTACCCATTTCCCTCCAACCAGCAGCCCTCTAATGCCCATAGAGACATATGTGTGTACTTCCGTACGTGGTTTCACTTTTCTCCTTGCTCATTCATCTGTTTTAGTTTCAAATCTACTCCCTCCATGTTGCTCTCCTTCATTTTAGCCTCCCAGAGATCATGGACAAGACTGGCCTCTCTTTCTTTTGATTGCTTTCCGCCAGTATAAAGGTAACGTGCCAATATTAGACTATTTGGAAAACTCGTAAACAAGTAAAATAAATGACTGAAATTTGGAAACCCGGCCACTGAGAGATGCTCACTGCTTAGGTTTTGTCATATTTCCATCTTGGCTTTTCCTTGTGTGAATGTATGTGGTTGAGCTCATGCTGCAAACTTGTTTTATGTCTTATTTTATTTCATTTAACATTATGTATCAGCATTTCCTTATGTGAATACACATTTTTCATAATTGTGTGACCTATAATATTCCATTGTATGCATATGTCTCATTTAGTTAACCTTTCCTTTACTGTTGCATCTCATTTTTCACTGTTATAGGTAACACGGTGAACGTCTTTTCCCATAAATCTTTGTTGGCGCTGTCAAGGAGGGGAGACATAGTGCTTCACGGCTTCCCACAGAGGCTGTATTCTGCATTTACAGTCGCTTCAGCGGTGTGTCAGCGTTCCAGTGTCATCAAACTCCCTCCGTTATACTGTGCATTCTGTATTTTACTACCTATTTTAGAAACTTAAGAAATGCCGTTTCATCATTACCTTAGTATCTATTTCTTTGCTAATTAATATAATCTTTTTTTTTTATATACACATGTGATCACATTGTTCTTAATTTTTCCGAAGGATTATTCAAGCATCCATAGCCAAGGTTCCCGTGCCTTTCCTGAGGACGCCAGGCCCCTCCCTGATCTCTGCCTTGTCTGAGAATCCCTATGGTGGAGTTGGTCTGATTTCAAAGGCTCAGGGATAAGACAGCTGGAGAGCCTGATAGTTATCTTCTGCCAGAGGCTGACGGGGTGTCACTACTGAAGGCTGGCCCTGCACAGCCCAGGTCCCTCCACATGTCCCCCACATTCTCACCGATTGTTTCTAAGCTCAGAACCTGGGCCAGGTTGGTTGGGTCGGGGGCAAGTGGCATACTTGTAGCATAGTCACATTCCATCCCTTGTGACCTTCCATTCTCATAGTTAATCCATTGAGTTTTTATTTAGGTTATTGCATTTTTCAGTTCTAAGATTTCCATTCATTTAGTTCTTCTTGATACCTTATGTTTCTTGGCTGAGTCCTTCTGTTTTTTGAGTATTTCTCAAGTGTTTTTGTAATTGCTCCTTGAAACATTCATATGATGGCTGATTTAAAATCTTTGTCAGACAATTCTAATTTTTTTTTTCATCTCAGGATTTGTATTATTGTAAAAATTTTGTTAATTTTTTAAAATTCAAGTTCTGATTTTCCTGACTGTATGATGAGTGATTTTTCAGTTAAAACCTGGACATTTTGGGTATTATGTCATGAGACTCTGATCTGATTTAAACCTGTGTTCTAGCTGTTTTTTTATGACAATGCTCTGGCAGGGGAGGGGGATCTTATTACTCCCAGGTAGAGGTGGAAATCAGGTTTCTCATTTGACCTCTGTTGACATTCAAGAAGTGGGGAGCTCCTCGTTACCACTGGGAAGGAGTAAGATTTGAGACACCTCACTAAGTCCTTGCTGATATCACCTTGGTTGGGAGGGTTAGTAGTGCCTTTTACTTCTCCCCATGTGGCTTTCCCTGGCAATATGGGGGAGATGATGCCCTCATAACACTGGGTGGTGGTGATCCACCCATATCTGCCTTCTCTGTTACTACCTGGTTGGGGGGATTTTGGACGCCTTGTTATAGTCTGAAGAGAGTAGAAGTCCAGGCTACCCACTTGGTCTTTGCTGATATGGGTGGGAGTGGGGCCACAGTTTTTCTGTGGTGTTTGGGTGGCCTAAAAGTTTTCTGTCTTGCAAGGCAGCCACTTTCCTGGTCCTTTCACTAGGGTGAGCAGGCTTATGTTCGGACTGTTTTGTCTGCACCCATGGGTGTTTCCAGGTTTTCAGCTTCTTTAACTCCAAATCTGGGATGTATGGGACAAAATGGAAACCCAGGGAACTCACCAATTGTGTCGTTCCTCAGACCCCGGGTTCCCTAGCTGGTCTGCCTCCTTCCCTCTACCTTTAAGAGTTTTCTTTTGTTTTGTGGGCAATGTCCAGGGTTTTAAGTTTATGTAGTAGGAGGAACAGAGAAAAGTATGTCTATTCCATCATCCCAGAACTAGAAGTCTCCCTCTGCTTCCTTTAAAAAAATAAGGTGTTTTTTTAATTATAAACATTTTTACTATCAAATATTAAGTATATCAACCTCTGTCAAAATTTTGCATATTTTTGTTTATGTGGTTAAGTGCATGCTTTTCCAAGAAGTGCGCTACATTCTGCCAAGCACTTGAAAAATTGTATTGATGACAGTGCTGATGGTGACAACGGTGAAAAAGAAACTATTGGCTCAAATGAAGTGCTTAGATCCTTGGCCAATTCTAATTATCAGGCTGTCTCCTGTTGCCATGGATAACTGAGAGTTAGAGAAGAGTTCAGTCTTAGAAGCTGATTGAATTCATGTTCACACCCTCAAAATAAGCCAAGTTAAAAAAAAAAAAAAAGCCAAGTAGGAAGGAAGAATTTCAGGGAACTAATCAGGAGGCTGCTGGCAACGCCATGTGTGCCTGGGCCTCCAGCTGGGCTAGAACATGTCCTGCTCGAGATCCATGCTGGTGCTGCTAATGCACGTTCCTGAGCCTTTACTGTCTTGGACTTAGAACTGCAGAGAACAGCTTGCCCTCGTTAGAGTTCTGGGGACCTAACCTTTATCACCTGAATCCTGCAAAGTTGAGACTCTCCAAGGACTCAGAGACTTGGGGTTTATATGGCAGGTCCAGATAGCTACTGTGCTTTCTGGCCTCCAGAAGCAGGGGTGGAACTTAGGAAAATTGTGACATTTGGGATGATTGTCGTGGATAATTCCACCTCCAGTTCTTGCCCTTCCTTTATTTATTCACTGAATCCTCTACTTGTTCCATTGTTCATTCACTTATTAAATTACTACATTATTTTCAGGAGGCATGGGGGAAACATAAATGACAAGCATCTCTTCCTGAGAGGATGATAGTGGACAGGGAAGCAGATAATGATGATGACATTTAGTGCCATGATGGAGAGAAACACACACTACTGCTGGTGTGGAGAGCGTGCTTACCCCTTCGAGACCAGGGATAGGCCATCAGGGAGGACTTCCCGAAGAGGTGAAGCCTGAGCTGAGTCTGTTGGGGGAAAAGGTATTAGCTGTGTAAAGAGGAAGCGAGTGTGTGAGGCTCACCTCTGCAGCAGAGAGAGCAGCCAGGATGGTGAGACTCCTTGGTGGGAAATGTGGGGTGTACTGAGAAGTGAGACTGGAGAGGGCGGTGGGGGTTAGATACAGACGGCCTTAGTGTCGGGCTACCAAACCTAAATTTTAGCCTAAAGACAATGGACAGCCATGAAAGGTTTTCATGCAGGAAAGTGGCACTATGTTTCAGGAAGATTGTTTTATCATGTGGAAGAGGGATGGATTGGGGAGGGATGACCTTCTGTCTTAAGTGTGGTCCCTGGGCACTTCTGCCTTGGAGGAATACAGTATGCTCATTTGCACTAAGGAGTCTGTGGGTGATGCAAATGGTAACATGCTTGGCGACACACTGAAGGGTTGGTGGTTTAGGTCTACCCAGAGGTGCCTTGGAAGAAAGGTCTGGTGATCTACTTCTGAAAGGTCAGAGCCACTGAAAACCTTAAGGAGCTCAATTCTCTGCAGCACGTGAGGTCACCATAAGCCCGAATCTACTTGATGACAACTGTTTCTTTTTTCGTTTTCACTAAGATATTAGTGACTTTATGTGAACCCAAGAGCAGTACTTTTTTTTTCTAATTGTAAATGAGGATTTTGAGAATGAAGACAGCCTCAGTTTTGTGGTGAGCCCTCAAGCCATGCCATACAGGTGACCGTACATTTCCTGAGGCTTAACACCTGCTGGACTTCCTTTCTTTTAACCCACAGATAACTAAAAGTTACTATCATCAGATACATTCTTTTTAATCCATCTGTTTACGTAAATAACAGGAAGAGCCTCTCTTGTGAGTTGTGAAGGTTCTCCTCAATGAGAAAATAGCTGCTTTTTGATGCACTGGAGACATGATAGAACTGCTTGTAAAAGAGGGAGAAAATGAAGGCCACTTCCCATTCGTTTCCTCCCTTTTGAATCAGAAACTCTTAAAATGTAAATCAAACTTTGAAACACCCTGTCTTAGTCCTCTAGTGCTGCTATAACAGAAATACAAGTGGATGGCTTTAATAAACAGAAATTTATTTTCTCATAGTTTAGGACGCCAGAAGTCCGAATTCAGGACACAGGCTGGAAGGGAAGTCTTTCTCTCTGTCGACTCTGGAGGAAGGGTCCTTGTCTCTTCTGAGCTTCTGCTTCTGGGCAATCTTCGTTTGGCTTGGCATCTCTCTTCCAGCCATCTCTGCTTTGCTTGCTTTTTTAATCTCTTTTACATCCCAAAAGAGATTGACTCAAGATACATCTTACACTAATTAACATAACAAAGACAACCCATTCCCAGATGGGATTATAAACACAGGCATAGAGGTTAGGATTTACACGACATATTTTTAGGGGACATAATTCAATCCATAACACACTCAGTCAAGCAGAAATGGAAAAACACAGGACAAAGGGTGTTTGAGACATAACTAGTGACTTTAGGGGTGGGAGTGGGAGATGGGAGGGAGTATTTGCTGTCCCCAGGGAACATGAGCCCTTTCATCAAAAGGAAGAGAAAAAATAAGTTCTCTGGCTTCTGAAATCCTGAGGCTGAGTTTAATTAAGGCGAGCAAGGGCAGAGAAAAGTGATAAATAAAACAAAACCTAGATCTGTAGGAAAATGCCCTAGAGAAGTTAGAGGCATACAGGGCTGGTAATCATCATTCCATGAGGGATGAGCTATGTCAAGGATAGAGGGTGTCATGTGGACAATGTAATGAAGCACCATATGGGAGGAGATAGTAAAATCCAAACACCTTTTATAATAGCAGAGCGAAGATGTGGGGTGCATGCATGAATACTAGTTCTTTGCAGTTTGACAAAATGGCTCCTAGGTGTCTTCCTCTTTATCTACCTGGGGGATGGAACAAGTGGTACCTGCAGGGCTATGTCCTTGGCTCAGGGCCGCGTGAAATTTTCACTGGATATATAAAAGAGGAGCACAGAGTGATGGATAGTTTGTGTGGGAAGTGATCTTGGGAAATGGAAATATGGGTTGAAACTTAACAAGAGGCAACAAAGATACCTAGAACAAATGGAAAGCCAGGTTATCAAGTGCAGGATGGTGAACCCAGGTTTGCCACTTTTGGGTTGGGTAACTTTGGGCATGTCACTACTTCCGATATTTGTCAATTAGTCGACAATTGGGGCTAAAGTGCACCTACCTCATAGGGTTGTTACAAGAATTAAATGAACTAATATTTGTAAGGCATTTAAACAGCATCTGTCACTTTGAAGACTAAGGTGGGCCTGATCCAAGTCATAATATTTTAACTACCTCCCATACATGCAAAAGCTGGGCAATGAATAAGGAAGACTGAAGAAGACTGAAGAAGAATTGATGCTTTTGAATTATGGTGTTGGCGAAGAATACTGAATATACCACAGACTGCTAGAAGAATGAACAAGTCTGTCTTGGAAAAAATACAGCCAGAGTGCTGTTTGGAAGTGAGAATGGTGAGATTTCATCTCATGTACTTTGAACATGTTATCATGAGGGACCAGTCAGTCCCTGGTGAAGGACATCATGCTTGGTAAGGTAGAGGGTCAGCAAAAAAGAGGAAGACCCTCTATGAGATGGATTGACATGGTGTCTGCAATAATGGGCTCAAACAGTAATGATTATAAGGATGGTGCAGGACTGGGCAGTGTTTCATTTTGTTGTACGAAGGGTCTCTATGAGTCAGAACCAACTCCATGGCACCTAACAACAACTGGAACACAGAAAACAGAACATATGAAAGGATGAAAAAACCCTCGCGATGAGGTTTGCGTGCCTGAACCATTGGGGACCCCATGTGAGATAGTAGAAAAATAAAAATCTTCATTGAGTATCTGTGAGCCAACTTGTAGAAGAGTGTAGAGTCAAGTGGTAGAAATCAATACTAGCATCCAGTGGAGGGTTGGAAGGATTGGAATAAAAAATGGGAGACTGTCTTAGGCTGGGTTCTCTAGAGGAGCAAAACCAGTGAAATGTGTGTATATATATGTATATGTATATATGTGTATATATATATATATATAAAACCCATTGCCACTGAGTTGATTCTGACCCATACTGGCCCTAGAGGACAGAGTGGAACTGTCCCATAGGGTTTCCAAGGCACAGCTGATGGACTCCAACTGCCAGCCTTTTGGTTAGTAGCTGTAGCTCTTAACCATTGCACCACCAGGGCTCCATATATATATATATAGACAGAGAGAGAGAGAGAGATTTAATTCAAGGAAATGGCTTGCACGGTTGTGGAAGCTGGCAAATCCCAAATCTGTGGGTCAGGTGTCAGGCTGGAGGCTTCTTCTGACTCATGTTGTTGTAGGGGCTGAAAAATCCAAAATTGGCAGGTAACATGGCAGTTTACTGGCTTACAGGGCTGGGAAAGCTGGCAAATCCTAAAATCTGCAGGTTAGGTGCCAGGCTGTTGGGTCACGTCCCAAGAATCGGAGGCCAGTTGATGAACAGTCAGATGTAGGATTTAGAGCAAGAGTTAGCCTTGCTGAAATATCCATTTATATACTGGAGGCAGGCCACATTCCCAAGGAAACTCCCCTTTCAGCTGATTGGCTGCTCATAGCAGATCTCATCATAGAGGTGATTACATTTTATCAGATCTCATCACGGAGGTGATTACATTATATTACATTGTGGAAGAGCAATCAGTCCAATGTCTGTCAAACCACTGAGAATCATGACCTAGCCAAGTTGACACATAACATCAACCATTACAGACGCTAAGCCAAAAGTCCACCACCCGTCTGTCGGTTTGTTATACTGTGGAGTGGGCATGTTATTATGGTACTGGAAGCTATGCAACCAGTATTTCAAATACCAGCAGGGTCACCCATGGTGGACTAGTTTTAGGAGAGCTCCCAGACTAAGACAGACCAGGAAGAATGGCCTGGTAAGTAGCCAATAAAAAGCTGTGGATCACAATAGAACATTGCCTGACTTGCTTGCTTTGGACATGTCATCAGAAGGGATCAATCACTGGAAAGAAGATATCATGTTTGATGAAGTAGCAAGCCAGTGAGGGCAAGGGAGACTCTCGGTGAGATGGACTGGCACAATAGCCACAATGACGGCCTTGAACATGCCGGTGATCGTGAGCATCGTGCAAGACCGGGCAACGTTTCTGTCTCTTTTACTTTAGGGTGCCGTGAGTCAGAGTCAACTTGACAGCAGCTAACAACAACACAAACCTAGAGCCATGGTGGACTGCAGAAGGCGTAAAATCATAACCAGTCTGGATCAAGCTGGGCAAATACAAATTCCCAGTAGGCAGGGAATGTGTATCACTTTTGTTTATTGCCATAAACCCAGTGCAACACTGCCAGGTACATATAGGAGGCATTCTCTGAATATTTATTGACTAAATGACTGAAGTGTTGAGTGGGCTAGGGGCATGTTGGCCTGGTATGAAGGAACAGAATCAGGATTAGACAACTGTTAGAGGAAAGCAACCTCAAAGCTCAACGGCATTCCCACAGCAAGTCGTTTGGGTTCTCTGGAATGTCCAGAATCCAAAGATCCTGACATAGGGGATGGTAGAGGAAGCCCAAGGTAAGATTAAAGCAATAAGAAATAATATTTCTGAAGAAACACACAAAGTATGACTTGAGCGGCTAGAATTACTGAGGAAGAACAAGGAGGGCTGCAGAGAATCAGTTAATGTCTCTCCCTTTTTCCCTCCCTCCTTCCTTTCCTCTTTCCATGTGTCTGTCTGTCTGTCTATCTTATCCTGCTGTACCCTCAGATGATGTAAAGAAATTGGCTACCACCTAATTTTAATCTGTCCTATGGACAAGGCAAGAGCACAGTCAAGTGAGATTAAGAGATAGCTGAGAGATTTCGGTTGCTTTAAAGAAGAATTCCTTGCTAGCAAAGAGTGCTCAGTTCTGAAATCTGCCGGTTACTGAGGCAAGGGGCAGGGGTGTGGGGAGGGAACTCTCTCATCTAAGAGATCCATGCCAATGGTATTAATTCTTCACTCTCTAGAATGCTGTATGAACCCACGTGGAGCAGGAGAATGTATAAAGTAACCAGACAAGGGCCTTCTGTCCCTGGGACAATGTGGAAGTGAAGGCTCCCTCAAAGGGTCCCAACTTGTAAAACAGAATTGGAGGGTTGGGGGAGGAAAGGGAGGAAGTTCAAAGACCTGGTCAAGGCAAGTGATAGCCTTCCCTCCCCAGCAGATCAAAGGAGAGAGGACCGGATCCTTGGTCTATTTATGATTACTCATTCTGAGTTTTTAGCCTTTTTGGGACATTGTTTTTTTTTGTGACAAAGATGCATAGGAAGGTGGTGGTTGGCGGCGGAGGTGGAGGTGGTATGTGTATGTGAGTCTGCCTGTGTGCGTCTTTGTGAATATGTGTGAGTCTGTGTGTCTCTCTGTGTAAATGTTTGTGCATGTGTATGTGGGGGTGTGTGTGTGTAGCTGAGAGCGTTCTGTGAAGCTGTATTATCCAGTGTTGCTAAAGTGCTTAGAGTTCCTCACTGTAGGTTGCCGTGGCAACATGGAAGGTTGTCTCAGAGACAAATGACAGGAGCCTGGAGAAAAGGGCACAGACAGTCACATTTAAGATCTTTTTATAATCTTCTATTTTTGTACATTTGTGAGAATAAGCACACTTAAAGAGTGATTAAAATACACAGAAATGTATCAATGGTTATTTTAATAAAAAAGAGGAAACTGGCAATCCTGCTTTTGTTTTATATAGCCTTCACACAATATACAGGTTATTTCCAAAACTCCCTCTTTGACTTTTTACTTTACTTCGGCTTGTGTACCAACCAATTCTTGTTAAATATTTATGGACAAGATTAAAGACTTTATAAAACTTAGCAGCTTGCAGCTGTCCTAGCCTAAAGGATAAAGCAGAGACTTTTCATTTTAATTAGATAACTATGTGACCAAAATATCTAACCCTCAGGGGAAATCTAAGAATTAAAATATATAAAGCAATTTTTTAAAAGAGAAAATTGTCTTTTACATTTGGTAGCTTTTATTCCCTTTGGTATTTGGGTGGGATGGTGAAGTTAGAGTGTTGTATTTTAAAGTTTCTTAAGGTTGGACACATTTAAACATTTCAGAAGTTCTCCTAATAAGCTTAGTGGTGTACGTACAGTTTTAGCCCTTGTTATGACACAAAATCCCTCATCATATTTCATTCCTTAGAGCCTTTAACACAGCTGTCTCACAACCAAGTTATAAAATGACAAAGTATAACTAAAAAATGCAAGGGTTGGGGGAAATCTGCTAAACTGGCTGTTTCACGTTGAATATGACAAACATCCTGTTGAAAAAGAGAGGTTTTTCCTTTTCCTGAAATAACTGCCTTAGGCTTAATAGCTATACTTTTTGCATTGAGCATTTGAGGTTAGTCTGAAAGATCCAAGAGCCCTGGTGGCTTAGCGGTTAAGCGCTATGGTTGCTAACCAAAAGGTTGGCAGTTTGAATCCACCAGCCGCTTCTTAGAAACCCTAAAGGGCAGTCGGTTCTACTCTGTCCCATAGGGTTGCTATGAGTCAGTAATTGACTCAATGGTAAAGAGGTTTTTTTTTTTTTTGAAAGATCCAGGTGAGATTGAACAAGCCACTTTCCCTCTCTGGGCCTGAACCTCAATCATAACATTTAAGGGTTGGAGAAGATATTTCTTGTCCAACTAAGGTTCCAAAGGATCTGAATCAAGTGTCAACAAATGAAGGACCATGAACCAAAGCCTGACTACTGCCTGTTTTTGTACCGTCCCAGAAACTAACAATCAGTGCCTTAGGCTGGGCTCTCTAGAGAAGCAAAACCAGGATTGTAGAGGCTGGAAGTCCCAAGTCCTTAGATCAGATAGAGACTTCTCCTGATTCATGTAGCTGCAGGGGCTGGAGAACCCAAGATTGGCAGGTAAACTGCTAGCTCAAGTCCCAAGAAGTGGAGGTCAGATAAACAAGAGGCAGCTGCAGGATCCAGAGCAGGCAGAAGTCAGAATTTCCACTTAGATTCAGATGCAGGCCACAAGCCCAAGGAAACTCCCTTTCAACTGATTGGCTACTCATAGCAGATCCCATCATGGGAGTGATCATATATAAACACTGAGAACCACAGCCCAGCCAAGTTGACACACAGTCTTAACCATCACAATGGGCTTTACATTTCTAAAAGATTGGGGAAAAATTAAAAGAAGAATAATATTTCATGAGATGTGAAAGTAAACATAAAATTCAAATTTCAGAATCCATGATTTTATTTTATATTTTATTTTATTGGAACACAGCCATGCACATTTCATGCTACAATGGCAGAGTTGAGAAGTTGCAACAGAAACCATCTGGTCTGCTCAATCTAAAATATTGACTATCTGGTCCTTTGCAGGAAAAGTTTGCCAGCCCCTGTCTAAATGATTCTGAATCAAAAAGAATCAGCCAAACAAGCTTTTGTTTGTTTGAACGGTAATGCTCTTCCTAGTAAAATTGGTTATGTGTTTGGACAAAACTCTTTGCTGAATTTTTGCTCTGTTATTAAAGGGAAATAATATTCTTTTCTTTGAACAAGCCAGATGACTTATGCATATGGACCAACTTCTCCGTATACCGTTTCTGTTCTTTGCTTCCCCTGGGTAGAGTTAGCTGTATTCTTAAAGGAGCGGGGTAGGTGGGTGAGTGATTGTAATGTGTCAACAAAAGGTTCCATGTCCTCTGGTTACCTTGGAATGATGTCTCCATTTTTGCATCTCTCAACCCCAAGTCCTAGGAAAAACTTTTGAAAGGCTGAAACACAAATGAGACCAGTTATTAACCAAACAATTGGGGAACTACTATTTATCGATCCTCTACTTTGTGGCAGCATTAGGCATTTGCATGGATATTTTTATTTATTCCTTTCAACCACCTCATGAGGAAGGATGAGAAACCAGGACTCAGATTAGATAGCTAGTAAGTACAGGAGCCACTCTGTCAGTTGGTTGTACTGTTACGGCTTTAGTGTTACTGTATTGCTGGTAGCTATGCCACTGGTATTTCAAATACCAGCAGGGTCACCGACGTTTCAGTGGAGCTTCCAGACTAAGGCAGACTAGGAAGAAAGGCCTGGCAATTTACTTCTGAAAATCAGCCAATGAAAATTCTATGGATCGTAGAACATTGTCTGGTGCAGCGCTGGAAGACGAGCCTCCCAGGCCAGAAGGCACTCAAAATATCCAGTGGTTGCAACAATGGACTTGAGCACACCAACAACTGTGAATATGCTGCAGGACTGGACAACATTTCTTTCTGTTACACGTGGGTCATTTTGACGGAACAACACAGTAGAGAAAGGTGAATTGGAACCTATGTCTGTCTGACTTCAAAGTTCATATTCTTTCCCAGTTAATTTAATATTTACAAAGAGAATTCTCTCTTTCCAGCAAGGGTGTCCTCCAGGGAAACACAATACAAGGCCAGAAGACTAGTAAACACTGGATCAGAGCCAGCACCAGTAACCTCTTTCAGTCTGCCTGCATAAGCTTCTCAGAGTCAATGCTGGCAAAATGTTCCCTAAAAATTTCCCACTCTCTGTTTTCAATGATCCAGCACTTCCCTTTATGACATTTTTTGTTTGCCCCTGTTTTGTTTTGCTTTTTCATGCTATTCATTCTGCCATCACTTTGTGTTGTTGATGTCTCACCTGTCTTTAAGAACTTGTTCCCAGAAGGCAGAGAGGGGCCAGGAACCTTGGAGCCTTTTTATTGCCCATTACCAAGTGCCACTTCCTCCATCCAGTGTTAGGACTCTTCTCACCTCCAGCAGATTACGTCTTCCTCCAAGCTCTGTTTGTACTTTTGTTCAGCTCTCCCTTCTACTGTGGAGACCGGAAGCTTCTTAAGGTCAGGAATAGTGTCTTCTGCCTTCGTACCCCTGTAGCACTGAGAACAGTGCCTGGTAAAGGCAATAAGCAATGGCTGAGAAGCATTCCACGGAGCAGAATTCCAGTCTGTAAATGTACCCGGCACCAGATTGCTGAGGGCCTACTTTGTGTCACAGACAACAAGAACAAGTTGAATGCAAAGCTGAGGAGTTTGTGCTTATTTCGGTAGAAAAGGGGCAGATAGGAGCTGAGGCATAACTTCCAGTCACAGAGTTTTTGAGAGATTCTCGAGTTACCTGGGAAGAAAGCCTCTCTGTGTCACTGGGCCTTCATATTATGTCTATCCCGGGAGGCTCTGGCCTTCCACTTGTGAAATCTCTAGCCGTAGCTCATTCAGCTTCAACTTTCCAAAGTCTGTTCTTGATGCCCATCCTGACCTCTACGGAGCTGCAAAGAGACAGGGTACCTAGTGGTGATAAGCGTGTGCTCTGGGGTCCGTAGATTTGTATTTTCAGCTCCAGTTCTGTCCTGACAAGCTGTAAGACCCTGGGCATTTACTGAAGCCCTCTGGACCTCAGTTTCCTCATTTGTAAAGTAAAAGTAATACTAGCATTTACCTCAAAGGGTTCTAGCATTAATGGGAAAATGCATATGAAGTGTTTACATGACAGCCATTACACTTATGACATTAAGACGGCAGAAGAACTACTCAGCCGTGCCCGCTCTCTGGTGACAGGAGTGCTTGTAAACTGAAGAGTTGACATTTTCATTCTCTCTGTGGGTGGTTGATACAGGCATTCGGGAGGGGAGTGATACAGGAGAAAACTGGAGAGGTCCTATCCCTCCCCTCTCCCCCTACAGTGTCTTCACCACTCCTCCCCAGCTTCTGCCCCTATGTTGAGGGTAATAGTATAAACGTCTCCCTTTTTATTTTTTCCTTTTCAATGCCTTTGCCGTATTGGAACTAGCCGTTTAGGCATCCATTTAGGGCACTTTTCAGAGAGTCATCAACCCTGTGCAGTGCTGGGTGAATAAACCACGAGTTCGTGAGCCTTCTGAGCTGTGCAAGGTGGGGCCCTGGCCCCTAGCACAAGCCCGATCCCTGACCCCCACCTTGTGTGAAGTGTGAGCTGGGACATGCCTGTTCTGTCTTTCTAGGCTCTGGACAGAGGATAATAATGAAAACCATTCTGAGCATTTACTATGGGCCAAACAGTGTTGCTAGGTAGTGCAAACAGTTAGTGTGCCTGGCTGCTACCCAGAAGTTGAAGGTTCAAGTCCACACACAGGCACCTTGAAAGAAAGGCCTGGCAATCTACTTCAGAAAAATCAGTCATTGAAAACCCTGTGGAGCACAGTTCTACCTTGACACACGTGGGGTTACACTGAGTTAGAATCGACTCAACGGTAACTGGTACTGATTGACACTGTTCCAAGAATTTTATATGTGTTATCCCATTTAACCCTCACAACTAGGCCCATTTTAGAGGCAAGGAAATGGCTTGAGAGAAGTTAAGTAACTTGTCTAAGATTATACAGATGGCAGAGAGAGGAATAAAACCCAGGCCATCTGGCACTAGAAGCCAAGCTAAGACAAACCTGAGTGGGTGGTTGTTTTTCAGCTATCCAGAGTTCTTTCCAAAATCTCTGTTAGAAAAATTTGCAATCTTCGATGGTACACTTTTGACTCCGGTGTTGTAATTCAGAACTCCAGCTAGATTTTCTTGGAGGAAAAAATTCCAGTTGGGACAGGATCACATTTGGAGTCATTTAAAAAACTCTCCTGATGGCTATAATTGTCTTTTAGAATTAAAACCCTTTCTCATATTGTGCTCTGGGAATCTTTATTTCTGAGTGCGGGGTGGTGGGGAGGGTTGGATGAGCTGTGAAAATAAGTGGATTTTCTCTGAGGTCTAATCCACTAATTATGCAGAGCAAAATAGGATCATGCTTGTAATTCAGTTTTCACTGTTTGCGTTAAGAAATGTTGTTGGCAGAGCTGTGAGCTGGAGAAGAAAGAATGACATTGCAAATCATTACTTAATGGGGACCGAGAGAGGGGTATCTGGATGGGGGATGGGCAAGGTGCAGCGTCTGAACTCTCAATTCAGTTAATGTAGTTGCAGCAGTAAAGACGAAAGTGGTAGCAGAGAATATTAAAGGAAGCACTTGTGGGAAGGAATTTAAATCCTAACGACGACTCTGTGTTTGCATACAGGAACCAGGAGCAAAGCGCAATGCTTGAGTTCTTTTTCATTGCGTTTGAAGTAATTTTAACCCCACAACTGACTTTGATGAGAGAAAGGTCAGGAAAATAATAAACCATTGGACGAAAAATTTAGGGCTGGTCAGCTCTCGTATCCTCCTTGAAGTTTGCTCAGAGCCCTGGGTGTCACCTCCTCCACTGTGTGATGGTCCCTGTCCTGAGGTTACTTTTCTGTCCCAGACCATCCTGAGGCTACTTGGGGACTTACCTCTCTCCAGGCTTCTTGGCATATGGAACCCCACGAAATGCTAAAATTCTGAGGGAAACATCAAGAAGGTGAATTTCTTTTGGCACAATAGAAAGTCTAAGAATAAAAGCAGCCCTGGAGTGGGGTGTGTGAGGAAGCAATGTTTTCTAGCTTTTTTTTTTTTTTTTTTTTTTACAGTGTTGGATTGAGATTGTTTCTGCCCAGGACTTTTTTGCTCATATTCTCTCTCTCTCTCTCTCTGCTTGTCTTTGTTTCTCTTTCTCTCCTTTACCATTTCTTACATTTACAAAGTTGTCTCTCAGAAAGAGGCTTTGCTCAAAGCCTGTCGTTTATTTTGGGGCCCTTCTCCTCTTGGGATAACAAATTTCTGCCCACTGAGCGGAGCCCTGGTTTCCCAGTGATTAAGAGCTTGGCTCCTAACCAAAAGGTCAGCATTTCAAATTCACCAGGCATTCCTTGGCAACACTGTAGGGGCAGTTTTTCCTTCCCACCTAGGTCCTGTTCTGCCTCCGCCACTTCCTAATGGACTGTGCCGTGCCACCTGGCAAGACAGACATCAGCTCCCCACTACCCCAATTCCACTCTGTCTCCAATGACTGGCTCTGCCACCGCCATATTTTGTACTTGTGTTTCTTTATTTTCTTTATTATTTGTTTGTTTGATTGGTGGTTCTCCCTCTTGGAAAAAATTTCTGCCCACTGAGCGGAGCCCTGGTTTCCCAGTGATTAAGAGCTTGGCTCCTAACCAAAAGGTCAGCATTTCAAATTCACCAGGCATTCCTTGGAAACACTGTAGGGGCAGTTTCTACACTGCCCTATAGGGTCACTATGATTCAGAATTGACTCGAAGGCAACGGGTTTGGGTTTTTGGCTTTTACCCACTAAGCAGGCAGCAAACCAGGCATCTCATCTGCCAGCAAACAAAAGATTCTGACGTCATGAGTTCCTTTTATGCAGCCTGAGCTAATCTCCTCCTTTTTCAGCTGGACCAGGTGGAATTCATCTCCCTGAAGCCACTCCTGGGAAGCCCAGGGAAGTAGAAGGGTGGAGTGGCCCTGGCTGGGGGTGAAAGAAGAGAAGGTGAACGCTGTCCCAGTGATGCAGGGTTGGAGGTGTGGCGAAGACAGAGGAAACCAGGAACAAGGGGCCTCGAGATCCAATGTCTGTCCGTGAAACTGCCTTCTGTCCTTGCCTCAGCACAGGTTTATTAGTTGTTTTTTTTTTTTTTTTTTTTTATGGCAGCTTTATCGAGCTATAATTCACATACAATTCATTCATTTAAAATGTATAATTTAATGGTTTTTAGTGTATTCACAGAAAAAAAAAAGATAATTCACAGAGTCGTGCAATATTATCGGAATCAATCTTAGAACTTTTTTATCACTCCAGAAAGAAACCCCCATACCTATTAGGCAGTCACTCCTCCCTCTCCCTTCCCCACAGCCTGAGGCAACCGCTCAGCTAGTTTCTGTTTCTACGGGTTTGTCTTTATGGATATTTCATGCCAATGGTATCATACAATATGTGGCCTCTTGCTTCTTTCACATAGCATAATGTTTTCAAGGTTCATCCATGTTGTAGCATGTTCCATTGTATGTACGCACCACATTTTGTTCATCCATTCATCAGCTGATGGGCATTTGGGTTGTTTCCAGATTTTGTCTATTGTGATTAGTGCTGCCATGAGCATTCGTGTGTAAGCTTTTATGTAGACATACGTTTCCATTTCTGTCAGGTACCTAGGAGTGGAATTTTCTAGGTCATATGGTCACTGGATGTTTAACCTTTTGAGGAACTACCAGACTGTCTTCCAAAGCTGTTGCATCATTTATCACAGGGGTTTTGCAGTTACTAATTCCTGTGCTCCCTTTCCCCATTGCCTACTCCTTCAGCTCTCACCTTCAATGTTACTTCTTCAGGGATACCTTAGCTGACCGTCAAGCCTAGTTCAGGTCTCTCTGGTATATGTCCTCATAGTAGGAATCGTTTTGTGTGTAAATATTTAATCAATGATTTTCTGTGTAAATATTTTATTGACTGAAACTCTCTGTGCTTCAGTTTATCTATTTATTTACCTGTAAAATGGGGGTGATTGTTTCTGTCGTGAGCTATCGTTAATTCCAACTCAACGGTGACCTTAGGCACGAGAGAATGAAATGTTGCCCTGGCTCACGTCATCTGCACAATTGCCAGTGTGTTTGAGTCCATGCTTACAGCTACTGTGTTAGTCCATCTAACCAAGAGTCTCTAATGCTGCCATTGGCTTCCATGTCACCAAACGTGGTATCCTCCTTCAGCGATTGATCCCTCTTGGTGACATGTCCAAAGCAACCGAGTCAGATAATTTTCTGCTGTGATCCATAAGGTTTTCTTCATTGACTGATTTTTGGAAATAGATTGCCAAGTCTTTCTTCCTAGTCTGTCTTAGTCTGGAAGTTCCACTGAAACCTGTCCATTGTGGGTGACTCTGCTGGTATTTGGAATACCAGCAGCATAGCTTCCAGCATCACAGCAACACACAAGCCACCATAGTATGACAAATTGGCAGATGGGTGGTAGAAAAAGGGGTTAATAGTAACAAAATCCCATGCGGGGAGCCATAGAGGTAAAGTGCATAGCAGCTTGAAGTCTATAGCATAGCAGAGCAAAAGATGACAGCTATTATTTTCATATTCTATGTATGGGATGTGAAACTGGAACCATGATCACACTGTCAAAAAAAGCATGAACCACGTATGATTGGCCGTTTTCAAAGTCTCCTGTTACTCGCTGCTTGATGCTTATTTTATGTATTTTGTTGCCTAGGAGAGTTTATCAGCAGAAAATAAATCACTGAGATATAGGAAAACATAATGGAAAGAAGATGTAAGTAGAGAGAATTCTGTTCATTTATTTGAATTTGGGGGTTTATTTGTATTGGGGAAAAGAGTTAACATTTTATTTTAGAAGGAAAGACCTTGGTCCAGTTCAAGGAAAACCAGGACTGGGTGGGGCATACTTTATGAAGCATGGTTCTGAACAACACACATATGATTTTTTTTTCTTTTCAGCCCACTTGCACATTCTTTTGTCCCTGAGATTCCTGGGAAGCCAATAGCTACATTTGCTTCGTTTTTTTTTTTTTTTTTCCCCTGAAGTTAGGCCAAGGCCCAGTCCCAGGCTAAGGCCAATATGCTCAGCATCACAGTGATTCTCCCCAGCTGCCACTGGGCTGTCTGATCTGTTTCTTAGCAGTTCCCCAAGGCTGGGCTCTGCACAGAGAACCATCTGAAGATGAGGGTTGGCAGCATCCCACTCGCTGCCTATATATGTCAGCTTTGTTGCTAGAGATTGAAGAGGGGATACTGGTCAAGGCCTGTTGATGACCTTGTCGACCAGAGAGTGAGGAGCTGGGATCTCACAGCCTCCACCTGAGGGAAGGCAGACCAGGGCTTTGGGGATTCCTCCTGTCACTAGATTCTGAGGCTCTTCTGTGCTGACTGTTGGGGGAGTGCAGAGCAAGGTGGGGGAAACACACCTTCCCCTAGGGAGCTGCCAGAGAAGAAATGATAGAATCTATTAGGGACTGTCTTTGGAAATCTCCTCAGTTGATGGGAGAGTCATCACATGTATACACACACACCCAGCTCCAGCACCATTGCAAAGTCTCCTTTTCTTCTTTCTCTTTTTTAACTTCCAAGTCCTCACTGTGCATCCTACCTGGAGCTGCTTCCTGGGGCACCCACCAGCTCTCCTGGTCCGTGGCCCAACTTGGATGCTGTTGGTGTCTGGCTCAGATCCCAGATCCTGCGTTCACCCCCAGCTGCCCTACAGGTTGCCTGATAACCACATACTGCTGTCTCTCTCTTAGCCAGTGAGAGCCTTCTCATCTGAGAGGCTGCTCAGTGCTGCCCCTCCTTGGTTCCTGTCTTACTATGAGTAGACCAATTCTGTGGTGCAATTTGTGCTCTAACTGAGACCACACCTTGCTTAGTTTGTTCCTGACCCTATCCTTCTTCCCTTGCCCCCTTCTCCCAGGAGTACTCTTCGCTTAAATCACTTGACCAAGAATTCCATTTCAGGCCCTGCTTCTTGGGAGCCTGACCTAAGGTATTGCTTGTGCTCAAGACTTTCTCTTCGGTTAGGATCTGCTTACAACTTTCAATTTCTGCTGGATAGGGTGTATTAATAATTAATCATAAATAAATCCTCCTAGTATATGTATAGGCTAATACGTTACTCTTTCTGATAACATAATGCCTTTAACTCTGCTAAGGCTTTATTTTGCTTTTAGGAGTTGCTTAAGTAGCAATCCCAGTGGGAAAATGCCAATGAAGTTTTATGAGTGTGGCCAAAGAAAGATGCCTGCAAGGAGGAGAGGAAGGGGATTTTTTTTTTTTTTTTTTTAAATTAGGTGGGCCTTTTAACATCTATCCTAGAAGACTGTCTGAATCACCCTCCCCTCACCACTCCTAGGCACCAGTGAATAGATCTTTCCCTCTTTGATCTCCTGGTTTATATAAACTGGGCATGCATCTTTATTACACTTAAGTTGCATTGCAATTATTTGTTTTCTTGGCTGTCTCCCCCACTAAGCCGGGAGTGTCTAGAGAGCTGAGAACTTATTTTATTCATCACTATATTCCCAGTGCCTAGTACAGTGCCTGGCACCCAATAGGAATTCAAGTGATATGTGTGGTCAAAGGAATTAATAACTCTGATCACACCCACTTTCATATGTAGTACTTTCTTCCCCACTTTCATATAGGACACACATAGGAAGAACATATAAAGTATTTATGGTGACTTGAAATGTTTAGAATATTAATTCATTTTTTCCCCTGGTATTTCCCAATATTTTGGGACTGGAAAGAGATTTCCCAAGCAGAGAGAAGAGAATAGAGTAGGAATTGATGAGAAATGGGGAGCTGGTGGGTCCCCAAAACAGGCTGAAATAGGTGGCTAGGGCAGGACTCAAGATAGACTTGTGGGGCCCAGGACCAGAGAAATCCTGTCATGCCTTTCCCTGGTGGGTCCTCCGGTAGAAGGCAAGTCCCAGAGAGGAAGAGGCCACCTGGCGAATCTACACAGAAGGGGCCTTACAAAGGAATCCAGAGTTCCCTGTGAACTAGGCTGCCTTAGATGCAACAGACCTTTATTAAACACCTGAGGGGCACAAGCATGGCTGGAACCCAGGGGCCCACCTGGCCGTAAGAGATGACTCAACATCCATCTACCTGTTTGTACAAGCTGAGGGGGCTAACCAGATGGTATAAACCTTTGGAAGAGGGAGAACTCTGAGCTCACCAGAACTGTTTTCTACCCTTGTAGAACAGAGACTTAAACAAGGGAATAAAGTTGAGTTATAGAAAATTTTTAAAGAGTTATGCTTAGTGCACAGCTGAACTTTGGACTGAAAATTTTCTTTGCTTTATGCTTATAAAGAGTAAAACTGAAAACTTCTGACAAATGAATCTGGAGTCAACAGTGGTCATAGTGTCAAGGAGATTTCAGCTAAAGGGGGGCCTGGGGTCTAGGGCATGCATGGTTCATGAGATTTCATGGACCCAGTGAAGGCAGGGCTGAGTTCCTGGGGGCATACACTGGTTGCATTGATGACAAGAAGCCAAGAAAATGATAGGTGATCTAGTCTCCAGGGCCTTTTCAACTTCAAGCAAATCACCTGTGAGCATCTTATAAGCATAATAGGGGAGGCCCAGGCATTAAAAAAAGCTAACCAGAAGAACTCCAACTAAGGAGTATCCCAAGGCCCTGTTGTGGTGGGGATATTGAAACTGCAGTTGCTGTGAAAACGGAAAGCCCTGCCAAGTTCTCTCTTGCCTGAAGTCAGAAAGGCAGCCTGGAAAACTTCGCTTGATAAATCTAATCATTATTTTTTTTCCCTGGATACTCTTGCGCAGATTCAAGACTGCTTGGAGAGATGGATATCAATACACACAAACATCTGTACACAGGCATAAATGCATACAGATAAACACCCACACACAGACGTAAATGTACAGATACTACCATTTAGTAAATACTTACTTTTTCGGAGGTTCCGTATGTGGTTTTACATACATTGTCTCATTTTATCTTCCCTTTAACCATGAAAGATGTGCTATATTATTCTACTTTTATGCAAGAAATTGAGACAGACTGGTTAAATAACTTGCATAGGGCTACAGAGCCAGGGAGAGGTGGGCCTTCTTACACGATTGTGCACAATCAACTCTGATCCATCTGTAGGTAGCTATGGTGGGTGTGTGCGTTGGAATGGCACCGGCTCCCCAGCGCTCACTATCAGCTCATTTTTAATTCATATATCAGCATTATTGGCAAGAACTGGAAGGGAATGACCCTTACATAATTGTATGGAACAGGAAGGCAGGAGATTTGGAGAAACAATGTGAGTGTATGCGTGTGTGTGTATGCGTGTGTGTGTGTGTGTGTGTGTGAGTGAGCGCGCATGCATGCCCTCATGTGTTTTATTGAATTGAACTAAGAGCCTTGTGGCACAGTGGTTAAGAGCTCGGCTGCTAACCAAAAGGTTGGCAGTTCGAATCCACCAGCCACTCCTTGCAAACCCTATGGGGCAGTTCTACTTGTCCTATAGGGTCGCTATGAGTCAGAATCGACTTGATGGCAATCTTTTTTTGTTGTTGTTGTTTAAAGAGATTATCTTGTCTAACATGCTAATTTCACATATGTGGAAAGAGCAGCTTAGAGAAGAAAGTGACATGGCCAAGGGCCTCTAACCCAGAGAGCAGGGGTGCTGTCCTGGCTCCTTCTAGAAAGGAGAGGCAGTGGTAGGAAAGGCCAGGGAGCGGTGCAGCTCACTCACTGTTCCTGAACCAGCTTTTAACTTTGTACGTTGACTGTGACGTGACTTCTCAGAACACCAGACACCCCGCCTTAAGACGAAGGCACAGGCATATTTCCTAAGCCAAATCGAAATGGATTTTGGATTACCTCCTATTGTTCAGGAATATCCTCTCCTCGCTGGTTGCTTTGAGGTTTCCCAGTCTCCCAGAGCCCCGAGTCTCCTTTGGAAGTTGTGTTAGAGAATGTTCTGAAAGCTTTTCTCCATCTCTGAGTAGGCAGGTCTCCAGTCACAACAAACCCTGCTCCCCTCCCTTTACTGGGCACCGGGGAGGCCCCGACGAACAGAGAAGAGCAAGTAGATGCTCTAAGAGACTCAGCCTGGCCCTCACTTCTCATACAGGTAAACTTGAAGGCATTAATACATATTTTGTTACATAAAATTAAAAAATATAAATTAAAGAAAGAAATATAAAAAATAGACTCCCCACTCAGATTTACTGTTTTTAGAAATAAAACTAAACATGGTTAAAGTTCACTTAATCTCTGCCAGTTCCATTCTTCTCTTTCAGAGATAAGGGCTCTAGTGACATTGGTAACTCTTCTACATATATTTCACATTTTTATTCTATATTCATATGCATATAAAACATAACCTTAGAAATTATAAACCCATACTGTATATAAATTAAAATTTATGTTTACTATAATATACTGAAACGAACCTAACTCCTTGTCATCAAGTTGATTCCAACTGACAGCAACCCTATATGACCGAGTGGAACTGCCCCATAGGGCTTCCAAGGCTGTAATCTTTATGGGAGCAGACTGCCACATCTTTCTTCCTTGGAGCAGCTGGTGGGTTTGAACCACCAACCTTTTGGTTAGCAGCTTTAACCACTGTGCCACCAGGGTTCCTTCTTAATATAATATAGTTCATATAATTATACATATACACACATCAGTTAAAACAAACAAAAAAAACAAATTAAAAAACCTATTGCTGTCGAGTCGATTCTGACTCATAGCGACCCTGTAGGCTTTCCAAGGAGTGGCTGTTGGATTTGAACTGCTGACCTTTTGGTTAGTAGCTGAGTTTTTAACCGCTGCACCACCAGGGCTCCACAGATTAATAAGGAAGCACAAGAAAGCCTATGTGTACCTATGCAGTGAAACCCAGGTGAAATTGTGCGCTACAGATCAGTAAGTAAGCACAGTTAAGTCCGTGGTTACCTCGCTTAGTGCAAACCAGTGAATACTGTGCTTACTGGTTAATCCGCGCCCCCCCCCCCCCGGGCATGGGATGGCTAGGGCAAGAGTGTGCCTATTTCAACCTTACAAAGTATTGTCCGATTGTTCTCCAGAAAGGTTGTGTTTGTTCATCCTACCACCAAGATTTGAGACCCCCATCTCTCTGCATCTTAGCCAGCACTGAGCCTTCTCAGTCTTATACTTGGTTGCCAATTGGGTGTGAAGTAGTTTCTCATTTTATTTTTAAATAGACTTTCTTATTTTTTTTACAACATTTTAAGTTTACAGAAAAACCATGCAGAAAGAGTGACGTTCTCCTATCTCCCCTCTCGCCTGCGCGCTGTTTCTCCTATTATCATCTTGCATTAGTGTGTTACATTTATTACAACTGGTGAATCGATGTGGATACATTATAATTAACCAACATCCCTAGTTTACATTCCGATTCACTCTTTGTGCTGCCATCCAATGGGTTTTGACAGACGCATCACGTCGGTGGTTTTTGGCTAGTATCTTCTTGACTACTCTTGAAGTTGACAATCCTTTTATGTGTTTATCGACCCTCTGGGTAGCCTCTTCTCTGAAGTGCTTTTTCGTAGCTTTTGTCTGTGTTTCTCCTGGGTTATTATCTTTTCCTTGTTAGTTTGTAGGAGTGCTTTATATTCAGCATTTGAATCCTTTGTTGTTTCTGAGCATTATAAATGCTTCTCCCAGGCTGTGGCTTGTCTTTGCATTTTGTTTTATTATGTAGAAGTTTTAAATTTTGACATAGTCAGATTTAGCAGCCATTTCCCTTATAGCATGTGCTTTGTGTATTCTGTTTAAGAAAATCTATCCCTACCCTGAGGCCAGAGACATAGTCTCTTACACTTCCATCTAAGGTATTTAGAGGTTTGGGGTGTTGCCTGCCTCTGACTACTGACGTTGCTCCCTTTGAATGGTGGGGTCTGTGAGCATACGTGGGAATTTCTAAATTCTTAATTAGAACAAGAATTCAATAATTAGACAAGTTCAGCCTCTCTGCTAGTGATTGCAGATTATTCTCTTTCACAGCGTATAATAGAGTGCTTAATTAAGGGTGTAAGTTCTGGAATCAGGCTGCCTGGGTTTGGATCTCTCCTTTGGGTAAGTTACTTAAGCTGTCTTTGGGGAGGATACTGTGGTACCTATCTCTCAGGGCTGTTGAAGAAATTAAATTAATTAATACGTGCCAAGCACTTAGAACAGTTCCTGGTTAGAACAGTTCCTGGTACGTTGTAAGAGCCAAGCGTTATCTAATATTACTGTTGCTAGTATTATTTTATCATTATTACTACCCAGTTCACCTCTACCTCCGGATTGGATTTCTGGGGGCTACCTGGAGACATTAAACCAGTAACCAGTTGACGCTGAGTTGCCCCGATTCATGACGACATCCTATGTGTCAGAGTAGAACTGTGCTCCATAGGGTTTTCAAGGCCTAATTTTTTGGAAGTAGCTTGCCGGGCCTTTCTTTGGCATGGGTGAACTCAAAAAGGCCAATCTTTCAGTTAGCAGGTGAGTGCATTAACTGTTTGAAGCATCCAGAACTGCCATTCTCCACTTGCTTCCTTATGTCTAGTCTGAAATTGCCTTGATCTGCTTGACCACAAGACATCTTTAGGAGATTTGTCTTTAGGGACTTTAGAATACTAATGGTCCAATCATTGCATCTTGGGCTCCAGTTTGCCAGTACCAGATATTTCATCTCATATAGCTTTCAGAAAATTTAGAGAAATAAAGGTTTCAAGAGGTGAAATACTATCTGGATTCAGACAGAGTCATTGTCCTTTCGGTCTCCAAGATGATAAAGGTGACTTGCGAGGCCTTTGTAGGGTGTATCTGTTGTGGTTGTTTGCCTAGTGCCCTTTCCATGCTTCTGGTCTAACCTCCCCTCATTCTTGTGCTTCTCATGCAGGCCGCCAATCAAAGCATTTCCTCTCTTCCACCCACAGGGCTGGGAATGTTACCAAGTTGGATTATCCCTCTGGCAATATCAGAGACCTTCCCTGGGATTTTTCTGGACTTGAGTTTCTAGAGAAAAGCCCTTTCCTTCCTGGGTGGCAACCTGCACAGATAGGTCTGGGAGGTACCATAGGTTATGAGCCATAGTTTTGCCTGGCTGATATAAGATTTTTCATCTCATAAATCCAGCCTCATGGAGAAGCTCAACAGAGAAGGAAGCTGGTCTCAGAGAGTAGAGAAGAGAGACAGACATGGTCCCAGGGATACCTGAGCTCCTCAATTTCCAAGGTCTCCAGAGGTGCTCAGGCACCTGCTTCCCAAACATAAAGTTCTTGCTCTGAGTCTGTGAGCTGCTGAAGTACCTTTATAATCTTTTTTTTTTTATCTTTTAGGAGATTCTGGTTAGGGGTCTGCTACTTAGAACTTAAAGAATTCTGTCTATTACAGGTATTTAGAAGTACAATGGAAAGATTAATGGCTTTAGTATCAGACCCGGGTCCAGGTCCTAGCTTTGCCACTTAGTACTTGTGCAGATTTGACCTATGACTCAGTTTCCTCATCTTTAAACTATGGAAGATAAATATTTTGCAAGGTTGTGTAAGTAAGGTAATGAATATAACACGACTAGCATGCCTCTTTGCACAGAGTAAAACCAAACCAAAAACCAAACCTATTAGCATCGAGTCGATTCTGACTCATAGCGATCCTACAGGACAGAGCAGAGCTGCCTCAAAGGGTCTCTAAGGAGCAGCTGGTGGATTCCAACTTTGTGGCATTTTGCTATGCAAATGTAGGAAGCTAAGACACAGTCCACAGAAGCCAACCTCCTGAGCACAGACTGGGTACAGCAGGACAGAGAATGTCTCTCCTCTAGAGGGTCATGGAAATTACACATTCAGGTAGGATAGAGCAAGCAGGGATATCTATATCTATTTATTTATATCTATAATCGATTGTTGTTGTTGTTAATTGCCCTTGAGTTGGCTCCAACTCATAGTGGCCCCATGTTGACAGAACACAATGTCGACTAGTCCTGCACAATCTTCATGATCATCGGTATATTTGAGTCCATGGTTGTGGCTATTGTGTGCCTTTCAACCTCGGGGGGTCATCTTTCAACACTATATTGGACAATATTCTGTTGTGATCCATAGGGTTTACATCAGCCGATTTTTGGAAGTAGATCATCAGAGTTTTCTCTCTGGTCTGCCTTATTCTGGAAGTCCCACTTAAACTCTCTGCCATAGATGACCCTGCTGGTATTTGAAATACCGGTGATATAGCTTCCAGCATCATAGCAACATGCAGGCCATCACAGTACAACAAAATGGCAGACAGGTGATGGATACCTATGTCCATATATTTCACATACCCAAAAAAGTCTCCTCAATTACCATTTGCCCAGTGGTCCATCTCTTAGATTTTAATACTTGAACTGCATTGAACCTAGATATCTCTCAATACGGTAATAATTTAGTCCAACGCTTACGTAGGAAAAAAATTTATATTGTATTACCAAAACTCAATACAACATTTTAAACAAAATTATGTGCTATTAAGCTGCAAATTGTAATGTATTCAAATTCGATTGGTAGAATCCCATGTCAAAGTTTTGCAAAGGATACCAGGTCTCACTAAAGAGGTTGAGCAGTGAGTGCTTACAAAGCAGCCGTTGGTTAACAAAGATATTTATTTAGTGATTGAAAAGTAATGTCTTAAGGTTTGCTTTGTTATGTCAATGAGGCAGTATTACTGAGGGGTTTGTTTTAAGTCAATCTCTTGTGAGATATAAAAGAGCAGATTGAGCAAGCAGCAGGCAAGCGACGATGGGGGAAGATAGATGCCACGCCACATGAGATCTCCAAGGCAACAAGAAACAGAAGCTGAAAAGAGACGAGGACCTTCCCCCAGAGCCAGCAGAGAAAGCCTCTAGAGCCAACACCCTGAATTCAGGTTTCTAGCCTCCTAAACTGTGAGAAAATAAATTTCTTTGGTAAAGCCCCCCCAAAACAGTAACGAAAACCCCCAAATGATGTCTTAAACATTTAATACTAAAGCCTGATAGTTTATTACTTACACAAAGGCATTTTACTGTGTTTTAGTAACTTGGTGGTTTTAGGCTGGTTTCCAGCTGGTAGTTTAATGCCAGAAGTCTATTTCCCTGAATAGATTACTGACGTTACCTGGGAGAGACCTAAGCATACTTCTAACGTAATCAGATTTCACGTATTTAGGCAAATAGAGAAAAAGTTTCTGCCTAGAAAGATAGAGTTTTACTATCTTAAAACTTACGTGGAATTGACCGTCAGAGTGACAGCTCCTACGAGAGATCCTTGGATCCACAGTAATGAGCAGAGGGAAATGGTTTCAAATGACTGCAGGGTGGTCCTCAAGTGGAGGATTCCAGGGTTTTCTAGAGAAGGTTAACCGCTCCCCCCTCCTGCACATTCAAGTACCCGCTCAGCAAACTTTTCTTCAAGATATTACAAAGCTAAATATCCCGCGACCCGCAGCTCTGCTCCTGGTCTCGTCTTTGCACTTAACGCATTTTGTTGCTAGTTGCTGTTGAGCCGACCTTATGTATAATGGAATGCCTGGTCCTGCACCATCTGAACGGTCACTGGCATGTCTGAGTCCATTGCTCTGGCTATTGTGTCTTTCCGTGGTGGCTAATGTACTTTTTCCTGAATTAATTGTCGGCCTTCCCGAATAGATTCTAAGCCTGTGGAGTCTACCTTCCTTGCTATTTTATCTCCTGCATCAAATAGCCCAGGGTCTGGGAACATGATAAAAACAGCTGCAGACGTGGTGATTTACCTCCAGAAAGCCTGCAGCCCACAGGATGCTGTCATCTGCCTGTTGCATCTCACTCTGCGATTTCCTGGTCCTCTGGTTCAGGACCTCAGCTCCCGTGGTTCTTCAGAGTTCCTGATGGACCAGCTTTGGATTTGACCTTCTGGCTTTGGCCTGGGCCTCTCCTCCAGCACATAACTTCTGGTGTCCACGCAGGGTGACTGCAGGAGGAGGCACCTTGCCTGTGTGACCTGCCTCAGATTCTCTTGGAGGGAGCAGATGGGCTCATCCCAGCCCCACCAATCCTCAGTTAGGGGAGGACAAGTATTTGTGTTCAGCTCATGCTCTATGTCTGTGATCATAGATCCTGCGTTAGTGTTCCACATGTATGACTGTGCGAAAGGAGGGAAGCATACAGTCAGTTCAGCAGATGTAAGAAAAATACATTTTGTACCATGCTTCTTCTAGTCTGGTGGTCTTCAATCCTTCCTCATTAAAAAGTTCTCAAGTTTAGAAAACCCATTGCCATCGAGTTGATTCTGGCTCGTAGTAACCCTAGAGGACAGAATAAAATTGCCCCATAGGAATTCCAAGGCTGTAATCTTTACAGAAGCAGACTGCCACCTCTTCCCACAGAGTAGCTGGTGGGTTCAAACTGCTGACCTTCCTGTTAGTGGCCAAGTGCTTAACCACTGCACCACCAGGGCTCCTTCCTCAAACTTAGGGCTTGTTAAAATTCGGATCATTAGGTCCCACCCCCAGAGATTGATTCAGTAGGCCTGGGGTGGGCCTGAGAACCTGCATTTCTAACAATTTCCAGGCTTTACTGATACTGCTGTTCTGGGCACCGCATTGAGAACCACTGTTCTATCCATGTTCCCACTGAACGTAGGTGGTTGCTGTCAGGGTCTGATGGGCATTGTGTCAAGCTAAGTGTATGGATCTAAGAACTATTACTGGAAATAGAAACCACTCTAGCTGCTTAAGGTGTCCCTGGGTAATAGAAACGGTTAATGAGCTTGGCTGCTGACAGGAGGTTTGGAGGTTCAAGTCCCCTCAGATGTACCTTGGAAGAAAATCATGGCAGCCTACTTCGGAAAAATCAGCCATTGAAAATTCTATGTGTCACAGTTCTGCTCTGACACACATGGGGTCATGTGAGTTGGAGTCGACTCAATGGCAACTGGTTCAGGTGGCCAGCTGTTCAAAAAGAAGTTAATATAGGAAAATGGGAGCTTATGAAATTGTTAGAAGGGCTGGAGGAGTGGCTCTAGGCTTGACCTCTGGGAGTGGCTCCAGGGAGAATGCAGAGACAGTTCTGACCCAATAGGACAGCATCTACCTTGTCCCAATGAGGGAGGAGGGGGGTCAGAAGACCACCGCTAAGTGCTGATGTCAAGACTGCACCACCACTGCCAAGATCCAGGCACCACCAGGGCACAGGTGCCTCTGCACGTCCATGAAGAGCTGATAGTTCACAGGTATGCTACTGCAGAAAGACCCTGGCTCAGAAAAACACAGACTCTCATGACTCGGTGGCCACAGAAAATGGCAGAAGCAGCAAGAAGATGACGTCTGCCTCCCTTCTGCCTTCCAAATATCACACACGTGCATCCAGCACTCTAGCCAGAAAGGAGTCTGGAATTCTTTGAACCTGTCAAGGCAGGGTTTAGGGGAACAGTGATGGGAGAAGTGAGTAATTCAGGAGAAGCCTGATCTTTGGAGAGGAAAGGCTCAGGAGAGATGCGGTTAACCTATGCAGGCTCATGGACCCAGCTTTTCTCCAGGCTATTCTGGGCATTTGTCCTGGGTTTTCGCTTAGGCAGTGAGAGCAGCTTCTGCATCAGGAATGAAAGAGGAAGAATGTTAAACTAACTGTGTTTATGCTCTTGAGAAATAATAGCCACCAAATAGGAATTTTTATAATGGCTTTTATACTCAAACAAGCAAAAAACAAACCAGTTGCTGTCGAGTTGATTCCAGCTTTTGGCTACCCTATGTGCTTCAGAGTAGAACTGTGTGCCCTACGGTTTCTAAAGTTGTGACCTTTTGGAAAAAGATCTCCAGGCCTTTCTTCTGAGTTGCCTCTGGGTGTGGGCTCCAACTACCAACTTTTTGGTTAGTAGTCATGTGCTTAACTATTTACACCACCCAGGGACCCCCGATTTTATACTAGCATACATTCACTTCGTTTATTCCAAGGTTTCTCAACCTCAGCACTATTGACCTTCTGAGCCAGGAAATTTTTTGTTGCAGGAGACTATACTGGGTGTTGCAGGGTCTTTAGCAGCATCTCGGCCTCTGCTTACTCGATGCCAGTATTACCCACCCCCACCCGAGTCATGACAATAAAAAATGCGTCCAGGGATTGCAAGATTGCCCCTGGTTGAGACTTACTGATTTATTCTATCGCCATACACATGATTTTTGAGCAAGCGTTGTCCTCACTAAGGAGATGAGAGGGAGGGAGAGATCTAACGATTATGAAAACCTGTTTCATCCCAGGCCTAGTGTCAGATGCCACGTGTCCATTGTCCTCATTAAGGCCTGTACAACAGAACAAGAATGGACTCGAGCTAAGCAGAACTGAGTTCAAATCCTGAAGCTACAGGATCTGTCTGGCTTGGACGATGACTTAATTTCTGCTGGGTTGTATTTTTTCCTTTGTCAACTGGGCCTAACTTTCAGGGCAGCTTCAGAGATTAACAGAAGCAATTTATGGCATGTATTTGTTGTCATTAGGTTCCATCAAGTCAGTGCCAACTCGTAGCAACCTTACGTGTAACAGAATGAAACTCTGTCTGACCCTGCGCTATCCTCACAGTCATCGCTGTGTTTGAGCCCACTGTTGTAGTCACTGTGTCAGTCCATCTCATTGAAGTTCGTCCTCTTTTTCGCTGACCCTGTACTTCACCAAGGATGATGTCCTTCTCCAGGACTGGCACGTATTACTGGTGATTATTATGTAGTTTGTCCATGGGTGGGAACCCGCCCTTTCTTTTTTCTCCAACCCACCAGCTCCAATTAAGCGGTCAGTGTGTACCACATTGCCACATCCCATTCTTGCCTTCCTCAGGAAGAGACAGTACACCAGAAGAAAAGGACTGTGTCTTCAAGGGCTAAGGAGAAAGCGAGTGATGAAAAAAGCCTAACGCTTCTAAGTCGCTGGATTTTCTTTCTCATTGACAGGGCTGCTGACAGGCCCTTTAGCAACACAGAGGCTAATTACTTGCCAGAAGTGAAAGAAAGTGTGTCATTTGCTTGTTTCAGCTTTTCTTGGTGCAATAAATCACAGACATAGGACTCCAGCCTCACTGTATTTAATAAAGATTTTGAAGAAGGAAAACAAACAAACAAAAAAACCTTTTCCTTGTTTTTATTGGGGATGTCTGGTCATCTGAGTCTGTTCCATCTGGGACCCTTAACTGAATGTGACCCACCCACACCGGAAGCCAATTTTGGCATTCAGAGTTAAGTTGTCTACATTTAATTTTCATCCATACCACCTTCCCACTGGCCTGTTGGGCCCCACAGTTTCTTGTTCTCATCACTGCAGTTCTCTAATCCCTTGACTCAACTCCTCAGTTTCTGATGCCCCAAATGAGGGTCTCCTCACTTTGCCAATTCATTTGCTCAGCTGGCCTTGCTTGCCTGGCTCTGACCCTCAGCACTGCTCCTTCAAACTATCTGGTAATTGTCTGCTGGTTCCAACATGGCTGAGGTGCTCCTGCTTTCCCTCTCATCCATCTCAGGTATTAGGTCCACACCAGGTTCCACAGGACCTCCCCATCAGGTCAGGCCACCACCCATCTCAGTTTGTCATACTGTGGTGGTTTGCATGTTGCTGTGATGTAGAAGCTATGCCACAAGTATTTCACATATCAGCAAGGTCACACATGGGGGACAGGTTTCAGTGGAGCTTCCAGACTAAGACAGGCTAGGAAGAAAGGCCTGGTGACCTGCTTCCAAAAATCAGCCAATGAAAATGCATGGATCACCACAGAATATTGCTTGCCAAATTGCTGGAAGATGAACCTCCTAGGCTAGAAGTCACTCAAAATGCGCAGCCATAGCCGACTTAACTTGATGGCAGCTAACAACAATATCAGGTAAGTGGTGTCAGACCATTGGGGTGAGGCAACAAAACAGAATGGTGCAGGTTAAACGTCAGAGATGGTCTGGTTTATTTTATGAACGCCAGAGCTCTCAGTTAAGAATGCTGTGCAAACAATAGCTTGACTTTTCCTCTCGCTCTGGCTTATATAACTCATTTTTGTCTTATTACTGGAATGTATGGCTCCCTTTTTGTCACTATTTCACAATGATTCCAGGTCACACACTTGAAATGAAACCTCTGACATCCCTTGACAAAAGAGATGTAATAGGACACAATACGAAAGTTTAAGGAGCTAGGATTTTATAGCTGGAAGGGAGAAGGTTGAGGGATTGGCTTGATGGGCCTGTTGCTATGTGACGACACAGGCAGTCTGGGAGGGTTTGCCAAGGGGCAAATGGAAAGGCGTGTTTACATTGGGCATGACTTACCTTTCAGGGAATAACTGAATGCCAGAACCGGAAGGTGCCTTAGAGACCAGAGTGCAACCTTTCTTCTACCAAGGACAGCAGGGGCCCAGAGAAACAAAACGTCTTGCCCAAAAAAAAAAAAAAAAAAAAAAAGGCATCCAAATATTCAGTAAAAGGAGGGGGCTGGAACCCAAGCATGAAATCCCAGTCTTATTGACTTAGATAGATCTGAACGAGAGTTTTCATTGCCTGTAAGACTTACATTTTTTCTTCTTTTAGAAGCAGCTACGTGGGTCTCCTTTGCATCTGTCTGTATTGCATTAGAAGCCTGGGAGGGGGGTGTCTATAAAGATGTTGACTTATGATTCCAGTCCCCTGTGTGGATGAAAGCAAACAAACGTGTGAATTACTCTATCCTGGAAGACAATGCCTCCTGGCTTGTGGCTGAACTAACATGCAGTCCAAGCGACCATGTTACTGTGAATTCCTCCTGCTGTTTCCTGATACCCATCACCTCACCTCTCCTGCCCCCTCTCCCATCTTTTCAAGCCTAGCCTTCAATGGGCAGTGCTTCAATACTCTGAGGTCCTCTGCCTGCCCCAGCTAACTAACCAGGTGCTGTCGAGTCCGTTCTGACAGTGACCCCACGTGTGTCAGAATAGAACTGTGTTCCACTGAGTTTTCAGTGGTGGATTTTTCAGAAGTAAATCCCCAGGCCTTTCTTTCGAGGCTCTTCTGGGTCTACTGAAACCTCCAACCTTTTGGTTAGCAGCTGAGTGTGTTAACAGTTTGCACTACCCAGAACTTAAAAGCATCACATAAATTCACTTGTTCTAGAGATAATAATAACTGACATTAGCTTTATTATTTACTTTTCCTAGGGAGTTTTGCATTTCAGCAGGGAGATTTCTAGGACTATAAAGCTTTGATATAGTTGTCCTCCAACATGGCTGCACATTATAAGCACCTGGGGAACTTAAAAAATACTGGTGCCCAGAATCCCTACCCCTAAATAATCTGATTAAATTGGTTCTGGCAGGGCTTAGGAGCAAGTTCTCCAAGTATACAGGTATTTTTGAAAACCTTTGTCTAAATACAAAGGATGATACCCCAAAGGATCTCAGCTTCCTATGGCCACCAGGGGAGTAAACAGTTAATGTGCTCAGCTGTTAACCAAAAGGTTGGAGGTTGGAGTTCACTCAGAGGCACCAAAAGGAAACATTTGTCCAAGGCCACTGCAAGGTGACTAAGTGCCAGGGACGAGCTTCAATCTCAGGATGGTCTGCTCTGGAGATTCACTTTCCTTCCTCCTAAAACCAATGCTGTTCTTTCCTCCTGCAGTAGAATTCTAGAACATTGATGATCACCTTTCAGAGGCCCTGTTTGGTGCTAGTTTAGTTACTTCCTGCCAGGGTCTCACACACTCCTGGGTTCCCAGGGACGTCATTATCTGCTTCATGACTGTTTTCATGGGAGCTGGTCTAGGGTAGCCCTGGCGTCCCACTGAAAAATTAAAAATAAAGAGGTGGCTCTTTAACCAAACAGAAATTTTTGCTTCCTGCCTATAACCCCAACGCCACCACCTGATAAAATGAATACTTCCTACATATCATTTCCTATGGAAGGCATTTTACAGATGTGGTTATATTTAATCCACGTAACAACCCATTTAATCCGTATAAATTTATAGATGAAACAGAGTCTCTGAGAGGTTGAGAAAATTTCAAAAAACCATATAGTTACTGGACAATGTGTTTACGTGTGATATCTTACTGCTGGCCAGTTAGTGGCTGGTCACCATCATTGAACAGGACCAAATACCTTAAATTTATTATTATTTAAAAAATTTGGAAGTAGTATGTTTGTTGGTCAACTTCTAGTAAATCTGAGAACATCAGAGAAGAAAAGAACACCAAATACTATTACCATTTTGCCATATTTTCCTTTGGGGTGTGTGTGTGTGTGTGTACATACCATTAAAAGGGTATGTGTTTCAAAAATATTTAATCATTGAAAACTTCATGGATGTTGGCAGTCTCATGATATTAAGCTTCTACTACCACAGAAAAGAAAACTTCAGTGAATTGGAGATGAATTCACCAACTGTCTACTGAATATTTATGGCATGCTAGGCACTGAAGTTTCAGAGATAAAAATCACCCTCCGGGAAGACACAATTGTATATGTGTGTGCGTGGTCATGCAAGGTTGCGAGTGCGTGTGTGAAATAGACAAGAAAATACAAAATTATAATGCAATATGATAAGTGTTTCAACAAGCCCTGGGCACTCTGGAAGTCACAGGAGACATGGCCAAGGGAGAGGCTGCAGTCAACATCCTCATCCCCTGGAGCAGCTCATATGAGCTGAGTATTGCAACAAGAGGGGAAGACAGCTAGGAGAACAGGTGGGAGAGGGCTGCCCAGGACAAGGGACAGCATGTGCAAGGACTCTGAGTCCTCAGGTAGTTATTTCTGAATGCAGTCCTCTGACCTCGATTTTGTCCAGAAGAAATACCACTCCCAATACATTTTCCTTTATGCCAATAGAAATGAAACGTTATGGACCCATCAGCAGAATGACTTTCTCTTCTACCTGTTCCACGGAGTTGCTTAGAATTTAGGCTCAATCTTCTGGGAGAAAGTTACATGGCCTTTGTTGTATCCAGTGAAATATATTTTTTACTTGTGGCAGCAAATCTGTGTAATCATTTGCACATAATAGACCATATGCTGGCACGGGGCTGGGAGGTAATGTGATAAAAAAATAAGGGCAGAAAAAATCACTTGCCACCGGCTCGGGTGATGAATGTATCGGGCAGGTCTTCGCCCCAGGAAAGAATAGAGACTCAAGTGTGCTTAGGCGGTGTGAGCTCTGTCCCCATTGCGAAGGCCATGACAGTTATTATAGAGATTACGTAGGGCAGGCACACTTCTTGCTTAATGAAAGATTTAAAAGGGCAAAGTCCCTGCCCTAGTTTCCTCTAAAAATGAAAGGGAAAAGAACCAAAGTTATCTTTGTCTGACCAGATCAGTTCAAAAAATCATGAAGCCTTAAAAAATCTCTTTAGCATATGGAAATTTCATGTTTTCACGCAGTCTTGAATGCTCCTTCCTTCTTTGGTTGCTGACTTGTTGCACACTGCACCTAGAAGGCAGCTGGTTAAAAATGCATGTGGAAAACAGTAATTAGTGATGGCAGTAGCTAACCTTGCAGGGTAGCTTACCGTGTGCTTTTGCATATGTATTATTTCCTTTTCTCAAAACCCAGTGGGACAGGGTTGTGCATTGAGAGGGCTTGGGGAAGTTAAGGAACTTGTCTAAGGGCACACAGCTGGCAAGTGGCAAGGGCAGGGCTCAAACCCCGGTTGGCCTAACTTCAGGCCCCAAATACCTTTGTCTGCACTGATTTGCTTGCTAAACTTTGTGAATCTAGGGTGTAATTATTGGCACAGTGGGTGTTCTGAAAAGGGAGAGATAAGCATGAGCTGGCATGCTCAGGACTCTGTATTAAAGGATCTAGAACTCGGTGACTGAAGCAGAGGGAAGAGGGAGGAGGTGACTTATGGCCAAGCACAGACTTGGGCTGTGGGTGGTCCTAGCCATCTCACCTGGCCAAGGACACTGCTCTGCCAGTTGTTCTTGCCCCATTCCTGGATTACCTCTTGTCCCTTTCTATCGGATTATTCCCATTATCATTTAAAACACCATAATCTTAAATTAAATCCCCTCCTAACCCAACATTGGAGCCCCGGTGGCACAGTGGTTGACTTTGGCTGCTAATCAAAAGGTCAGCAGTTTGAATCCACCAGCCGCTCCTTGGAAGACCAATGGGGTGGTTCTATTCTGTCCTTTAGGGTCACTATGAGTTGGAACCGACTCTATGGCAACGGGCTTTGGGTTTTAACCCCACATTCCTCCTCCAGCTAACATCCCATTTCTTCCCTTTCCTGATGACAAAACTCAAGAATTACCTTTGCTGGCTTCCACTACTCTTATTTTTTCCTTGAACTCACTGTAATCAGGCTCTGGCCATCACACCTTAGCAAGATCATTCTTGTCAAGCTCACCAAAGACCCTTGTGCCAGTGATCCAATTGTCATTTCTCAGTCTACCTTACCCAGCTTATCAGCAGCATTGGACCCGGTTTCCTTGTTGAAAACACTTTGGTTTCACTAAGTCTCCAGGACAACCCTCTTTCTCTGTTCTGCTACCTCCTGGCCACTCCTCAGCCTCCTCTGTGTGTCCAGCCTTGTACTAGTTAGGGATTATTTTTGGCTGTTAATAAGAGAATTCAGAAGTACAGTGATTTAATCAAGATGTTTTTCTCTCTCTTATTAACATGAGTCCTGTAGGTACCTAGTCCAGGGCTGGCAGGGGGCACCACATATCCTAAGGGTCCCAGCCTCCTCGTATCTACTCTGCCATCCCTACCACATGACATCCATTCTCCATGTTGCTTCATGGAATGAAAATGGCTATTGCAGCTTTGGTCATCATAACTATTTCCGGGCAGAAAAAAAAAGTAGAGGGAGGGGAAGAGGGTGCACCTCCAGGCTGAGTCAGCCTCCTTTAATAGGTTACCTGGATGCTGGATGTGCTACCTAACAACTTCTATTTATAAATCTACAAGAGGATCTGGGAAATGTAGTTTTTTTTTTTTTTTTAAAGGTTGGAACACTGCTGCCCTCCAATAATATCAAGGTTCTTTATTAGAAAGTAGGGAAAATGGTATTGGAAAGGCAACTAGAAACTTCTGCCGCATTAGTCACTACCACGACCTCTAAACCTCAGTCTTCGAAATTCTTATCTTCTCTATCAACACTAGCTCCCTAGGTATTTTCATCCTCTATGTATACAACCCTAACTCCCCAGATTCTCTCTCCGGTTCCAATCTTTCTTCTGAAAGCCAAACTTGACTATTTGGTTATCTGCTTTACGTCTCCACTTAGATGTCTCACAGCTAAGTCAAACTTGATAGATCCCAAGATAAACATGTGATTCTTCCCTTTAAACAGTTCTACCTAACCATCTTCCCCATCTCACTACCTGACAATGCTGTACCCACGGGTTACTCAGGCCCAGAAAGAACCATGGACTTTTCACTCTCTCATACCCTACATCCAACTTATCAACTTTATCAGCTTTATCTAGGAAATATGTCCAGAATTGAACCACTTGTCACCCCTTCAACTGCTATTCTCCTGGTTTCATTTTTTATTACTGCCAGCCTAGATTGTTGCAACAACCTCCTAACTGGTTTTCCTGTTTCCAGCCTGGTTCACCTGGTCCATTCAATAGCCGGAATGGCCCTTCTACAATGTAATGTGGATCACGTTTCTTCTCTGTTGAAAGCCCTCCAATTTCTGCCTATCTCATACAGAGAGCCAAGTCTTTAACATGAGCCTTTCATGTCCTTTATTATGTTGCCCCACCCACATCTCCTCTCTCACCACCTTCCTTACTCAGCTCCAGCTGCTTTGACCTGCTTGCTCTTCTTTGAACACACCGGACATGCTCCTGCCTTAGAGCTTTGGAACTATGTCTTCCCTTTTCCCAAAGTGCTGTTATGCCAGATATCTTCATGAAGTGCTTGGCTCAAATGTCATCTTTTAGAGAGGCCTTTTCTGATGAAAATTTCTGATGACCTTATGTGAAATTGCACCATATCTTCTCAAGGTGTTTTTATTTTTCTTCTGTGCTTAATTTCTTTCATAACACCTATTAGCGCTTGATGTCCTATTTATTTGTTCATCATCTGTCCTGCAGCGCCCCCCAACAATATAAGCTTCATGAGAACAGTGATCATGTCTGTTTTGTTTCCTGCTGTGTCCCCAGCTCCCAGAACATAACACATGATATAAAAAAACACATGATAATCAGTAAATATTCACTAAATGAATGACTAACTTGGCAATGCCATTACAGAAGTGTGAGGATTCATGTCTCCTACAGAGAAGCAGGTTGTCAATCTGTCCGACCCTTAACACAGAATGCTTCCCCAATTCTTGGAGTTGTAGACCTCAGCCAAACAGGACCAGCAGAGCCAATCTACTTCCATAAAACTGTTGAGTTGAGTTTTTACTCTGCATTTACCTTGACTGATGCTTTCGTTCAAGTTATGCTTTGTGGGAAATTTATCCCCTCCTGGAGTTGCCTCTGCGAAGAGAAGGAAGACAATCATTTCTTCTTGGAATGATTTCCAACTCAATCTTCTCTGTCTTCAAGAACTCAGCTGCAACCACAGAGCCGCTCCAGATCTCATCCTGGTCAAATCAAATGCTGCACTTGTAATTTGACCACCTTCCCCTGAACTCTTCTTGTTCTTGTTTTCTCCATTATGAAATATTGATTTTCTTTGCTTTCCAGTTAGATTCTCAAGTCTATATCTTTGGATTTCTGGTTAGGGAACAATTTATTTCTTTGTAATGTGCATGTGTGTGTTTACGTGTGTTTTAAACTCACATATATGGGTGTCATGGATTGAATTGTGTCCCCCCAAAATATGTGTCAACTTGGTTAGGTCATGATTCCCAGTATTGTGTGGTCGTCCTCCATTTTGTGATTGATGTAATTTTCCCATGTGTTGTAAATCCAAATCTTTGCCTGTGGTTAATGAGGCAACATTAGGTTATGTTAAAGAGGATTAGGGTGGGATGTAACACCCTTACTTAGGTCACAGCTCAGATTCAATGTAAAGAGAGTGTCTTTCGGGGGTAGCCTGAGCAGAGAGTTGGGGGAACTCATACCACCAAGAAAGCAACGCCAGGAGCAGAGCATGTCCTTTGGACCCGAGACTCCTGTGCAGAGAAGCTTCTGGACCATGGGACAGTTGATGACAAGGACCTTCCTCCAGAGTCGACAGACAGAGAAAGACTTCCCCTGGACCTGGCACCTGAATCTGGACTTCTAGCCTGTTAGACTGTGAGAGAATAAATGTCTGTTTGATAAAGCCATCCACTTGTGGTATTTCTGTTTTAACAGCACTAGATAACTAAGACAATGGGATAGCTAGAACAGGGCCTTTTGTATTTACATATAAAATACTTGCAATAAAAAAATCACATGTAGTTCAAAAAAACTTGGAAGTGTATGACTTATATTTTCATCCTGGTTCTTGCTCTCATGGGTTATATGACCTTATTTAAGTCCTTGCCCTTTTTAAGCTTTGTAATAAATGACTCATAAGAAATCTTTCAATGATTAAATCACTTAGTGCTTTAAAAAAGCAGCTCTTACATACAAGAGGTTTATTCTTACTTTGCAAGAAATCGTATAAGCGTAGTGCAGTACAATTTCTATTAAGCAAAAATAAACCATAAAGTTTTATTTCTGTTTTCCACTTTTAGGGAAAGAACCAAATGATCCTCCCACCCCCAACAAAAACAGTGCTTACTTATTTCTATATTTATGCAGTTAGCAAACACACTGTGTTTCCTGTTCATAACAAAATGGTTATCAAAAATTTAGAATTATAGAATTTATTTATTTATTTTATTGTATTTTAGATGAAGCTTTACAGAACATATTAGTTTCTTATCAAACAGTTAGTATACACATTGTTCTATGGCACTGGTTAGCAACCCCATGACATGTCAACACTCTCCCTTCTCAAGCCTGGGTTCCCTGTTACCAGCTTTCCTGCTCCCTCCTGCCTTCCAGTCCCTGCCCCAGGGTTGGTGTGCTCCTTTAGTCTTGTTTTCTTCCATGGGCCTGTTCAGTCTTTGGCTGAAGGGTGAACCTCAGGAGTGACCTCATTACTGAGCTGAAAGGGTGTCTGGAGGCCATACTCAGGGTTTCTCCAGTCTCTGTCAGGTCAGCAAGTCTGATCTTTCTTCTTGAGTTAGAATTTTGTTCTATGTTTTTATCCAGCTCTGCCTGAGACCCTCTATTGTGATCCTTGTCAGAGCAGTTAGTGGCGGTAGCTGGGCACCATCTTGTTGAACTGGACTCAGTCTGGTGGAGGCTGTGGTAGATGTGGTCCATTAGTCCTTTGGACTATTCTTTCCCTTGTATCTTTAGTTTTCTTCATTCTTCCTTGTTTCTGAAGAGATGAGATCAGTGGAGTACCCTAGGTGGCTGCTCACAGGCTTTTAAGACCAGAGATGCTACTCACCAAAGTAGAATGTAGAACATATTCTTTATAAACTATGTTATGCCAATTGAGCTAGACATTCCCTGAAATCATGGTCCCCACAGCCGCCAGCCCATTGATTCTGTCCCTCAGGGAGTTTGGAAGTGTCTATGGAGCTACCATGACCTTGCCTGGTACAAGTTGTGCTGGCTTCCCCAGTTAGAATTATAGAATTTAGAGTTGGAAGAGACTTTCATGGGTGAGGATCAGATTCAGATGTGATAAAGAGCCAAAACAATGTGCTTAAGGAAGACAGTGGTTTCTTTTTCACATATCATTCCCAAGATAAGCAGCACAGACTGCAGTGACATTTACTATTTTCTGGGACCCACAGTCCTCCTCTCTTGCTACTCCAACACTAGCATAAAGTTGTGCTTGTCCGCATGACCCAGCATTTCTTGTCACCACTTCTGCATCCCAACTCTCAGGAAGGAGTAAATGGGCTAAGAAGATAATACAAAAAGAACAAACAAACAAACAAACAAACCAAACCCATTGCCATGGAGTCAATTCCGACTTTTAGCGACGACCGTATAGAATGGAGTAGAATTGCCCCATAGGGTTTCCAAGGATTAACTGTTGGGTTCAAACTGCTGATCTTTTGGTTAGAAGCTGAATGCTTAACCACTGTGCCACTGGGGCTCCAAGAAGACAATGGCTAGTTCTCTTATGAATATGACCCAAAGTTGTACCTATCATTTCTGTTTACATCCCATTGGTAATTAATCATATGATCTAGTCACATGCCCCTGCTTACCTGCAAGGGAACCTGGGAAAGAGAGTTTTTATTCTGTGTGGCCGTGTGCTTAGTTGAAAATTAGGGATTTTATTCCAATGAGAAAAAGGGGAGGGTGAATGTTGGGGGGCTGCTAACAATTTTTGCTATTTTATAGATTGGCAAACTGAGGCCCACAGATGTAAAATATATGGTCCCAAGCATCACAGCTCTCTCATGGCAGAACCAGGCTTAGAACCCAAGTCACAGTGACGTGTCGAAGAAAGCATGACTTCGGAGTCAGGCAGGCCTGAGTTAGAATCTCAGTTTTGCCAATTACTAATTGCATTAATTTTGGGGAAAATTTCCTAACTTTTTTGAGGCCTTATTTGTAAAATGGGGACAATCTCTTTCTTGAAGGTTTTCTGGACTGAGGATGGCGGCTTGCTTCTTTTGGACCCCTCATCAGGCAAGACCAATCACTAGAAAAAGACATCATGATTGGTAAGGCTGAGGGCCAGCAAAGACGAGGGAAACCCTCATTGAGATGGATTGACACAGTAGCCACGACGGGAGACTCAAATGTGCTGCTAATCATGAAGCTGGGGCCGGGCAGGGCAACGTTTTATTCTGTCATACACACAGTTGCAGCGAGTAGGAGCTGACTGGACGGCAGCTAACAACTGCCTTAGTGTGTGAAGGCACTTTCAGGGAATCCAACACCTGGCAAGTGCCAAGTGGTAGGTTTCACCCCTGCCCCTCGCCCATTTTCCAGTTAAGATTTGAGACTACATAATGTGGGTCTATTTAAACATACATAGGATGATTAAATTTTTTTTTTTTTTTTTTAGGATGATTACAGAAAAACGTGGAGTATTTCTCACGGTCATCTCAAATCTCCTTATATGTCTGTATTTCTGTACCATTAGAGTTAATATTCACTTATGATTCTGAGACACATTAAGAAATGGGCACCAAAAAAAAGAAGAGTTTTTTTAGGGAAAGTTTCAATTATCCTGAAAATTTAAGTTAACCAGAATTCCCCATTCCCTGGGCATTTCAGTTACGTAACTGAATATTTAGCATTATTTCAGTAACACGTTATATCCTGTCCACAGGGTTTATGTTAATTTATTATTATTATTATTTTTTATCATTTTGTCTTTTCTGTGATGTTTTCATCCCCATATCCCAATTTCAACATCTGCATTTTGTTTTTCTTCTAATGAGTTTTGGAGTTTAAAAGGAATTAGTTTCCAAAGAAAGTTTGGAAGAAATTAGGTCAGCTATTTTAAAAATCTGAGAATGTGGAAATATGTTCTTGTTTATATCTAGTTCAGACTTTTCCTTCAGCTATTTGAAAAAATAAGTTCTTTCCAAACTCATTTTTTTTTTTTTTTTTAGTATAAAACTACCCAAAAGGCCATGCATAGGTTTGCTTGGGGATATCCCTCCAGTCTGGGGAGAAATCACTCAAATTCAAACCATATGTGATACGTAAAGTAGCATTTTGAATATTCATATGATGATGTGAAAATCAGATGCCCAGAAGGCTACGTCTTGTAGAATGAATTGCAATGAAGATGGCAGAACGAATGTCATGCCCCTCATGCACAATATTGCCATTCTATCTGGGGCCTTGTTTCCCCGTAACGAATCGCTCGAGAACAATCATGCTCACAGACATGGAAAACATGCCCTCGTTCTAATTACATACGGCACTTTGCAAGGAAAACAAATTTTAGCTCAATATCTTTCTGAATGAATTTTAATTCTGGTACTGTGACACTATCATTCTTGTCCCTTCTTTTTGCTTACCTTGTTTTTTGCAACATCAGCATTTCAATTTGTTTCTTATTCTTCAATCCTGGTTGAATTTGCCTCTGAAATGTCTTGGATGCTTGTATGCAGCCTGCACAGTTTTTTTTTTTTTTTAAACTTCTGTTGTTACACCAAATACTTCTCTTTTTCTACTTTCATTCATCTTGTTGGTATCCTTGTCAACAGATTTGTCTCAGAACAAGCTAAATTATCTTCAATTTCTTTTAGTGGAGAGAGAAAAAAATTGGACAGCTTTATATCAAGTGTTAGATTTTTATCTCACTTTTGGAAAGCATTTCTCATCCTTATTTGGGGCACACCTGGTCAGACCAGTTTAGCGTTATTCATATCCACTTATGCTGTGAATAGATTTCCAGTTGCAAATTATCTACAGAACATGTGTTACAATATTCTTTACATCCATATGAGTTGATTCATACCCCTGTGATAGTCAGTCGGCCTTTTGGCCTGTATCAACAAACTGTCTAAAGTAAGGATTCTTTCCCTTTTGGAAGCAGCTAGCTAATAGCAAGCACAACAGACTGGTAGTTAATCATAATTCCAGAATATTCTCTGCGTAGATAGAGCTGGAGGACTCTTTTATTACCCTCAAGGGTTATATCTGAGTATGAAAATGTGAGGATGAAGAACTTGGGGACCTTTGATTGGTCAACAAAAATCCTTCACAGGTACTTTTGTGTTCAGAAATTGAAAGAATAGCTCCAGCAGACCAAACAAAGAAAATGTCAATGACCTTGTTAGTTAAAGACTAAATGCCAACTCCAAAAAGAAACTGAAAGCAGGTTCTTTTTTTCTAAACCGGTGCTATTCAAAGTGTTCCCATGGACCAGACTGGTGTGTGAACTCTGCTCACATGAGACAAGAACAGAAACTAAAAGTAAGTGTTTTCAAACTGTCATAGTCATCTGACGTTCTTGTGATGTTTAAGGGCATGATTAATGACTTGGCTTATTGAGTGGAATGAACACCAGTTTGGATGTTGTTGAATTCATGTGGAGTCGCATGTGACATAAGTAGCATACTAGTCACGTGTAATAGGACTGTGTATCAGTCCAAGATGGGTTTGAAACAAAGAATTGGTCATTATCAAGACAGAGTATGAGAAACAATGCTCTAAGCAAGGAAGACATTATTAAGTAGACAAAAGAAAGCTTTAAGGTTGCCTTCCATTTCCTTGTACCCATAGAGAGGAGAGAAAGGGGAGCCCTGGTCCAGAGAAGGGCGAGGGTGATAGCTCTCACAAATCCAGTGTATGGCCAATGCTGATGGTGGAGGGAAATAGGTTGGCATTGTCTAGCCATCCATGAGGCCCTAAGTTGCTATGTGTCATCAGCCCCATTTAGTCAGAGACCTTATCTTACCTTAGCTGTCACTGTTGAGTCGATTCTGACTCATAGAGACCTTATCAGACAGAGTAGAACTGCCGCCTAGGGTTTCCAAGGAGCTCCTGGTGGATTCGAACTGCCAACCTTTTGGTTAGCAGCTGTAGCATTTAACCACTATGCCACCAGGGTTTCCACTTAGTCAGAAAAAAAAAAAAAAAGAGAGGAACGGTAATTCTGGCTGTATATTTTAGCAGGTGTGACCACAACTGCATGGATCTGAGCACGAGTCTTACCTCTTGAGACTGTCCTGGGGAGAGCATAGTGATATCTTCACTTTCACGGGGCTATCTGAGTCTCTCTATGGCTCTCACCAAGAGCAGGCAGACATTAAGGGTAGCCTACGCATATATGAACGCATCAGTCCTCCCAAAGTATATTGCTAAAAGTCAACCATTTTTCTTACTATTCAAATACAGTAATCTCCCCTTCTCCATGGTGGATACATTACGAGACCTCCTGTGGGTGACTGAAACTGTGGATAGTACCTCAACCCTATCTATGCTATGATTTGCCCTATACATATATAAATATACCTATGATAAAGTTTAACTTATAGATTAGGTACAGTAAGAGATTAACAACAATAACCAATAATGAAACAGAACAATTATAGCAATAAACCGTAATGAAAGTTATGTGAATGACAGAGTGGGACGCTGTGAGATTGCATCATGTTAGTAATCATTTAATATCTTCGAACCGTGGTTGACCTCGGGTAACTGAATCCTCAGAAAGTGAAACCATGGACAAGGGGAAGGAGGCTTCTGGACTATATTTGCAGCTGAATTCAAACTGCAGCACTATAATAAGTTTATATGGCTTAAGCTTATAGACTTCAGTTATGTTAGGATAGAGTCTGGGGACTAAAGAGAGAAAGTCTTGTACAAAGTGACATTTCTTGATAATATACAATTAATTCCATTTACTTTCTCTATTTCTCTGGAAATACTTTAAGGGTTTCCATTTTTTGGCATGCAGCTACTTAATTTTTATTTTAGGAGATAATGTGTATGCCATAAAATTGGTAATTTTTTCCTTAAATATGGTCCCTCCTTCAAATTTCCATACTGCAAGATCCCACTGTGTTTCCAGAGATGTTCAGTAACTTGAGTGTTTGAGATGTAAAGCATTTTATAACCTTTCTTTAAACACCTCAGCTGACCGTGATTGAGAGGTCTTTTTTTTAAAAATTTGCCCTAATGCTTTATGTCTTAACTCCATTCTTGAAAGCTGGCCACTACTGTTAATTGGCTCTCTCCAATCCGTATTTATCCCATTCTCCCTTGGTACTTCTCGGTGCAGAGGAAGGACATTCAAATATTCTTTTACCCAGTGTCCTTTGTAGCTATGGATAGCCTTGGGTCCCAATTCTGGCCCATAATCTTAGCCAGAATTCTGCTCATGGGTTTGGAAGAATCCTTTGCCTTTCTGATAAAAAGAACAGGTATGGCTAGTATGGCTCTTCTCTCTTCTTCTTCTGCTCTGAAAAAGGGTCTGAAGGCAGAGGCTGCTGCAGCCATCTTACATCCATGTGCCAAGAGAAAAATAAGCCCGTATTTGTTAAAAACATCATATTCAATTTTCTATTACTTGCAGCTGATTGATTTATTAACTGATTTGGAAAAGTTACACTTTGAACAACATATATTTATAAAGTCTCAGAGAGCTTTCTCAAATTCCATTTCAGAATGAGTTAGAATATGGCAGAACACTTGGATCTGACTCTTCTAGGTCCTAATATTACTTGGATTTCAGCCAATCAAACTATTGTAGACCTGAAGCTCCATGGTTCAAGTTTAATCTCTTCAGGGTCTTCCAAGACTAACACAAGAATTTCTCTTCTTGTGCTGTTATCTATTTTACCTTCCTTAATTTTCATTTCACAGTTCTAGGGTTTCTGTCTCTCTTTTTTCTTTCCAATTACAGGTATCTAAGATTTGAGTTGAACTAAATCGAAATTATCGTCATTGTAGAAATGTATGTAGAAGTAAGCCCATTGATATTAGAATTTTGTATAAAGGCTATTCCTATTTGTTATACTCTTAAGAAGTTCACGCTCCCGTATTAGAGATAAGGATTCAGAGAAGGAATTTGAAGTGAAGCACAGCACTGATCTGGAAGTGGCTGAAAGCAACAGAGTAGAAAATAAAACAGAGGATTACGAAGTTATTCAGTGAACTGGTTGGTTCTGTCAACACATTCTAGGTGGCTCAGGGAGTCTCACTAACTCACCCTGTGTAGATGCCCAGCCTGCTCCTTCTCTCTGCTCCTTGGTTCTCTATGTAGTCACCCAATATAGCACTGATCACGCCGGGTTGTAATTTATTTATTCACATGTAGTCTTTCTTACAAGGAACCCCGGTGGCACAACAAATAAATGTGGTTAAGTGCTTGGCTGCTATCGGAAAGGTTGGAACCCACCCAGTGGCTCCATGGGAGAAAGACCTGGCAATCTGCTCCTGTAAAGATTACAGCCTAGGAAACCCAATGGAGGAGCTCTACTCTGTCGCATGGGGTAGCTTTGAGTTGAAATGGACTTAACAGCACCCAACAATAACAACAACAGCAGCAGTCTTTCCCACTATGCAGGAAGACCTCTGAGAGCATCAACTCTGTTCCTGAATCCCCATTGCTGGTAGGGCACCTGCACTTATTGAGATCTCAAGGAAGACTTACTGACAGATGGAAGGAAAGAAGAAATCACCTAGAATGTGAAAAATAAAGATATACTTTTCTGGAGTAAGGTAAGAAATTAGAGGCTAGTCGTGTAAGTAATTTGTCTTCAGGAAACATGTAGCTCCTTTTCTTTGACTCTCCTTAGGACGATTGAGTTCGTAGGTATTCATCTTAATTTTTTTCTCTTTTTCTTTTGCCACAAATGAGGGTATGTAATATGTGATAAATGATGTAAAGGTTATGACAAAGCTTTCCATGTTTCCCTTACCCTTCCTTGTTTTTCTTTCTTTCTCATTTTTCCTTGCCCTTTCCTTTCTGGGAGCCTCGAACTCTTATCCTTGTATATCGGGCTTTCCAGGCTGGAGTACCCTAAAGACAAAAGCATGAGGCCCAAAGTGCTCTTCATCTCTCTACTTATCAAACTTTACCAAAGTTATCACCTATCTCTTAGTCCCCTGCTCTTTGCTGAGTTTAATGTCATAAACTACTGTGATCTAAGGTGTTAATGGTATTAGTCAACACGTTTCTTTGCTTTACTATTTTTTGCACTTGTAAAATATCCTTCAGAACTTTATTCCAAGGAATGTATGGTGGATGCAGTTGTCATCGCCCAATTCCCCCCTCCAGCATCTAGGCACCCATTCCCCCAGTGCTGGCTGCTGATGGCTCCCGGTGGCATCTCTCTTCTAGAATCACACTTGGCCAACATTTGTGCCTTCTTCCTGGAGACTCCCACATTCAATGCTTAGTGATGTAAAGACCAGGCCCTCTTGTCATATTTGAGGACAACTCTGAAAGACTCTCCTCATTACAGAGCTCCCTGTGGATTTGACTGAGGTCTCTATTACAAGTGAATTGAAGTTCAGCTTCTCTCTCTGCCCGACTCTGCTTTCTTCGGTCCCTTAGAGGTGCTGCTCTTGAACACACTGCCCATTAAAACTCCTGCATACAAATCTCTCACCTAAGACAGTTGGTAAAAGAAAAGGTACGAGCAAGCAGTCTCTCAAATGAGATTTTGGAGCTATGTCACCCATCACCTGCATGGCAGGGAGGACGCAATCAGTGACGTTAGGTGGACCTTCTGGTAGGCTATAAGTACTACTGTTGGAACTGGGATGGAATAGCAGAGGATGGTGCAATAACTCAGATATTTGGAAAGTACAGGGAAGTAATGAATATAAGGACTGTAGAATCAGATAGCTGTTGTTAAGTGTTATCAACATATTGGAGAAAGACAATGAAAATGAAAAGTTGAAGGTGATTTAGGGCAAACAATGACAGTCAGAGGACTGCCTTGGCAGCATCTAAAAAGAGACTGTAAAACTATGCAGCTGAAGACCAGACAAAGCTGAGGATCAGGCTCAGGAATAGTTATAAGGGTAATGGAACTCCAGAGAACGTTAAGTTCTAAGTTTTTTCTTGAAATCCCTGATCTCCCTGTACCTTCTGGCCTGCAAAAGTAGAGTACTTCTTCCTTAAAAACAACGATGAAGCTTCTGCCTGCAAGATAATATGTGCCTGCCTTGGGGCAAAACCCCACCACCCTTCTTGGACACCAGACCAATAAATAGAGCAACTCACATCATAACTTGGCCTGAAAGGTGGCACATCAGCTAAGGGAGAAAGGGAACTATATGCTAAGGAGCTGCAGGACTGAGCTATTACATACCTGCAGGAGCCAGGATAGTATAGGTGGGATGGATCCTGTGGGCACTGAGTCAAGGGATGATGGAACATAAAGTTGGATAAGGGAGCATTTATCAAAATGAGAGCAGTCTGTGTTACAGGATTTAACTCTCTCAAGACACAGGAAAGGACCCTAGAGCCTTCGCTAACAAGCTGCTGAGGTGGCTCTTAGAAGCTTGCAGAAAGCAATGGGAAGTAAAAATGCTAGAACTGCTGTGGTATAGACAATAGAAGAAATGATCAAAAGATCAGAAAAGTGGGCATATTAGAGTGAGTATACTACAAAAAGCAGGGAAACTATGCTCTTTAGGAGGACCTGTAAGACAATTTACCAAAGAAATAAAGGATGCACTGGTAGGAGGGGAATATCAGCGGTGGCTGTCTTCCACAGGCTGGGGCTGACAGTAGGAGATGCTGTTATAGAACCAGACTCCCTGATTGCAATGCAGATGATAAAAAACAAAAAACCAAACCCGTTGCTGTCGAGTCGATTCCGACTCATAGCAACCCTATAGGACAGAGTAGAACTGCCTCATAGAGTTTCCAAGGAGTGCCTGGTGGATTTGAACTGCTGACTTCTTGGTTAGCAGCCATAGCACTTAACTGCTACGCCACCAGGGTTTCCACATGAAGTGGGGATGATAGGATCTTGAAATAATAGAGGCTCAATGGTGGCACTTTATCAGAAACAAAGTGAATGAAATCTTTGTAATGAATGATTACCTTTCAGGAATGACAGCCAGGGGGCATCACACACAGAGAGTTATACCAAAACCAAACGAAACCCAGTGCCATCGAGTCAATTCCGACTCATAGCAACCCTATGGGACAGAGTAGAACTGCCCCATAGAGTTTCCAAGGAGTGCCTGGCAGATTTGAACTGCTGACCCTTTGGTTAGCAGCCGTAGCAATTAACCACTGCACCATCAAGGTTTCCACAGAGTTATAGAGATGGTTAATAGAACATGGAGGTCCTAGGGGCAAGATGGGTGGGCCATAAACAAGGCTAGTGCTGAATCTGTACAATTAAAATACATCTAGAAGGGATAATTGAGAGGTTGACGGCAGCCTGCAAAATAAAATACAACCGTTTGCCCAGTTTCTGGACTTTAGCCACTTCTGAGACCTGGAACTCATTGATTTAAGGAGAAGCCAGGTTCTGAAGCGGAAGGAGTATGGTAATGATTTCCCTGTTTTACAAAGGAACCTACAGACATTTACCTGGGTAATTGTATATTAGGAGAAAGGGAATTCCCAGACATTTTGAGGACTGTTGAACAGAGCGCTTGGGTTCATGTTGATATGTATGGAATCTAAACATCATTATGACCCTCTTTTAGAGTGGGCATATATATATAGGCTTGACTCAATTTGGCTCACATGGGCCCATGGGTCCACCTAATGGTCATTTTCTTAGTCCATTGAATGGATAATCAAAGTGGACATACTCGGTATTTAGCAGAAATCCTGTATTCCTTTCTTGGCCTATGGGGGAAAGGGGTATCACAGTGGGTATATTAATTTCCTAGCACTGCAGTAACAAATTACTATAAACTTGGTGGCTAAAAACAACAGAAACTTATTTTCTTGTAGTTCTGGAGGCCAGAAGTCTGAAATCAAGGTGTTGGTAGGGTTGGTTTGAAACAGTCTAATATATCTAAAAAAAAAAAAATTTTTTTATTATATCTCGATATTGCCTTGACTTCCTTTCCATATGGAAGTTCTATAACTACACCATTTATTCCACCTTTTTGTTTTGAGGTTGTCATTGTTTACAGCTTAACATTTCTGTTTCCTGTTATCGGTTTTGCAACTTTATTTTACTTTTGTGAAGTCTTTATCTGGGTTGGTGTCTGGGTGATGCTGTGTGTGTCTTTATCTCAGACTGTTGTCTGATGTTGTTGGTTCTCTGTCTGAAGAACTCTGTTTAATATTTCTTGTAAGGCTTGTCTGGTTTTTACAAATTCCCTTAATTTCTGCTTGTCTGAGAATGTACCAGCTTTACCATCATTTTTGAAAGACAATTTTGCTGGATATGTGATTCTTGGTTGGTAATTTTTTCAGGATTTTATATATGTCACCTCATTGCCTTCTTGCCTGCATGGTTTCTGATGAGAAATCAGCACTTGGTTTTATTGTTTCGCTGTATAGGTGGTATTTTGTTTTTCATGAGCTGCTCTCAGGATTCTTTGTCTTTGGTTTTGAAAAGTTTGATTATGATATGTCTTGCTGAGTTTCTTTTGGGGTCTATCCTGTATGGAGTTCATTGAGCTGCTTCTTGGATGGAAACCTTTTTTGTCTTTCCTGATATATTTGAGAAGTTTTCTGCCAATATATCTTCAAAGATTCTCTCTGTATTTTTTTGTCTCTTCCTCTTCTGGAATTCCTATTACACATAAATTATTCCTCTTGCTGGTGTTCCACATAACTCTTAGGCTTTCTTCATTTTTCTTCAGTCTTTGATCCTCAAACAAATTAGTATTGAAGGATTTGTCACCTATTTCACTGATTCTTTCTACCATTGATTGAATTCTGTCCCTGTGAGTGTGTTCCATATATCGCCAGGTGGGCAGGGCAGTGGGAGGGAGGCATTGTGGGCACATGCCACTGGTCACTGGTTTGGTGGCATGGGAGTGTGCACCATTGATCACTGGGTGGGCAGGGTAGGGGGGAGGGGGACCTTGCCCTTCTGGCCACAGTACAGGCAAGGCAAGGGGGCACACTGCTGGTTACCAGATGAGTAGAGGGAGAGGGTATGGAGCATACCCCTCTGGTCACCGGCATGGGCACTGGGGCACACCTTGCACAGTGCAGCTGGTGATCAGAAACTGGTCTTTACCAAATGTGAGGTAGGGGTGTGTCCCCAGTCCAGTGGGGTAGGGGATCTCCAGCCACCACTCCATGGATCTTTCCCTCTGTAGGCACCACCCTTTCAAACAACCAGGTGAGTAGTTTTGTCCCTATTTTCTGGCTCACACTCTGCCCTGTGGTCTCCTGGATCCCTGGAGCTCTTGCCTGCCTTCCTCCACTTTCCCTCCTTAGATTTGATTCATATTCTGCTCATCTTGCTTTTCCAGGTTTGTCTACACAATATCTCTGTCTTCTACTGGAAATTTTGTGAATTTGCCTTCCTGTGCTCCTTACCTGGGAATGTTTCTTGCTTTGTTTCAAGATGGCCATACCTCTCTGGGCTGGCTGGCAAGGTGCCCATGATCTGTAAATATCCTGGTTCACCCTTTTAATTCAGTTTCTCCTTCCATTCAGTGTCTGATCTAATTTTTCTTCCTTCTCTTTGCTGTTCAGGGTTCCAAGATAGTCATGTGTATCTGTTTCACATAGTTTCTTGAATCTTTACCATAGGAGAATGGCATGGTATGTCTGACTAAGCTACCATCTTGGGTCATCCTCTGTAAGGATCTTTTGAGAGCAAGTAGATGTTTCCTTCAAATATCACCATACAGGTGGGTGGTGGCCCCTCCTTGTGTGACACCAGGTTGACTCCCCCTTGGGAAATATTTCCTTAGAAGAGTGGAAACAAAGTCCCAGGAGAGGAGATAGCCTAGCAAAACTTTCTCAGATATGCTTGATTCAAGCCTTCAGCAAATGGGTATTGTCTTGATGGTTATTATGTTTTACTTTGTGGCATCTAATCAAGTTGAAAGGGCCTAAGAATTAATGTTTATTTTAAAGAAACCATGGCGTATTGTTTGAGTCAACTACTATTAATACTAATTCATAGTTTATATAAACACTGGTGAGAAATTATGATAAAGTAAAAAGAACTTGACTTTGGGATCAGAAAAGCCAGAATTTGAATCCTAACTTGCCATTTACAATCTGTATTTGGCCAAATCAAATTTTCAGAGCTTTAGTTTTGTTAATCTCTATGAAGGAAATAACTATCCCTACCTTATAGGTCCCCCACCCATATGCCAGTTTGTTTGTACTGTGGGGACTTGCATGTTGCTGTAATGCTGGAAGCTATGCCACCGGTATTCAAATACTAACAGTGTCACCCATGGTGGACAGGCTTCAGCTGAGATTCCAGATGAAGACAGACTAGGAGGAAGGACCTGGTGGTCTACTTCTGAAAAGAACTAGCCAGTGAAAACCTTATGAATAGCAGCAGAACATTGTCTGATATAATGCCAGAAGATGAGCCTCCTCAGATTTGAAGGCACTTAAAAGACCACTAGGAAAGAGCTGCCTTATCAAAGTAGAGTCAGCCTTAATGATGTGGATGGAGCCAAGCTTTTGGGATATTCATTTGCTGATGTGGCAAGACTAAAAATGAAAAGAAACAGCTGCAAACATCCCTTAATAATCAGAATGTGGAATGTATGAAGTATGAATCTAGGAAAATGGGAATTCATCAAAAATGCAATGGAATGCATAAACATCCATATCCTAGGCATTAATGTGCTGAAATGGACAGGTATTGGTCATTTTGAATCAGACAATCATACGGCCTTCTATGCCAGGAATGACAACTTGAAAAAGAACATTTTGAGATCTATCCTGAAGCACACTGTCAGTGATAATATCCATACACCTACAAGGAAGACCAATTAATATGACTTTTCAAATTTACACACCAACCACTAAGGCCAAAGATGAAGAAATTGCAGATTTTTACCAACTTCTGCAGTCTGAAATTGATCAAACAGGATGCACTGATAATTACTGGTGATTGGAATGCAAAAGTTGGAAACAAAGAAGAAGGATCAGTAGTTGGAAAATATGGCCTTGGTGATAGAAAAAATGCTGGAGATCACATGACAGAATTTTGCAAGAACAACGATTTCTTCATTGCAAATACCTTTTTTCAACAACATAAATGGCAACTACACAAGTGGACCTCATGTGATGGAACACACAGAAATCAAATCCACTACATCTGTAGAAAAAGATGATGGAAAAACGCATACCATCAGTGAGAACAAGGCCAGGGGCCGATTTCAGAACAAACCATCAATTGCTCATATGGAAGTTCAAAGTGAAGCTAAAGAAAATTAGAACAAGTCCCCGAGAGCCAAAGTATGACCTCGAGTATAGCCTACCTGAATTTAGAGACCTTCTCAAGAATAGATTTGATGGGTTGAACACTAATGACCAAAGACCAGGTGAGTTGTGGAATGACATCTAGGACATCATACATGAATTAAACAAAAGGTCATTAAAAAAACAAGAAAGAAAGACAAGACCAAAATGGGTGTCAGAAGATCCTCTGAAACTTACTCTTGAATATTGAGTAGCTAAAGTGAATGGAAGAAATGATGAAGTAAAAGAGCTGAACAGAAGATTTCAAAGGGTGGCTCAAGAAGACAAAATAAAGTATTACAATGACATGGGCAAAGAGCTGGAGATAGAAAACCAAAAGGGAAGAACATATCTGGCATTTCTCAAACTGAAAGAACTGAAGAAAAAATTCAAGCTTTGAATTGCAATATTGAAGGATTCTACAGGGAAAATATTAAATGATGCAGGAAGCATCAAAAGAAGATGGAAGGAATACACAAAGCCATTGTACAAAAAAGAATTAGTCAACATTCAACCATTTCAGGAGATAGCATATGATCAGGAACTGATGATACTGAAGGAAGAGGTCTAAGCTGCACTGAAGGCATTGAGGAAAAACAAGGCTCCAGGAATTAATGGAGTATCAACTGAGACATTTCAATAAACAGATGCAGCACTGAAAGTGCTCCCTCATCTATACCGAGAAATTTGAAGAAAGCTACCTGGCCAACTGACTGGAAGAGATTTATATTTATGCCTATTCCCAAGAAAAGTGATCCAACCAAACGTAGAAATCATAGAACGATATCAGTAATATGGCACGCAAGTAAAGTTTTGCTGAAGACCATTCAAAAAAGGCTGCAAGAGTACATCGACAGGGAACTGCCAAGAGTTCAAGCCGGATTCAGAAGAGGATTTGGAAGAAGGGATATCATTGCTGATGTCAGATGAATCGTGGCTGAAAGCAGAGAATACCAGAAAGATATTTACCTGTGTTTTATTGACTATGCAAAGGCATTCGACTGTGTGGATCATAACAAATTATGGATAACACTGCAAAGAAGGGGAATTCCAGAACACTTAATTGTGCTCATGAGGAACTTGTACATAGATCAAGAGGTAGTCATTTGAACAGAACAAGGGGATACTGTACTGTTTAAGTCAGGAAGGGTGTGTATCAGGATTGTATCCTTTCACCATACCTATTCGATCTGTATGCTAAGCAAATAATCTGAGAAGCTGGGCTATATGAAGAAGAATGGGACATCAGTACTGGAGGAAGACTCATTAACAACCTGTGTTTTGCAGATAACACAACCTTCCTTGCTGAAAGTGAAGAGGACTTTAAGTACTTACTGATGAAGATGAAAGACCACAGCCTTCAGTATGGATTATGCCTGAACATAAAGAAAACGAAAATCCTCACAACGGAACCAATAAACAACATCATGATAAATGGAGAAAAGAATGAAGTTGTCAAGGATTTCATTTTGCTTGCAATCACAATTAATGCCCATGGAAGCAGCAGTCAAAAAATCAAATGATGCATTGTATCGTGTCAGTTGGATGGCAATGGGCTTCATTTTTGGTTTAATTTGTTTGACTTGAGATGTGGTAATTCTCTAAATCTCCCAATGGTTTTTTGAAGTAGGCTGGGCTGAGTTAAGGCTGGAGCTCTTAGATGGGTTTCCAGGTAACCAGTTTGTAAAGTATTAATACATCCCAAGGGGAGAATGAGGGCTCCGTGGTAGAATTCTAGGCTTCCATGCGGAAGACCCGAGTTTGATTCTCCACCAGTGCACTCATGCGTAGCCACCACCTGTCTGTCAGTGAAGGTATGCGTGTTGCTAGGATGTTGAACAGGTTTCAACAGTGCTTTCAGACTAAGATGGACTAGGAAGAAGGCCTGGTGATCTACTTCTGAAAATCATCCTATGAAAATCCTATGGGTCACAATGTTCAGATTAACAACCAATCATGGGGATGGTACAGGACTGGGTCGCATTTTTTTCCCTTGTGTGTGGAATCACATGAATCAGGGGCCGACTGGACCACAGCTAAAAATAACAACTACAAAACATCCCGGGATGAGATGAGGAAGCCTGTCTTTCCCAGAGACAGCTGGTTCATACACATTTGAAGCCAGAGCTGAATTGCTGGAGTCAGTAGAGAAGTGAGTAAGCATCATCACCTGCCTTCTTTCTCTGTGCTTTTGGGCACGATTCTCAGCTTCTTTGCTCTCCAAGCCTTGGGCAAATATTTTAAAAAATATAGTTTTGAAAGAACATAGATTTATGAGCCTGTCATGGGTGCCCACTTATCTTGACCTACGCCATATCACCATCATTTTTAGGAAATAAAACAAGAATAAAGATAATCGTACATTAGTTTTCAGGTGGCAGATCCATTCCAGGAACTCAATCCTGTCCAAGAAGCTAGTTGCTGTCTAGTCAACTCCGACTCATGGTGACCCCTTGTGCATCAGAGGAGAACTGTCCTCCGTAGGGTTTTCTATGGCTAATTTTTCAGAAGTAGGGCACCAGATCTTTGTTTTGAGGCACCTCTGGGTGGACTCAAACCTCCAGCCTTTTGGTTAGAAGCTGAGTGTGTTAACCATTTCCACCACCCAGGAACTCCCTAATCCTCTCAGACTCCGGGCTTATTTTGCATGCCTTCTCTCAGCGTTGAAGTACATGGATATAAAATACTGGCAAAAAAAATAAAAAAAAAAAAGAAGAAGAAAAAGCATATACGACAATAGCATAAACTCGTAGCATGGATTTTATTTAAACAAGCTTTGTTGTGGTCGTTTCGTTGTCATGGTTGCCCCAATCAATGAGATGGATAGAAGGTCTCGGGGCAGCAGCTGTTTGTCTGATCATTTAACCTTCGGAAGCAGATTTTATTAAAGCATTCCTGTTTCTGAAAACGAATTACAAAGCTTTCGCTTTTCTGGAGGAAATAAGAGTGCCCAGATGAGATTACATGGCTTCCTGTGATATCTAAATAAGATTAGTTTGCTGAAGATCACATTAAAATCCCATTAAAGAGACAGTTCCGCTCCAGCCCCCCTTCTCCTCAGGCAAGTTCTGAGCGAGTTGATGAAAATTGCTCAGGGATGACATACAGGCATTGAGCACCCTGTGGAGACACAGGGTGAGGAGGATGGGAGTGGAGATACTCCCCCAGCCCTGTTCATCACGGGCACAGAATCTGTACACGGCCCATTACTTAGAGATGACAGTTCCCGACTCTAAGGAGGAAAGACTTTAGGAGGAAAATAATAATCAGATGAAAGTATCAAGATATGGAGTCACTGAGGTCATATCCAGAGAGGATCCGGGAAATCACTCATTCATTTTTTTTTCTGTGACAAAGATAATAATATTAATGTTTAAATATCTATAGCCTTCCCTCCAGCCTGTTTCTGAGGGGGAGGGATATTCTTTTCTCCCAGGAGGCTACTGAGCCTGAAGTTTTGTTGTGCTGATCTAAGTAATCGCAGTAATTTTGGAATCCGAGCTGAGCAAAGTAAAATTAATTTTCGTTAGGAAGAAATGGGAGTGATTCTTAGAATGCCCAGATAGGACCAGCAGGCTGGTAGGGGTTTTGAGAGTGCACAGAAGAAGCCTGGGGAGAGAAAAAGAAGGGGGGCCAAGGGGGGCTGTTGTGATGACTGAGGCTTTGGGGAGTCAGGCAGATGCTGAGACCCTTTGCATTTCTTCAGAGGAGTTCTTTGAGGACCTAAAGTGCTTTTCAGTAGTTTTTCGGATGTAGAGCTGTTTTTTTTTGAAAGGCCATGATGTAGCTATAAGTGTGGTTAAATTTCATTTGGGTTATTAATCTGTTGAAAAACCAAACCCTTGGCCATTGAATTGATTCCAACTCATCGTGACCGCATGTGTTACAGAGCAGAACTGCTCCATGGGGTTTTCTTGGCTGTGACCTTTACAGAAGTAGATCACCAGGCCTTTATTCAGTGTGCCTCTGGGAGGGTTTAAACTGCCAATCTCAGGTTAGTAGTCCAGCGCAAATCATCTGTGCCACCCAGGGAACCTTGCATCTGGTAATTAATGCTCATTATAGCCATCAAATTCTCTTGAGTGCTAGGTGTTTATTGGAGCAGCCCTGGTAGTGCATTGGTTAAGAACTCAGCTGCTAACCAAAAGGTCAGCAGTTCAAATCTACCAGCTGCTCCTTAGAAACCCCATGGGGCAGTTCTACTCTGTTCTATAAAATTGCTATGAGTCGGAATCAACTGAACGGCAAAAGGGTTTTTAGGTGTTTATTAGAGATGCAGAGAGGATGGATATATAGACCCTCTTCCCCCAAATTTCACAGTCAAGTTCAAGGACCTGTAAAAAAATAAACACAATGCAGTGTTTATTGGTGCAATAAGTGCTTCAGTAGAACTAAGCATGGGGAACAAAAGGGATATGAGGAAGGGACACTTTTATGTGGATAGTCAGAGGAGGCTTCACAGGGCAGGGGCTAGGGCAGGACAGCTTTGAGGGGTTAATACACCTAAGGCTTTCCTGAGCTTTTCTTTTTGTGTTTCCAGTTGGTTACCAAAGCACCTCTACCTTCCCTGGTTCCTCCTTACATCCTGAGGGAACCTGATGCTCACACATTACATGACTTTCTTTCCTGATAACCAAAAAACCAACCTGTTGCTGTTGAGTCAATTCCAAGGTCCCTGGCTGGTATGTGCTAATTTAAGACTACTAACCTAAATCGTGGAAACCCTGGTGGCATAGTGGTTAAGTGCTATGGCTGCTAAACAAAAAGTCAGCAGTTCAAACCCACCAGGTACTCCTTGGGAACTTTATGGGGCAGTTCTACTCCGTCCTATAGGGTTGCTAAGAGTCGGAATCAACTCTACAGCAATGGGTTTGGCTTTTGGTTTTTTAACCTAAATCAATGCCGTATTGCATCGGGCAAATCTGCTTCAAAGGATCTCTTTAAAGTGTTAAAAAGCAAAGATACCACTTTAAAAACTAAGATGCTCCTGACCCAAACCATGTTTTTTTTTGTGTTTTCAATCACGTCATATGCATGCGAAAGCTGGACGATGAATAAGGCAGACTGAAGAAGAATTGACACCTTTTAATTATGGTGTTGGCGAAGAATATTGAATATACCATGGACTGCCAGAAGAACAAACAAATCTCTCTTGGAAGAAGTACAGCTAGAAGGCTTCTTAGAAGCAAGGATGGTGAGACTTCATGTCACATACTTTGGACATGTTATCAGAAGGGACCAGTCCCTGGAGAAGGACATCATGCTTGGTGTTATGGATTGAGTTGTGTCCCCTCAAAATGTTTGTCAACTTGGTTAGGCCATGAATCCCAGTACTGTGTGAATGTCCACCATTTTGTCATCCGATGTGATTTTCCTATGCGTTATAAATTCTACCTTTATGATGTTAATGAGGCAGGATGAGATGCAGTTATATTAATGAGGCAGGACTCATTCTATAAGATTAGGTTGTATCTTAAGTCAATCTATTTTGAGATATAAAATAAAAGAGTGAGCAGAAAGACAGGGGAACATCATACCACCAAGAAAGTAGTGCCAGGAGCAGAGATCATCCGTTGGATCCAGGGACCCTACTCTGGGGATCTTCTAGACCAGGGTAAGATTGATGACAAGGACCTTCCTCCAGAGCTCACAGAGAAAGAAACCCTTCCCCTGGAGCTGGTGCCCTGAATTCAGACTTCCAGCCTACTAGGCTGTGAAAAAATAAATTTCTGTTTGTTAAAGCCATCACTTGTGGTAATTCTGTTTTAGCAGCACTAAAAAATAAAAAAAATTAGCACTAGGTAACTAAAAAACTCGGTAAAGTAGAGGGCCAACAAAAAAGGGGAAAGCCCTCACCAGCATGGATCGACACAGTGGCTGCAACAATGGGCTCAAAAATAGCAACAATTATCAGGATGGTGCAGGACCCAGCAGTGCTTTGTCCTGTTACACGTGGTGTCGCTACGGATTGGGACTGACTTCATGGTACCTAAGAACAACAACAACAATCTAAAGGTTGGAGGTTCAAATCCACCCCTTGGTGCTGCAGAAGAAAGGACTGGTGTTCTACTTCCAAAAAGACTAAAGCCAAGAAAATCCCATGGAGTAGTTCTGCTCTGTAACTCATGGGGTTACCATAAGCCTCTGCTGAGAGGAGGGGGTGATTTATATTTTTTAAAAAAGTACAAAAAGAGACAATCGTTAACATTTGGAGTGTCTGATAACTCTTGAGCGCCTTCATGGGAATAGCACTGAGAGAATCTTGGCAGAGATCTTACTGAGGAACATGTCTCACTTCCATTTGAAGTTGTAATTCAAAAGAATAAATCCTCAGTGAGCCTATATTAATTGACACTATAAAATCCCGGTGGTGCAAATCGTTAACACTCTCGGCTTCTAACCAAAAGATTGGAGGTTCAAGTCCACCAAGAGGTGCCTCAGAAGAAAGGCCTGGCAATCTATGGAAAAATCAACCATTGAAGACCCTATAGAGCATAGTTCTACTCTGACACACAAGCGGTCTCCATGAATCAGAATCAACTTGATGGTAACTTGTTTTAAGATAAAAAAACGGAATTCAGTCATTTGGAATTCTTTGCCTCTTATTTTTATTTTGAAGTTAATATAGTCTCTGTTGTTAAAGGTTTTATTTAAACATTTTAGGTCACTTTTTAAAAATTAACTATAAGAATACAATTTAAGCTGGAAGCAAGGGAGAATGAAGAAAACTAAAGACACAAGGGGACGATTAGTTCAAAGGACTAATGGACCATGACTACCACAGCCTCCACCGGACTGAGTCTAGTACAACTACATGGTGCCCAGGTACTATCACCGACTGCTCTGACAGGGATCACACTAGAGGGTCCCAGACAGAGCTGGAGAAAAATGTAGAACAGAATTCTAACTCACAAAAAAAGACCAGACTTACTGGCTTGAAAGAGACTTGAGAGACCCTGAGCGTATGGCCCCCGGACACCCTTTTATCTCAGTAATGAAGTCACTCCTGAGGTTTCCCCATCAGCCAAAGATTAGATAGGGCTGTAAAACAAAATGAGACTAAAGGGGCACAGCAGCCCAGGGGCAGGGACTAGAAAGGCAGAAGGGTACAAAAAGATGGTAACTGGGAACCCAAGGATGAGAAGGGAGAGTGTTGACATGTCGTGGGGTTGGTAATCAATGTCACAAAACAGTATGTGTACTGTTTAGTGAGAAGCTAGTTTGTTCTATAAACCTTTTACAAAAGTAAAATAATAAAAAAAAAGAATACAATTTAATAAAATATAAAACAAAATAACAGTACACAGGATTGGTTAAGCTAAAAGTTAATTCTTTAAAAAAAATATGTATAACTGTTACACACACACACACAAGTAAAATAAAGTCTGTTAGTAAAAACACCGATTTGCTAACAGCACTTTTTTTTTTTTTTAAGGCAGTAGTATCAATTAGGGAGGGGAAGAGTTTTTTCCTTCATATTTTAAAAAAGTTTTCCCATTTTCTGAAAATGAAAATGCCCTACCACTTTGGTAATTAGAAGAAAAGATAAATTAATATTATCTATAAAAAAAAATTTTTTTTTATATAAACTTGGTACAGGGGTCGACTGGATGAACCAAAGTGTTTGCTCTTGAATGAATTCTAGCTTAAAAAAAAAAAAAAAGTCACTAAAAATGTTTGGTATTGTTAATTTTCCATTTTTCATATCCTTGCTATCAAAAATTTATCCCCCTCTTGTTAATTCCCATTCCCTGGGGATTTTTCCAGGCCACTTTTTAAAGATGAAATGAGGCCTTAAATTTTTGAAGCTCCTGTTCAAATGAGTAACAAATAATAAAATTATAGAATAGGCTCCCAGCATGATTATTTCTCTAATGCTGGTGCTGGCAGTGGAGCTGGTGGAAACGCTGATGGTGATGAAGTTGTTCATTGTGGTGGTTGTGGTGATGATCATGGTAATGTTGATGATGGCAGTGGTGATGCCGATGGTGATGACGGTGGTGATGATGTTGATTGTGGGGGTGATGATGGTAATGTTGATGATGGCAGTGGTGATGTTGGTGGTGATGACGGTGGTGATGATGTTGATTGTGGGGGTGATGATGGTAATGTTGATGATGGCAGTGGTGATGCCGATGGTGATGACGGTGGTGATGATGTTGATTGTGGGGGTGATGATGGTAATGTTGATGATAGCAGTGGTGATGTTGGTGGTGATGACGGTGGTGATGATGTTGATTGTGGGGGTGATGATGGTAATGTTGATGATGGCAGTGGTGATGTTGGTGGTGATGACGGTGGTGATGATGTTGATTGTGGGGGTGATGATGGTAATGTTGATGATGGCAGTGGTGATGTTGGTGGTGATGACGGTGGTGATGATGTTGATTGTGGGGGTGATGATGGTAATGTTGATGATGGCAGTGGTGATGCTGATGGTGATGACAGTGGTGATGATGTTGATTGTGGTGATGATCATGGTAATGTTGATGATGGCAGTGGTGATGTTGGTGGTGATGACGGTGGTGATGATGTTGATTGTGGGGGTGATGATGGTAATGTTGATGATGGCAGTGGTGATGTTGGTGGTGATGACGGTGGTGATGATGTTGATTGTGGGGGTGATGATGGTAATGTTGATGATGGCAGTGGTGATGCCGATGGTGATGACGGTGGTGATGATGTTGATTGTGGTGATGATCATGGTAATGTTGATGATGGCAGTGGTGATGTTGGTGGTGATGACGGTGGTGATGATGTTGATTGTGGGGGTGATGATGGTAATGTTGATGATAGCAGTGGTGATGTTGGTGGTGATGACGGTGGTGATGATGTTGATTGTGGGGGTGATGATGGTAATGTTGATGATGGCAGTGGTGATGTTGGTGGTGATGATGGTGGTGATGATGTTGATTGTGGGGGTGATGATGGTAATGTTGATGATGGCAGTGGTGATGTTGGTGGTGATGACGGTGGTGATGATGTTGATTGTGGGGGTGATGATGGTAATGTTGATGATGGCAGTGGTGATGCCGATGGTGATGACGGTGGTGATGATGTTGATTGTGGGGGTGATGATGGTAATGTTGATGATAGCAGTGGTGATGTTGGTGGTGATGACGGTGGTGATGATGTTGATTGTGGGGGTGATGATGATAATGTTGATGATAGCAGTGATGCTGACGGTGGTGATGGTGATGATGATGGCGTTGTTTGTGGCGGTGGTGTTTATGTTGGTCATGATGATATTGACGTGGTGGTGGCGATGATGATGATAATAATGATGTTGATGATGGTGGTAACTTCCAAAGAAGTTAAATTAACTCTATTTAGTAGGTAAGGAAATAAATGTTAGGGGTTTATTAAAAGATATTCATCTTCTACAAGGTCATTCAGCCAAAAATGGAAAAAGACCAGAGCGTAAGTGTTCAGATTTCTGGTTAATCTCTCTCTCCACTACTCCCTGCTATTGTTGCTGTATTACCATTAGTGCTTCGTTACCTGCCAGAAATGTCATTGATTAGTTTTCCATGTGTTTGTTGCAACGTTTTTAGTCTTTAATGTTTTCACATGCTCATGCATGAATTTAGGTGATGAGCCCTAGAAAATAAATCCTTTTTTATTGCTTTTTCACTTGGGGCTAGCACCTGGTGTCAGAAGTTTTCCTTTTTAGCTATGATTTTGATCACTTTGAGTGAAGACTGGGGTTTTATGTTTATTTCTGTGTTATTTTAAAACATGAAAGCTTATTTCAATCAGCTCAGTGGGAAAAAATTATTCAAAGCCATACCTCTGTGTTATTTTCTTGAAACTGCTGTTTACAACTTTCCATTTTCAACTAACTGTGGCATTGTGTAACCAAACTCAAACCCACTGCTGTTGAGTCGATTCCGACTCATAACAATCCTATAGGACAGAGTAGAACTGCCCAACAGGGTGGCCAAGGCCAAATCTTTACAGGAGCAGGCTCCACATCTTTCTCCCACAGAGCAGCTGGTGAGTTTAACCCGCTGACATTTCAGTCAGCAGCTGAGTGCTTAACCACTGCACCACCAGGGCTTCGGGGCACGGTGTAGGCACTGTGTGCAGAACTCTGATCCTGTTTGTCCTGTGGATGTGTCACTTGCGTGACGTGGGAGGTGAATGTCATCTAAATCACTAAGGGGCTCTGAACAGGATAAACAATCAGATTTATTCAGAGAATTTAACATGCCCAAATTTTGTCTTTGGAGCAACCAAGAAGGGGGCTGACACAAAATTAACACATTTTCTATGTTGTAATTCAGTTGAATAGGTCCTTATGGTTTGAGTGACAACCATAAGCAGTGAAATTACAATCTTCACTTTGCTTTATCCTTATTGAAGGTGTTGACTTTGGGGAGGACATAAGTCAGGTGTCTTCTGTATTCACTAGCACTTCACAGCTGTCATGAGCTTGATTAATGTGATTTCATCCCCAATCTCTTTACCCGGTTTATCCTAAGGCCGATTAACTAGATCATACTTTCCATCCTCCCAGTATTAAAATGGGCAAACAATGATTTATTTTTTTGCTCTTCCTTTTATTTATGAAAATGAACTTGCCCCAAATGTAAATGAACTCGCCTCATATGCCTTTGACTTTATGTGGTACTTTAAACTTCAGTTAAAAAATATTCAGTAAGGAAAAATAAATGATAAATAAATACTTTAAAAAATGATAGCATCCTGGGAATACTTGCCTTGGAATTGAAAAATAACATAGCTGACTTTATTCCGAGATGAAGGACACATTCCTTAAGGCACCTATAGGTGGCACTGTTGGGATATATTACTGAGAAGAACTATGCAGATTTAAATCAGAAAGGGCTGTAGGGATGGATTTTATATAGTACTTTTTTGACTTACTTTTGTAATTCTTTTTTCTCATATGAGTATATTATTTGAGTCTGATATTATTTGAGTCTGATTTCCTGGCACGGTTAAAGAAACTAATATGGAACGTTCTATTATTTTGGCGCAAAGAAATTACTCTGGTCAGAGGGATGACATACAGATACACTACAGCGGAGTGAAATACAGGAATTGTTTTTTGGATTTTGCCTTCACATTCGCAGGTTAGGAGTTTGGAGAAATGAATGTTTTTGCTTGTCCTTTTTTTCTCTTCCTGTTGCCAACCTGCGCCAGCTGGAACCTCTGAGACCTTCTGCAAGCTGGGATGCACTTCCAGAGGGCCTACTCCCCTCATTAGGGCACCAACGAGGGAACCAAAGCAGAGTCCACCTGATTCCTGACCTCCAAAGCAGAGTCCGCCTGATTCCTGACCTCCTGAAAGGTTTTCCTAAATTGGAACCAAGAAGAAATTTCAGCATGATGAGGTTCTAAGACTTTGACTTTACAGGAATTCTACTCTTACCTTTTTCCTTGGGTTTTGTTTATGAAGTGATTTGAGGATTTGGGGAAACCTCCCGGCGGAGTTGAACTTCAGGAAATGGTTAAGCAGCGATCTGTGTTTTATGCACATGTTGTTGTTGCTCGGTGCCGTTGAGTCGGTTCTGACTCGTATCGACCCTGTGTACAACAGAACAAAACACTGCCTGGACTGCCTGGTCCTGCGCCACCCTCACAATCCTTGTTATGCTCGGGCCTATTGTTGTAGCCACTGTGTCAATCCATCTTGTTGAGGGTCTTCCTCATTTTCACTGACCCTCTACTCTACCAAACATGCTGTCCTTCTCCAGGAACTGGTCCCTCCTGATAACATATTCAAAGTATTTGAGACGAAGTCTCACTCTCCTTGCTTCTAATAAGCGTTGTGGCTGTGCTTGCCGTTGGTGGCCGTGGAGTTGGACCCATGGAGACCTTATATATCACATAACGAATTTGCCTGATCTTGTGCCATCTTGATTGTTGGTATGTTTGAGTCCATTGTTGTGACTGTAGTGTCAATTCATCTCCTTAGGGTTTCCCTCGTTTTTGCTGACCCCCTGCTTTACCAGACATGAGGTCACATATTATCTAAGCATTGAATATGGAATATTAGCTTAATTGCACTATATAATAAGGGAAGTTACTTTTAGGGACAAGTGTAAACCTCTTGTTTGATTGGATATCTATAAGAACAACCAAGGGAGACTCATAGCCAGAGAAAGTCGGGCTGGGGGCACAGGGAGAGCCTCTGATCGATTCAGGAAGTCTCCTGGATGATGAGAAAAACAAACAAAAAAACCAAACCCATTGCTGTCGAGTCGATTCTGACTCATAGTGATCCTATAGGACAGAGTAGAACTGCCCCATAGAATTTCCAAGGAGTGTCTGGTAGACTTGAACTGCCAACCTTTTGTTTAGCAGCCTTAGCACTTAACCACTATGCCACCAGGGTTTCAGAGATTTCTTTATTCTTGGAGGATGATCAAAGCAACAAACTCTGGAAAGAAAGAAGAACTTTCTGTCATTTTCGCAGAATTTAGTTTCTGCATGGCTGCTAGGAGTAACCCCAGCTACCGAAAACAACCAAACCCAGCACCATCAAGTTGATTCTGACTCATAGCGACCCTATAAGACAGAGTAGAACTGCCACATAGAATTTCCAAGGAGCGCCTGGCAGATTCGAACTGCCAACTCTTTGGTTAGCAGCCGTAGCACTTAACCACTACACCACCACAACTTCCAACCCCAGCTGGATGTATCTAATTCAAGAGGTTTGACAAAGTACATAGCCAACAATGAGTATACTCTTTTTTTTTTTTTTTCATGTTTATAGAACAGCAACAGTATCCTCGGGGCTGTAGAGATTCAAAAAGACATCATTCCTGCCCTGAGGGATTACAATGCAAAGAGTTTATGTGTAGTGTTTTACCCTATCCCAGTGTTTGAGTGGCACACAGTTTTCTTCTGTCTTAGATTAGCATGTACTCCCAGGGCAATGAACACCCAATATCAGTCACATTGATTTTACTCAATGCTTTATTTAGTCAGGACAAAAGTAGAATGTGCCTAATTTTTTTTTTTTTTCTTTTCAGCAGTTATACATCAGAAATGATATTCATCAACTTGTACATATGTGGCAATCGATTGCTTCCATTAGGTTTCCCTGTTATGCTGAAATGTCAGCTCGGGAACTGAAGGGGTGAAAAAGAAAACCTAGGAGAATCCATTTACCTGTAAACTCACCACCTGAAGTTCTGACCATTTCCTAAGTGACTGTTAAGGACAGGTAGGCACCGTTCATCCCCAGTCTGAGTGGGAAGGAAGGGATTAGTGAGCTTCTAGAAGGGGAGCAGGCACCAGGATCATCCCTTTGCACATGGTATCACATTTAATCTTCCCAGCTACCCTGGTGGGTAGGTACTATCCTACAGTCAAGGCATCTGAGGTTCAGAGAGGTTATATGACTTGCTCAAGATCACACAGCTAGTAAATGTGGGCTGTGATTAGAAATCCAAAGACTTGCACTGTCTACGATCGTACCACTATTGTGGACAACACATGTCGTTCAGAATCAAATATTGCACTACACTTACAACATTCCATTGGTGTAAAAATTTACACTACTCTCTGTTAGAGAGGCAAGAACGCAATAGAGGAATGGCTAACTATATTATGCTCCATTTTTTTTATATTTTCAGCACTTTTAAGAATGAGGTAAAGGTCAATGGAAAGATACATCAAAATGTATTGTAAAGTAAAGAAAAATTCTTGCCTAATTGGTATAGTTTAAAAATCTGTTTGTATTTGTATGTGCACCTATGTAGACTGACTTACATTGAAAGAATTAAACAGATACGTATTAAGCCTTTAATAGTGGTTAATGATAAGGATCATGAGGTTCAAGGGGAGAGAGGTAGGTGAAAGGCGACTTTTACTTTTTTCTCTCTATACTTTTGTGTTTGAATTTTTACAGTGAGAATGTATTCATGTAAGTTGTGTAGTAGTATAATTAAAATTAATCAATTTAAATGTTACAACTCTAGATGCATGTGGACAGAGCCTGAAAAAAGGAAGAAATTTAAAAATAAAATCAATTGTATGTCTGCTTTTGTTTGGGGGGAGAAAAAAAAGAACTTAAGACTTCTCTTTCAGCTTTCCCCTAATATTTCTGTTAAACACTTGGTAACTGGGATGTTTTCACTGAAGGTAAGCATTTAATCAGAGGCTGCAATTGAAATCTTCCTTGGTACCCTCCTTTAGCAGCAGATGGGAGCCTCTCCTTTTCTCTGGGGCTGGCTGCATGCCCTGTGCCGGGGCTTAAGCGTTACATGCTCCTGAGACTCCTGAGGAAGGAAGAGCTGCTTATACCAGAGGTAGGGTGGTAGACGCGTCACAGTTGGGTCATCAGTTAAAACTTTAGCAGGTAGATTAACAAACCGTACATACCTGCAATGGAATATTACTCAGCCATAAAGGGAGAGAAAGTTCTAATGCGTGCCACAACGTAGATGAGCCTTGAAAACCTTATGCTGGGCTAAATAGGTCAGTTGCCAAAGGACAAACACTATGTGATCTCGCTTATGTGAAATAAGCGAATATGTGGAAACCAAAGATTATTAGTGGTTACTGGGGACAGGAGGGAGAGGGAAAGGGGGAGGGGTTTTCTCGGGAGGCGTTGAATTTATGGTGATGGTGGTGGAATAATTCGGAGAAGGATAGTGATAAAGGTTGCATAGCATGAAGAATGTAATCGCTGAGCTGTACATGTGAAAACTGTGGAATTGGTGAAGGTTTGGTTGTGTATGTATTCATCGTGAAAAATAAAACAAAACTAAAAAACTTTAGCAGAGCAGCCATCTAAGGTCAAGAATGGCATAGGAACCTCTGTAAATGGGATGGAGACTGGAGGGCACCAAATGACTTCACCATCTAGCTGATCTCACCTGTGCCAAGAAGTCCCTCAGATGCCTTGTTCGGTTTGCACTCCATTAACTTCTGACCCCTGGTCTTTATGAAAACTCCCACTTAACTATCCTGTGGTTAAATTAATTGCTTTCTGATGCTGGCATAGCAGTTAAACCCCTGTTCCACCAGCTAACACCAATAACTGCACCTAAGTCATTTGAAATGACCTGCCTTTGCATTTACGGATGATAGCGAGCTATCGTTCAATGGTCAGCCTATGAACAAATCTGAAAAGAACCAGCCCTTATGTATGTCAGCTTCACAGCTCAAATACTGGGATTAATATCAGGCTCGAGAAAGAATTGGCTTAGTTACAGAAGTTTCAACAACTTGAAATATAAATGGCTTGCTGTTTATTCAATAAACGTCCATTGTGGGCAAGGCGCTCTGCTGGGCAACACAGCCCAAATCAGGGCTAAATCAGGGGCTATCTGGCCCTTTTGTGAAGAAACACCAGGTAGACCTAGTGTATTTTTTTTTTTTTGATTTATATACTTTGTCTCAAATGGTCAGTGGGGATTTTAAAATCTCTGTAAGTGGACATTCAGGGCACAACTCCAAACTTCTCATTACATTAGTGCCTGGCAGATAACCAAAGAGTTCAAGAGAAATTCAGAACCAATAAAGAAAAACAAAATAAATAAAAAAGGAACAACAAGTGCGAGACTGTAAGGGACAAATCTAAACATTTTTTAGAGGACTGAGAATGGATTTCATGGGGAATTGGGAAGTGATTTTGCCATTAAGAAGTTTTGTGAGGAAGTCCCTGAATGTCTGGAGGTTTCTGTTTCCTTATTGGAAGAGAAAATTTCCTGTTAGGAAGACCCCGACCCCTGCACCTGCTGCCTACCCTTTCCTGTGCCAACAAAGTTTGCTTCTCCCTGTGCCCGTGGCTGAGACTGGCTTCCCTCCTTGTGTCTGGAATCCCATAGGTTCTCACATACCTAAGGGCATTGTTCCAGCATCCATCCTCTCTTCCACCCCATCCATTTCTTTCTTCTCCTGGATCGTTTCTACAAACTTGCTTTAATATCTCCCATCTTAAATTACACTCTCCATTGTCTTCAATCTCCTCCAGCTTCCACCCTCCTTTGCTTTTTAGCAAAACCTCTCAAAGTGTAGTTAGTACTTCCTCAGCGCCTCCTTTTTCATGAAATCGCTCACAGCAGGGTTTTGTCCTCACCATTCCAGTAACTGCTCTTGTCAAGGTCATTGGTGACTCACACATTCCCAAATGCAATAGTTAATTTTCTTTCCTCATCTTTCTAACCAGTTTTGCAGTAACATTTGATACATTCATTGACATCTTCTTGTTTTTTTAAAGCATGTTTTTTTGCATGGCTTTTACTACATCCCCTTCTCTAGATTCCTGTCTATCCCACCAGATCTTCCTCATGACTCTTCTGTGCTGGAACCTTCTCTTCTTCCTGACCTTTAAAGGTGAGAGGGTCCCAGGGCCCACTCTGCTACCTTCTTCTCTGTCTAGTCTCACTCCCTGGATGAATGCATCCATTTTCATGCTTTAAAGCCCATCTACACACTGAAGACTTCACCAGATCTTGGAGTCATTACTGATTTACCCTTCTTTTTCACCCCCAGCATTCAACTCCATCTGCAAACCCTGATGGTGCCTACCTTTTGATACATGTCTAGAACTTCGTTGCTGCTTAGTTCCATTACCTTGACCACCCTGGCTCACTTCACCTTCGTATTGTTGCTGAACCTGGAAGGTGAGACCTTGTCTGGCATGCTCAGACTTGCCAATGATCTGGACATCGGTCTTTGAGAAAGAGAAAGTAACTTTATCGCAATGAGCAGAGCAAGGAGCCGGGTGGAACTTCCTCAGATCTTACTCTCTGAGCTCTGGGAGGCAGGGCTTATATGTGATCTGGGCAGTGAGATGGTGGCTGCACAGGTGTACTGGGAAGGGAAAATTCTAGACGACAGCCAGGAAATAGGAGGTGACATGGTTCTTGTCAGACCTCTTGCTTTGGAATAGGGTCTGGGTGATGTGTTTCCTTCTGAGTGGTTTCGCCTGTTGCTGCGTCCTCGTTGAGGTCAATGGTCACAGCTGGCCCTTCTGGGCATGTGGGGTGGGCCAAATCTGGCTTGGGCTAGTTTAAGGGCTAATGCAAATTTACTGGCATTTGTAGGGTCACCTGGACTGCTGCAATGACCTCCTAACTGGTTTCCCTGTCCTCACCCCTCAACCTCCTATCATTTATTCCTCCCATGGCTGCCCTGTGATCTTTCAAAAGACAAATCTGATTATGTCACTATTGCCTAGAGCTGTTGCATCCAGTAACTTCCCATCACACTTAGGAAGAAATCCAATTCCTTAGGATGTTCTACAATCCTCTATATTATCTCTCCTCTGCATAATGTCCTTGCTTTCATCTTCTATGTTCCTTGAACCTACCAAAGTTCCAAGAACCTGCCAGGCTTTTGCACTGACTGCCCATTCTGTCTGCAGTGCACCTCCTACGTGCATGTGTGACTCACTTCCTAGCTTCACTGGGGCCTCTTCTGGAATGCCACCTCATTAGGAAGACCTTTCCTGGTCGCTTTATGCGATATCACCCTTCCCTCCATTCCTTTCTATCTTCTTATCCCACATTATCTTTCTTCCCACACTCACCACTACTAACCTGTAACATATTTATTTGTTTATTGTCTATCTCTCCCAGTGAAGCTTAAGCTCCATGGGATCAGGGACTTTGTCTCCCTTATTCGTACCCATGACTCCGGCACTTAGAACTTTGCTTGGCACACAGAGGATGCTTAATCTTGGCTGAGCGGATGAATGAGAAAATTCATGAATGAGAGAATTAATGAGCATTTGACTTTAAGAGACCTCAGCCAGTAGATAATGAGGTGACATCTTTGTTGAATCTTTTTGAATCACAATTTCAGGGACTGTGTGAGTAGGTGGGCATAGGGTGACTCAGAGACGGTCTTTCAGATTATCGCTGATTAACAGATCTCACAACAAGAATGGTATTATTTTATTTTCTTTAAAGATAGGGAAACTGAGGTGAAGGATCAAGTCATTTCTCGAAATTACTCAGGTAGCAAGTGGTGAAAGGCTGGGAGGATTTAAGCATAGGCCTGAAGACCCCGGAGTATATCACATGCCCCTCAGTCTAACTAAGGAAAGAAAAAGTACCTGAGGAACTTGGGAAGCTCACCCTGCATCTGCCCCGATGTGCTCCACAATGTCGTGTCCTCAGTGCCCAACTGCTGTGAGCACCAGAGGCAGAGCTGTGGTTGGAGTCACAAAGTGAGGTCAATAGAATGTGCGAGTTGAGTGTGGATTTGATGAAGATGACAGACCTCCACAGGAAAAGAGTAGGTGGTACAAGGCTGAAGAAAACCATTTGAGAAAATTGTTTGATTTGGGTTTGGGGAAATTTCTCCTAAGTACAAAAGTCCAGGTCGATAAAGGCCAACATGCGTTGGTCCCTAAGCACCCCTGCAAACTGTGGACTGCTTAGAGTTAAGGGCAATGAGAAGGGCACTGGAGGCAGAGGCCCTGAACTGCTTGAAGGAAGGCTAGGTGGACACACGGGCAGTTCTCAGAGCAGAGGGAGGTACTGCAAAGGATTGTGGGGATATTTATTAACATTGTATTGAGTGTAACCAAGACCCAAAACCAAACCAATTGATGTTAGACGATTCTGACTCATGGTGACCCCATGTGTGTCAGAGTAGAACTGTTCTCCTTAGGGTTTTCAGTGGCTAATTTTTTGGAAGTAGGTTGCCAGGCCTTTTGTAAGATGTGCCTCTGTGTGGACTCAAACCATCAACCTTTTAGTTAACATCCAAGTGTGTTAACCTTTTGTTCCACCAAGGGACTCCTCTTTGCATAGACCTCTGTTATTCAGTGTGTGGCTCTCTAACCAGTAGCAACAGAATCACTTGAGAACTTGTTAGAAATGCAACTTCTTGGTCCCCATACCAAAAACAAAACAAAACAAAACAAAACCAGTTGGTGCTCATGGCAACTACTGTCCTCTGTAGGGTTCTCAGGCCTGTGATGTTTCAGAAGCAGATTGCCAGGCCTTTCTTCCAAGGGACTCCTGGGTGAGTTTAAGCCACCAACCTTTCAGTTAGCAGCCCATTGCTTAACTGTTTGTGCCACCCCGGGACTCTGAGCTCAAACCCAGGCATACTGAATTAGGAACTCCAGCGATGGGGGTCCAGCTGTCTGTGTCTGTACAAGCCCTCTGGTAATTTGAGTTTATGCCAGTCTTCTTTGACTAAAATTCTCTCCTTCCCTGTGCTCTAACTTGTCTTTATTTTTTCTCTCTTTATCGTTTCTCTATTATCTTTTCCTCATGTATCAGAATTTTCTACATTTCTCAAGGTCCTACTTAGTTGCTTTCACCTTCATGTAGCTTTCTCTGATCACCCTAGCCAACAAGGATTGCTTCAGTTTATGACCTTATATCCTAGAAATTGTCTTTTCCACGTGTGCATGTCCCCTGTCTCTGGGCTATACTGGAAGCTTCTTGCTGTTTGCTATGCTTATGTGCAGTCCTTACAGTCCTTTGTACATAAGAAGTGCACAGAAGATGCCGGGGGGTGACTGCTAGAGCACTGAGCCTAAATATTTTATTTCTGACTATCCATCATTTTACCTGCCTATGTGTAACATAAAAATGGAAGAATTCTTCTGGTAACAAAGGGGACATCTGTTTTTATTTTGTTGTATTGCTCCTTGTTTCAGAAAGGATTTAAGGAGGCTTTTTTTTTTTTTTTTAATGTGGCAAAATAACATAGTCTAGAAATAAGCTGGTGGCGGGGTGGGGAGAAAGTTAAAGCAAGGTTAGGGACAAAAAATGAATCCAAGAACGAGACCAATATGAAAAGGCGACTACATAGTCCAATGCATTCACTACAGATCAACCAAAAATTTAGCTCTCTGGTTTCTTATTCAGGGTTTGGAAAACAAGGGCTTTTTAGCCTGAAACAGAAGTCAGAATAGATTTACCTTTCATGGAATAGCATCAACTCCAAAGTTATTTCCTAGCTCTTTTCCCTGTCTTTGGATTGGTCAGACAATTGCAACATGCCTAGAAGCCATCCTGGGTCTTCCTTAAAAGATTCCAGGACGTAATCGTCCTTATCACTGCAGATGGTAAACCAAATAGGCCAAACCATTGCCGCTGAGTTGATTCCAACTCATAGCAACTCTATAGGACAGAGTTGAACTGCCCCATAGGGTTTCCAAGGAGTGTCTGGTGGATTTGAACTGCCAAGCTTTTGGTTAGCAGCCGACGTCTTAACCACTGATGCACCACGGCTCCTAAATGCCCAGATAGCAGACAGATGGTAAGGTGGTCACCATTGTCAGTTAACACAGCAGAACTTTCCACCTTCTCACCCCAGCCCTGGGAAACCACTGAGGGGGTGGGAAACATCACAAGGGAAGCAACTGCATGGAGAAAGAAAGAAAGCAAAAGGACCTGACCTCTGTCTTGTGTTATCAGTTTCATTGTCACCAAAGGCATGTATTAAAGTGATTGGGTACCTGTAGGAGCCCTGGTGACACTGTGGTTAAGTGCTTGGCTGCTAACAAAAAGGTCAGTAGTTCAAATCTACCAGCTGCTCCTTGGAAACCGTATGGGGCAGTTCTGCTTTGTCCTGTAGAGTTGTCATGAGTTGGAATTGACTCAACATCAATGGTCTTTTTTTGTTTTTGGGTGCCTCTATGTCTTAGAGCTATTTTTGGATTACAGTAACAGAAACTCATTTGAACTAGCTGGAGCATAATATGGGAATTTATTATGAGGATAATGGAATGCTTCAAGGAACATGCAAACACCTAAGGAATGGACTGGAACCAGAAATGGACCCAGAAATGGACTCGAAGCAATGGACTGAGAGCTTCAGGAAGTATCCATCAGTCCACAGGTGAGTGGAAAGTGGCCACCTTAGTAACCATATTACAAATTCTATTCACCTAAATAAATCTATTCACCTAAAAAAAACAAAAGAGGGCTGTAAATTGCTCTTGGTCTCAATTCCAGGTTTCACTGGAAGAGACTTTGGGTCATGGTCCACTCCTGGTCCAATCAGTTGTGGTTGGGGGCACCAAAATTATAAAACCATGGCTTTCCAAAAGGGCTCCTGTTTGTTAGGGACAGTAGCAGCAAAGGGGAAGGGTAGTAGGAAAGGCAGACATTCCAGGACTACGAGATGATAAAATGCTCTGGGTAATCTGTATAGAGAACTAAAACCATTAACTTTTGGAGAGGTCCTGTGTTCAAATGGTGACAGCACTTCCTGTTTGTACTTGAGGTGTACAGTTATTCTCCCCCACATCACCTCCTTTTATTCTTACAACACTTCCATCGGGGTAAGGAGACTGTAGTTCTCTATTTTATACACAGGGGATGAAAGCCCTGAGAATCTGAGTGATTTATCCACAGTCACACAGGTGCCTACCAACAGGATGGACTAGAGCTCAAAACAGAATTTTAGACCTCTCTCTACGACGCCGTGATTTGTCATTGGGTCAAATCTCACCCACCCTCACTTTTCTCATTTATAAAAAGGATTAATTGTTCCATCTGAAGCCTGTGCACAGAGTGATTGAATTAGTTGAGTATTCCTCAAATCCGGTTAATCCTTATTATCATACACCAAAAAAACCAAACCAGTTACTGTCAAGTTGATTCTGACTCATGGCAACCCTTGTGCGTCAGAGTAGAACTGTGTTCCATAGGGTTTTCTTTTTAAAATTTAATTGTGTTTTAGGTGAAAGTTGACAGCACAAATTAGTATCTCATTCAAAAATGTATACACAAATTATTTTGTGACATTGACTGCAATTCCTGCAATGTGTCAGCACTCTCTCCCTTTCCCTTTCTACCCTTGATTCCCCATGTCCACTTGTCCAGTTTTCTTGTTCCTTCCTGCCTTCTCATCTTTGGTTTTGGGCAGGTGTAGCCCATTTGTTCTTGTATACTTGATTGAACCAAGAAGCATGCTCCTTCTGTGTGTTATTATTTGTTTTATAGACTTGTCTAATCTTTGACTGAAAGGTGGACTTCGGGAGTGACTTCAGTTCTGAGTTAGCAGAGTGTCTGGGGCACATAGTCTTGACTCGAGGGTTCTTCCAGTCTCTGTCAGACCAGTAAGTCTGGTCTTTTTTTGTGTGTGTGTGAATTTGAGTTTTGTTCTATATTTTTCTCCCACTCTGTCTGGGACCCTCTATTGTGATCCTTGTCAGATCGGTCATCCACAGGGTTTTCTATGACTATACTCTTTCAGAAATAGATCACCAGGATTTTCTTCCAAGGTGCTGTTGCCTTTCAACTAGTAGCTGAGTGTTCAACCACTTGTAGCACCCAGGACCCAATTTAGGGATCTGTAAAACAAATACAGACCCCAGAACTCCAGACCCTATATATTCTGGTTCAGTAGATCTGCGGTAGGGTCCAAGCATGTGTTCTTATAAAAGTTCCCAGGAACTTGTTACCATCAACCTGGGTCATGAATCATTCAACAGCCTGAGAAAATGGCTCATAATTCACAAGGCATGCTGTAAAATACATTATGTCTAAAGTGGCAGAGTTGGGTCAATCTCTGTGTTCGATCCTATATTGTCGTTGTTAAGTTCTGACTCATAGTGATGCTATGTACACGTAACGTTTTCATTGGCTGATTTCTTTTGGAAGTAGCTCGCCAGGTCCTTCTTCCAACATTTTTTAGTCTGGAAGCTCTGCTGAAACCTTTCCACCATAGGTGACCCTGCTGGTATTTGAAGTCCCAGTGGCATAGCTTCCAACATTAGAGCAACACGTCAGCCACCACAGTACCACAAACTGACAGATGAGTGGTGATTAGATCCCATCCTAGGTACAACTTGCTTTCTTCTCCATGGTCATTTAAGGGAATGTCTTAAGAGATAGTGAGGCAGAAGGGCATCCATTTTAGGAAAAAGCTAGGCAGTGAAAAGTGTATGTGTGTGTGAGGGAGAGAGTGTGTGTGTGTATGTGTGTGTAGGAGCAACAGCAATGTGGGACAGGTGAGCATAGGGGGATGTGCTTCTGCCCTAGGTAGAAGAGGCTTAAAGAATATTTCCTGGGCTCAAAGGGAAAATGGACCTTTGAACCAGCCTCTTCAGACTTAGTGGGAACCTCAGCCTATATTAATGTTTGTAGTGCCTCTACTACAAACCATTTTAGATATATTACATTTAATTTCCCAATCATGTGATGTAGTTACGTAATAGATTGAATCGTGCCCCCCCAAAATATGTGCCAACTTGGTTAGGCCCTGTGTGGTTGTCCTCCATTTTGTGATTTTCCTATGTGTTATAAATCATAATCTCTACCTGTAGTTAAAGAGGATTAGGGTGGGATGTAACACCCTTGCTCAGGCCACATCCCTGATCCAACGTAAAGGGAGTTTCCCTGGGATGTGGCCTGTACCTTTTAACTTACAGGAGATAAAAGGAAAAAGAAGTGAGCAGAGAGTTGGGGACCTCATACCGCCAAGAAAACAGCACTGGGAGCAGAGCATGTCCTTTGGACCTGGGGTTCCTGTGCCTGAGAAGCTCCTTGACCAGGGGAAAATTGAGGACAAGGAATCTTTCTCCAGAGCCTACAGAGAGAGAAAGCCTTCCCATGGAGCTGACACCCTGAATTTGGACTTGTAACCTACTAGACTGTGAGAGAATAAATTTTTCTTTGTTAAAGCCATCCACTTGTGGTATTTCTGTTACAGCAGCACTGTATGACTAAGACAGTGTAATTATCTCCATTATATAGAACAAGAAGCTGAAACCCAGAATCTGAGCTCAGACATATCAGGGGTGGTGGGACTGGGATTCAAATGTAGTTTTGATTTGGGAGACTTTCCCAAGTGACAAAGCTGAGGAAAGATATCAGAATAACCAGACAATATTGACAGGAACGCATTGATATCATTGCTAAAATCAAGAAACAAATTTCGAGGACTACTTCTTCCTGCCAACACATTATCTTCTCTTTCCCCTGCTAGATGCTGGCTATCTTGGGTACTAACTAATATGGGTTGTTTTTAAAGCAGGCTGATACCTTAGCCCGACTAATAATAGAAGCAGTAGTGATAGTTCACCACCCACGTGTTAGTTTGTCATACTGTGGTGGCTTGTGTGTTGCTATGATGCTAGAAACTATGCCTGGTATTTCAAATGCCAGTGGGGTCACTCATGGTGGACAGGTGTCATGGATTGAATTGTGTTCCCCAAAATATCTGTCAGCTTGGCCAAGTCATGATTCCCAGTACTGTGTGGTTGTCCTTCATTTTGTGGTCAATGTAACTTTCCCATGTGTCCTAAATTCTAACCTCTGCCTGTGGTTAATAAGGCAAGATTAGCTCATGTTAAGGAGGGTTAGGGCAGGAGGTAACATCCTTACTCAGGCCACAGCCCTGATCCAATGTAAAGGGAGTTTCCCTGGGGCGTAGCCTGCATCACCTTTTATCTTATGAGAGATAAAAAGAACGGGAAGTGAGCAGAGAGTTGGGGGACCTCATAACCCCAAGAAGACAGCACCAGGAACAAAGCATATCCTCTGGACCTGGGGATCCTGTGACTGAGAAGCCCCTCAACCAGGGAAAGATTGACGACAAGGACCTTCCTCCAGAGCCAAGAGAGAAAGCCTTCCCCTGGAGCCGACGCTCTGAATTTGGACTTTTAGCCTCTTAGACTGTGAGACAATAAAATTCTGTTGGTTGAAGCCATCCACCCACTTGTGGTATTTCTTTTATAGCAGCACTGGATGACTCAGACAACAGGTTTCAGTGGAGCTTCTAGACTAAGACTGGGAAGAAAGGCCTGGTGGTCTATTTCCAAAAATTAGCCATTGAAAACCCTATGGATCACAACAGCGTATTGTCAGATATACTGTTGTAAGATGAGCCCCCTAGGTTCAAAACCACACACACACACACACACACACACACACACACACACACAAACCAAACCCACTGCCAAAGCGTCAATTTTGACTAATAGCAACCCTATAGGACAGGTAGAACTGCCACATAGAGTTTCCAAGGAGTGCCTGGTGGATTTGAACTGCTGACCTTTTGGTTAGCAGCTGTAGCTCTTAACCACTGCACCACCAGGGTTTCCTTAGGTTGAAACGGACTCAAAATACACAGTGGCTGCAACAGTGGACTCAAGCATACCAACGACTGTGAAGATGACACAAACTAGGCAACGTTTTGTTCTGTTACATGTAACATTGCCATGAGTCAGAGCCAACTTGATAGCAACTAATATCGACAAGTGGTAGTAGTATCTGCCATTTATTGCTCACCCTTTATTAATCAGACGCTATATTAGGTTATCACTAATAGTGACAGTGACTCTGCAAGGTTGGTATCACTAATCCTATTTTACAGACGAAATTGAGGCTCAGGGATGTTAAGGAAGGAGCCCAAGACCGCAGTGTTCATAACTGCCAGGGCAGGGACTGATAAGAACCCAGGACTCTGTACCACAGCTTCCATTGCTCCCTGGGTGACATTCTCTAAATAATTGGTTGCTGTCAAGCCTATTCTGATTCAGGCTGGCACTATGCTTCAAAGCAGAACTGTGTTCCACAGAGTTTTCTTTTTCTTTTTTTAGTTTTTATTTATTTACTTTCCCCATAGGGTTTTCGATGGCTGATTTTTCAGAACGAGTTCACCAGGTCTTTCTTCCAAGGTGCCTTTGGGTGGACTTGAACTGCCATCCTTTCAGTTAGCATCTGAGCCCATTAACCATCTAGCTTAAATTCTTTTCACGTGCCTTTTCCCTGCTTTAGCAAGGTTCTTCATTTCTTCCTTAGCTGGCATTTTGTTCTTGGATTCAGAAAGTGAAGGAGACATCTGCTGTACTTGTGTGTGGCCCTTTACAGGCAGAGTTCTCAAAATTTAATAATTGTCTCTTGGAGTTAGTCAAGGAAGTAATTAACACTAGGGCTCAGAGGGCACCCTCAGCCTCCAACGACTGGCGTCAGAAAGTTGGCTCTTCATCATTAACACATGATTAAGCAGTTTATCACGTGAAGGCAGTGCTTGTGGAGGGAATGCGCTTATTTTTATTTATTTGTGGGCTGATTTTGTTCTATTTTTCCCACAATGTCTAGAGAGGCTGGGTGAGGGGCCGCCCACAAAGGCAGACATGGGAGGAAGGTCTCTGGTGGTCTAAGGGGGCTGGATAGAGGATCAATATGGATTGGAATGAAGGTATCAATGACATGGTGAGGTAGGTATCATCCCCGTTTTTCTTTTTATCCAGTGAGAGAGAAAAACTAGAAAGACTGAATAATTTGCCTAAGGTTAGATAAGTAGCAAGAAAGGGAGTAGGGTTTTGCTTTAGTCTGACCCCAAATTCCAGCTTTTACACCTTAGACTTGTTGGCAGGACACCAAGGCAAAGATCAAGACTCGGAATTGGCAATACACTATCAAAATGGAGGTGGAACAGGAAGAGGAGGTGTCGAAAGGTTGACCAAAGAGAAGAGATAGGTGTGGCAGATTGTATTTTCTAAAGATGGCCACACCTCTATCTATTCCGTCCCACTTGCTCTTCTTGCAGAGGAATGTTGACACTCTACCATGAAGAGGTAGGATCTGTGTTTCCTCTGCTTGAGCCTGTGCAGACCTTTGTAACTGTGTCAACCCACAGAATGTAGCGGAAGTGATGCTGTGTGGCTTCCAAGGCTAGGTCATAGAAGGTTACAAGGCTTTCAGCTGGCTCATTTGCTCACTCTTAGAACATGTGCATTGCAAACCCCGAGCCAACATGTAAGAAGTTTCACAACCCTGAAGCCACTATACTTCGAAGCCTGCATGGATAGATTATGCAGAGATGGAGGGAGATGCACAGGGGCTCCAGTGGTTCCAGCCCCCAGATCTTCGAGTCTCTCCAGCGCAGATGCCAGACAGATGAGTGAGTGAGCTTTCAGAAGAAGATTGTAGCTCTCTGCCTTCATGCTGACCTAGCTGTCACAGAGTGGAGTGGAGGCAAACCATCCCTGCTGAGCCCAGCCCAATTGGAGATTCGTGAGCAAATAAATACTGTCATTGTTCGAACCACCACATTTTGGGTATACTTAAAAAAAAAAAAAAAATTTTTTTTTTTTTTTTTATTACACAGCCATAGTGATTGCTGAAGTACTTGTTGAAGTAGCGTTTCAGAATCTAACTCTGGAAAATCTGAACATCCATCTGGTTGTCCCTTTTATGCAGGTTCAGGTAAAAGTCTTAAATGAGCCAAGGATGCCACACAATATCTGATAGTCTTCCAAAGACGGTTCAGAAACGGCTGTCTTCACAGATGCCCATGTGTGTCCTAGCATCGTGAGGTTTTAGCCTTGCACACATAAAACCATCATTATCAATACACTCCAGAGGAGGCAGGGACACTTCGGGAAGCCTGCCAGAGCAGTTGAGATTTGAGCTAAGTCTTTAAGGATTTTGTTTGGGACAAGATCAGCAGAGCATCCTAGCCAAGAGATTGATTTGGGTAAGGCATGTGGTGGAAAAGTTACAATAAGTTTGTGCTCTGATGGAAAGGCCACCCTGGCCAGAGGGAGGGGTCCAAATATGGGGAAAGGCCAGGGACAGGTTCGGAAGATTACTTGATTTTGTCCCTAGTCTATCTGAGAGAATTCCTAAAAAGAACTTTTCTGACACAGAGAGAGCTGATTCCACAGGAGAGGAAAAGAACAAGGTTTCCTGAGAAAGGATAAGAATTCTTATTAAATTTATTAAACAAGCATTCCTTAGCATTACCAGGTTCCCAGGTCTTGGTCTGGTGTCATGGGAAATGCCATTCTATATCTCCATGTTAGCGGGCCAGGCAAGGAAAGAAGAGTTTGAGGTGAATGTAACTTCTCCTCTTGGGCCCTGGATGGCACCCCTTCCAGAGTCTTTTAGATGCTTACTCTCAAAATTAACTCTTCCTTCTCTGGTCTGTTTAATCTCTCCTCCCCTGCTGCCTTTAAACGCAGCTATTTTCAACACAGATAACATCTTTTTTTCCCCTTTCTCTCTCTCTCTTTTTTTTCATTAATATTATTCTTGAACAATGCATCTACTGAGTTAACTTACTTTTTAAAACTGATAAGTGCTACATCATGGATGAACCTTGAGAACATTGTGTTAAGTGAAATGTCAGTCACAAAAGGACAGATACAGACCAAAGTTTATTGGTGGCTACCAAGAGTGGGCAGAAGGGAGAGGGAAATGGGGAGTCATTACTTAGAGAACACTGAGCTTCTGTTAAGGGTCATAGAAAAATTTGGAAATGGATAATGGTGGTGGTTGAAGGACACGATAAACATAATTAATGCCACTGAATTGTAAACGTGAAAAACTTTGAAATGGCAAAGGTTGTAGCATATACATTTACCACAATAAAAAATGTCTTCCCTTCGCTCCTTTTAATCGAGTCCCAACCACGGAACTTAGAATATTTCCATTACCTACAAATTTCCAGTGTCAACAGTGATCAACAATGACCCCTCTGTGGCACTCGATGATACCAGCCACTTTCTGTGAAGCACCACCATTCCAAATTGTCTTCCAGCCTTCCCACCGACTGTGGTCCCTTGACTCTTGTCCTTGCCTCTTGTGCTGCTTCTTTCTTCCCTTTCTGAATGTAAGAGTTTCCCAAGGTTGTTAAAAAGCTCTGCTCTTCTTTACACACCCTTCCTCCCAAAATCCATTCGTGTTTGCAGTTCCAGCTATGACTTTTAAGCAAACAATCAATCACCTTAACAATAGCAACCACCATGGCCTTTAGTTCTGTGCACTTTTTTGTGCCGGATACTGTGCCATGTACTTTATACCCTTTTAGTAAATCCCTGTGAGATTGCTGTTGTTATCATCATTTAACAAGTAAACAACAGGCTTACAAAAGTTAAATAACTGTGGCTAATGGGGAGCCGAGGGGGCAGTGGTGGTTCAGGGGTATAATTCTCTACTTTCATGCAGGAGGCTCGGGTCCAACTTCTGGCCAATGCACCTCACGCATAGCCACCCCACATCTGCCGGTGGAGGCTTCTGTGTTACTGTGGTACTGAACAGGTTTCAGTGGAGCTTCCAGACTAAGGTGGGGTAGGAAGAAAGGCCTGGTTATCTACTACTGAAAATCAGCCAGTGAAAACCCTGTGGATCACATGCAACTGATCATGGGGATGGTGCAGGACAGGGCAACATTGCACTCTGTTGTGCATAGGGTCACTGTGTGTTGGGACCAACTCCATGGCAGCTAACAATAACAACCATCAAGACCCTTTTTTTGGTCTGACTTTGAAGCCAGTGCTCTTGGCTATCATGCTAATTGACTCTTTCAAACTCTCCTTTCTCCTGGACGCCCACATGTTATCTGTCACCAAACATTCTCACTTGGATGCCTGCCTCTCATTTCTATCTTATTGTGTTCAAAACCTAACACCCTCTTCCTCACAAAATCAGAACAGTCTCCAAACTCCTGAAACACTTTATCAACCATTCTGCTATTTTCCCAACACCCTTTTTAAAGATGGCTTTACACACCACCATGACAAGGAAAAACAGGTCAAACCAAGGATGAGTGATCACCAGTGGGGCAGGCAACACCCCAGCCCTCAGGAGTGCGACCCGTACAAGAATCCCTGAGTCAGAGCACAGGCTGCCTGGGACCAGGGGACAGTTTCCACCTGTGCAAATTCAAGAAGGTGCATTCAAGAAGGTGCCTGGAAAAGGAGTTCAGAGAGTAGATGATTGCAGTGTGTGATCCCCAAACACAATTAATGGACCTCTCTGCTGGTCTCTCAGCAACACCAAGAACCTTCCTTCCTCTGTTCTCACACAAGACCAGAGACGAGTGCCCCATTGGGCCTGTATCATTGACTGTGGACTGTCAGAACAGGGTGCAATCTTGGAAATTATTTTAGGCTAAGCCTCTCCTTTTACAGATGAGGAAGTGGAGGCTCAGGAAGATGAGGTGTCACCCCTCCATGAGGTCTACCATGACCACTGCATTAAAAATTGCAAAAGATTTCCTGCCCACATTCCACACCTTCTTCACCCTGCTCTTTTCCTTTCCCATGGCTAGCATGACCTGGCACTCCTGTTTGCCTGGGACAGCCCTGGGCATGACCTGGCACTCCTGTTTGCCCGGGACAGCCCTGGGCATGACCTGGCACTCCTGTTTGCCCGGGACAGCCCTGGGCGTGACCTGGCACTCCTGTTTGCCCGGGACAGCCCTGGGTGATACCTATTGTTTCAGTGTAACTATTCATGGTGCCTCCTTTCACTTTCAAAAGTATCCCAGTTTGAATGATACATTACCTGGTGACCCTATCCATCGCCTTAACCACTTTCTAACATACTTATCATTTATGTATTTATTGTTTCTTGCCTGACCTTTTCTCCTAGGTCAGTGAGGGCAGAGATCTTTGGATTGCTGTATCACCCCTGATTAGATTAGTGAAACCACATGGTAAATAACACTGGTAGATAAGCTTCTGACCTCCTCCCTTCCCCCCATCTCACTCTACCCAAATCTAAGGGGGAGGGGTGAGTTGGGGGCATGGCGGAGATCCTGCGTGGTACAAATAGTTCAGGTACTCTGCTGCTAACTGAAAGGTTGGAGGTTTGAGACCACCTGGGGCACTTTGAAAGGAAGTCCTGATGTTCTACTTCCAAAAATTCAGCCATTGAAAACCCTGTTCTACTCTGAAACACACGGGGTCACCATGAGTCAGAATTGATTAGACAGCAACTGGTTTTTGGAGGCATGGCAGGATGGAAGGTAAAATGAAATAAATAGAGTTCAGCCATGCAAAAAGCCTTCGCCTGCAAAACTTTAGAGCGGCAAGAGTGTGGCTTCCTAGCACTGTAACATCCCCTTTTCTTTTTCAGCTCTGTCAGGGATGCGGAGGAAGCCAGGGCAAGAAGAGACAGAATGAGCAACCTTCTAAGAAAACTGATTTCTTCTTGTTTATTCTGCTCCTCCATTGCCTGGCTTCCCACATACTTCCCTTGCCCACCCTTGGCTTCGTACTTGTTCCCCAATCATAATTATTCTTAATTTCTCTAGTTTTGTGTGATATAGAGTCATCAGTTAATGGTAAAGATTAAGAAAAAAAGACTCCTGAAAATTATCTTAAGCCCAATGAAGACTGCAATTTATTGAAGTGGGCATTGAGATTTAAAAAAAAAAAAAAAAAGTATAAGTGACTCTTCCCTTTATCCTCCAAACCCCCTGCCCACTGTCTCCAGAAGGCTGCAATCTGTCCCAGACAGGAGGCATGGCTATTTTTGCCAGGAACATATTTTCTGCCTTTATTCCATCCCTGAGGATCCAATGCTGGAATACTGGCGGATAACCAGCAGTGTCACAGGCTTGTCGCCCCTACTGCGAAATCATACTTTTTCATTTAGAGTCAAATCATGGGAAGAATCAGAAAGGATTATATTGTCAGAGGTAGCAGGAAAGAAGTAAACAAATGTCTTATTAAACAGCATCTGTCGAGTCTCCAAGGGTAGACTGACTCCCCTGTAGGGGAATGAAAATCAAATCCCTGGCATTTTCTGTAAGGCCCGGGAGTCCGAGGTTGCTCCATTATCTGTTTGTTTTCTTGTCTAGCATGGCTGTGGTGTCAGTGTTATTGACACATGTAGGATTTGTGGTATATCCTTGGCCTTCCACGTCTCTAGAGGTCTACAGCCAGGCAATGCAAACGAAGCTGTTGCAAACAGGGTGGCCCATAAGAGAGAGCCACCAAGAACAGCTTCCAGCTGGAGGGAGTAAACGGATTCTGGGAATTACAGCGAGGGCAGAAGAGCTTCTGGAGAGGAATGGAATGGGCAAGGAAGCAGGGGTTTCTTTCTTCAGCTTGGTGTGTTACTAATTATCACCCAAATACCACCTGTGTTCTCACTTCTGCGTTGCTGCTTCTAGAACACCCTTTCATGCGTTTAGCTCATCTGATTCTTTCCTTCATGGTCCAGCTCATGCTCCATCCTGTCTGATTATTTGTCAGTAACCACAGATGGTGTTGAATTCTAGACACGGAAGGGAACAAGAAGATCATTTTGGGTCAGCCTTCTTCTTTTACACAGTAAGGAACCAAGAACCAGATAAATAATATAACTCGTCAAAAATTCCGTGGCTGGAAAGAGGCAGAATAAGGAGGACCGCATAGGCTTTCTGTCTCTGAGGCAAGTGCTCCTGCCTTTAAGCTATTCTGAACATGACTAAAAGTGCTGATATTTTTGAGTGATTTAAGTTTACCGTAGATGAGGAGTACTCTGTGTGCCTGGCTCTGTGAGTCTGTCTGTCTTGGTGAAGTTAAATTATTTTACCTTTTGTGAAGACAGACAGCATGCAGCCTTTTCAGACTGACTTCTTTCACTTAGCAATATGTGTTTAAGTTTCCTCCATGTCTTTCCATCGGTTAATAATAACTCATTTCTTTCTTTTTTTCTTCAATTTTTTATTGTGGTAAGTATGTAAAACAGTTGTAACAAAACATTTCCCATTTCAACAATCTTCGCATGTACAGTTTAGTAACACTACTTAGAAGACAGTGAGCTTCTGTCAAGGGTGATGGAAAATTTCAGGAATGTTCGATGATGACGGTTGAACAACATGATAAACATATTTAATGTCAGGTTAGGCTTTTATCACTGTTTCTCCACTGAAACTACTGTTGTCAAGATAACCTGTGACCTTCACATTGGAGAACCCAAATATGTGGTTGATTCTCACCTTATTTGACTCATTCTAAAAGAGTTTCTTAACTGAGCTTCTGGGGCTCCCCTCTCTTCTGGCTCTCCTCCCCCCTCATTGACTGTTCATTCATTTCTCAGTTTCCTGACCTGTGAATATTAGAGTGCCCCAAGGCTCAGTATTCAAAACTCTTCTCTAGCTTTACTCATTCCCAAAATAATCTCGTTTCATCCCATGACTTTAAATCTTATCTATATACTGATGAAAGAGAAGATATACTGATAACTCTTACAAATTCTGTGAACTCTAGGCTTTTATGTCCACTTGATAGATGATTTGCCTTCTTGACCAATCTGCTTAAATGTCTAAGAGTTGTTTCAAATTTAATATGTCCATAATTAATTTCACATCCCTCAGTAAATCTACTTCACCTGCAACCTTTCTCATCTCGATAAATGACACTTCAGATTCAACACATGGCACTTCTATTCTTTCAACTTTTCAGACCAAAGAACTTGAATTGTGCTTGACTCATTTTTCTTTCTCCAATGTCCCACAGACGCACTTTATCAGCAAATTCTTTCGTCTCTCCCTTTGAAATATATTGTGGAGCCTGATCATTACTCACTATCTTTCCTCCACTCTGGTCTAAACAATTGTCATCTCTTCCCTAGAGAATTTGCTTTAACTTTGGATTCCCAACAGCAAACAGACCAATGCTTTTATAACAGAATATGCCAGTCCTCTGCTCATATCCCCTCAACTCTTCTCTTGTCAAGTATAATCTACACGCATTATCTCTTACAAGACCCTGTACAGACTGGCCCCCCACTAACACTCTGACCTAATTTCTACTGTGCTCCCCCTTGCACTCTAGCCATACCTGTTCTTTGTTTTTAGAACTTGTTAAGAAAGTCCCAGCCTCAGGGCCTTTGCATCTGTGAATTCCTCTGCCAAGAAAACTCTTCCTCAAATCTCGGGAGAGCCTGGTTTCTTCACTTCCTTTGGATCACCATTTGCATGTTTTATATACCGTAGCATTGTGCCTTTATAATCTGGGCACTCTCTATCCCCTTTATCCTTCTTTGCTACTTTTCATACTGATGGTTGCTGTTATTAGTTGCTGTTGAGTTGATTCCAACTCATGGTGACCCCAAGCATGCAGAGATGAACTGCTCTATAGGATTTTCAAGGGGTGACCTTTCGGAAGCCGATTACCAGGACTGTCTTCTGATTTGCCTCTGGGTGGGTTCAAACAACCAAACTTTTGGCTAGTCGTCAAGCTCTTAACTGTTTAACACCTGGCATATTATATATTTATTTGTTTTATTTGTTTATTGTCTATCTCCACTCATACAATTGAAATACTGACCATCAGAGATGTTGTCTATTTTATTCACTGACATAGTGACAGACACCTAGTAAAGGATCCTGAATTATTACTTGAATACTTGATTTCTGAAAAGTATCCATTAGAAACAACCTAACAAACTACATGGATGCCGCTGGCAACCTTAGTAAGAGCTGTTTCTGTTGAAGTGAGTCAATGTAGAGTGCTCGATGAGGAAATGGAGAAAGCAAGAATAAAAATATTTTTCAAGTAGTTTGACTTTAAAGGAGAAAGAGACAGGGTGAAATTAGAGTGGAATGTGGAGCCAAGGGTAGCTTATATTTTAAGATGGGTGATATCTGAGGATGTTCAAATGTCAATAGAGAAGATCCAGTTTAGAGTGAAATGTCAATTATATAGGAAAAACAGACAAATAAGCAATACTGGGATGTTCCTGAGAATAAGGGTGATGTTATCCAAAGTAGAGATAGAGGGTTTGGTCTTAGAGAGGAGGATGTGTGCAGATGTAGTTAGAGTTGGAGGTCTTATGGCATCTTTCTTCATTATGGAGTAGGTGGTGGTGTCATCTGATAGTGAGCGAGTAGGTGGGGATAAAGTTGTGTGGGTAGGAGGTTTGAGGAAATTGGAGAAGATTCATAACAGTCATCATGGAGAGTAGGAGCAAGAGCGCACCAGTGTGGGGTAGATGGATTTCCAGGTAGGGTGAGGGCCCATTTAAAGCTGGTCAATATGGATGCATGAAAAACTGATATATTCTGTTATGTCTGGCATCACTCCGCTGTTCTGGTAATGGCATGCAGAAAGTAGAAATACAGCAGCGATGAATGAGATGGTCATTGGAGATGAGAAGGCTAAGGAATTGAGATGTTTGAGGGTTTGGTACGTCATCATATGTAGAGAAGTCATCCAGGGTAATGTCAGGAGTTGCATGAAGAGGCATGCTGAGCTAGTAGACAAATTAGGCCAGACTGCAGTGAGTGATCTGGGTTTGAAGTTGACTAGAATGATGCCTTGGAAGTAGTTAGGTCATTTTCACTTTGGCTTCTCCTAGACCACCAAAGAATGTAAGAGAAATTGACAATGTAAAAAAGTTTGGAGTTTCTTCATGTCTTCCCAGTTCCTCACAGAGGGATGGTGGAAATCTCAACAACCTGCATAGAGTGAGGAGTCAGCCAGGCTAAAAGAGCCTAGAATTCAGGTTTCTCTGCCTTTTACACTTTTAGGCTAGGGGGCGCCTCATCAGCACTCAAATATTCATCCTGTGACTGTTTAAGGAAATTCTCGTGGTCTCAGTAGGTTCTTCTGCCTTCTATTCTTCATCAGTCCTCAATAGCTCTGTAGATGATGTGGTAAGGAGCAGAAGCAGATCATGTAAGCAAATGTCTTACACTTCAAAGGAACAGAAGTAATTGTCTAAAAAGACAGGGGAGCAAAGAGGACAATTAGACCTGGGTGCGAGGGGATTAATAACTTCCCATACAGAAGGCTTGTCTTCAGTAAAATCCAGGGCACGGTTAAGGTGAGTAGATAGAAGAATTTATGTAAGAAGTTGTTGAGGACACTGGAGAATTTTTCAATATAATTTATTTTATTTTTGTCATCGTTATTGTGAATATACACAGCGGAACATCCACCAATTCAACAGTTTCTACATGTACTATTCGGTGACATTGAACTGTACATTCTTTGAACTGTGCAATCATTCTCACCCTCCTTCTCCATTAACTCACTGCCCGTAAGTTTCCTATGTAATCTTTCAAGTTACTGTTGTCACGCTATAGACGGATCTTAAAACAGCACAAGGCTCAAGGCAGACATTCTTTACTAGTTAAGCTAAATTATTGTTTGGTTTTAAGAAGACTTCAGGGGATATTTTTGGTTCAAGGTTTAAAGATTATCTCACAGCAATAGTTTCAGAGGTTCTGAATTCCATTAGAATTTGAAGTTCTGTTCTGCATTTTCCTCCTTTTGATCAGGAATCTTCTACGGAATCTTCTATCAAATGTTCAGTAATGGTAGCTGGGCACCATCTGGTTCTTCTGATCTCATGGCAAAGGAGACAGTTATTCATGGAGGCAATTAGTTACGTATTCCATTTCCTTGTCCTATTCCTGACTCTCCTTCTTCCTATGTTGCTTCAGGCAAATAGAGGCCAATTATTGTACCTTGAATGGCTTACTGCAATTTTTTAAGACACAGGTACTATATGAAGAGCTAGGAGATTGAACAGAAGCCCTGGGCACATTATTAGGTTAATTAACTGGGATGTCCCATGAAACCATGACCCTAAACCTCCAAACCAAGGAACCAAATCCCACGAGGTGTTTGGTTGTACAGAAGCAACCACAACAGCTACTCTTTTTTGCCGTTGTTGTTGTTGTTGTAGTAAATATATCTATCACAAAACTTTTGTCAATTCGACTTCTTACAGGTGTACAACTGCAGAGTGTATTTCAGTCCCATCTTACAGATGAGGAATCTGAGAGTTGCCCAGGACCACACAGCTAGTCGATAAAGATTATTGTCTGACTACAGGACACTGGGAAATCTGCTCTATGTGGAAACCATAATTGGTTGTCTTTAAGAGTCTGGGGGTGCTGGAGTCAGACGACTTGAATTCAAATCTCTATACTCTTAGTTAGTGCTTGTATGACCTTGGGCACTTTGATGGCAATTCCAAAGGGTAGAGTGGGAGGGTGTGAAAAGTAAGGAAGGAGTGGAGGGCTATATAAGGTCAAGGAGATACCAATCATGAATAGAGATTGTAGCACAGTAGAAAGATGAACAAGTAGGTTTACACTTTGGCCACTGACTGAAGAAAAGAGTGCTAAGTGGCATTTTGTATGTGGTCTCAAGAGTGTCTTTAAGAAGGGTGGTCACTGGGTCTAATAGCTAGAGGACACAGTGCTTAATCCTGGGATTATGTCTGTTCCCACACCTATGGTCTAAGTGCATAGAACGGTCATATAAGGGAAAAAAAAAAAAAAAAAAAAAACATGGACCAAAGGAAATAGACACAATTGAGAAGAAGAAGGAAATCAGGGAATGATTTTAGGAATTTATATCACAAGATCGGAGGACACACCGAAGACATTTCTGAAAACAAAGCTCTGGCCCTTATGCAACCATCTATATTAGAACAGGTTGCTTTTACTAGGATTTTCCACAAAGCAGTCCATATTTTACTCAGATTTTAAAAGCACAGTTAACATCAAACTCTTCTATTTTTCTTACTTCCAATGGACAAAAACCTCAACTTACTGCTTAGCAATATGAAGAGTGTGATATTTAATTTCATAGTAAATGGACTTTCTATTTTCCGATAGTATTCTGTTCCATTTTGTACGGTTTTCCTACTAAAGACATTGTAAAGCCATCTTGCAGCTTTTTTTCAAAGATAGGCATGAAATACGCTTCTTATATGTTGTACACACTTGGGATGGCGTCATGCTGAGGGATGGGGTTTCCTGCTTCACACGATCGGTGTTAAAATTGCCCTTCAGAATACGCAGCTGTTCTGCTTCAGCAACTTTGCCATAATACTAGACGCTAGTCATGACAATGACTTTCACAAATAAGAAATATCTCTGCACACTACAGATTGAGTCATTGGAATACCGCCAGCTAGAAGTTTTTGTCAGTCAGCATCTTCGCGCATGTAAAGAATAATTAGAGTAACTATAATTAATTGATATTTGTATTGGCTTTTGGAGTTTCTGAGTGCTACTACATCTTTTATTTGATCTTCAGAAAACTTTTTAAGTTGGGGGGTTATTTTATTAGTGGAGTCCTTATGTGGTACACATGGTTAACATACTCAGCTGCGAACTAAAATCTTGGAGGTTTGAGTCCACTCAGAGGCATCTCAGAAGAAAGACCTGGCAACCTGCTTTCGAAAAATCAGCCACTGAAAACCTTGTGGAGCTACCCGGACACACATGGAGTCACCATGAGTTGGAGCCAACTTGACGGCAACTGGTTATTTTATTGGTTTCAGAGCAATCTGAGTCACCAAGTTCAAATGACTTGCTCTATGTCACGCTGCTGGAGAGTTGTGGAGTGGGGATGCCAATTCACCTTTTAAATCTCGACTTCTTTCCTTTTGCACAGTTCCTTTTGGAGTATTGCAGAGATTTAATTGAGCATACTTTTAGAGTTAAGTGTATTTTTTTGAAATTGCTTTGCTATGATGTTACGGATAGCCAAAACTAAACCCATTGCCCTCGAGTCAATTCCAGCTCATAGAGACCCTATAGGACAGAGTAGAACTGCCCCTCAGGGTTTCCAAGGAGTGTCTGGTGGGTTAGAACTGCCGACCTTTTGGTTAGTAGCCAAGCTCTTAACCACTGTGCCACCAGGGCTTCAGATGATGAATAGTAACTATTAAACCAAAATATTTACTTACCTATTCTTTACCCTGCCAAGTAACAAAACATTTTTTCTGTCATTATGTATAAGATTTCCAGTCACTTTTGTGATAGAAAAGTCACTAGCATGTCAGGCTGTTTTGGGCAAGCAAGTGGCCTTTGGATATTTCTTCTTGCCTAAGTGCTGAAAAAAAAAAAGAGACAGTTTGACTGCTTATGGAAATTATGTATCTGAAGCAAGGAAGTTACACAGCATCTTAAGTGAATCGATGTCCTCATTAATATATGGGGACAGGTTCAACCTTCTTATTGATCTAGCAAGGACTTTTATTCTCTTCATATTTAGAAGGAAAAAGGCATTAGCACCTGGCTGCCTTCAGTAAATTTCCTGATCAAAAGTAATTTAGTCATTTAAAGATGGACTGGGTGAACAACAAAAAAAATTACATGCACTTAAACACACACACACAATACAAACTAACATTTCCACACACATTATCTCCCACACATCATCCTTCACAGCACGTACAATCTCCACAAATATATGTCCAATATGATATACCATCATCCCCCATGTTTACACGGACATACCTAGACACAGACAGACCGATATATACACCTCCCTACGCACCTCAGCATAAAGAAAACAACAATCCTCACAACTGGACCAATGAGCAACATCATGATAAATGGAGAAAAGATTGAAGTTGTCAAGGATTTCATTTTACTTGGATCCACAATCAACACCCATGGAAGCAGCAGTCAAAAAATCAAAAGACACATTGCATTGGGCAAATGCGCAGCAAAAGACCTCTTTAAAGTGTTAAAAAGCAAAGATATCACTTTAAGGACTAAGGTGTATCTGACCCAAACCAGGGTGTTTTTAATAGCCTCATATGCATGTGAAAGCTGGACATTGAATAAAGAAGACTGAAGAATTGATGCCTTTGAATTATGGTGTTGGTGAAGAATATTGAATATACCACGGGCTGTGGAAAGAAGGAACAAATCTGTCCTGGAGGAAGTACAGTCAGAATGCTCCTTAGAAGCAAGGATGGTGAGACTACCTTTCACATACTTTGGACATGTTCTCAGGAGGGAGCAGTCCCTGGAGAAGAACATTGCGCTTAGTAAAGCAGAGGGTCAGTGAAAAGGGAAAGACTGTCATTGAGATGGATTGACACAGTGGCTGCAACAATGGACTCAAGCATAACAACGTCCATGAGAATGGTGCAGGACAGGGCAGAGTTTTGTTCTGTTGTACATAGGGTCGTTATGAGTCGGAACCAACAACAACATGCAAACATATTTTAAACACATCTGTATACAGAACCCCTAACACTCACCCACTTCCATGTGTTAACACTGTTGTACAATCCTCAGGATAGATGTCTCAGCAATTCCCACACACGTATCACAACCACTCACACACAACATATACAGCTGACCTGCTGCTCTCGTCTTCCTCCCCTGTACACTGATATATAAAAAAACAAAACAAAACAAAAAAAACACTGCTTTTAATTCCTGTGTCTATACAATTATTCTCTGCCTAAAAGCTGCTGAAGCTTGTTAATGTATTTCAGAGAGCTAATTTTCTATTTTGCGAGCACAAATCTCACTTGATCCTTGCTAATCTAGAGGATGCTGCTATCAGGGATGAAAAAAAAAATCCTAAATAAATGACTCTCCTCCACTTTTCGTTCATGAGGTTAGTCTCTGTTCCTAAATAAACAGATTAAGTGGAGGAGTTTAGAAGAGTCTAGAAAGGAGAATGGGGACACTTAAAAGGTATTTTTCTTCTTTGTGTTGTGTACCTGGAAGCAAAATGCTTCTCCAGGTAAGCTCTTTATTGAAAAGGGCTGGGTACTCCCAGGTCTATTTTCAGCTTTGGTTGATGGGTGAAGTCCTTGAAGATTTCCATCTCTTCTTGGAGGCCTAGCAAAGTACTCACAAGCATGATTTATTTGGGATATGGCAGTTTTTTAGTGTAATAGTTCCTCGGATTGTGTAGTCCTTCGACTCTGCCAAAAAATGGATTCTTCAAGTCTGATTTTAATTGATAACCTGCTCGCTCTACAAATATTGAAAATCTCCTGGTTGAATCCGTGCTTACGAAAGACTTTGATAAATGTCTCAAGGGGCCCTGCCGTGGAAGCTTAGAGACTAATGCAGGAAATAGGCCAGGCATACTTCAGAATAAGTAGCCAACAAAGATATAGACGTCACTGAGGAAGACTGAATACTGGCTTATATCTACAGCAAGAATGAACAAATGTTTGATTTTTATTGTCTTTACGCTTTTATTGTCAAGGCCTAGTATCATTATAACACTTTTAATGACAGCTTCTCTGATACTCGGAAACCCTGGTGGAGTAATGGTTAAGACCTACAGCTGCTAACCTAAAGGTCGGCAGTTCGAATCCACCAGGCACTCCTTGGAAACTCTATGGGGCAGCTCTACTCTGTCCTATAGGATCGCTACGAGTTGGAATAGACTCGAAGGCAAAGGTGCCTCTGATTCTCAGCAAGAACTACTCTCCCCACCCCACTCCTAGCCCACTTTGCATCTTTTTTATGCACGTGTCAGGAGTTTTTAGACTAGTCAGTAAGTTCCCTGAGTTTGGGGCGTCAGATGTTTGTCCACATCATCCCAGTACTTGGCATTGTTGTTGTTAGTTGCCCTCAAGTAGGCACCAGCTCATGGCAATCTCGTGTCTAACATAACTAAATGTTGCCTGGACCTGTGTCATCTTCACGATCATTGGTATGTTTGAATGCATTGTTGTGTCAATTCATCTCATTGATGGTTTTCCTCATTTTTGATGATCCTGTAAGTTACCAGATGCGATGTTCTTTTCTGGTGATTGGTCTTTCCTGATGACGTGTCCAAGGTTAGTGAGTCGAAGTCTTACCATCCTCACTTCTAAGGAGCATTCTGGTTGTATTTCTTCTAAGAGTGCTTGGCAAATCATGGATATTTACAGCAGTTATTAAATAAGTTAATTTTACTTTGTATTGTAACTATTTACTCATATCTCACCCTTTATATTGCAAGTCCCTAGACGGAATCTTTTATTTATCTTTGTATTCTGTAAACACTTAGCACAGAGTCTTAAATAAGATAGGTATTGGGAAAAAAAAGTGAACTAAGTAAATATTAAATAAATATGCCTTTGAATATGGGATGACTATTTTAAGTCCTTATGCTTTTATTAAAATTATTAGTACCTATTTTTTATATGTAAGTGAGGAAACTCTGAAGGCATATTGATTAAAAGCTACAGCTGCCCACCAAAGGGTCAGCAGTTCGAATCTGCCAGGTGCTCCTTGGAAACCTTATGGGGCAGTTCTACTCTGTCTTACAGGGTCGTCATGAGTAGGAATTGACTCAACCGCAATGGATTTGGTTTTTTGTTTTATATGTGAGTGAAAACAAAGCTTGCATTTCCACATGTGTATGTGACCATCTCAGCCTGCATTTCTTGGTTAAGGCTCATACAGAGCCACTCATTTATCTGCTGATACTTGCACTTGGCCCAACAAATGACTACTTGTAGGTGTAGGTGTAAATAGACTTTAAAAGTTGAAACTTCCTGTTGTTCTGGGCAATGTAAGATGTCCTAACAATTTGTGCCTCATTTTTATAGGTGTCTGAAGGATTGGAGTGACTACAGAAGGGAATGAAAGGTGATAACTTGTGATGCTTCCTGAAGAACGTGTGCTTGAATTCAATTTTACAAGAGGCTAGCAACATGGCTTTTATAAATGGGCATGTTAAGTTAGAAAAAAAAAATTGGTGTCACCTAATTGTACATGTGAATAATATTGAATTGCCAAATGTGTTTATATATATATATTTACAACAATTAAAAAGAAAAGAAATATAGAATTAAGGTTGTATTCATTTATTTCATCACTTAAGAACTGTTCATCAACTCTTCCTGTGTACTAGGTATGGAGGAAACAAAGGTAGAAAGGATGTGTTTCTTGTTCTCAAGAGCTTATGATTTAATAGGGGAGACAGACGTGCAAACAAAGATGTAGAATATAATACAAGCAGAGTTACCACACACATGTACACATGGCTCGAGAAGGTACTATGTATTGAATTGTGTCCCCTCAAAATGTGTGTCGTAAGTCCTAACCCCTATACCTGAGGCTGTAATCCCATTTGGGAATAGAGTTTTCTGTGTTATGTTAATGAGGCCATATTAGTGGAGGGTGTGTCTTAAAGCCAATCACTTTTGAGATATAAAAGAACAAATTAGGCACAGAAGCAAGCAAGCATGAATGGGGACACATAGATGCCACATGGAGATATAAATTTCTGTTCAATTAAAGCCACCTACTTGTGGCATTTTTGTTCCAGCGGCTCCCAGAAAAAAGGATACTTGAAAAATGAGTCAGATTTTGCCAGGCAGTTTTTGGCAAAGGGAATACCAGGTGCAGGTGTGTGGAGGGCTCAGACTCATGTGATGTTTTGGGAATGGAAGGCACATGAATGCGAGAGAACAGAGATGCAGTTGGAAAGATGAGCAGGAGCCTGGTCACGGATAATCTTAGGATTGGGATTCTAACATTAGGCAAATGGGGGACGGGGGGTGTGGATATTTAAGGATCTTAATTTTTTTTTTTTTTTTTTTAATCAGAAGAGCTACATGGTCATATTCTGTTACAGAAGTTCAGTCCGATGGCAATGTGGATCATGAAAACCCGATGCAGGAGATTAAGAACCTGATGTGAAATGAAGAGTGCCAGAGCTGAGGCCGCGATGGTGGGGACGGAGACTGATTCAGGACATATGCTGACAGGAGTGGTGGCTAAATCTAGGCGATTAGTAAGGAGATGGAGATGGCAGATAATACCCAGGCTGTTCATATGGGTGGAGCCCTGGTGGTGCAGTGGTTAAAAGCTACAGCTGCTAACCAGAAGGTCAGCAGTTTGAATCCACCAGCTGCTCCTTGGAAACCCTATGGGGAAGCCCTACTCTGTTCTAGAGGGTTGCTATGAGTTGGAATCAAGGGGACAGCAATGGGTTGGTTTGTTTGTTTTTCACATGGGTAGGTGGTGGTAGCATTCCCCGAGACAGGGCCTATGGAGAAGAAAGGAATTCTGATAAGGAAGGTGGAGTGGGCAGAAGGTGCTGGCTTTCTGACTTGCTTAGTTGGAGGTGGCAGTGATTTAGTTTGATGGAAAGATCTGGTAGATAGCCTGGAATTAGCAGAGGGGTCTGTGTCGGAGATGTGAATTTAGGGGTCAGCAGACAGTAGCAACAGTTGAGACCAAGGGAGAAAATATGATTTCCTGCAGCGAAGGCACAGCATGAGAAGAGGAAGTACAGACGAATCTTGGAATCTATCAACATATAAGGGGAGAAAAAGGGACCCTGAGAAAGATGATTCCAGAAAGACAAAGGAGAGGTGTCATAGAATCCAAGAAAGGATAGAGTATAGTGAGAGAGAAAGAGAGAAATCAGTGGGATCAAAGGCTTAGTTCAGTGCTGAAAAATGCATCGGACTTTTCAAGTAAACTCATTGGTTATGTTTATATGCACATAGAGAAAGGTGCGGGAGAAAAGCTATTTGACCTTTGCTACTTCACAGGCATGGGAGAACAAAATGAGGAGGAAGAGATCATTGATTTTTTCCTTTAAAGTCTATGAGCTGTTTAACATGTATAACAGGCAACTATTATTTTTGGGGTAAAAAAAGAAATCATTGGTTGACTTTTGGTTTAATTAGGGTTGATGTGTTTAATGATACTCCACCCCAAAATATTATGGAGATGACCAAAGGAATGTAAAAATGGTTAGAAAAGTTATGATCAACCCTGGAAAACAATGAAGGTAGTCGACCGAAATGTAGCAGAGTATTTTCAAGATATGATGCAGTTGGGATGGAACCTAAGAACAGAAGAGACCGCACCTAGAAAACAAATGGACAGGATTTGCCCTCAGAGCCCTGAAAAATATGTGAGCTTGGAGTGGCAAGGACTGGACCTAAGGCAGTTGTTGATGGGTGGATGGGGAGCCGGGGACTTCAGTGCTGAGAATGCCAAAGGAGTCAAGAGACTGTGTTTAAATACGGCCTAAGGCAGATTATTTTTTTTTTTTCCTGGCATGAAAATATTTGAACAAGGACCAAATCACACAATTTATGATAGAACCTATGTTAGATATCAATTGTGGGCAACCGCTCAGGGATGTGTGGGTGAAGATGTGAATTTCAGCACTGAAAAACAAAAAAACAACAAAAAATTGACCTTAGTAGGGTCAGGAGGAATGGGAGGTGATGCAGTCTGGAGAACAAATTTTGTAGCAAAGGAGAGAATGGTAAGCAGCTGCTAAATGGGAGGCTGAGTTAAGATTTGCATGTTTTATTTTTAAAGGTACAGGAGAACCGAACATGTTATTGATGGAGGGAGAGAAGAAATGGAGAAAGAGGTTGGCAGTACCAGAGAGAAAGAGGGTAATTGATGGAGTGGAATTCTCAAAGAAACTTAGGAGGCCATGGGATCCAGAGTAGAGCTGCTATCTGCTGGTAGGATGAGTCAACCTATGTTTTTATTTTGTTTTGCTTTTCTCTTTTTAATTCAAAAGCACTGTGTTACAAATATGGTATTCTGTGATCCATAGGTAGGGTGATGATTTAATGTATCTGTCAAAGCAAGACCCTTTTGAGAATGAAATGAGCTACTAATAATAATTACAACAAAGAATTGAGAGTGCTTCAGGCTAACCAGGGCTGTAGCCACCTTCACCACAGGAATAGGAGTGACCTGATACTGACTTTCATGCTCAATGCATATGGCCTCTTCAGACAGAGGGACAGTATCTCCTGGAATCATCCTGACACGCACAAGTAATGGCATGGAATTTACAAACATCAAGCTTGCCCTGGAATTCCTGGGTGGTGCAAATGGTTGATGTGCTCAGCTGCTAACCAAAAGGTTGGAGGTTTGAGCCTCCTCAGAAGAAAGGCCTGGCAACCTACTTCCAAAAAATCAGCCAATGGAAACCTTAGGGAGCACAGTTCTACCCTCACATATGCGAGGTTGCCTTGCGTTGGAGTCAGCTTGATGGTAACGGGTGTTTAAGGCTTGCAGCCAACCTGTAGTTTTTCTTCCTGTTTCCTTGTTTCATGTTCATTCCTGCTGTTTGGTGTGGATGAAAACCTCCACCTTGACCTTGGACAGCTGGATAAATTCCATGTAGGGGTATCTCTTGAAATGACAAATTACTTTCTTCTCTGAACTAAAATATGATCCTTTCTCTGACAAATGTAGCCCACCAGCTCCCACCTATCTGAAATTGAAAAAGAAGGGACATCAGATTTTTCCCAAAGTCCTTCTGAAAAGAATCATAGAGATGGACTTTCTGTGTGTGTGAAACCTAATGACAGTACCTAATAACTTCAGTATATTCCATCAAATGGTTTGCAGAGTAAGGCCGTTGTCATTGATTTTTGCTTGTTATGGTTCTCAAAGGAACAGAGTTGGACCTGGAATATTCATGTGTCCTGTATTACTGCTCTCTTTCAGGCTGCAGGAAGAACAAGGCTGCTGACTCTTTGGAGATTAAATAAGGCAAAAGAATTTTATTTCCATGTAGGAGGAAAACAAAACAAAACAAAACAAACCCATGTTGTCCTATGTTCAGTGTCTAGGTCCAGATATGAAGCAAAGACACTTTAAATGGCTTGATATTGATATTGCCTTCCTAGACTGGCTCAACAACCATTTCAAAAAGTGTTTAGGAGGCCGTTTCTGTCCTCTACGTTTTGCTGAGTACTAGGAGAAAGGCAGGAGAGATTTACAGCTTTGTCTCTGAACTCTGAAGCTTTCATTTCAGGTTCTAGAGAGAAGACACAGAAAAAACTAAGAATTGGTGTGTATTAAAGGCTAAAGTAATCTGGGCTCTAGAAAATTTAGACAAGTGTCTTTGATATACCGTTGAGTCAATTTTTTACTCATAGTGACCCTATAGGACAGACTAGAACTGCCCCATAGTGTTTCTAAGGAGTAGCGGGTGGATTCAAACAGCCAACCTTTTGGTTAGCAGCCAAGCTCTTAAGCTCTGTGGCACCAGGTATAGGTGGTAGTAAAGGGCCATAAACAAAACAAAACATAACAAAACAAAACCAAGTCGCTGTCAAATCAACCATGACTCGTGGCAACCCCACGTGCGTCAGGGTAGAACTGTGATCCACAGGATTTTCAATGGTTGAATTTTTGGAAGTAGATGGTCAGGACTTTCTTTCAGGATACCTCTGGGTGGACTCAAACCTCCAAACTTTTGGTTATCAGCCAAGCTCCTTAACTGTTTGCACTACCCAAGGACTCTGCCATTCCCTGCCCACCTCGCCCCCAGATTTGGGTAGAGTTAGAGGCGGCCAGAAGCTTATCTATCAGTGTTATTTACCATGTGGTTTCACTATTCTAATCAGGGGGGATACAACAATCAACCAAAGATCTCTGCCCTCACTGACCTAGGGGGAAAGGTCAGACAAGAAACAATAAATAAATAAATTATATTTATGTTAGTAAATGGTAAGGGCGATAGATAGGGTCAAGAAGCAATGTGTCATTCAAACTGTGATACTTCTGGAAGTGAAAGGAGGCACCATTAATAATTACACTGAAACAATGGGTATCAACCAGGGCTGTCCCGGGCAAACAGGACTGCCAGGTCACACTAGCCATGGGAAAGGAAAAGAGCAGGGTGAGGAGGGTGTGGAATGTGGGGTGGGCAGGAAATCTTTTGCAATTTTTAATACAGTGGTCATGGTAGACCTCATGGAGGGGTGACACCTCATCTTCCTGAGCCTCCATTTCCTAATCTGTTTCAGAAATAATTTCCAAGGTTGCACTCTGTTCTGACAGTCCACAGTCAATGATCCAGGGCCAATGGGGCACTCGTCTCTGTCTGATGTGAGAACAGAGAAAGGAAGGTTCTTGGGATTGCTGAGGGGCCAGCAGAGGGGTCCAATAATTGCGTTTGGGGATCACACACTGCAATCTTCTAGTCTCTGAATCCCCTTCCCAGGTACTTTCTTGGATTTGCACAGGTGGAAACTGTTCTCTGGTCCCAGGCAGCCTGTTCTCTGACTCAGGGATTCCTGTATGGGTCACACTCCTGAAGGACAGGGTGTTGCCTGCCCCACTGGCAATCACTCATCTCGGTGTGACCTGTTTGTTCTTGTCATGATGGTGTATAAAGCCGTCTTTAAAAAGAGTGTTGAGAAAATAGCAGAATGGTTGACAAAATGTTTCAGGAGTTTGGAGGCTGTTATGATTTTGTGAGAAGAGGGTGTTAGGTTTTTCTTTTTAAATAATATTGTGTTTTCAGTGAAAGTTTACACAGCAAATTAGTTGACACTCTGAAAATTTCTATACAAATTGTTTAGTGGCATTAATTTTATTTTTCACAATGAGTCAACATTCTCTTTAATGGCGCTCTGGTTGTTCCATTTCCAGTGCTCTAGTTTCCCTGTCCCCTTATCTTCTCATCTTTGCTTTAGAGTCATTGTTGACCTTTTGGTCTCCTATAAATTTTTTTTAATGGAGCACTGCACTCGTGGGTAATATCCTTTATTTTATTTCACTGAAAGATGACCTCAGAGGATAGTTTTGGTTCAAGGTTTAAAGTGTATTTCAGGGCCATAGTCTCAGGGAGTCCTCTAGTCTCAACTGGTCTAGGAAGTGTGGACTTTTTAAGAGCTTCCTGTCTGTTCCATGTTTTTCTTCCATTCTATCAGAGTCTGTCTATTGTGGGCCTGATCAGAATGGTTGGCACTGGTAGCAGGGTGCCACCTAATTCTCCTAGTCTTATGGTAGATGAGACTATGGCTCGTGTAGGCTAATAGTCCTGTAGACGACTTTCTTCCCTGAGACTTGATTTCCTTTTTTCTTTTGCTCCTGATGAGTAGAGACCAATAGTTGTATATTAGCTACTTACAAGCTTTTAAGACCCCAGATGCTACTCACCTCACTAGGATGTGGAATATTAGCTTTATGAACTATATTATGCCAATTGACTGAGTTGTCCCACAAGGCTAAGGTCCTAAGTCTTCAAACAAAGAAAACCAATCTCACAAGGTATTTGGTTATGTCTGATAAATACCTGTAACTGTGTCCTCTACGAATGTATATGTGTGCATACACATATCTGTCCATAAATGAACATACAGATACTTTGAGGAATTAGGTTTTGAACATAATAAAATAGAAATGAGACAAAGACATTGGGTGAGAATGTCTAGTGGCATATGATATGTGAGTACAAGGAGATAATTTTTTTTGCTTCATAATTTTATATAATACAATACATGATAACCATCTACTGATATGACATCTTGATTCAAAATAAGATTTTTCTGACTCAATTTTATGCCAATTAATTTATTAAGCAATCAAAATTAATATTTCTAGCAATTTCATTTTTAATTGATACAATCGAAAGTAATGTCAGTCACTCTTTTTTAGTATATTGTGCTTTAGGTGAAAGTTTAGAGTGCAAATTAGTTTCTCATTCAAAAATTTATACGCACATTGTTTTGCAACAGTGGTTGCAGCCTCTGAAATATGTCAGCTCTTTCTCCTTTTCCACCTCTGGTTCCCCAATTCCATTTGTTCAGTTTTCCTGTCCCTTCCTGCCTTCTCGTCTTTGCTTTTGGACGGGTGTTGCCTATTTGGCCTCATATACTTGATGGAACTAAGAAGCACATTCCTCATTTGTGTTTTTGTTTGTTTTATAGGCCTGTCTAATTTCTGGCTGAAAGGTGGACTTTGGGGGTGGCTTCAGTTCAGAGTTAGCAGTGTGTCCGAGGCCATAGTCTTGGGGCTCCCTCCAGTCTCTATCAGACCAATAACTCTGGTCTTTATTTGTGAATTTGAATTCTGTTCTACATTTTTCTCCTGCTCTGTTTGGTATCCTCTACTGTGATCCCTACCGGAGCAGTTGGTGGTGACAGTCGGGCACCATCTAGTTCTTCTGGGCTCAGGCTTGTGGAAGCTGTGCTTCATGTGGTCCATTAGTCCTCTGGACTGATCTTTCCCTTGTGTCTTTTGTTTTCTTCATTCTACTTTGCTCCAGATGGAATGGGACCGATGGATGTCTCTTAGATGGATACTCACAAGCTTTTAAGACCCCAAGTGCTACTCACCAGAGTAGAATGTAGAACATTTTCTTTATGCACTATGTTATGTACATTGACCTAGATGTCCCCTGAGATTGTGGTCTCCAAACCTTGGTCCCAGTAACTTGGTACCACAAAATTTTGAATTTGTCTAGCGAGCTTCTATGATTTTGCTGTGGTCAAGTTGTGTTGACTTTCTCTATATTGTGTGTTGTCTTTCCCTTCACCAAAGTTAACACTTGTCTACTATCTGGTTAGTAATTTCCCCTTCCCACCCCTCCCCTCCCTTGTAACCGTTAAAGATTCTTTTTTTCTGTGTGTAAACCTTTTCTTAAGATTTCATAATAGTGGTCTCATACAATATTTGTCCTTTTGTGATTGATTTATTTCACTCATTATAATGCCCTCCAGATTTATCCATGTTCTGAGATGTTTCACGGATTCGTCATTGTTCTTTATCCTGGAATAGTATTCCATTGAGTGTATATACCATAATTTGTTTATCCATTCATCTGTTGATGGGCACTTAGGTTGCTTCCATCTTTTTGCTACTGTGAATAATGCTGCAATGAACGTGGACATGTATATGTCTATTCATGTGATGGCTCTTACTTCCTAGTAGTGGAATTCCTGGATTGTGTGGTATTTCTATTTCTAGCTTTTTAAGGTGGTGCCATATTGTTTTCCATAGTGTTTGTACCATTTTATATTCAGTCTCCCCACAGCCTATCCAATGTTTGTTATTTTCTGTTTTTTTGATTTGTGGGGGTAATGTTGAGGTGAGATGATGTTTCATGACATCAGTCATTCTTGGCAAATTCAAGATTACAAATAATTTTTGATAATTTTTAATTTTGAGCAGGATCTCTCTGCTGATGCAGCTGTTACTAGAGCTGTTAAAACTATTTTATAGGTTGTGATAGCATTAGCGTAGATTTCTGGTAAATAATTTCAAAATATTAATTAGTACATGTAAATCTGAAGGTTCTTGCAAAACAGTTCTGAAAAGATTGAACTCTTCGTACCAACCAGTTTAAATATGAAGTTAATTTCTTAATTTTTTTTTTTTATCTTAATGTTCTCTCTAATATTTCCTATAACTTGTGGAAGCTGTAGAAGTAACTGAAAGTGGCTTTATGTTTTGTCTATAATTCAAACTACCTATTTATGCATTTTGTTGCTGCATCTTCATTACAAGGAAAATTAATTTTAAAATTGTCTTTCTCATTAATAATTGGTTCATCCAAAACTTCCTATGGTGTCCTTTTTTTCAAATATAACTTTTAAGCTTAATTTCTAAGTCTGTAGATACTTTCTTTGCAATGTTGCCGCAGTTCGCAAAACCAGAGATTCTAAAATCTTTGAATAATTCTCAAAACTCCCTGATACACTATATTGCAATGTCCATGTATACGTTTTTATTTGGTAATAATTTACTGACAAAATTTATGGTCTGAGCACCTGTGGTACCTGTAATATTTGTGTAGATGTTGCAGGGGTGGGCTCTGGGGATGGAAGGGCAATCCTGCCTCCCACCTCAGGTCTTTCCTCTCTTTCAAAGCTGTTGCGACTGCTACCACCATTGTGGCTTCTGCTTCTGATGTCACCATTGCCACTTCCAATCTGAGCCCATGTCCCAGTCTATTCACCCCCTCAGGGCCCCATGGTGCCTCAGACTGTCTGAGGTGTATATACGTATGCCAGGTGGCCAGGCCTACTGCTTTTCCTGCCTCCATGTTACAGAAGATGTAATTGAGGCATGGAGAATACAGGTGGCCAGTCTTAATTTAAAAAGTTAGTGGCAGGAGATAAGGACTTGATCACTGTTTCCTGATGAACTCTTATTCCACATTTTTTCCCCCTACAAACAATACTGTGTCAGAAAATTCATAAGGACTTTGACTTTCTTGCTAAGCTAATCTTAGCCAACCAAGACAGATGACAGTTTTGCACAGCTGTTTGGTTTTAGAACTGATGTAAACTGTCTCTGTGGTTGGGTTTATTTCCTAATGGAATTGCTTAGTCAAAGGATATGAGGTTATCAAATGTTTTACCACCCCATAACATCAATCACCTTTTTTCCAGCTTCCTATAGAAGATTTCTTGCCATTTTTCCAGGCTTGTCTAACATCTTCTCATAATTTTTCTGGTATCCTAAAACTGTTTTCTCACCATTTTTTCTAGGCCCCTATAACAATTTCTTGTTGCCTGCCTCCTGGTCCTAAAACCAATTTCATATATTTCAGATTATTGTCATTTCAGTACCTCATTTTCAGTATTAACTTCTTTTCCTGTTATCTATTGCCTCAATAATGGTACATAACAAACACTCACAATACCTCAGAGGCGTGTAACAATGAACATTTATATAACTCTTGGGGCTAGTTGATCTTAACTGGGTTCAGCTAATCTTAGTTGGACTCACATGTGTCTTTATCAGCTACAGGTCTACAAGGTGGACCTGCTGATCTTGGATGGGTTGCCCACGTATCTGGATGTTGCGTGGCTGTTGGCTAATCAAGGATGGCCTTGACTGGGACAACTGGGCAATGCGGCTCTACTCTGTGTGTCTCAACTTCCAGTAGGCTATGCTGTCATGTGACAGCAGAAGGCAAGCACAGAAATAAAAAAATGCGACACTTTTCCAATTTCCTATGTGTATCATGACTGCTAACTTCCTATTGGCCAAAGTAGGCCACATTGCTAGCCCAGATTCCAAAGACAGGGAATGCCTGTTCTCAGTGCTTTTGGGTATATACCTAGGAGTGGAATTGCTGAATCATAGGATAATTTTGTGTTTGAATTTTTGAGGAATTTAAACTTTTTTTTTAATAATTTTAATTGTGCTTTAAGTGAAAGTTTACAAATCAAGTCAGTCTGTCACATATAAGCTTATATACACCTTGCTCCATACTCCCACTTACTCTCCCCCTAATGAGTCAGCCCGCTCCCTCCTTCCAGTCTCTCCTTTCGTGACAATTTTGCCAGGTTCTAATCCTCTCTACCCTCCTATCTCCCCTCCAGACAGGAGATGCCAACACAGTCTCAAGTGTCCACCTGATACAAGCAGCTCACTCTTCGTCAGCATCTCTCTCTAACCCATTGTCCAGTCCCTTCCATGTCTGATGAGTTGTCTTCGGGAATGGTTCCTGTCCTGGGCCAACAGAAGGTTTGGGGACCATGGCTGCCGGGATTCCTCTAGTCTCAGTCAGACCATTAAGTCTGGTCTTTTTATGAGAATTTGGGGTTTGCATCCCACTGTTCTCCTGCTCCCTCAGGGGTTCTCTGTTGTGCTCCCTGTCAGGGCAGTCATTGGTTGTGGCTGGGCACCATCTAGTTCTTCTGGTCTCAGGATGATGTAAGTCTCTGGTTCATGTGGCCCTTTCTGTCTCTTGGGCTCATAGTTATCATGTGACCTTGGTGTTCTTCATTCTCCTTTGATCCAGATGGGTTGAGACCAATTGATGCATCTTAGATGGCCGCTTGTTAGTGTTTAAGACCCCAGATGTCACAGTTCAAAGTGGGATGCAGAATGTTTTCATAATAGAATTATTTTGCCAATTGACTTAGAAGTCCCCTTAAGCCATAGACCCCAAACCCCCGCCCTTGCTCCGCTGACCTTTGAAGCATTCATTTTATCCCAGCAACTTCTTTGCTTTTGGTCCAGTCCAGTTGAGCTGACCTTCCATGTATTGAGTATTGTCCTTCCCTTCACCTAAAGTAGTTCTTATCTACTAACTAATCAGTAAATAACCCTCTCCCACCCTCCCTCCCTCCCCCCTCTCGTAACCACAAAAGTATGTGTTCTTCTCAGTTTATACTATTTCTCAAGATCTTATAATAGTGGTCTTATACAATATTTGTACTTTTGCCTCTAATTTCACTCAGCATAATGCCTTCCAGGGAGGAACCTAAACTTTTTGATGCCCCTCAGTTACATTAAGGTAATTCTGTTTATCCTTTTTGAGGAACTTTATTTTAATCAAACACGAATGTTCACAGCAACACTATTCCCAATAGCCAAAAGAGTAGATTATGGAGTTACACTGCCTAGGTATATTTCATAGCTGTGTTACTTCAGGCAAATTACTTAACCTTTTCGTGCCTCAGTTTTCTCACCTGTAAAGTGGGAATAAGAGTACTTAAGACTTAATGTTATAAGAAGGACTGTTTGAAATTATACATAAACATGTCTTAGCATAATATGTGGCACTATAGTGCTCAATAAAAATTGAGTATTATCATGATTCCTGTTTTACATTTTCAAATACTGAGACTCGAACATGTTGAGTTTCTTGTGTGAGGTCATACAGCAAATAAGGTGGGGCACTGGCTTTGAATGTAGGTCTGATTACAAAATCTTGGCACACTTTCCAGCACAGGCAAGTCATCACCAGTCAAACAGCTCCAGGAACTGGCTATGTTCAACCTGGGAATATAAGGTTTAAGGGGAACCTGATTATCTTCTTATATCTGAAAGAATAGCTGGTGATAGAATGTATAGACATATTCTGTTGGGGGCATATTAGTTTCAGGATGCCATTCATAAGGTGCAGGGAGACTTTCCTACTTATCCTGTTCCTTTTGTGAAGACTACTTCCTAACATGAGTTAGTTGTGTTCAACAAAGACATAAATGATTTGTCTTTCAGGAGTGAGATTGAAGGGAGCTCAATGGGGGTTGGGGAAGAGCACTCCAGGGAGAAATTCTCAGTGGCTTGCTGTGAGTGTTAGTTGGGTACCAGATGACAGTTGATTAAAGTCAGCCCTAGTGGATTCATTCACATAACAATCAACATATATTGAGTGCTGCCTAATCTTAGGTGTTGTTCCGGATGCTGAGATTGACCATTGGACAAAATCGATGAGAGTTGTCATGGAGAGGAGAGAAAGCGTTACGATGGGAGAGATTGCAAACCCTAACAGTTCACAACTTAAGTAAGAAATGCAACTCAGCTTGCAGTTCCACTACAGCAGATATTGCCAAACTTTTCTTCACAAAGTCACGTGGCCAATGCCACTCATATGGGGGACTTTCCCGTATATATCTTGGTTTTGTCTTGCCTGCTTATTGGCGTGTTTCTTATAACTTCGTTTTGCTCCCACTCAAAAAAAAAAAAAAAAAAACTTATCAAAAGAAAGTAACTAAGGATTATGATATTATATAGGGCTAACTTTCAATTTGCAGCATATAAAAACAGCTAATCATATAAAAACTTTAGCTATACTTGTGAACTATCCCACTCCTGGTCATGAAATACCAATTTGTTTCTTGACTGGTAAACACAATGTTTGGAAAACGTTGGTTGATAAAATAAAGTCCAAATTCATTAACATTCATTAATGCAAGACCCTCCATGGTGTCTTCTCTGCTTACCTCTCCCCCACATCTCATTCCTGGCCTATCCCTGAACTATGTTGTAGAAGCAACATGGCACACATCATCCTATTTCTAGCGTAAGTGCATGTTTTCACACCTGCTGCCTATCTGGAATGACCTCCTTTCCTCCCTCCTCCTCCTCCTTGGAAACCCTGGTGGTGAAGTGGTTAAGCGCTACAGTTGCTAACCAAAAAGTCAGCAGTTTGAATCCACAAGGCGCTCCTCGGATACTCTATGGAGCACTTCTACTTTGTCCTATAGGGTCACTAAGAGTCGGAATAGATTTGACAAACTCTATGGCAATGAATTTCTTTTTTTCTTCCTTGGACTAGCTAACTTTTATGATATTTAAAGATCCAGTTCAGCCATCACTTCCTCCAGGAAATCTTCCTTGTCTTTTCCAGTCTGCTGGTCCAGGTTCTCCCCCTGAGCTCTCACAGCATACTGTGCATAGCTCTATCCTTCCCACATAGTGTAGCCACTTTATATTTTTATGTATAACTTTCCCATTAAACTGTGAGTTTCTATGGGAAGCACCAGATCTTGCTCAATCTTGAATCCCCAGAGTCTAGCACAGTGTCTGACACACTCAATACATGTGTGTTGATCACTGAATAAAGGGAAAAGATAATGAATGATGAAAAATGGGAGACAAATACAGTGCAAATTCTAAGTTTTAAGGGAGTGACAAGTAGGCAAGATTTACTTCATGCAGTAGACTAAGGATTGGCTCAACTGTCTCTCTCATGCTTGAACACCCAGGAAGACAGAAGAAATTTCTTCCTGGAGGTATTGATACTATTGATTTCCAGGCAAGGATGCTGCTGATTACCTTCCAATTCTTCTGCCACCCTTTTTCATTTTAACTTAATTCAAAATGCTTAACACATGACTATTCAATTGTTAATAAGCAGGACTAAGTATGCCATTAATTTTAAAATACTTTATTCTGAGGATGGATTCACTGCAAAATTCCAGCAGTGACTGTACAGTTAGTAATGAATTTAATTTCCAGTGCTAAATACATCATAATTTGAGGCTCAGTTTATGTGCTAATTGCAGTTAGGCCCGGAAGATAGTATGCTTTCTTGGACTGTAATCATCTATTTATTTAGTTCTGGTTTTCCTTTTGAAAAGCACATCTCCTAAAAGTGAACCTTCTGGGAAGAAGAATCAGCAAGAACATGGAGCCCATTGGGCCTAAGAGTCCCAGTGGAGTTTGTGTTTGCCCAGGATTATGATGGCTGACTCTGATACTAAGGGACACATTTAGACAGACCTTCAGCTTTTGTTCCCTATGTGACTTTGAGCAAGCTATTTTACCTCTTTGGGACCTACTTGCCACATCCGATAACATGAGGATTAATAATAATTACACCCAAATGACAGCCCTAGTGGTGCAGTGGTTAAGAGCTCAGCTGCTAACCAAAAGGTCAGCAGTTCAGATCTACTAGCCACTCCTTGGAACCCTATAGGGAAGTTCTACTACATCCTTTAAGGTTACTGTGAGTTAGAATCGACTGGATGGCAACGGGTTTGTTTTTTTTTTTTTTGTTTGGAGGTATATTTAAAGATCTGGTACATAATAAGTGTTCAATACTTGGTACTAACAGTATCATCTTTACTAAAACAGGATGAGGATCTCTACATTCAACTTTGGGCAAAGCGATGAGTACATTGAGATTCAGGCCTAACTCTCTAACTCCCCCTTGACCTACTGCTTAGTTTGCATACACCAACTTCGAACATTTATTCTTAGAGCAGTTTGTCTCTTATTATCCTTTTGATCCATCACCTGTTGCTCCAGATTGTGAAATAAGAAGTGCTGTCATCTGCAAAGGTTAAACAAGTGAGGAAAGGGAAACGTGTGGCCCAGGGCTCTGGCCCTTGCTTACTTGACCTCTTGGCGGCTTTTCAATGGCTTCCTAGTAGCAGAATTCATTTTTCAAGACTCCAGAATAAAAGCAGGCACGTGCACACTTCTGTCCATTATGTAGTTTTCCTGTGCTGTCTGGAATTGTGTGGTGCAACAAGCTGAAAAAGGGAGGAGGCATAGCGGAGGGCAGGAGCTCTGTGGTATTTGATTCCCTCCACTGTGTGCTGCAGAACTAACTTTGTGCCTGCTAATTACCCACCTCAGCCACCAGAGGAGTCTGGCGAGCTCCTGAACCAGAGTTAGCAGGAAGCCTCCACCTTCCCACCTAATTGAAAGGCAACTGAGGGGATGAGCTGTTCATGTTACACAGCCATAAAAGGCTTCTGGGGTTTGTGTTTGAGGTTCTCCCTGAGGGAGCCAGTGTCTCAGTTCAGAACAATAGGCTTGGATTTAATTAATTCAATGTGTCTTATCAAGTTGAAGGCAGGAGGGTTTTCAGGTCAGCTTTTGTGGGATGCCATTTTTGGTTTTTTGGTTAATGAGTTTCATAAATACAAAGACCGTTTTAGCTCTGGATCACAGGAAGGGCCCAAACCACAGAAAACACCATCTAACTGGACTCCCCTATTGACTGGAATTATTTTGTTTTCAGCTCTAGGAGAAAATGCCAAGTGAGGCTATTTCAGCTAAATATTGTGCTTTTTCTAAAACAGGAACTTTGAAGATATGACCTAGAATTAGTTCACAGTCTCCACTTACCCTTACAATGATGTCTAATGTTCTGAGTGATAATTTTGAGGTTGTGAACGATCCAGATTAATTAAAGGAAGATTGAATTATTTTCTGTAGGTCGAGTAGAGGTCAGCTGTAGCAGTAGACAGAGGAGTCTTTGTCTATTGGCTATGGTTTCTGGGTATTTGTAGAATACCACCTATTTCTTCCATGCTTCCAACCCAATCATTCCTCATCTGTGATAAAGTTTAGATTACAAATCTGATGGAAAAGAAGTAGTATTTGGACTTGCACACTCTGTCGTAAATGACTTTATGAAGCCGTTGCTTAGTTTCCTGAGTGGGAAAGAAGTGATGTAGATGGCTTTGTACCAGGGCTTTGAACTGGTTCAGAGCAGTTCAGTCATGGATGTTGTAAATAAGGGCAGTGTATGCATTGTATAGCAACCAAATCTGTTGTGTGTCGGATTTTGACCAGAGTAAGAAATAAACAGAGGTGCCCTGCTCAAAGATGGCTGCCAACCGCGCTGCTTGGAATGTTTCAGGAGCCTGATGTGGGAGATTGGATTATTGTAGGACTGTGGAGAGCAACACACATTCAAAGTGGCATGGCTAGCTACCATCTTTGAGTGGGGCACTATTTGTTTCCTAGTGGCCTCAAAATGGAAGCTCTGGTGGTGTAGTGGTTAAGTGCTACGGCTGTGAACCAAAAGCTCGGCAGTTCAATTCCACCAGGCGCCCCTTGGAAACTCTATGGGGCAGTTCTACCCTGTCCTATAGGGTCGCTATGAGTTGGAATCGACTGGACGGCAGTGGGCTTTGGGTGGGGCATCAAAATCCAACGGGCAACAGATTTGGTTGCTATACAATGCATATGCTGCCCTTGTTTACCACAGCCATAACTGAATCATTCCAAACATGTTCAAATCCCTGCTTTGGACACCTGGAAAGGGAAGTGGTGCCACCTAGAGGGAGGAAAAATCAGTTGCAGAAGAGAGACAGGCTCAGACCTGGACACCCTTCTAATCCTCTCTCGGTTTTTTTAGATGAATATCCAGGTGTCTGTTGGTTTTCACTTCTCAAACCAGAATCAATCAGATGGTAATGTCAGCGGATGCAGTTTTAAAAGCAGTGGTTTCAGAAAGAGTTATTGCTTTTTTTTTTTTTTTAATTTTATTTGCAAAGGGGATATGAGGGTCAAGGGCTAAAGCTACACATGTTTCAGAAACAAAATTAGTTATCAGACACCTTAAATGTCTTTAGGGAGCAATCAGACTAATAGTAATACACAAGTCATGTACTGTTAAGTCTCCAAACTGAAATTTAGAAAATTTAAATAATTTTCTCAAGACAATACAGCCAGCTAGAGACCAGGAATCACTTTAACTGTCTTTAGTTAATTAAATGGTCCAAAAGCTGGGTAGTGAAAAAGAAAGGCAGAAGAAGAACTGATGCATTTAAATCGCAGTGCTAGAGAAAAATACTGAATATACTGTGGACTACCAAAAGAATGAACCAATCAGTCTTAGAGGAAACACAATCAGAATACTCCTTAGAAGTGTGGGTGGTGAGACATTGACTTACTTTGGATACATCATCTGGAAAGACCAATTGCTAGAAAAGGACATAGTGTTTTGGTAGAGAGCCAACGAAAATGAAGGAATTCCTCAGTGAGATGGATTCATGCATAGCCACAAAATGGACTCAAACATACTAACAATGGTGAAAATGGTACAGGACTGGGCAACATTTCATTTTGTCATACATCAGGTTGCCATGAATCAGAGCCAACTAACTCAGTGGCAACTAACAACAATAAGTCCTCTGCAGTATACTTGTGTACATCACAGGATACATCTGATTGAGTATCTTGGGTTTTAGGGGGTTCTTGGTTTGCTCTCCCCCACCCCAAGGTCACTAATATAAAGGATTGCATCTTACCTTATACACTGGTCAGCTGACTGAAGCCTGGTCCCCACTTTATCCCTGTTCACTTTGCATTTTCCTAACCTTGGTTGCTCTTTGCTCTAGTGTATGGTGGAATCTTTAGATGAACTGACTTGGTATTTAACATCCTCCTTTTCTTGCTTTTCTTCTCCAAAGCTGCCTTCCTGACGCAGCTGTTTTAGGATTTCATTCTTTTTTTTTTTTAAATAATATTTATTGTGCTTTAAGTGAAAGTTTACAAATCAAGTCAGTTTGTCACACATAAGCCTATATACACCTTACTATATACTCCCATTTACTCTCCCCCTAATGAGTCAGCCTGCTCCCTCCCTCCAGTCTCTCCTTTCGTAACCGTTTTGCCAGTTTCTAATCCTCTGTATCCTCCCATCTCCCCTCCAGACAGGAGATGCCCACACAGTCTCAAGTGTCCACCTGGTACAAGTAGCTCACTCTTCATCAGCATTTCTCTCCAACCCATTGTCCAGTCCCTTCCATGTCTGATGAGTTGTCTTTGGGGAAGGGTTCCTGTCATGGGCCAACAGAAGGTTTGGGGACCATGACTGCTGGGATTCTTCTAGTCTCAGTCAGACCCCTAAGTCTGGTCTTTTAATGAGAATTTGGGGTCTGCATCCCACTGTTCTCCTGCTCCCTCAGGGGTTCTCTGTTGTGCTCCCTGTCAGGGCAGTCATCGGTTGTGGCCGGGCACCAACTAGTTCTTCTGGTCTCAGGATGATGTAAGTCTCTGGTTCATGTGGCCCTTTCTGTCTCTTGGGCTCTTAGTTATTGTGTGACCTTGGTGTTCTTCATTCTCCTTTGATCCAGGTGGGTTGAGACCAATTGATGCATCTTAGATGGCCGCTTGTTAGCATTTAAGACCCCAGATGCCACATTTCAAAGTGGGATGCAGAATTTTTTCATAATAGAATTATTTTGCCAATTGACTTAGAAGTCCACTTAAGCCATAGTCCCCAAACCCCCTGCCCTTGCTCCGCTGATCCTCGAAGCATTCAGTTTATCCTGGAAACTTCTTTGCTTTTGGTCCAGTCCAGTTGAGCTGACCTTCCATGTATTGAGTATTGTCCTTCCCTTCACCTAAAGTAGTTCTCATCTACTAACTAATCAGTAAATAACCCTCTCCCACCCTCCCTTCCTCCCCCCTCTCTTAACCACAAGAGAATGTGTTCTTCTCAGTTTATACTATTTCTCAAAATCTTATAATAGTGGTCTTATACAATATTTGTCCTTTTGCATCTGACTAATTTCACTCAGCATAATGCCTTCCAGGTTCCTCCATGTTATGAAATGTTTCACAGATTTGTCACTGTTCTTTATCGATGCATAGTATTCCATTGTGTGAATATACCATAATTTATTTAACCATTCATCTGCTGGACACCTTGGTTGCTTCCAGCTTTTTGCTACTGTAAACAGTGCTGCAATAAACATGAGTGTGCATATATCTGTTCGTGTAAAAGCTCTTATTTCTCTAGGGTATATTCCGAGGAGTGGGATTTCTGGGTTGTATGGTAGTTCTATTTCTAACTTTTAAGAAAACGCCAGATAAATTTCCAAAGTGGTTGTACCATTTTACATTCCCACCAGCAGTGTATAAGAGTTCCAATCTCTCCGCAGCCTCTCCAACATTTATTATTTTGTGTTTTTTGGATTAATGCCAGCCTTGTTGGAGTGAGATGGAATCTCATTGTAGTTTTAATTTGCATTTCTCTAATGGCTAATGATCGAGAGCATTTTCTCATGTATCTGTTAGCTGCCTGAATATCTTCTTTTAGTGAAGTGCGTGTTCATATCCTTTGCCCACTTCTTGATTGGGTTGTTTGTCTTTTTGTGGTTGAGTTTTAACAAAATCATATAGATTTTAGAGATCAGGCGCTGGTCAGAGATGTCATAGCTGAAAAATTTTTCCCAGTCTTTAGGTGGTCTTTTTACTCTTTTGGTGAAGTCTTTAGATGAGCGTAGGTGTTTGATTTCTAGGAGCTCCCAGTTATCTGGTTTCTCTTCGTCATTTTTGGTAATGTTTTGTATTCTGTTTATGCCTTGTATTAGGGCTCCTAATGTTGTCCCTATTTTTTCTTCCATGATCTTTATTGTTTTAGTCTTTATGTTTAGGTCTTTGATCCACTTGGAGTTAGTTTTTGTGCATGGTGTGAGGTATGGGTCCTGTTTCATTTTTTTGCAAATGGATATCCAGTTATGCCAGCACCATTTGTTAAAAAGACTATTTTTTTTTCCCTGCAATTAACTGACATTGAGCCTTTCAGCTGCTCAAACATGGATGGATTTATATCTGGGTTCTCAATTCCGTTCCATTGGTCTATGTGCCTGTTGTTGTACCAGTACCAGGCTGTTTTTACTACTGTGGCTGTATAATATGTTCTAAAATCAGGTAGAGTGAGGCCTCACACTTTGTTCTTCTTTTTCAGTAAGGCTTTACTTATCCGGGGCTTCTTTCCCTTCCATATGAAGTTGGTGATGTGTTTCTCCATCACATTAAAAAATGTCATTGGAATTTGGATCGGAAGTGCATTGTATGTATAGATGGCTTTTGGTAGAATAGACATTTTTACTATGTTAAGCCTTCCTATCCATGAACAAAGTCTGTTTTTCCACTTATGTAGGTTCCTTTTAGTTTCTTGCACTAGTTATCGTAGTTTTCTTTGTATAGGTCTTTTACATCTTTGGTAAGATTTATTCCTAAGTATTTTATCTTCTTGGGGGCTACTGTGAATCGTATTGATTTGGTTATTTCCTCTTCGATGTTCTTTTTCTGGATGTAGAGGAATCCAAGTGATGTTTGGATGTTTATCTTGTAACCTGAGACTGTGCCGAACTCTTCTGTTAGTTTCAGTAGTTTTCTGGAGGATTCCTTGGGGCTTTCTGTGCATAAGATCATGTCATCTGCAAATAGAGATGATTTTACTTCCTCCTTGCCAATCCGGATGCCCTTTATTTCTTTGTCTAGCCTAATTGTTCTGGCTAGGACCTCTAGCACAATGTTGAATAAGAGCTGTGATAAAGGGCATCCTTGTCTGGTTTCCGTTCTCAAGGGAAATGCTTTCAGGCTCTCTCCATTTAGAATGATGTTGGCTGTTGGCTTTGTGTAGATGCCCTTTATTATGTTGAGGACTTTTCCTTCAATTCCTATTTTGCTGAGAGTTTTTATCATGAATGGGTGTTGAACTTTGTCAAATGCCTTTTCTGCATCAATTGATAAGATCATGTGGTTTTTGTCTTTTGTTTTATTTATATGGTGGATTACATTAATGGTTTTTCTAATATTAAACCAGCCTTGCATACCTGGTATAAATCCCACTTGGTCGTGGTAGATTATTTTTTTGATATGTTGTTGAATTCTATTGGCTAGAATTTTGTTGAAGATTTTTGCATCTACGTTCATGAGGGATATAAGTTTGTAATTTTGTTTTTTTGTGGTGTCTTTACCTGGTTTTGGTATCAGGGAGATGGTGGCTTCATAGAATGAGCTAGGTAGTATTCCATCATTTTCTATGCTTTGAAATACCTTTAGTAGTAGTGGTGTTAACTCTTCTCTGAAAGTTTGGCAGAACTCTGCAGTGAAGCCATCCGGGCCAGGGCTTTTTTTGTTGGGAGTTTTTTGATTACCTTCTCAATCTCTTTTTTTATCGTGGGTCTATTTAGTTGTTCTACTTCTGATTGTGTTAGTTTAGGTAGGTAGTGTTTTTCCAGGAATTCATCCATTTCTTCTAGGTTTGCAAATTTGTTAGAGTATAATTTTTCCTCATAATCTGATATGATTCTTTTAATTTCAGTTGGGTCTGTTGTGATATGGCCCATCTCGTTTCTTATTTGGGTTATTTGTTTCCTTTCCTGTATTTCTTTAGTCAGTCTGGCCAATGGTTTATCAATTTTGTTAATTTTTTCAAAGAACCAGCTTTTGGCTTTGTTAATTCTTTCAATTGTTTTTCTGTTGTCTAATTCATTTAGTTCAGCTCTAATTTTTATTATTTGTTTCTTCTGGTGCCTGATGGATTCTTTTGTTTCTCACTTTCTATTTGTTCAAGTTATAGGGACAGTTCTCTGATTTTGGGCTCTTTCTTCTTTTTGTCTGTGTGCATTTATCAATATAAATTGACTTCCGAGCACTTCTTTTGCTGTGTCCCAGAGGTTTTGATAGGAAGTGTTTTCATTCTCATTGCATTCTATGAATTTCTTTATTCTCTCCTTAATGTGTTCTGTAACCCCGTCTTTTTTGAGCAGGGTATTGTTCAGTTTCCAAGTATTTCATTTCTTTTCCCTAATTTTTCTGTTATTGATTTCCACTTTTATGGCCTTGTGGTCTGAGAAGATGCCTTGTAATATTTCGATGTTTTGGTTTCTGCAAAGGTTTTTTTTATGACCTAATAGGTGATCTATTCTTGAGAATGTTCCACGTGCACTAGAAAAAAAAAGTGTACCTTGCAGCTGTTGGGTGGAGTGTTCTGTATAAGTCTATGAGTTCATGTTGGTTGATTGTAGCAATTAGGTCTTCTGTGTCTCTATTGAGCTTCTTACTGGACGTCTTATCCTTCTCTGAAAGTGGTGTGTTGAAGTCTCCTACTATAATGTGGAGGTATCTGTCTCACTTTTCAATTCTGTTAAAGTTTGTATTATGTATTTTGCAGCCCTGTCATTGGGTGTAAATATTTAATATGGTTATATCTTCCTGGTCAATTGTCCCTTTAATCATTATGTAGTGTCCTTCTTTATCCTTTGTGGTGCATTTAACTTTAAAGTCTATTTTGTCAGAAATTAATATTGCTACTCCTGCTCTTTTTTGATTGTTGTTTGCTTGATATATTTTTTCCGTCCTTGGAGTTTTAGTTTGTTTGTGTCTCTAAGTCTAAGGTGTGTCTCTTGTAGGCAGCATATAGACGGATCGTGTTTCTTTATCCAGTCTGAGACTCTCTGTCTCTTTATTGGTGCATTTAGTCCATTTACATTCAGCGTAATTATAGATAAGTATGTGTTTAGTGATGTCATTTTGATGCCTTTTTGTGTGTGTTGTTGACAATTTCATTTTTCCCCTTTTTTGTGCTGAGATGTTTTTCTTTGAAAATTGTGTGTTCCTCATTTTCATAGTAGTTGAATTTATGTTTGCTGAGTTGTTATGTTTTTCTTGGTTTTTATTTTGAGTTATGGAATTGTTAGACCTCTTTGTGGTTACCTTAATATTTACCCCTATTTTTCTAAGTAAAAACCTAACTTGTATTGTCGTATATTGCCTTGTTTTCCTCTCCATATGACAGTTCTACGCCTCCTGCATTTATTCCATCTTTTTGATTATTGTGATCTTTTACATCATGACTTCAAAAATTCCTGTTTTGAGCATTTTTTTCTTTTTAAAATTAATCTTAATTTGTTTTTGTGATTTCCCTATTTGAGTTGATATCGGGATGTTCTGTTCTGTGACCTTGTGTTGTGTTGGTGTCTGATATAATTGATTTTCTGACCAAACAATTTCCTTTAGTATTTCTTGTAGCTTTGGTTTGGTTTTTGCAAATTCTCTAAGCTTGTGTTTATCTATAATTGTTTTAATTTCACCTTCATATTTTAGAGAGAATTTTGCTGGATATATGATCCTTGGCAGGCAGTTTTTCTCCCTCAGTGCTCTATATATGTCATCCCATTGCCTTCTTGAGTGCATGGTTTCTGCTGAGGAGTCTGAACTTATTCTTATTGATTCTCCTTTGTAGGAGAACTTTCTTTTCTCCCTGGCTGCTTTTAAAATTTTCTCTTCATGTTTGGTTTTGGCAAGTTTGATGATAATACGTCTTGGTGTTTTTCTTTTTGGGTCAATCTTAAATGGGGTTTGATGAGCATCTTGGATAGATATCCTTTCGTCTTTCATGATGTCGGAAGTTTTCTGCCAACAGATCTTCAACTATTCTCTCTGTATTTTCTGTTACTCCTCCCTATTCTGGGACTCCAATCACATGCAAGTTATTCTTCTTGATAGAGTCCCACATGATTCTTAGGGTTTCTTCATTTTTTAAAATTCTTTTGTCTGATTTTTGTTCAACTGTATTGGTGTCAATTGTTTTATCCTCCAACTGCCCCACTCTGCATTCCAATTCCTCGATTCTGCTCCTCTGACTTCCTGTTGAGTTGTCTAATTCTGTAATTTTATTGTTAATCTTTTGGATTTCTGAATGCTGTCTCTCTATGGATTCTTGCAGCTTATTAATTTTTCTACTATGTTCTTGAATAATCTTTTTGATTTCTTCCACTGCTTTATCAATGTGTTCCTTGGCTTTTTATGTAGATTGCCTTATTTCATTTCTGAGGTCATCCCTGATGTCTTGAAGCATTCTGTAAATTAGTTTTTTATATTCTGCATCTGACAATTCCAGGATTGTATCTTCATTTGGGTAAGATTTTGATTCTTTAGTTTGGGGAGTTGTAGAAGCAATTACGGTCTGCTTCTTTATGTGGTTTGATATCGACTGTTGTCTCCGAGTCATCTGTAAGATATGGTAATGATTTATTTTATATTTGCTCACTGAGTCTTATCTTGTATTGTTTTCTTTCAATATATGTAGATGGGCTACTAGATTGCCCTGTCTTGATTGTTGTAGCCATTGAATCACTTATATCCCATTACCAGCTGGTTTGGGCTGTTACCAGATATATAAACCTGAGAGTCCATTCACTATTCTTGAGTAGAATCTGATTTTCGGTCACCCAGTGTGTGGTGTAGACTGTCACCTATTCACTTAGATGCGTAGTGGTGATAGTTGTTTGCGCCAGGTTCTAGTAGCAGCAGGGGTCACACTCCAGGGGGGGCAGGATGCTGACAGGTTTCCCCTAAGTGCCAGTGAGATAGGTGTGTTTCTATTCCTAAAGCACTTTGGTGGGTGGGCTCTGCAGCTGTACCTTAGGCACCCAATGCATGTACCTCTACAGATTGGTAGGTGTCACTATCCTCAGACCCCTATGGCAGGAGGCTAGGTGGTTGGGTGAAGCTTCAGCCCTCAGTTCAGGGTTGTGTGTCAGTGAGGGCTCTGTTTAATAGGTAGAGATGTCAGACCTGGGAAACTTGTCTTTACAGTAATCCGCTAAAACAATTACAGTCAGATCACTATCAGATATGCCTTTGCATTATAATAGCCACCTTGTTGCCTGTAGGGATGAAAGCCCAAGACTGTGGATCTCATATGCTTGGCTGGAGCTGGTTCTGTATTTTTAGTCCAATTTCGGGAAGTCAGGGAGAGATTTTTGGTCCCTGGGTTTTTTGTAGCTGCTTCTCTCAGGGCAGGAGAATGGGTTAGGAAAAGACAACAAACAACAAACAAACCTCATAGCACTTCACTCTCTGGCCCAGGAAATTCCAATGTTAATGAAGCTGTCTGGCAAGGGGAGGGGAGGGATCAGATAGATAGGAGAGAGTAGCACCCAGGAATATAGACAAAGTTACTTATCTTGCTTGGTGATGACTGTTTTATCTGAGATTCCCAGAGGCGTGTAACCTGTGTGCGTTGGCTGGATCGAGATTGCCTCCGAGGGTCAGGCCTGCGTCCTGTGCTTGTGCAGTCTCAGAAGCCGTGGTCAGTTCCTCCCCTCCCAGTCCAGTGCCCAGCGCCAAGGTTCCCCAGCTGGGATGCTGCACTCCAGGCTCCAATATCAGTCGCTGCCTCCTGGTGACTTCTCCTCCTGTCAGCCACGTGGCTGTGCTGTCTGCATGCACTGGCTGGGCTTCCCCCGAGGTCATTTCTGGGGGCTAGGGCTGCGTCCTGTGTTTGCGCCATCTCAGGATGCTGTGCTCAGCTTCCCTGCGCCTAGTCCAAAACCCGGCGCCAAGGTTTTCTGACTGGGACGCTGGCTCCCAGCTCCAAAAACCGTTGCTATTTCCCCGTGGTTGCTCATTCTCTCGTTAGCCCTGTCAGTGTGCAGCTTGCTTGTGCTGCCTGAGTCTCTACGGAGGTTACCCCAGGGGACTAGGGGTTAGGGCTGTGTCCTGTGCCTGCCCCACCTCAGCAAGCTACAATCAGCCCCACCACTTGGCACCCGGGAACCACGAGGGCTCAAGGCTGTGGCTCAGGCCGCCGGTTCCAGAAGCAGTCGCTGCTTCAGGGTGCAGCTTTTTGCTCACCTGTCACTCAGGTCAACTCTTTAGATCTGTGTTTGATGGTCAGGGTTTGTAGATTGTCATGTATGTGATCATTTCACTTGTTTTTCTGAGTCTTTGTTGTAAGAGGGATCTGAGGTAGCTTCTACCTAGTCAGCCATCTTGGCCCCGCCCTTGTTTCATTCTTGATGCTGGTTTGACACTGCGCTGTGTTTACCTGCTCACTGTTGACTTTCCTGAGAGTGCCTGAAGTTTTCCTTCTGTTTTCATGCTTGTTTCTAACTATACCCCCTTCTTCCTTACAATTATGCCAGCCCTGTCCTGGGCTTAGAAGAGTCACTATGATCAAAGTAGCCCAATCCAATAAAAGTAGATTTCCAAGAACATCAGATGAAATAAAAATTTCACTTCATTTGTGATCTATTTCACCAAAAGTTGCTTTTTTAAATTATCTGAGTATTCCAATTAATTGGAGCTTGGCTCTAATATGCCAAAAGTAGTAGATCAAATAAAGAGGCAAAATGCAGCATTCTTGAGATGTTTAAGTGGTATTTTTGATCCTGGAAGTTTGGGTGTTAACTGTGTGGAGTGGGCGAGTTGGGCTGCTTGGGTATTCTGAAATACCACCAACCAGTGTTAGCCTTTTGGAGAAGATGGGGAGTACGTCACTAATAATACAAGATGCGTGAAGCCCCACTGAGCAGGGCATGAAACATTTACCATCTCCTTTTAGAAGAAGAAAAAGCCCTCGTTAAAATTTCATATTTACTTTTCCGTCAATCAGCCTGCCTTCCAGTTTGGGACATGTTCTCAAACTGTTCAAAGAATTTATGCCTTTAGGGAATGAATTGTGAGGAAGCCTCTACAACATGTCTGCTGAATTTTTCCTAGGATGGGATGGTTGGCGAAAGCTTGAATACTTTTTTGGACAGGGGAGGCAATTTATTTCTGCTGACATATGGAGCCCAGTTCTTGCAGAAAGACCTAGATACACAATGGCCACTTTCAGCATTGCCCTTAGATAGTAGACACCTCCTCCAGAACTCAGAAAGCTTAACCAGCAAAGATAAATGATAGTGAATGCTGACTTCATCTATCTTCATCTCTGAGTGTACTGTAGTTTGCTAAATATTTTTGAGTGAGCTGCCATCTTTTTATGTGCAAGCTATACTTCATACACAAGGAGGCAGACTATCTATATTAGCCTTCTCCCACTCAAACAAACAGCCCTCTGATTGTACATGTTCACTGTGATGAGAACTTGCGGTAACATTGATTGTAGTTTACACCTCCTATAATCATTTTTACGAGTTAGCACTTAATTATTCTATTTGATTCGGGGATGCCTGTCTCATCTTCTTTGCTTAGAATTTCCTGGAGGACACACATATTAAACATTCTTTCGGTAAACATTTGTTAAGTGCTTCCTAGGTATCAGACATTATACTGTGTGCTAGGGATACAAATATATCATTCTTGTCCTTAAGGTTCTCTTCAGATAGATAAATAAGTAAAAGAACCATCACAACAACAACAACAACAACAAAACCAGTTGCCATAGAGTCAATTCCATGTGTATCAGAGTAGAACTGTGCTCCACAGGGTTTTTAATGGATCTTTTTTTTTTTTTTTGGAAGTATATGGCCAACCTTTTGGTTAGCAGCTGAGCACATCAATCATTTGGGTCATGGAGGGACCCCCAAATAAGTAAATGTTGTTAAAGGTGCCATCAAATTGATTCCCGCTTATAGCAACCCTATGCACAACAGAAAGAAACACTGCCTAGTCCTGCACCATTCTCACAATCGTTGTTATGCTTGAGCCCATTGTTGCAGCCACTGTGTCAATCCATCTCTTCGAGGGTCTTCCTCTTTTCTGCTGACCCTTTAATTTACCAAGCATGATGTCCTTCTCCAGGGACTGATCCCTCCTGACAACACGTCCAAAATATGTGAGACACAGTATCTCCATCCTTGCTTCCAAGGAGCATTCTGGTTGTACGTCTTCCAAGACAGATTTATTCGTTCTTTTTGCAGTCCATGGTATAGCCAATATTCTTCACCAACACCACAATTCAAAGGCCTCAGTTCTTCTTTGGGCTTCCTTATTCATTGCCCAGCTTTCGCATGCATATGATGTGATTGAAAACACCATGGCTTGGGTCAGCAGCATCTTAGCCCTTAAAGTGACATCTTTGCTTTTTAACACTTTAAAGAGATCTCTTATGGGCCAATTTGCCCAATGCAATGGGTCTTTTGATTTCTTGACTGCTCCTTACATGGGTGTTAACTATGGATCCAAGTAAAATGAAGTCTTTGACAACCTCAGTCTTTGCTCTGTTTATCATGATGCTGCTTATTGCTCCAGTTGTGAGAATTTTCGTTTTCTTTATGTTAAGGTATAATCCATACTGAAGGCTGTGATCTTTGATCTTCACTAGTAAGTGCTTCAAGTTATCTTCATTTTCAGCAACCAAAATTGGGTCATCTGCATATGGCAGGTTATTAATGAGTCTTCCTCCAATCCTGATGCCCCATTCTTCTTCATATAGTCCAGCTTCTCATATTATTTGCTCAGCATACAGACTGAATAGGTATGATGAAAGGATACAACCCTGATACACATCCTTCCTGACTTTGAACCACTCACCTCTTGTTCTGTTTGAACAACTGCCTCTTGATCCACGTACAGATTCCTCATGAGTGCAATTAAGTATTCCGGAATTCCCATTCTCTGCAATGTTATCCATAATGTGTTATGATCCACATAGCCGAATGCCTTAGCATAATCAATAAAACACAAGTTAATATCTTTCTGGTATCCTCTGCTTTCTGCCAGGGTCCATCTGACATCAGCAATGATGTCCCTGGTTCCCTGGGAATACCTGGAATATCAAAAGAGGGCCTAAGCTAGATTGTACAAACTGTGCTTGCCCTCAGGGGAGAGGTAAGTGCAGAGAAAAGTCATTTGTAGTCCTCAGTCACATTTACAAGCCTTCCAGGAGAGCTGGTGAAGATGCTTCAGGAAAGATCAAGGGGAGATTTTGGAGGCTGAGATAGAGAGTTAGAAATGGAGGCAGAAAATAAGAGGCAAAGGGAGAAACAGTGACAGAGAGAAATAGAGACAGAGAAGAGGAAAGGAGGCAAAGGGTGAGAAAATACAAACTCAATCCCTACCTCTAAGGATCTCATGTCCTAAGAAGGGGAGAAATAACCAACTGAGTGGAAAATAGAAAAATATAAGAGTAATGCAAGTGCAACAGTTGTGAGGCAAACCACTGAAATGAAGGAGTGAGAAAATCTAATTCCAAATGTCATCACTTCTGAATCATCTTGAGGATTTAATAACGGATGACCTGGTCAACAGATTCTGCTCTGAGGCTGGTGGTGCTGGCTGAGAAGTCTTACCCTTCCTCCCAGAATCCTCTGCACCAGGAACTTCCTGACCTTGGCTGGGGATGGTTCTGGATGCTCTGCTCTGGGTTACCTTACCTGACCTCTGTTACTGCATGTGAAGACCTAAGAGCATGACTTCAAACCTGCACTGTTCTTACTTTGCTATAACACTGGATGGCCTACTTATGCGGGTTTACATAAAACAAAACAAGACTAAAGGGGCACACCAGCCCAAGGGCAAGGACTAGAAGGCAGGAGGGGACCGGAAGGCTGGTAAAATGGAACCCGAGGTCAAGAAGGGAGAGTGTCGACATGTCATGGAGTTGGTAACCAATGTCGCAAAACAATATGTGTACTAATTGTTTAATGAGTACTTTGTTTTGTAACCTTCATCTAAAGTACAATTAAAAAAAATGTTGTGGGTTTATTTTGTATAACTCTAGTTTATGTTATGAGCCTGGGTGGCGCAAGCCAACTGCAATGGGCTGCTAACCTAAAGTTTGTTGGTTTCAACCTACCCCCCAGTGGCACCAAGGAAGAAAGTCTGGCAAACTTATTCTGTAAAGATTACAGCCAAGAAACTTTATGGAGCAATACTACTTTGTAACACATCAGGTTGCCATGAGTCAGGGGCTGACTGGTCGGCAGCTAGCAACAACAACCACAGTTGCCATTTTTATTCTTCAAAGTTGTTTATATATATTTTTTTCCCAATCATTATTTATAAAAGCTTAATTTAATTATTCAGGGATAGACCATGTCCTGGTCACCAAATTCAGACAATGTAACCCATCCCAGCTGGAAATCAGAAAACTGATTTGATTCTTCTCCTTTAGTCCCAGTTGAATCCATTTGCACCTTTTTCCCCCTATACCCACTGCTTTGGCTTAGATTCCTTTCTTTTCCTCCCTCCCTCTCTCCTTCCCATCTTTTTTCCTTCACACATATGTAATGACTTGTAGTTGTCCAAACACATTTAGTCTCTCCCTTGAACTTTTATATGTGTTATTCCTCGTATCTGGGACTTCCTCCCTTCTATACCAATGTACATGAGTGAATGCACACGTGTGCGCGTGCACACACACACACGCACACACACATCTTCAATGAGCTATCTTTTACTTCTCCTGTAGGAATCAGCACAAGTGTCTTTTCCTATGGGAAGCTTCTAGGACCTTCTTCTTGTCTAGACTGCAGATCTCTTCTGCTCCAATAGCACCTTGAGTCTTCTTAGCAGTACTAAACCGTAGTATCATTGCTGTTATTATTGTTGATAGTGGGTCTCTCTTTTTCTACTACCGTACATTTCCTGAGAGTAGGGGTTTAGAAACTGTACCATCATTTTTGTAGTCTCAGTGATCAGCACTTAGCAGGGGCTCACAAAAAATAAGTGAATGTATTAAAACATCAATTAATTCTTGCTTGGAGTCTGTCTTTCCCATATATTATAGAAAGCTTGCTCAGGGAGAGTGAGAATTTAGCACTGAGGCCCCAGATTCCTGTTTTCTGCTCAGACACCATCATCGTTTCAACAGGAGTCCATTATTGAACTTCCTCAGTAGGTGCCTTTTTGTAACATAAACATCACCTGTGTGCTAGTGCCTTGCACACAGCAGTCACTCAATGTACTTTTGTTTAGGTTTGTTTTTCAGTGACCGATGACAGTGCTTTTATTTGCAAAGGCAGAATCCAGCAGAAACAATTCACTCTCTTGTAGAGGAGGGTTAGCAGTAGGTACAACGTTGACAGGGTTCCTAACAGACCCCTCTTCTAATTCTTCTGTGTACTGTGTCCTCCTGCCCCACAGTCCTGCAGCTAATAGATGGCTATGAGTGGAAGCAATGCAGCTACGAGACAGTTCTGACAGGGCTGCCTGCAAACATCATAGCATTAGCTCAAATGCACATGTAGTTTGAGATTTCTTTGATTTTCAACTTCTGGAGTGGTGAATCAATGTTTATGAGCATTTCTTTTTCCCTAGCAGGTGCTAATGTGATTCTTCTTTTAACAATCTCTACTTTAAATATTTAAGAGGAAGTCTCCCTGGGTGCAGGGTAGATGGCAAAGCAGTGATACATGGAAGAAAGGAAACTAGCTGTATTCTCATGCTTCTCTCTCATGGCTACTGACTGGTCAACTTCTAAATCATGTATGCTCACATGAATTTTGCATTTACTTTTTGCCTTCAGTACATCAAGAAACACTATTTTATAAACTGATTCCAAAATTAAATGATAGCTAACCAAATTTGATATTAAAAAAAAAAGATTGATTTCAGGAATTTAAGAATGCTTTAACCCTGGAAAACCCTATTAATTAATATAATCCATTACAAGAATGGACTAAAGAAAAAATTGTGTTTATCTCAAGAGAAGCAAAGCAAAACAGCATTTAATAAGGTTTGACACTTATTTGTGATAAAACATTTAGGAAACTATAACCAGAAGGTAATTTCCTTAATTTGACAAAGTCTTTACAGAAGCATCTTAGCTAATGGAGAAACTTAGGATACATTTCTTTGAAGACTGGATCAAGAACAAGACAAGAATGCCTGTTATCACTATCATCATTCAACATGGTATTAAAAGACCCGGATGACTAAATAAAAGATGAAATATCAAAGGTGTAAGAATTCAGAGGGAAGAGACAAGATTTTATCCCTTAAGGATGATATGTTTGTCTGTACAGGTAATCCAAGAGACTCTGCAGACATTATTAAGGCAAAGCTTTCTAAAAGATTGTCAGATGCCGTATCTATTAAGAACAATCGATTGTATCCTTCAGCAAAAATTACCCTCACAAAGTAACATTCTTAATAGGGAACCAAAACAATAAAAACAACTATGAATTCATAGTTATCTTTGCACAGAAAAAATTAAAAAGTATTTTATAAGGCCTAAATAAACAGATTTATACTAGATATATGATGGAATGACCTAACTTATTTCAAAGATGTTTTCTCTCAGGATTTATAAATTCAAAAAGATTTCAGTAAAAATTCTAGGAGGAATATTTTAGTAACTGAGCATATATTTTAAACTATTCTGGGAGAATAAAAGGTTGGAAACAGCTAGGTCAGTTTTGAAAGAGAAGAGCAAAGCATGGGCTTGCTGTACCAGAAACAAAGGTACACTAGTTTACTATAAGTTATTATGATAAAAACAATGTGGTATTGGGACAGAAATAGACAAATACAGCAGCAGAATAAGATGAAGTTGTAACAATAGACTTATATATACATATATGATAAATGTGGCACCATAAATCAGGAGTGGGTTGGATTGAAAAAATGAGCTCAAGTTATGTACGTGGAAAAATAAAGTTGACTTCAGACTCACAACATATACCAAGGTGAATTCCACAGGAACTGAAGCTCCAGCTGTGAAATGTAAAATTATAAAATCAAAAGAAGAAAATGGGGGAATTTTTCCCCATGATTTTGAGGTGAGGAAGGAACTCTTATGACGCTCAAAGCACAACCCATAAAGCGAAAAATTGAGAGCTGTGAGTGTATCAATAATAAGGATTTATGTTTAACAAAAGACACCAAAGGCACTCTTAATAGGTGGATAACAGGCTGCGGGAAGAATTTTGCATTATCTGAAAAGCAACACAGAACGACCCCTAGAAAATGCGAGGAATGCCGGCAAACCAACAACAATAACAAAGACACAAAGATAGAATACTTACCAGAAAAATATAAAAAAACATAATTTAGCAAGTTACTGAGAGTGAGATCTGGATGGATAACACAGACACTGATGCTTACCCATATTAGTAATCAAAGAAATACAGATCAAAACAAAAAATAAAATACCATTTTACCTTACATCAGATTGCTAAAAATCAGAAAGGTGGACAAATTCAAGTTCTGTGACAACATGGGAGAATCAGGAGGACTCCTAACACAGCTGGTGAGAGAAGAAAATGATACAGTAATTGTGGAGTACAAAATGGCAGCGATAAGCGCATTTAAGTACATGTATTTTCTATGACCCAGGAATCCCACCTCAGAGAAACTCACACAGGTCCCTGGAGGGCTGTGTTTGAGCATATTCATTACAGCACCTTCGGTGGTAACAGGGAGTTGAAGGCAACCCAGGTGTCCATCACCGGGGGAATGGATACGTAAAGGAGCCCTGGTGGCTAAGCACTCGGCTGATAACAAAAAGGCGGGGGGCACAACCACCAGCCATTGTTTGGCAGAAAGATGTGGCAGTCTGCCTCCGTGAAGATTTACAGCCTTTGAAACCCTGCAGGGCAGTTTTACTCTGTCTTATAGGGTCACTGTGAATTGAAATCGACTCGATGGCAATGGGTTTGGGTTTGGTATTCGTAAAACATGATGAATATAAAGCATAGATTTTTTTGCAAGAGTAATTTGTGAACTAGACTCATGTATAGCAAGATAAATATATTTAAAAGCAATACACCCACCCCTCACATCGATACGGTTAGGTTCCAAAGTCGAGGCTGTTGTATGACAATTGACGCTACATGAAAATGGAGGATGACCACATCACATCACAAAATGGAGAGTGATCGCATCTTTATATAACTGTCAAATTACATTATTACATAACTGACAAATTACATCATTACACAGCTGCCAAACCACTGAGAATCATGGCCCAGCCAAGTTGACACATAACCTTAACCATCATAGCCAGCGTTACTCTTACCTTGCACCTCGGCATCTGTTACTGCCAGATGTTCATTGTTATGTGCAAAATAGTTGAATGTAGATTTTTTACTATTGTTGTAAATGTGAAATGTCAGATAAGGACAGTCGATAAGTGAGGAGTAGGTGTATCGAGCAAGAAAACTAAGAAAACGGATGAGACCCATAGGGCGTGAAAGAGCGTTATGCATTTCTCAAAGGCATATACCTGTCCAATGACATAAATGCATGTTTGGAAGGGGGTAAAGGCATTACATCTAAAGGACAAAATTTAAAAGTAAAACAAAAGTATGTTTAGTATGATCTGAAGATGGCAGCATGCCATAAATTGACCAAAAAATTGGGAACAGAATTTACGTATGAAACTGAACATAAATGTGTTGTTTATTCAGGGAAGCCTTCCCAGAGATAGCAAGAATCCCTTAAGTAGAATGACTTTTCTGGAGTCTTAGAAGAGTCTCAAACATGGGATATTGAAAGGCCTTAGGTGTAATCTAGGAGCCCTGGTGGCACAGCAGTTAAGAGTTTGGCTGCTAACCAAAAAGTTGGCAGTTCAAATCCACCAGCTACTTCTTGGAAACCCTGTGAGGCAGTTCTACTCTGTCCTATTATGAGTTGGAATCCAATCGATGGCAATGGGTTTGGTTTGGTTTTATGCATAATTTAACAATTATACTCAGTGCATATTCTCATACTTTAATCAATTTCAGCTATATTTGTTTCTAATACTGTGTCATTGGTATTTTTATCAAGAATATTTTTCAATATGTTGTTATTACTTTAATTTTTTAAAATAAAGTTTTCTGCAATGTTATTCAAAGTTACATTTTCTGATCAATAAATTTGAAATTGTGACACCTTCAATTTGTTGTTTTCTGCAGGTTATAATATTTTAAATTAAGAAAATGCTTTTTCTGAGGCGTTGATATTATTGGTAAGCTCTGCAAATTCTGACAAATGAAGGATATTCTCAATTTGATTTTTTTTTTGGTTGTGAATTGTGTAAACATTGTGTAGATACTGCTTTTTTTTTCATTCCAACTTTCTTCAATGAATATTGTTATAAGACAAAGTCCACAAATGAAATTATGACCATCCTTTTAATGTTGCAAACTCTCATTTCTTTCAAGTGAAAATTGAAGCTCCATCAAAAGGCTCTTTGTACACATGGAGGGGTTTCCAAAGCTAATTATAAAATTTAAAGATTAAATCTTATACACTACTTGATCATTCATTGTTTAATTTATTGAATTTCTTTCTTGCATGAGTAGGGGTAAATTTCAATTTTTTTTTTAATTAACTTTTATTAAGCTTCAAGTGAACATTTACAAATCCAGTCTGTCACATGTAAGTTTACATACATCTTACTCCCTTCTCCCACTTGCTCTCCCCCTCTTGAGTCAGCCCTTTCAGTCTCTCCTTTCTTGACAATTTTGCCGGCTTCCCTCTCTCTCTATCCTCCCATCCCCCCTCCAGACAAGAGTTACCAACACACTCTCCTGTGTCCACCTGATTTAATTAGCTCACTCTTCATCAACATCTCTCTCCCCCCCGCTGACCCGTCCCTTTCATGTCTGATGAGTTGTCTTCGGGGATGGTTCCTGTCCTGTGCCAACAGAAGGTCTGGGGACCATGGCCGCCGGGATTCCTCTAGTCGCAGTCAGACCATTAAGTATGGTCTTTTTATGAGAATTTGGGGTCTGTATCCCATTGGTCTCCTGCTCCCTCAGGAGTTCTCTGTTGTGCTCCCTGACAGGGCAGTCATCAATTGTGGCCGGGCACCAACTAGTTCTTCTGGTCTCAGGATGATGTAGGTCTCTGGTTCATGTGGCCCTTTCTGTCTCATGGGCTCTTAGTTGTCCTGTGACCTTGGTGTTCTTCATTTTCCTTTGCTCCAGGTGGGTTGAGACTAATTGATGCATCTTAGGTGGCCACTTGTTAGCATTTAGGACCCCAGATGCCACATTTCAAAGTGGAATGCAGAATGTTTTCATAATAGAATTATTTTGCCAATTGACTTAGAAGTCCCCTCAAACCATGTTCCCCAGACCCCCGCCCCTGCTCCGCTGACCTTTGAAGCATTCATTTTATCCTGGAAACCTCTTTGCTTTTAGTCCAGTCCAATTGGGCTGACCTTCCATGTATTGAGTGTTGTCTTTCCCTTCACCCAAAGCAATTCTTATCTACTGATTGATCAATAAAAAACCCTCTCCCACCCTCCCTCCCTCCCTCCCCTCTTCGTAACCACAAAAATATGTGTTATTCTCAGTTTTTTCTATTTCTCAAGATCTTATAATAGTGGTCTTATACAATATTTGTCCTTTTGCCTCTGACTCATTTCGCTCAGCATAATGCCTTCCAGATTCCTCCATGTTATGAAATGTTTCAGAGATTCGTCACTGTTCTTTATCGATGCGTAGTATTCCATTGTGTGAATATATCACAATTTATTTACCCATTCATCCGTTGACGGACACCTTGGTTGCTTCCAGCTTTTTGCTATTGTAAACAGAGCTGCAATAAACATGGGTGTGCATATATCTGTTTGTGTGAAGGCTCTTGTATCTCTAGGGTATATTCCTAGGAGTGGGATTTCTGGGTTGTAAGGTAGTTCTATTTCTAACAGTTTAAGATAACGCCAGATGGATTTCCAAAGTGGTTGTACCATTTTACAATCCCACCAGCAGTGTATGAGAGTTCCAATCTCTCCGCAGCCTCTCCAACATTTATTATGTTGTGTTTTTTTGGATTAATGCCAGTCTGGTTGGTGTGAGATGGAATCTCATCGTAGTTTTAATTTGCATTTCTCTAATGGCTAATGATCAGGAGCATTTTCTCATGTATCTGTTGGCTGCCTGAATATCTTCTTTAGTGAAATGTGTGTTCATATCCTTTGCCCACTTCTTGATTGGGTTGTTTGTCTTTTTGTGGTTGAGTTTTGACAGAATCATGTAGATTTTAGAGATCAGGCGCTGGTCGGAGATGTCATAGCTGAATATTCTTTCCCGGTCTGTAGGTGGTCTTTTTACTCTTTTGGTGAAGTCTTTAGATGAGCATAGGTGTTTGATTTTTAGGAGCTCCCAGTTATCTGGTTTCTCTTCATCATTTTTGGTAATGTTTCTTATTCTGTTTATGCCCTGTATTAGGGCTCCTAATGTTGTCCCTATTTTTTCTTCCATGATCTTTATCATTTTAGTCTTTATGTTTAGGTCTTTGATCCACTTGGAGTTAGTTTTTGTGCATGGTGTGAGGTATGGGTCCTGTTTCATTTTTTTGCAAATGGATATCCAGTTATGCCAGCACCATTTGTTAAAAAGACTATCTTTTCCCCAATTAACTGACACTGGTCCTTTGTCAAATATCAGCTGCTCATACATGGATGGATTTATATCTGGATTCTCAATTCTGTTCCATTGGTCTATGTGTCTGTTGTTGTACCAGTACCAGGCTGTTTTGACTACTGTGGCTGTATAATAGGTTCTGAAATCAGGTAGAGTGAGACCTCCCACTTTCTTCTTCTTTTTCAGTAATGCTTTGCTTATCCGGGGGTTCTTTCCCTTCCATATGAAATTGGTGATTTGTTTCTCTATCCCCTTAAAATATGACATTGGAATTTGGATCGGAAGTGCATTATATGTATAGATGGCTTTTGGTAGAATAGACATTTTTACTATGTTAAGTCTTCCTATCCATGAGCAGGGTATGTTTTTCCACTTAAGTATGTCCTTTTGAATTTCTTGTAGTAGAGCTTTGTAGTTTTCTTTGTATAGGTCTTTTATATCCTTGGTAAGATTTATTCCTAAGTATTTTATCTTCTTGGGGGCTACTGTGAATGGTATTGATTTGGTGATTTCCTCTTCGGTGTTCTTTTTGTTGATGTAGAGGAATCCAAGTGATTTTTGTATGTTTATTTTATATCCTGAGACACTTCCAAACTCTTCTATTAGTTTCAGTAGTTTTCTGGAGGATTCCTTAGGGTTTCTGTGTATACGATCATGTCATCTGCAAATAGTGATAGCTTTACTTCCTCCTTGCCAATCCGGATACCCTTTATTTCTTTGTCTAGCCTAATTGCCCTGGCTTGGATTTCAAGTACGATGTTGAATAAGAGCGGTGATAAAGGGCATCCTTGTCTGGTTCCCGTTCTCAAGGGAAATGCTTTCAGGTTCTCTCCATTTAGAGTGATGTTGGCTGTTGGCTTTGCATAGATGCCCTTTATTATGTGAGGAATTTTCCTTCAATTCCTATTTTGGTAAGAGTTTTTATCATAAATGGGTGTTGAACTTTGTCAAATGCCTTTTCTGCATCAATTGATAAGATCATGTGGTTTTTATGTTTTGTTTTATTTATGTGATGGATTACATTAGTGGTTTTTCTGATATTAAACCAGCCTTGCATACCTGGTATAAATCCCATTTGATCAGGGTGAATTATTTTTTTGATGTGTTGTTGGATTCTATTGGCTAGAATTTTGTTGAGGATTTTTGCATCTATGTTCATGAGGGATATAGGTCTATAATTTTCTTTTTTTGTAATGTCTTTACCTGGTTTTGGTATCAGGGAGATGGTAGCTTCATAGAATGAGTTGGGTAGTATTCCGTCTTTTTCTATGCTCTGAAATACCTTCAGTAGTAGTGGTGTTAAGCCTTCTCTGAAGGTTTGGTAGAACTCTGAAGTGAAGCTGTCCGGGCCAGGACTTTTTTTTGTTGGAAGTTTTTTGATTACCGTTTCAATCTCTTTTTTTGTTATGGGTCTATTTAGTTGTTCTACTTCTGAATGTGTTAGTTTAGGTAGGTAGTGTTTTTCCAAGAATTTATCCATTTATTCTAGGTTTTCAAATTTGTTAGAGTACAATTTTTCGTAGTAATCTGAAATGATTCTTTTAATTTCATTTGGCTCTGTTGTGATGTGGTCCTTCTCGTTTCTTATTCGGGTTATTTGTTTCCTTTCCTGTTTTTCTTTAGTCAGTCTAGCCAATGGTTTATCAATTTTGTTAATTTTTTCAAAGAACCAGCTTTTGGCTTTGTTAATTCTTTCAATTGTTTTTCTGTTCTCTAATTCATTTAGTTCAGCTCTAATTTTTATTATTTGTTTTCTTCTGTTGCCTGATGGGTTCTTTTGTTGCTCACTTTCTATTTGTTCAAGTTGTCAGGACAGTTCTCTGATTTTGGCTCTTTCTTCTTTTTGTCTGTGTGCATTTCTCGATATAAATTGGCCTCTGAGCACTGCTTTTGCTGTGTCCCAGAGGTTTTGATAGGAAGTATTTTCATTCTCGTTGCTTTCTATGAATTTCCTTATTCCCTCCTTGATGTCTTCTATAACCCAGTCTTTTTTCAGGAGGGTATTGTTCATTTTCCAAGTATTTGATTTCTTTTCCCTAGTTTTTCTGTTATTGATTTCTAGTTTTATTGCCTTGTGGTCTGAGAAGATGCTTTGTAATATTTCGATGTTTTGGACTTTGGAAAGATTTGTTTTATGACCTAATATGTGGTCTATTCTAGAGAATGTTCCATGTGCACTAGAAAAAAAAGTATATTTTGGAGCAGTTGGGTGGAGAGTTCTGTATAAGTCAATGAGGTCAAGTTGGTTGATTGTTGTAAGTAGGTCTTCCGTGTCTCTATTGAGCTTCTTACTGGATGTCCTGTCCTTCTCCGAAAGTGGTGTGTTGAAGTCCCCTAGTATAAATGTGGAGGTGTCTATCTCACTTTTCAATTCTGTTAAAATTTGATTTATGTATCTTGCAGCCCTGTCATTGGGTGCATAAATATTTAATATGGTTATGTCTTCCTGATCAATTGTCCCTTTTATCATTATATAGTGTCCTTCTTTATCCTTTGTGGTGGATTTAAGTCTAAAGTCTATTTTGTCAGAAATTAATATTGCTACTCCTCTTCTTTTTTGCTTATTGTTTGCTTGATATATTTTTTTCCATCCTTTGAGTTTTAGTTTGTTTGTGTCTCTAAGTCTAAGGTGTGTCTCTTGTAGGCAGCATATAGATGGATCGTGTTTCTTTATCCCGTCCGTGACTGTCTCTTTATTGGTGCATTTAGTCCATTTACATTCAGCGTAATTATAGATAAATAAGTTTTTAGTGCTGTCATTTTGATGCCTTTTCATGTGTGTTGTTGGCCATTTCATTTTTCCACATACTTTTTTGTGCTGAGATGTTTTTCTTAGTAGATTGTGAGATCCTCGTTTTCATAATGTTTAACTTTATGTTAGTTGAGTCGTTATGTTTTTCTTGACTTTTTTCTTGAGTTATGGAGTTGATATTCCTTTTTGTGGTTACCTTATTACTTACCCCTATTTTTCTAAGTAAAAACCTAACTTGTATTGTTCTATATCGCCTTGTATAACTCTCCATCTGGCAGTTCTATGCCTCCTATATTTAGTCCCTCTTTTTGATTATTGTGATCTTTTACCTATTGACTTCCATGATTCCCTGTTATGTGTATTATTTTATTTATTTATTTATTTTTTAGAATTAATCTTAATTTGTTTGTTTTTGTGCTTTCCCTATTTGAGTTGATATCAGGACGTTCTGTTTTGTGACCTTGTAATGTGCTGGTACCTGATATTATTGGTCATCTGACCAAACAATCTCCTTTAGCATTTCCTGTAGCCTTGGTTTGGTTTTTGCAAATTCTCTAAACTTGTGTTTATCTGAAAATATCTTAATTTCTCCTTCATATTTCAGAGAGAGTTTTGCTGGATATATGATCCTTGGTTGGCAGTTTTTCTCCTTCAGTGCTCTGTATACGTCGTCCCATTCCCTTCTTGCCTGCATGGTTTCTGCTGAGTAGTCTGAACTTATTCTTTTGATTCTCCCTTGAAGGAAACCTTTCTTTTCTCCCTGGCTGCTTTTAAAATTTTCTGTTTATCTTTGGTTTTGGCAAGTTTGATGATAATATGTCTTGGTGTTTTTCTTTTTGGATCAATCTTAAATGGGGTTCGATGAGCATCTTGGATAGATATCCTTTCGTCTTTCATGATGTCAGGGAAGTTTTCTGTCAGGACTTCTTCAACTATTTTCTCTGTGTTTTCTGTCCCCCCTCCCTGTTCTGGGACTCCAATCACTCGCAAGTTATCCTTCTTGATAGAGTCCCACATGATTCTTAGGGTTTCTTCATTTTTTTAAATTCTTTATCTGATTTTTTTCCAGCTATGTTGGTATTGATTCCCTGGTCCTCCAAATGTCCCAGTCTACATTCTAATTGCTCGAGTCTGCTCCTCTGACTTCCTATTGCGTTGTCTAATTCTGTAATTTTATTGTTAATCTTTTGGATTTCTACATGCTATCTCTCTATGGATTCTTGCAACTTATTAATTTTTCCACTATGTTCTTGAATAATCTTTTGGAGTTCTTCAACAGTTTTATCAGTGTGTTCCTTGGCTTTTTCTACAGTTATCCTAATTTCATTTGTGATGTCTTTAAGCATTCTGTAAATTAGTTTTTTATATTCTGTATCTGATAATTCCAGGATTGTATCTTCATTTGGGAAAGATTTTGATTCTTTTGTTTGGGGGGTTGTAGAAGCTGTCATGGTCTGCTTCTTTATGTGGTTTGATATGGACTGCTGTCTCCGAGCCATCACTGGGAAACTAGTTTTTCCAGAAAATCCGCTGACTGGTACGCTGGCTCCTGGCTCTGAAAACAATCGCTGTCTCCCCGTATTTGTTTGTTCTCCAACTCTAAATCTGTGTTTGTTGTTCAGAGTTCGTAGATTGTTATGTATGTGATCGATTCACTTGTTTTTCCGAGTCTTTGTTGCAAGAGGGATCCGCGGTAGCGTCCACCGTCCACCTAGTCCGCCATCTTGGCCCCACCTCAAATTTCAATTTTTAATAACTCCAGTTCACAAGAATCTTCAAAAGCTGAAGATTTTGGTTGAGTAATTCGAGTAAACATTTCCAATTGATTCTCAACAAAAAATGCAACCAAAACCTAGAGGATTTAACAAAAAATTAATACCATTCATAAGACACTGTTTCATTTACAAAGTAATTCTTTGACTGCTCAAACATGTCTAAAATTTTACTGATGTTGGGTGACAAAGAGAGAAAGTTTAGACTGAAATATTTTTGGGTATCCAACATTAATTTCATGGCAAACACTCTGCAGTTCACTTATTCTAACAGGATATATACATAAATTAGTAGAATAGCATAGTTGGGTGAGATTATGAATTATTTATGCACAACTAATTGCAAATACATTTTCTCCATAAGTTTCTTGAATTGGTGCTTTTTTCTTAAATGTGCTTATTGCAACAATGTGCTCCATCAAAACTGTAGTACAATAGTGTGCGCCACCAAAATCTGTATTCTTACTATCAAAACAAAAGCAAATAATTTTATCTCAGAATTGAATGTTTTAACTCAGATAACAATAGCATTTGCAATAATGCCTGATGTTACTCCTCAAGTAAAATGAGTTCCCAAAAACTTTACTTTGTTCCCAGAAATTGAATAAAATACTGAACCATTCCTGGAATGAATGAATTAAAAAAAGTTATTTATTTTGTCCTTGTTGTTGAGAATATATGCAGCAAAAGAAACACCAATTCAACAGTTTCTACCTGCCCCATTTAGAGACACTGATTACATTCTTCGAGTTGTGCAAACATCTCGCCCTCCTTTTCTGAGTTGCTCCTCCCTCATTAACAAAAATTCACTGTCCCCTAAGGTTCCATCTAATCTTTTGAGTTGCTGTTGTCAATTTGATCCCATGTAGATAGTTCTTAAAAGAGCATAACAGTCAAGGCAGATCTTTTTTTTTTTTTTTTTAATAGTTAAGCTAAACTGTTGTTTGGTTTTAGGAAGACTTCAGGGGATGATTAATATCTTCTTGAAGGAGCAAGACGGCTGTGACAAATTAACAAAGGATGGAGTGATGTTCTATAAAGAGCAAGCAGCCTATGCAAATTCAGAGAAGAAAGGCCTTACAATCTAGTGATAAGCTCAAAAGGCAGAAGCTAAAATTTTACAGCATTGTTACATTACGTACACTAAAAGACAGAACCAAACAGAGAATATGGAAAATAGAAATTGGTTTTAGGATTTTGGAATTTTTCTTTTTTGTTATTGACGATAAAATATAACGTGGTAAAAGTCTGAAGAAATTATTTTGACAGAAAGGAATTATTAAAAAGAATAATTTTCAGCTGGACTTTGGTCATTGTGCCCATAATGAAAAACTACGCTGACACATGTAACATGATTACAGTCACGCGTTGCTTAATGTCCACAACACGTTCTGTGAACTATGACATTCTGTGCTGTGGATGTTGTGTGAACACTGTATTATATCACCAGCACTAGTTTTGGTGCATTTGGGAACCATGATGCACTTCACAGTAATATTTTAGAAAGAAAATTAAAAAGACAGATAAGGCTACAACACTCAAGAGACGCGCTGTACACCAGATTGGACGCTGCTGCCTGGGAGTCGAAGCATACACTGCTAGACGGTAAACTTTTTATTTTTAAGTAGGGAAAGTTCACATTAAAATAAAGATAGAAAGCACGGTACAGTACATAATAAGCCAGTAACATAGACGTTTATTATGACTATCAAGACATATGAATTAGTGGTTATATATATGTACTGTACCATTATACATCTGGCAGCGCAATTCTTTGTATATAAGAGACATGAGATACACATGTTGCCTGTGGGAAGCTCTTGGGTTCACTACATCGGGGTACACCTGCTATGTCCCTATCTCCGACCGGGATTTCTGAATTTATGGGACCACAGACGTATATGCTGTTGGATCTTGCCCAAATGGATGTTATTTGATTCATGACTGTACAATAATTGAAGTTCCCACATCCTTTAGCAAATTATTGTCATTCTGAATATAAGTAGGACTTTTCCATATGTGGAAAGAATTAACTCTTATTAATTATCTGCTTTCTCATTATTTCTTCACTTTTATTCTACTGGGTGTCTTGAAGGGGCTTTCATCGATATAAGGATTAATTTTAGTTCAACCAAGCTGAGTGCCTTGGTGATTACAACTGATAAGTGATGCGTCAAAATAATTGGAAGCTGGTAGGGTTATCACTATTATTTTCTTTTACAGAAAAGGAAACACTTCTGGCTGTGCCATGTGGTATTGGGCCCAGAATCATTGTGTCTCCTGCTTTCCCTTCTACTCTCCCTGTCCTGTCACGAGCAGTCTGGACAGTTGCTTCTTTAAATACAAGCCACCAGGGAGGGGGCATGGATATCTCTGGCACATTTAAAAATTTGTAACTCAGTTGACTGGGTTAATTCTAATCAACTTGGAATTTTCATTGTACAAGAGTTTAATCATGTTATTTCATTGTCTTTACTGGTTGCAACATAGGAGCAATGGTTGTTCAGTGGTAGTATTCCCTCTTTGCACGTGGGGGATCTGAGTTCGATTCCTGAGCAGTGCATCTAATGTGCAGCCACCACCCATCTTTCAGTGGAGACTTGCCTGTTGCTATGATGCCAAACAGATTTCAGTGGAGTTTCCAGGCTAAGATGGACTACGAAGAAAGGCCTGGAGATCTATTTCTGAATATGGCCAATGGAAATCCTATGAATCATAATAGTTTTTTCCACAACTGATCATTGGGATGGCACAAGACCTGGCAGCATTTTGTTTCATTCATTTTGCCTGGGGTCACCATGAGTCAGGGCTGACAATGGCTGCTAACAGCAATGTTCTTTGCAAATAGAAGAGTAATGTCCTTTTCAATTTTAGAGCTCCAGTCTGGATTGAAGAGTAGACCAGAGCAGGGAGATGAGATTTTCTACTAGTTTGACAGGGTATCTGCAGTAAGCTTTACTTTTTGAGGGCTCAGTTTCCTTTGAATAAAATAGAACAGCGCTTGGTTAAACTCCTCACAGGATGGTGGTCAGGTTCAAGAAAGATGATGCCTATGAATAACCTTCAAAACTTATGAAGCACTAGACGAGTTTGAGGTGGTTTTTATATTCTTTGGGAAGCTAATTTATGAACAGAGGAATAAAATTGACTCATTTAATTATGTTGGTAGTTTTGAGCAGTGATTTCTCACATGACTAATTTAATTTAATTTATTTCTCTTCAAGGCAAAAAACACAGTTCAAAAGTTTCTACCAACACGATCAGGTTGTAATTCCTTTTTATTCTGTTTTTATTATGTGAATCAAGCTAGTATCAACATTTTATGACAGCAGATGTATATATTCATTTATACAGCAAACACGTGTAAGTCAGGATGATATCCCTAATGATAGCAATAGGTGCTATTTGTATATAGGTGTCCCTGGGCTATGCAAACAGTTAACATGCTCAGCTGCTAACCACAAGGTTGGAGGTATATTCAAATTATATACATTTTACACAGGAATAAACTACTGTCTGGAGGGGTTAAGCTGGTTCTTCGCCAACTCTGGCTTGTCTACACTCCTTGGAGAGGCAGCGTTGCTAGGTCCTTGGGCCTTGGAGTCATATATGCCTAAGTTTGAATCTCACCTTCAAGTAGTTTGGTGCGGATTATTTAAAATATGTGAGCCTCAGTTTCTCCTTTTGTAAAATAGTGAAACTACGTAAATGTGCGCCAACGGGCTGTACGTGGAGATCGAATGAGATGTGTGAAGCATTTATGACAGGGCTGAACACACAAAAACACTCAATGTAAGGCAGTTGCCATAATGAGTATTATTTTTGTTGTTGTTACTTTAATGTTGATGTTCTGAACAGTTGGCAATGTTACAAAAAGTAAATAAGACAAGATCCCTGATTTCAAAGTGTTTAAAATGAATTGTTTTACAGTATTTTCCTTTAATCTGCTATCATTATTGCTGAATATAATCTAAAAAGTATGTCAGTAGCAGGGACGTATATTCTGGAAAAACAGGTGAAATTGTGCTCTATAGGTTAGTGAGTAAACACAAGTAAACCTGTGTGTGCCTCGATTACTGGGTAATCTGCTCCTGGTCAGGAGCCTTGGTTCTGAATCCTTAGGCTTGCTTTTGCCTCTATCCATTACCAGCCTAATTAAAACCCAAACCCATTGCCATCAAGTCAATTCTGACTCGTGTGACACCATGTGTTACAGGACAGAACTGCTCCGTAGGGTTTTCTTGGCTGTGATCTTTATGGAAGCAGATGGCCTGGCATTTCTTCTGCAGTGCCACTATGTTGAGTTTGAACCACCAACCTTTAGATTAATAGTCAAGCGCAAACCATTTATGCTGCCCAGGGACCTTTTTGTTAAGAGACTAGTTCTTCCAGTTTTCATTCTCACCTCCTTCTCTGGGCCTGTTGCAGGCCCTTCATGTCACTGAGGCTTTGGCTCTCCGTTGAGAGTGGTTCTGTCTCTTCTTCAAGGTTTTGCTGCTTCGCTGCTCTGGGACACCTTCGTGACCTTACTCAGGCATATACCATTCCTCCACAGCCCTCTGTTACCCACTGGTTCCTAGAGGTAGCCTGTAACGTAGCAGGGAATAGTTAGAGGAAGTCCCTTTTGGTTATAGAATTAGTAGGCCCTTAGTCTGTACCAGATCCAGGGGAAATAGGCCATATCTGCTTCGTGAACTGCTGTCCAGAACTTAAAACAGTACTTGGAACATAGTTAACACTCATTAACATTTGCCAAAGGGATGCATCTTCACAACAATCCCAAGAGGTAGGTGTTGTGCAAGCTGAAGCTCAGAACCATTAAACCGTGTGCCCAAGGTCACCAGGTAGGTTGCTTCGGGATTCATATTTAAGTAGTCTGACTCCAGGGTCTGTCACTCAATCACTGTGAGATATGGCGTCCCATGGTGCCTTTGAGTCTCTAGGAGAAGTCTGCTTCTCCTGAGTGATCAGCAAAGGCCCTGGCTAGAGCTAGGAGCCAGACGGGACCACAGCACTGTGTCCAAGGAGTGAGCTGAGACATATGGCCTCTCGGATGCCTTTGTGCTCCAGAGTCAGCACAACTGGTCAGAGTGGAAGGCTAGTCTGAGTGCCTGCCTGTGTGCAAGGAGCGAGCTGTGTCTGCTGCCTGCGATGCCGTGTGATTTCCTACTCCACGTCTCACACTGGTTTCTATTGATGCTTTGGCCAGGCCCTCCAGTTATGTTAATTGGAGGTCATTTTGTTACCAAATAGCCACCATCCCTAAAATATGAATATAAAATTAAGGGTGACATTCTTTAGCATCAGAAAGTTCTAGAACCCCATTTATAAATTTAGATTTGGAGCCTTAGGCAATTCAAAATATTTAAGTGACTTGACCTGATATTCTGTTTTTGAACTAGGCTGACCTATTACCAAGTGGCTGGAGTCTGTGAAAACAGCCATCAGCCTTCAAAACCCTATTTTATGTGGTGACCTGAGACTCTCTCTTAGCTTTTCCCGTGCACTTTCTCCAACTCTATAACATTTCCTGTTTTTGATGATTCCTCTGGTCTTTATACTCAGGATTCCTTAGGATATGGTTTGTACTAATTCTGGGGTTCTTTTCCATTTACTCAGTTATTTTTTTCATTCATTCACTAATTTAGAGCCTAAAAGATCTAATCTATTTAAGTTTGAATCTTGATTCTGTAAATACGTGCAAGTTCCTAGTCTCTCTAGATTTAGTTTCCTTATCTTTAAAATGAGGATAATAGTAGTATCTGTGTCATAGCAGTATTGAGGGTTAAATGAATTAATGCATATAAAGTGCTTGAGACATTGCCAGTCACATAGTGTGGGCTACATATGTTTGCTATTCTTGTTATTATTATAATTTACTCCTTCATTACGTATTTATTGGAAATGCTATATACCAGGCACTAGGGTCACTATGAGTCGGAATCCACTTGATGGCAATGGGTTTGGTTTAGTTTTTGGATGCTGTGTCCTATAGGGTCGCTATGAGTCGGAATCGACTCGACGGCACTGGGCTGGGTATCTGTATATAGTATACATACATATATATATATATAAAAAGTCCTGGTGTCACAGAGCTCAGCTACTAACAAAAGGTTGATGGTTCAAATCCACCAGCCACTCCTTGGAAACCATATGGGGCAATTCTACTCTGTTCTGTAGGGTTGCTATGAGTCAGAATCTACTCAGTGACAACTGGTTTGGTTTTTTGGTTTATGCTATATGCTAAATGGACAAAGCATACTCTCTTGGACCTTACGGTTTATTAGGGAAAACAGGTACGTAATTAAACAAGAGATGATAGCAAAATTTATGCATTATAGGTGAGGGAATTACAGAGCGATATGGGAGTACAGATCAGAGGACTCTAACTTGTTTAGGAGGTGAGAGAAGGCTTCCGTAAGGAAAAAATATTGAAGAGGAGGTCTCAAAGTTAAGTAAAGGATAAGCAGTTAGGTAGAGCAGGCGGGCCCTCCCCAAACTTTTACAGGCTCCAGGGAAAGTGTACAAATAGATGCTTACCTATTAGGGGGTCTAAATATTTAAAAGTTACAAATCAAGCTGACAAACTATTAAATGAATTAAGTTTTATCCATCCTACATTGAAAAATATTCCATCATAACTTGGAAGGCCAAGTTCAAATTTGGGGTTTTTGAGCTCTCTGTGTTCTGTGTTTAGATGGAGCAGCACAAGGAAAGCTTATTCCTGCCCTGCCCTTCACAGAGAGGCTCCCTGCCCTGACTGTCACAGACAGGCTCTCTTCTCCACCCCCAGCTCCCTCAGCACCATGTGGGGTCTTGCATGTACATGGGTGAACAACCAGCCCCTGTGTCTACTTCCATCCACAGCATCCCTCCTTGCCCAGCTCTCTCTTGGCCAACTCTTGTGCACGTATCTGTGGTGAGACCTTCCCTCTGGACAGACCCAGAGAAGACAGGCCCTGCAGGTCACGTGATTGGGGAACTCTGGGGCCCCAGGTGTCCAGAGTGAAGCCTAGAAGAGGGAAACATGAGCTCTAGGAGGGTATACTTACACGGGATCTTGTTAAAACGTAGATTCTGGTTCAGTATATCTGGAGTGAAAAGGCAAATTCTCAGCAGGGGGTCGAACCAGAATGAACCAATTCAAAACCCTGGTCTGGGATGGGTCCAAGTTGTGCATTTCAAACAAGTTCCTGGATGCTGCTGAGGCTATTGGTCTAGTAACCACTTGAGAACCAATGCTCTAAGCATGAGGCCAGAGGTGGGTCCCTGTTGCTCAAGTCTCAGGGGTTTAGGGTGAGTATTCGAGTGTTTCTGATGGAGGGGATAGCATGTGGAATGACCAGAGACAAGAGAGGACGGGTGTGTATATGCAACTGATCTCCATACTTTTTAGGCTCCAGCCATTGGGGCATCACCTTGGCATGGGACGGTCTGCCCAGTGCATTGCCCACAATGTGCCTAGCTAGGCATACTGCCACATGAAATGTTATTGGCCAGGCTGCCAAGAGTAAATGCCAGAATGCTGGGGTGAGAAACTTTCCTCTCTTGTTATCTTTGCATAGTGGCAATGAGCATGATCCAGGAATCTTCCAGGACTTACAGTGTATCTTATGTACTGTTTTCCGGTAGAGTTTCTTACATTGTCGTTGTTATTCAGCCCCTGTGGCTCAGCTCCAGCCAGACACTGTAAGCCTCCAAGCTGATTACTTTTGTAATGAAACACCCAATGGATCAGGCTGCCTAGTAATCTATACAGGACTCCTCTGATGACTAAAAAATAACATGTTTAGGTTCTTCCAGGAACTATCTGTTTACTCTGCTTTGACGGTAAGAATTGCATTAAGGCTGAAACTTAGTGTGGAGATCAATACCAAATGGATTTATTTAGCACGTGCAGGAGAAAATGGCACAAATGTCTGTTAACCTGATGACATTTTGTGCTGTTATTGAAAGTTCATTATTTAACTGATGTCTCTGCCTGGGAAGCCCAGACTTTGAAATATTATTAGGTGTCCTGACTGAAGAAGAAGCCATAGCACATGAATTTAAACATTCTTTTTTTTTTTTTCCTGTACAGCTTATCACCAAACACTGATGCTGTGTTTTAGTGTTTAGACTACATGGATTTTGCCCTCTCCTCTCTCTTTTATCATGGAGTTGAGGCGTGGGCTGTCTTAATTTCTCGTTGTTGAGTTGGCCCCTGATCCATGGCATCGCCATGCACAACACAATAAAATGCTGCCGGGCCCTGCGCCATCCCCATGATCGGTTGGGGACCAGGCTGTTGTGATCTGTAGGGTTTTCACTTGTTGGTTTTTGGAGATAGATCGCCAGGCCTATCTTCATAGTCTGTCTTAGCCTGGAAGCTCCTCTGAAACCTGGTCAGCATCATAGCAACATGTAAACCCCCACTGATACACAGGTGGTGGCTGTGCACGGGGTGAAGTCGCTGGAAATTGAACGCTGGTCTTCTGCGTGGAAGGCGAGAATTCTACCACTGAGCCACCAACACCCCCTCTTAATTTCATAGAATGATTTTTATTTCTGTGTCCATCAATCTCTTCTTCTTCTAAGTCTTATGCCAAGGCTCTTTGCTCTAGGTGGGTCTAGTCTGATTCTTTTTCATGGAGTTTAAGACCAACAGGCAGTTCACCAAGTTACACAGTCCTGGGCTGGAGGCCTTCATTGCACATGGATGTCCAGTTTTTACTGCACCATTTGCTGAAAAGACTATTCTTTCCTCCACTCTAGGGCCTGCCTGGCGCAGGATGGGCAGTTGCCGAGTATATGGAAGCAGGTATGGTCTGAGGAGTCAGTGTAAATTGAAGTTGTATGTCACAAGATCATAGCACAGATCCAAGAAAAATGGCAGGGCATGACACAAGGAGAACAGAATAAAGAAGAATTGGAGTATGAGACCAACTGATAAGTCTAAATACAGATGCTTGCATTGGTTTGGGTGGTCCAGGAGTGAGTTGGACTGAATTCACTAGTTAACCTCATTGTAAGCTATCAGTACACCCTGATTTTATCGTATATTCTGATGAAACTTGGCTTTGATAAAACAGCCAGAACTAAAGAATTTCGAGACAGTTGAGTTGTTTGGTGTCATGTCATTTTCCTTGAACAAAACAAAACCCCAAAACAAACAGACAAACAAAACAAAAAGCAAAACCTTTAAGAGCTTTCCTGCCCTGAGCGATGATGGAAGGTTATTTTCAGGGATCATTGGAGAGTATCAGAACAATTGCATTTTGGCAGGTTCTTAGGAACTCTGCTAACCAGGAGATAATCAGAACAGCCATGCTATATGGGGAGGTGGCTGAATAGTATTCCATTGTGTGGACGTTTGTTTTCCCATTCACCAATTAAAGGCTATTTGAGTCGTTTTTGGTTTTTGTTAATTCTTAATAATGATGCTATATACATATGTGTACTAGTGTTTGTGTGAATATAAGTTTTTAATTTCTCTAGAATAAGTTCCTAGAAGTGGGATTGCTGGGTTATGTGATAAGCGTGTGACCAAGTTTACAAGAAACTGCCAAACTCTTTCCCAGAGTGGCTGAACCGCTTTGCTCCCCCATCAGCAATGTGTAAGAGTTCTTGTTGGTCTGCATCCTTGTCATCCCTTGAAATTGTCAGTATTTTTTACTTTAGCCATTCTAATAGATGTGTAGTGGCATCTCATTGTGGATCTAATTGACATTTCCCCGACGACTAATGAGTCATTTGTTCTGTTGCACATAGGGTCACTAAGAGTCAGAACCAACTCAAAGGCTTCTAAGCACAACAGTGACTAATTATGTTAAGCATCTTTTAACATGTTTATTTGCCATCTGTATATCTTCTTTGCTGAAGTGTCTTTTGCCCATTTTTAAAAATAGATTGTTTTCTTATTGCTTAGCTTTGAGAATTCTTCATATTTTCTGGATACAAGTCATTTGTCTGGTACATGATTTGCAAATATTTTGCCCTACTCTGCAGTTTGTCTTTTTGTTCTCTAAATTGTGTCCTTAGCAGATCAAAGTTATTAATCTTGATGAAGTCCAATTTATTGATTCTTTCATTGCTTGTACTTTTGGTGACATATCTAAGAACTTTTTGCCTAACTCAAGGTCATGAAAAATTTTTTCCTATATTTTCTTCTAACACTTTTGTAGTTTTATACTTTACATTTAGGTTTATGATTTATGGATTAATTTTTATATATCATGTGATGTGCATGTGGATGTCTGGTACCATGTGTGGAAAACACTACCCTTTCTCCATTAAATAGCTTTTTAAAAAATCAGCTGATCATGTTTTACTGGGTCTATTTCTGGATTTTTTGAACTGTTCTATTGGTCTATGTGTCTTTCCTTTTACCACTACAACACTGTCCTAAACACTGTAGCTTTATTGTGTATCCTAAAATTGGGTAGTGTGATTCCTCCAAATGTGTTTATCTTTTTTCAGTTTGTTTTGAATATTCTAGTTCCTTTGCCTTTGAATTTAATTTTAGAATCAGCTTGTCTATAAATCAAAGAATCCTTCTGGGGTTTTGATTGAGATTGCATTAAATCTAAAGATTGATTTGACTAGAATTGATATTTTAACTATATTGAGATGTCCAATCCATGCACACAAAACATCTCTCCATTTATTTAGATCTTCTTTGATCTTTTTTCCCTAAATTTAATTAATTTTGTTGTTGTTGTTGAAAATATACACAGCAAAGCATATACCAATTCAACAGTTTCTACATGTACAACTTAGTGACATTGATTACATTCTTTGAGTTTGCAACCATTCTTATCCTCCTTTTCTGAGTTGTTCCTCCCTCATTAACATAAACTCATGCCCCAAGGATCCTATCTAATCTTTTGAGTTGCTGTTGTCAATTTGAACCCATACAGATAGTTCTTAAAAGAGCATAATGTTCAAGGAAGGACTTTTTTACTAGTTAAGCTATATTATTGTTTGGTTTTAAGACAACTTCAGGGGATATTTTTGGTTTAAAGCTTAAATATTATTTTAAGGCAATAGTTTCAAGGGTTCATCCACCCTCCATGGCTCCAGAAAGTCTAGAGTCCATGAAAATTCGAAATTCTGTTCTACATTTTCCCCCTTTTGATCAGGATTCTTCTATGGAATCTTTGATCAAATTATTCAGTAGTGGTAGCCAGGCACCATTATTTCTGGTCTCACGGCAAAGGAGGCAGTTGTTCATGGGGACAATTAGCCACACATTCCATATCCTCCTCCTATTGCTGACTCTCCTTCTTCTGCTGTTGCTCCAGGTGAATAGAGACCAATTGTTTTGCCTTGGATAGCCACTTGCCAGCTTTTAAGACTCCAGGCATTATACAATGAAGTAGAAGGTAGAATGGCCAATTATTAGGCCAGTTATTAGGCCAATTAACTGGGATACCCCATGAAACCATGACCCTAAAGCTCCAGACTAAGGAACCAAATCCCATGAGGTGTTTGGTTGTACATAAGTGGCCTCAGTTGCTACTTTTTTTTTTGTCATTGTTGTAAATATATCTATTACATAACTTTTGCCAGTTCAGCTTTTTACAGGTGTATGACTTATTGATAGCAATTACAATAACTAGATTCGCAACCCTACATGTAATCAATGTGCTATTTCCATTATCATTAATCTCCCTTTTCCCCCCCATTCCTGCCCCTGGTAATCACTAATAAACTTTGGTCTATGTACATTTGTCTTTCCTTGTCTTTTTATATAAGTAAGGTCATACAATATTTGTCCTTTTGTGATTGGTTTATTTAGCTCAGCATAATGTCTTCAAGCTCCATCCATAGTGTAGCATGTGTCAAGACTTCATTTCTGAGGCAGAGCCAACATGGTACCCTAGGCAGACATATTGTGCCATCCATTTGTAGCAAATACCCCAAAAGCTAAGTAAAACAGTTACAAACATCAACCCTAGAACCCTAAGCATCAATGAAGGGATAAAAAAGTAGATAAAATACCAAATGGAAGAAGAAATTGAAGGAAAACAAAGAATGAGGAGAGATACGGAGTGGAGGTCCCCTGCGAAGTAACACAACACAGTGTTGTCATCTTGGAGCACAGCCAGCAACAACCCTGGACTTCAGGAAAATAATACAAGAAAAAAAAATCAAAATAGACAATTAGAAGCCATATGAAAATAGCAACTAGAAATCCAAAAAATAAAAAAACAAAATTTCAGAAATGGACAACTCAATAGAAGGTTTTAGAAGAAAATTTTAAACAAGGGAAAACAGAGTCAGTGAGATTGAAGATAAATCCATGGATGCCACTTTGAGGAAAAATCAGGGAAAAAATGAAGAAAAATGAAGAAAACCTGACACAATCAAGAACAAAAATTTGCACATGATTAGAGTTCCAGAAGAGGGGAGAAATGGAAAACACAGAGAAGATTGCTGAACATTTACTGGCAGAAAACTTGCCAAATACCATGAAAGAAAAGCTGACCATCCAAGAAGCTCAATGAACACCCTATGGGATAGACCCCAAAAGAAAGTCACCAAGACATATTATCACACTAGCCAAAACCAAAGACAAAGAAAGAATCCTGAGAGCAGCTTGAGTAGAATGAAGAGTCATTACAAAGGTGAAATAATAAGACTAAGCTCTGATTACTTGGCAGAAACCATGTAGGCCAGAAGGTAGTGGGATGACATATATAAAACCTTGAAAGAAAAAAAAAATACCAGCCAAGAATAGTATATCCTGAAAAACTCTTTCACAAATACAATGGTGAAATCAGGGCATTTCCAGATAAAAAGAAATTAAGAGAATTTGTAAAAACCAAAAACAAAACAAAACAAAAAACCTTACAAGATATATTAAAACATCAAAATGAATAATACGAACCATTCTCTCTGATCATGATACCATAAAAGTAGAAATCATTAACAGGAAGAGCAAGAACAACAATGACAAAAAATCAAATACATGGAAAACAACTGGGTAATAGAAGAAATTAAAGAGAGAATAAAAAAATTCCCAGAATCAAATAAGAATGGAAACACATCATACCAAAACCTTTAGTACAGCAAAGGCAGTACTCAGATGTCAATTTGTAGCTATAAACACACATATCAAAAAAAAAAAAAAAAAAAAGAATGAGCTAAAATCAAAACATTAGCCCTACAACGTGAACAAATAGAAAGAGAACAGCAGAAGAAGCTGACAGCCAGCAGAAGAAAGGAAATAATAAGGATCAGAGTAGAAATAAATGAAATAGAAAATAGAGAAACAATAGAAAAAAATCAAAAAGACCAAAAGTTGGTTCTTTGAAAAGATCAACAAAATCAACAAACCATTGGCCAAACTGACAAAAGAAAAACAAAAGAGGAAGCAGATAGCCCAAATAAGAAATGAGATGGGGACATTTCAATAGAACCTGCTGAAATAAAAAGGATCATAACAGAATGCTATGAAAAATTGTACTCCAACAAATTTGAGAACCTAGAGGAAATGGACAAATATCTAGAAACACACTATCTACCTAAACTAATACAAATTTAGATAGAAAACTTGAACAGACCCATAAGAGGAGAGGAGGTTGGAAAAAAAAAATCCAAACATAAAAAAGACCTGGCCCAGGCAGCATTACTGCAGAATTCTATCAAACATTCAGAGAAGAGCTCACACCAGTGCTATTCAAACTATTTCAGAACTCAGAATGAAATAAAGGGAGGGATGATTTCGAATTCATTCTATGAAGCCAGCATAACCCTGATACCAAAGCCAGGCAAAGATACCACAAAAAAGAAGAAAATTACAGACCAATATCTCTCATGAATGTAGATGCAAAAATTCTCAGCAAAATTCTAGCCAATAAATTCAGCGTCATATCCAAAAAACAATACACCACAACCAAGTGGGATTCATACCAGGTATGCAAAAAAAAAAAAAAAAAAAAAAAATTTATGCAAGGATGCTTCAACATTAGAAAATCAATTAATATAATCTACCACATACGTAGACAAAAGAAAGGAATCACATGATAATCTCAATCATCACAGAAGAGGCATTCAACAAAGTCTAACATCTATTCCTGATAAAAACTCTCAATAAAATGGCAATAGAAGTGACATTCCTCAACATAATAAAGGGCATCTCTACAAAACCAACAGCCATCATCATTCTCAGTGGACAGAGGCTGAAAGCATTTCCTCTGAGAATGGAAACAAGGCAAGGAAGCCCTTTATAACCACTCCTATTTAACACTGTTCTGGAAGTCCTAGCTAGGGCAATAAGGCAAGAAAAAAGAAATAAAGAGCAACCAAATTGGAAAGGAAGAAGCAAAACTATCCCTATTCACAGATGATATGATCCGGTACGCAGAGAATTCCAAAGATTGCACAAGAAAGCTATAGAACTAACAGATTCAGCAGAGTAGCAGAATACAAGATAAACATATAAAAATCAGCTGGATTCTTATACACTAGCAAAGAGAACTTCAAAAAGAAAATCAGGAAAACAATACCATTTATAAAAGCCCCTAAAAAGAAAAAAATACTTAGGAATAAATGAACCAGGGATGTAAAACACCTACACAAAGAAAACTACAAAACACTATTGCAAGAAACCAAAAGAGACCTACATAAATGGAAAAACATACCATGCTCATGGATAGGAAGGCTCAACATTGTGAAAAGTTCAATTCTATCCAAAGTGGTCTACAGACATAACACACTCCCAATCCAAATACCAACAGCAATCTTCATTGAGGTGGAAAAATGAATCACCAACTTTACATGGGAAGGAGACCCCAGATAAGCCAGAAGAAAACAAAGTAGCAGGCCTCACACTACCTGATCTCAGAACCTACTATATAGCCGTGGTAGTCAAAACAGCCTGGTGCTGGTACAATGACAGACACATAGACCAATGGAACAGAATCGAGATCCCAGATGTAAATCCATCCACCTATGGTCAGCTGATATTTGACAAAGGATCAAAGTCCATTAAATACAGAAAAGACAGTCTTTTTAACAAACGGTGCTGGCAAAACTGGATGTCCATCAGTAAAAAAAAAAAAAAAAAGAAACAGCACCCATACCTCACACTATACATAAAAACTAACTCAAAATGGATCAAGGACCTAAATATAAAAGCTAAAACAATAAAGATCATGGAAGAGAAAATAGAGACAATGCTGGGAACCCTAATACAAGGCACAAATTCAATACAAACCATAACTAACAATGCAAAAACACAAGATAAACTAGATAACTGGGAGCTCCAAAGAACTAAACCTTATGCTCATCAAAAGACTTTACTGAAAGAGTAAAAAGAGAAATTTACAGACTGGGAATAAATTTTTGGCTATGACATATCCGACAAGGGCCTAAGCTCTAAAATCTATAGACTAACTACACCTTAATAATAATAATATAATAATAATAATAAAAGACAAATAATCCATTAAAAAAATGGGCAAAGGACATGAACAGACACTTCACCAAAGAAGACATTCAGGTGGTTAACAGACACATTAGGAAATGGTCACGATCTTTAGCCATTCCACAACCCATTGGTGTTGAGTTGATTTTGACTCATAGCAGCCCTATAGGGCAGAGTAGATCTTCCCCATAGGGTTTCCAAGGAGCAGCTGGTGGATTCAAACTGCTGACCTTTTGGTTAGCAGCTGAACACTTAACCACTGCACCACTGGGGCTCCCATTAGCCCTTAGAGAAATGCAAATCAAAACTACATTGAGATATCAGCTCACCTTGACATTACTGGCATTAAAGAAAAAAAAAAATAACAAATGTTGGAGAGGTTGTGAGGAGATTGGAGTTCTTATGCACTGTTGGTGGCAATGTAAAATGGTACAACCGCTACGGAAAATGGCATACCAAAAAAAAAATATATATATATATATGTATGTGTGTATATAAAACCAGTTGCAGTTGAGTCCATTTGGACCCATTGTGACCCTATGGGACAGAGTAGAGCTGCCACATAGTGTTTCCAAGAAGAAGGTGGGTGGATTCAAATTGCTGACCTTCGGAGTTATTCATTCTACGTACTTACTACCCTTTTAATATATCTGTGAGGTCACTGGAGACATAACCTCTTTCATTCCTGATGTTGGTAATTAGTGTCTTCTCTCTTTTTGACCAAGAAAATGATCAATCTGACTAGAAGTTTATCAATTTTATTCCTTTTTTTCAAAAGAATCATCTTTTGGTTTTTTTTTTTTCTTTTTTCAATTTCTCTTATTCCTGCTTTTGTCCTTTTTTTCTTTCTGCTTGCTTTGTACTTATTTTGTTTTTCTTTTTCTAATTTCTTAAGAAGAAAGCCTAAATCATTGATTCGAGACTTCTCCTTTTCTAATATAAACATTTAATGCTATTGATTTCTCTCTAAATACTGCGTTAGTTGCATCATTATTATATTTTCACTTTTATTCAGTTTGACATGTTTTCTAATTTCCCTTGAGAGACTCTCGAGTCTAAGATGTTTTGCTTAATTTCTAAATACTTAGGATTTTCTAAGTAATATTAATTTCTAATTTTCTTTTGTCGCTGTCAGAGAACTTTGAATATTTTCAGTGCTTTTAAATATAATGAAGTTTGTTTTGTGGCCCAGAATATGGTCTTGGTGAAGGTTCCAAGCGTACTTGAGAAGAATGCGTATTCTGTTGTTGTAGGGTACTGTGTTCTGTAAATATCAGTTAGGTTAGGTTGTTTAATGGTTTGTTTAGTTCCTCCATATCTTATTTCCTCCCTGCTCATTCTATTACAGAGAGAGGCATGTTGAAATCTCCTAGTAAAATATGGATTTGTCTATTTCTTTTTTCATTTAAATTTTTGCTTCATGCATTTTTTTAAACTGTTAAGTACATACACATTTAGGGTTGTCCTTTATTCTTGGTTAATATTTTTATTGGAACCATGGTGGCACAGTGGTTAAAGAACTTGGCTGCTAATCAAAATGTTGGCAGCTAGAATCCATCAGCTGCTCCTTGGTGGCCCTACAGGGCAGTTCTACTCTGTTCTATAAGGTCACTATGAGTTGGTTTCGACTCATTATGTGTATCGTTATGTTTTAAGTGTTTTTTTTGTAGATAGCATAGTTGTCTTTTTTTTTTTTAAATCCAATTCAACGATCTTTCTCTTCTAATCAGTGTGTTTTACCTCTTTACATTTAATGCAAACATTTAAGCCAACCATTTTATTATTTATTTTCCATTTGTCCCTTTTGATTTTTATTCATCTTCTGTCTACTTTTAAATATTTTCCAAATTCTATTTTTATTATTTCTCAGATTTTTCACTATGTATCTTTGTATAGTATATATATACATTTTTAGTGGTTACTCTGGGGATTATAACATACATACCAAACTTACTCCATATGCTTATAAATAATATTTTACCACTTCAAGGAAAATATAAAAACCTTGAAACCTTGTAGGCACCTTTACCATCCTCCCATTATGACAGTGTAATAGTAGGTGCTTGCAACAGCCATATATATTTTAAAAACTTAAGAGATGAAAAGCAGTCTGTTCTCTTTGCTCAGATGTTTACCAATTCTGTTGCTCTACCTTTATTCCTAATATTTTAGGATTTTGTTGTTATCATTTATCTTTCCCCTGAATAATTCACATTATCTTTTTTTTTTTGAACAGGTCTATTTTCTTTCATCTGAGAATGTCATTTTATATTAAGAAAGTTTGGATTGTATACCATACATTTTGAATATTATGTATTCCATACATAATCAAATTGGATGCTGTTTAAAGCATCTACAGAATGTTGATTATTTTTTGTTTGTTTTAGCAGTCAATCAATCCACAAGGTTCAGGTTATACATTTAGGAACACTTTCTGTGGGCTCTAGTGCCAAGGTAAGTTTAGTTTTCAAAATTTTTGTAGTACCGATTCCAGTCAGGTTCAAGCATGTGTGATTTAGGGGTGAGTCCTGAGTTTCATGCAAAAATCTAAAGATCCCCTTTATCCAGCTCTCTCCTTACATTATTTCCACCCATCCTGTTCCCAGGGTTTTCCTTTCCTGGAAATCTCCCTTCCAGGCTTTACCTTTTCCACATTGTCGCCATGGTTGTGTCCTGTAGGGTTCACCATGCTGGTGGGGAAGCAGAGGAGTTCTGCCTCTTTGCTTGAGAATTTTTGGTTTCACTTGCACTGTATCAGTTGCCAGTTGGGAGGTAGAGGATCACTTAATCTTTGTTGGCACTTAGTGTAGGGTTGGGATAGTGAATACGAGTCCACCCTAAAGTGTTCACTGCTACTACACCAGTGGGGAGTTTTAAGGCTGCTGCCTTTTTCTGGCATTTGCTTGGTATAGGGTGGGGAGAGTCAACAGGCCTCCACCCTACAGGATTTGTTGCTGCCATACTGGTAGGGAAGGAAAGGGGTGCCACTTTTTGCTGTACACTTGCCACAGGCTGGGGAGATTCCAAGGACTCTGTTCTTCAGGGATCACATCTGTCTTTCTGGTAGAGACAGAGGAGGGCAACAATCCTTTGGTGTTGCTCACCTGGAATAGGGCAGCTGAAGTCAAGAAAGTTCTGCTTCACATGGAGGCTCTCTTTTCAGTCCTCTGTCTAGAGAGACTGAGTTTCTCTTGGGGGGTATTTTCTGTCCACATTTCTTGGCTATTTTGGGGTTCAGGATTTTCTAGCACCCAAGCTGGCATATGGAAAAAAAATGTCACTAGGCAAAGACACCCTGGAGTCTTGAACTATTTATATGGTCCACTTGCTTGTATCAACCTTTCAGAGTCTTCTGATAGTAGTTTTACCCCATACCAAAAACCCAAACCAAACCTGTTCCCACTGAGTAGATTCTAACTCATAGTGACAATATAGGAGAGTAGACCTGCCCCATAAAACTTCCAAGAAATGCCTGGTGGATTCAAACTGCTGACATTTTGGTTAGCAGCTGTAATTCTTAACCAATACACCACCAGGTTAACCCATACAGCAACTAGAAATTCCAAACTACTTGAAAAGGTTGTCTTTACATGCTGATGTCATTCCCTTTCCGCTCATTCTTCAGCACACTCCAAGCTGTATTTGTCTCAGTATCCCATTAAATCTTTCACCAACAACCAAATTGCTAAATCCAACTGGATTTTATTTAATTTCTCGGTAGAGTTTAGAATTCTTATTCTTGAAACATTTGATTCTTTTGTTTTTCATGACCCAATAATCTCTTGATTTTTCTCCTGCTTAGGTGGTGGTTCTTTCTCTGTCTCCTTTGAATGATCAGAATTCTTTGCCTAGGCATTAAATATTACAATTCTTCAAAGCTTATTACTAGGTGCTTTTCTTTTATTCTCTATTCTCTCCCTAAGCAATTTCAGCTGTGTCCAAGACTTCAATGACTATCTATATGCAGATGATTTATAAACTTACATCATCAGCTCAGATTTCTCCTTTGAGCTTCAAACATTAATATCCATCTGCCTCCTTAATGTCTGAATTTTAAGCTCGACATGGTCAGGAATGACCTCATGATTATCCATGTGATACATAATTATTTCCAATGTGTTTGCTTTTAGAATAATCCTTATCTTCTAAACCACAAGGTCCTGTATAATCTGGTACTTGCCCAACACTTCAGCTTAATCGATTAGTTTATTCATGCACTTATTCAATAAATATTTATCAAGTGCCTACTACGTGCCAGGAATTTTTTTTTTTTTTTTTGCCAAACAACAAAACAAAATCCTTATTTTCATGGAACTTATATTCTAGTGGGAGAATATATACACAAAACACGTAAACAGAAAATTAAGCAGCATGCCATTTGGTGATAAGTAATAAGATGCAAAATAGATCAATGTAAGGAGACAGAAAATGATGGTGGAGGTGTTATTTTAATAGGGTTGTCAGGGAGAGCATCACTGAGAAGGTGACATATGAGCTGTGACCTGAAGAAAATGAGGGAACAAGTTATGTCAATACTTAAGGGAAGAACATTCCAGGCTTAGAGAACAGCAAATGCAAAGACTCTGAATCAAGAGTGTGCTTGGCTGTTCAAGGATCAATGAAAAAGCTAGTGTGGCTCAGTGGAGCAAGTTAGGGGGATTGCAGTAGATGATACCAGAAGGACTAGGGGTCCAGTTGTGTAGGGCTTTGTAAGCCATAGTACAGACTTTAGGTTTTTTTTTAATTGTTTTTTGCATCAGGTAAGAAGACATGGGTTGATTGTAATTAAGAGGCATCCTTTCTCTACAGACAATTCTTGCACCAGAGCCCCCTTTTATGAAGAAAGGCCAGGGCTTTCTCAGAGCTACACTGAGGTCAGAGGCTCTTCCTCTTGTGTCCTCCTTCCTTCCCCATCTCCTTTCACAGATGTTGGACCTGCATTATGGCCTGAAGCCCTCCCCTGCCTTCTCCTCTTCCCTAACAATAAATCTCTAGCACTTATAACTCCATCTTGGCACAGAGGACCCACCTAACACAACCCTCGATTACTAAGTTTTCCAAGGAACTCCATTTTATTCTTTGATTATGTTCTCTCCTTAAATGCTAAAACTCGATTAGTTACCAAGTTCTATTAATTTTGCCAGGAAAAATGTCTCTCTAATCCAGTTTTTTCTTAAAGTGATCTTTCCCATGTCCTTGGGGATCCACAAATTCTCAGACTTTTTTTTTTTTTTTTTAATTTTGATGATGATCTAACAACAGATTATAGTTCAGTGCAACTTTATAAGTAAGCATCACACAATTTCAATGTCTATTGTTATCAGTCAAGGCCCATATCAGCAATTTGAAGAGGAAAAAATTATATAAAGAATTGTTAAATACTAAAATAGTGGTTAACTATCAAACGGAGTAAAAAAGAAAAGTAAAGGATACAGAAACAGCACATGCAAAAAGAAGCTACTACCTGCAGGGCTGAAGGAAATGAACAAGAAAGGAACTACGTACTTGGATGAGCCCACCCAAGGTTGAGATGAGACCTCATTGTGGATAGTGTGGTTGCTGCAGAAGCATGTAACCTACTAGTGGCAAGGAAACTTGCCAGAGGCTGATTCACAGGAATGGCCCTCTAAGTGGCTGGAGAAAACTTGCTGGAGAGTTGAAAACACAGCTGGCCCCAAGGTCTGTTGAGGTGAGGACTGCTGGACCTCTCACACCTGATCTACTGGCAGTTTCCCCTTGAAACAGCACATGGGAACCAGCAGAAAAAGGCCCTTCTTCTCCTTAAGCTTGTTGTGTTCCTGCAGTGTCCCCTGTTGACAAAACCTAACATGGATCCAGCTACTAACAGAGAAATGTGTACAGGGTCTGGCTCCAGTGTCATAAAGCTGACAAAGCAGGGCAGATTCGGAGCTGTGAGGCAAGAAATTATCACATTCACAAAGAAATAATGGTGCAGCAGGATGTCCTATCATTTTCATGCACTTGTACACCCAGAGTAGCACCTGTGTGTCTTTGTCTGAGGATTGCCCTCAGGCTACCAGGGCTTGCTCCCCAAAGTGACTGGGAAATCCTGTCTCTCCAGGGACACCCTCATCCAATGACCAATGGGTACATGCGTATAAATATTAGGACTCCCTTTTCCATATTTAGGACAACTCTGCAGAGTGACCTTCATAGTCTTCAGAGCTTTTCGGCAGAATTAAGCCAAAGGTAACCTCCATAAGATTTTCCTTGGTATCATACCCTCGCTTGGCTTCCTTCCCTTCCCTATCCCACTTGTCTACTTCCATAGTGGTTTTTCCTGAGAACCATCAGTCCAAAAAAACAAAACAAACAAAACAAAAAGCAGCTATGGAGTCGATACCAACTCATGGCAGTGACCCCATGTGTGTCAGAGTAGAACTCCATAGGGCTTTCAGTGGCTAATTTTTCAGATCGCCAGGCCTTTCTTCCCAGGTAGCTCTGGGTGGGTTTGAATCTCCCACCTTTTGGTTAGCTGCTGAGCACATTACCCATTTGGGCAACCCAGGGACTGCTTCCTGAGAACACTTTCTAGTAAGTCTCATTCACAAGAATTCTTGTCATAGGGACTGTATTTGGGGAAACCAAACTAAGTCAGATGTTACATAAATAAAATTTTGCGGTGGTTTGAGAAGAAAAAAGAATGGAATCATAACATGGTACATAGTAGCACAGAAATGCACACGTGTCATGTGATGCAGTATCACATGTATGGTGTGAAGAACTGTATAGATGAGGTCATGGCACATGCCAACTTATAACGGATCTCCAGCAGTAAAAGTGTAACAGTAAGTACATAACCTTGGACAATAACTGGACTAGTCAATTGTTTAATTTAGATTTCAATAATGTCACAATTCTCTTAGAATGCATGAGAACCTAGCTTTATAGAGATACTAGGAGATGCCTTATTAAAACTGTCATTCTAGAAGGGCTCACTGACAGAGTTTTGATTAAGTATAAAGTTGGGAACAGACTCTGGAAGTTATTAACACTATGTTGTAGAGTATACTTACGTAAATAGTCATTTCTTATACAAGTATTACAAGAGCAGAATAAAAATGAGATGGATTTTGAGGCTATGTATTTTTTTCTTAAATGCAACAGTGGGAATTTAATTTCAGCCAGACAGTAGTATCCATCACATTAAAATTAATGTTAATTTTATCATTTTCATAATTTTGCTTATATTTAGTTTGAATATAGTTTAACTTTTATCATCGCATATGAGCTGTAAGGATAAGGGATTTATACTTAATTTTATATCTGTATATTTTTAAGTGGAAGCCCTGGTGGCATAGTAGTTAAGTGCTACGGCTGCTAACCAAGAGGTCAGCAGTTCGAATCCGCCGGGTGCTCTTTGAAAACTCTATGGGGCAGTTCTACTCTGTCCTATAGGGTTGCTATGAGTCGGAATCGACTCGATGGCAGCAGGTTTTTTGTTTGGTTTATATTTTTAAGTAATAGTATAATAAAAATAGACAAGAGGTGTTGATAGCCTTAATAATGCATTGTATTAAAAGAACATATATCACTGAGGCTTGAGAAATAGTTTTCAAAATGGGGTTCTGGAACCACTAGCAATAGCATAAATTTGGAACTTAATTTGGAAATGCAGTTTCTGAGCCCGAGGCCCCCCCAAAAAGAAGCCAAAACCATTGCCTTCGAGTTGATTCCAACTCTTAGCAACCCCATAGGGCAGAGTAGAACTGCCCCATAGGGTTTCCTAGGAGTGGCTGGTGGATTTGAACTGCTGACCTTTTGGTTAGCCGCCAAGTTCTTAAGCACCGTGCCACCAGGGCTCCTAGCCCTGGGCCAGGCTTGCCAAACCAGGGACTCTGGGGGCGGGGCTAGCAGTCTGTGTTTTAACAAGCCTAAAAGTGATTCTGATCCAGTGAAGTTTGAGAACAGCCACTCTCATCCATCCTCTCTCCCTTGTTCGGGCTCTCATCCTCTCTCAGACCTCTGGGACCACAGTCTTTACACTCCTAATTGTTCTCCACACAACTGTGAGACGATCTTTCTAGAGCACATTTATCACACCACCTTTACTGGTTAACCTCTTAAACGCCACTTTCATAGTTGTAAGATGAGAGTAACAATGCCCTGCATCAGGTTGCTGTGAGGCTAAGAATAAAAAAAGAATAAAGTATTCATTAAATGGTAACTTTCACTATTGCTATCATCCTTCTCATTTTTGTCATGAGTAGTAGCACCTTCCATTGCCTAAAACATTAATTAAAATATTTCCTAAGTTTGGGAAATTCTCCACCATACGTGTCTCAGTGGGAGGACAATCTTGGATTGACTGGCCTCCCTTGTCTCTGGCACATAATTTGTGTTAAGACTTTGAGATTCCCTGTCCCTGACTTTGAATAGGGAGCACAGGACTCACCGACGTGGGGACAGTGAAGGAGTCATGCTGGCAGTGGGGCAGCAGTCGGATCAGTCCTCAGGACTAGCAGACATAGAGCTGCGCCTGGTGGAACCTGCGTCCAGGTTTAGTGGTGCATTCTTTAAGTACTCCATTGCTAACCAAAAGGTCTGTGGTTTGAACTCACCAGCAGCTCTACAGGAAAAAGACGTGGCAGTCCGCTACCTTAAAGATTTACAGCCTTGGAAACCCTATGGGGCAGTCCTACTCTGTCCTGTAGGGTCACTATGAGTCAGAATCAACTCGATGGCAATGGGTTTGGTTTTTTTTATATGACAGCTGTGAAGTGCTAGTGAATACAGAAGATGCCTGACTTACGTCCTCCCCAAAGTCAACACCGTTAATAAGGATAAAGAAAAGTGAAGACTGTAATTTCACTGCTTATGGTTGTCACTCAAACCATAAGGACCTATTCAACTGAATTACAACAGAGAAAATTTGTTAATTTTCTATCACTCCCCTTCTTGATTGCTCCAAAGACAAAATTTGGGCGTTTCAAATTCTCTGAATTAATCTGTTTATCCTGTTCAGAACCCCTTAGTGACTTAGATGACATTCACCTCCCACATCATGCAAGTGACATGTCCACAGGACAAACCAGGATCAGAGTTCTGCACATAAATAGTGTCTGCACAATACCACAGAAGCCCTGGTGGCACAGTGGTTAAGTGCTCAGCTGCGAACTGAAATGTCAGCGGTTTGAACCCACCAGCCGCTCTGTGGGAGAAAGATGTGATAGTCTGCTCCTGTAAAGATTTCAGCCTTGGACGCACTGCGAGGCAGTTCCACTCCGTTGCTATGGGTCGAAATCGACTTGTTGGCCTGGCAATGCGTTTGGTGTTTTTGGTTTGGTGGCAGAAGCTACGATGCAACAGTGAGGCCAGGAGCGCCTCCCAGGACTCATTTTGGGGTTGATTTTGGCTGTGGCTTTAACTGCTTAGCTTTTGTTTTTCATCCTATCTTTTTAGGTTTTCAAGAGATTATGTGAGCTACTCCTTATTCTTCCTTTCCCTTCTCCCTCTTTTTGCATAAGTCAGCCAGTCAGTGTCTGTTGCTTACAGCTAGGAAACTGGTATAGACCTCACACTATTTCCAGATTCACGTCTCACTGCCTCTCCACCTCCCCTCCCGTAACCTAAAGCTCCCGCAGTCCCGGTGCACTCACCGTTTCATAACTGCTGTTGCTGTCAGTAGCCGTGGGTTGGCCCTGACTCACGGCGGCTTTGTGTGTGACAGAGTGAAACGTTACCTGGTCCTGCAGCAATTTTATCAATATATATATACACAATTTCATGCTGCTTTATCTGTGCTTACGATGCTTCCTCTGCCTGGGGAATTCTTCTTGTTAGCTGTTTTGCTGGTGAAATCCTATTTATCCTTTTTTGTTGTTAATTGCCATTGAGCTGATTCTGACTCATGGCGACGCCATGTTTGCAGAACTGCTCTGTAGTTAAAGGATATTACCTGTTTTTTGGAAGCAAATCGCCAGGCCTATCTTCAGAGGCACCTCTGGTTGGATTAGAACCATCTGGGGGCTCTTATTTATCCTTTAAGATCCACAAATTCTTGCCAAAATTAATCCTCACTATTTATGTTTGGGTGGAAACCTGGTGGCGTAGTGGTTAAGTGCTACAGCTGCTAACCAAGAGGTCGGCAGTTCGAATCCACCAGGCACTCCTTGGAAACTATATTGGGCAGTTCTACTCTGTCCTACAGGGTCGCTATGAGTCAGAATCAACTCGACGGTGGTGGGTTTGGTTTGGTTTTGGTTATTTATGGTTGGGTATTTAAGGGGTGGCCTACTTGTGTTAAAAAAAAAAGGTACTGAAATACTGAGATGCTTAGGGAAATGACTAGGAACAATAACAAAATACTTCCTTTAGCTAATAGACCAGTAGGACAAAATATCCTTCCCTGTGTTTTCTGTAACTGACACAACCAGTTTTTTTTTTTTTTAAATCAGGGGATTTATATAGTTTAGACATTGTAGTTCTAATGGAGGGGTCCTTGGGTGGTGCAAACGGTGAACACGCTCAGATGCTAATTGAAAGGTTGGAGGTTTGAGTCCACCCAGAGGGGCCTTGAAAGAATGGCTGGGTGATCTCCTTCCAAAAAATCAGCCAATGAAAACCCTATGGAGCAGTTCTATGCTGACACACAGGGGGTCGCCATGAGTCAGAGCCAACTCAATGGCAAATGGAAACCGTGATAAAAGGTAACCAATTTTAGCATTATGACATAACCAGTCCACCAAAAACATCATGAAACTGAAATGTTGGAAATACTAGTAATAGAAGTAAATAATGTATGAATAAAGTCCCCCTCCCACCCACCCCATTTTTTTTTAAAACTTAGGTCCCATTCTGAATGTTGTGTTTGACTCCCTCTCTTATTTGTGCAGCAGCCTTATAGTTTTGGGTGCTGAGTCTAGCTCCAAAGTTGTACCTGATTAGTCTGAGGTATCTGTGGTTATCATTTGTTTAGGCACTCCGACTTAAGCCAATATTATCCTTGGCTAGGTGAACTATGTTGGCCCAATCTGACGAAAAGAGTTTTGGTTCTCTCTCTACCTCACCCACTTCCGCTCCATGTCTGCCTGTCTTCCTGGACACACACAGGAAACATGCAACTTCAATGGCTGTCATGAGCCAAACTGCAATCCCAAGATTAAAGCCAACACCGTAGACAGCAGAAAAGAAGGAACAGTTCTGGATCCTTGGTGACATTGTTGAAAGACTAATTTACCAGTCCCAAATCCTACCCCATGCAGATTCACTGCATATAGACATTTGGTTTGTGCATTGTACAACTCTACTTATATAGACTGAGTTGTGACTGGTGGCCCTGAAGTTCTTAGTCTGAACTTACTGATATTAAAAACAATATGTCACTTTTAATGCTTAAGGCAATTTGAACTTTTTCAAAGTTATTACTTGTGGACAAAAGTAGTCTGATATCTGCCTAACACATATTCCCTCATTTCCCTTATTTTGCCACTGCAAATAGTGTCTGGCTCCCTGGTTACACTGACACCTCCATGAGGGTAGGGTCATGTGTGTCATCTTTGTACAGCTTGCATCTGACCTAGTACTTGGCACACAAGGAGCATTCAATAAACCTTTGTCGAATTTAAATTTAGTTATCTTTCACATTTATGTTCTACTTCCCTATCTGAATTTAATGGCCTGTGAGAAAGAGACAATATATGATAACTCTTTTATATCTCTGGTACCCATTACAAGGCATATTCTCAATAAAATTTCTTGTTTGATAATAATAACTGATACGCACTGGTTGCCATTGAATTGACGTCGACTTATAGTGACACAGTAGGACGGAGTAGAACTGTGCCCTAGGGTTTTCAAGGCTATAAATCTTTGGAAGCAGACTCCCACATCTTTCTCCTGAGGAGTGGCTGGTGGGTTTGAATGGCTGACCTTTCGGTTAACACCTGAGCGCTTAACCACTGCTCCACCAGGGCTCCTTAATTGATATATAGTTACTCTTTTTTTTATCAAGCACCTACCCTGTGCCAGTCATATCTCCCGGTACTTCAGACATCTTAGCTTATTTAGTCTCCACAATCAACTTTGGAAGTAGGAAGTATTCTTGCCAATTTAAATCTTAGGAAAGCTACTGGCCCGCTTAAGATCATACAATTATCCTAAGTGTAAGACCAGGAATACTAACTCAAATACATCTGGCTCGTTGATAAAGATGATAATGATGATGGTGAGACTTATGAGTGTGTTCCCTTCTCTGATGCTCTATGATTATATAAGTTTATTCCAAGAAAATAAATCTAGACTTCAGGGAATTAGTGTTCAAAAATGAAAACAAGTCTGATGATTTGATTCCTGCACCCAGGACTCCACACTCCCACTCAGAAAGTCAGCAGGTAGTTCAAACCGCCCGCTTCCTGGGATAGCCTGGAACCCAGCAAGCAGGGTGGAACCAGAGAGGCAAGACTCAGGGAGGGCACAAACCTGATGAATATGGTCATGTGCTGAGAAGCCATTTGCTGGGACCTGCTCTGCTCCCATATGCAACCAAAATCAAGCATGAGGCAATCACACCAAGATGCCAAAGTCAGATCATCAGTAACGCAGCTGTGTAACAATCCTTATCAACTTCATATGCCCACCAGTCGGCCAGACTCCGCAGGAAGTCGAGGAGGAGTAAATGGGCTTGCAATGCAACTGGGGAGAGGAACGAAAAATACAAATGAAGAGAGGACTAAGAAATAAAGTGATGTGTGCTGAAAGCTAAATGAATAATGTAGGAAGTAAAATGGAGACAGAATTTGAAAGATCACTGTGGGCTGAGGCAATTAGAAAAAAACTTCAAAGAGAAAGGCAGAATTTGACCTGGACCTTGACAAATAAAGAATGTTCAGAGAGAAAGAGGGAAGACGCGCCACAGGACAACTATATATCAATATGTGGTGAAGTGTTGCTTAGAGAGTGGAACGAGAAGCTCATGCCGTTAGACGGGGGAGACTGCTATTCATCTGCAGTGCCAAGATGAGGGATTTGGAGTGTACCCTGTAGGAATGGAGTTGCCAGAAGTTTTGGAGCAAAGAGATGACATGAGAAATGAGAAGCAAGACTGACTTCATAATGGACGTTATAGACCTGAATTTGCTTGTATAACTCATGTTTTGCCAGTTTTGGGTAAATATGGCATCAAATAAGACTAATATCCCAAATTTTCTGGTACTCTTCCCCAGGACCTCATTCCTCTGTAATAGTTCTGTGAGTTTCCTGGGCCCGCGGTGATTTGCTCTGTCCCTCCCCTTGATGGAAGGGCAACACATCACTGCTTCCATCGCTAGCAGGTCCACTGTAACAACACTGACACCCCGACATAGGCATTATCCCAAATGTCGTGTTGAGCTAGGCGGGCACTAGAGTCCTTGGCACATCAAAGCCACTCAGAGAAGTGGGCACTCACCAAACTTTCCTCTTCCCTCCTCACTGAACCTTCTTCTCATCTGGCCTCTGTGTCTTTATTGAGTGCCTATGAAAACAGGAACTTACAGCTTCCCTCATTAGGGCTCAGATATGAGATCTAGGCTAGGCTTGAGTGTCGTATCTTAGGTAAACACTTCCAATTCCCAGTCATCTCCCGGAACCCTCTGGGTAGAAAAACAGGCAAAAAACCCAATAAATCTTATGCAAATTTGCTTCTGGCAACCCTGCTCATCAGTCCATCAGATGTGCTCAGATACAGGTATTTGTGGAGTATGCCCTTGAGATTAGTTATATTCTGATGGGTACCCACGCAGAATTGAAGGGGCAGCGCTTACACTTGGCAACCTTTGGGTGAATTGCTGCTCACTGACTCTACCTACTCAAAAATGCCACCTCTTTCCCTCTTCTGCTACACCTGTGCATTCTGCAAACATGAAGCTTTCCATGTCCCGATTATGCCAGACCATGAAAGTGCCTGTATTCGACAACACCACGGGCAGGGCATCCAAACACACTTTCAAGTCAGTCTCATGCATCGAGGGATTGCAGGACTGTGAGGCAGCCAGCCACTGGCAGCATTGCCTCAATCACTTCTCAAGCTTCTGTTTTATCAAACTCCAGACTAATAAATTCTGTCTGGCTGATTGGGACGCGGATGCATCAAAGGGAAATGAGGCTACTTGGAAGAAACATGGGGAACAACAAACACATACAGATAACGCATTGACCTCTGATGTATTTTTCCTATCAAAACTGTTAACATTGGCTTCCCAATAAAAATTTCTCCAGTGCTTGGAGTCAACCTTATACACCATTCATGTCATTTTTATTTGCTCTGTGTTACCTACAAACACTTCCTTCAGGCCCTAGAACACCATTCCCTTTGTCCTTTCAAATGCAGGCCAAATCATAAATGCAAAGTGGCCGGAGTTATATTACCTGCTTATGTCGGGGGAGCTAGTAGGTTTTATATACCTCTCACTGGCTTGCACTAAGCATCTGCCACCAGTATGAGGAGATAGTTTACATTCAACAGGACACTGGCATTCAAAACTCTCTTAGTATTGATTTTACCAGATAATGTTCTGATTTGTTTCTGAAGATTGTTCTCTACTGCCTAGGATCCTTTGGGGGAGGGGGGAGGTAGGAAATAGGGATGATTAAAGTTGCCCTAAGCAGAGGTCTTCACCTACCCCTGAACTTCCTAAATACCTTAAATACTCAGCCTTCCAGGCACCATCTCTCAGAGTCATGGCAAGAAGTGCCATTTGAAGTCAGCTTCTGCATTTCAGGGTGTCGCTACTCAGATGTTAGTTCACGATACAACAGGATCCATGCAGAAGGGTTGTTACTTGGCAGGATGTGACTCAATGGACAGATTAAGAATCTGGAACCCGGATAATTAAAGAAGAATAGAGAAGCAGGGAGGCAGAAGCAGGACAGCACACAGAAGTTAGTACTGTCCATCCTAACCTTGAGTGGGGACTAGAGGAACAGGCAGATCAGGCCAGGGCATAGGGAACATTCTCTAGGGCAATGGTCCTTGAACTTAAGCATGGCTGGAATCACATGGAGGGCTTGATAAATCATTAATTTCTAGGCCCTATCTTCAGAGTTTCTGATTTAATAGATCCGAAATGAGATACGAAAAATTGCATATCTAACAATCTTCAGGAGCCCTGGTGGTGCCATAGTTAAGTGCTTGGCTGCTAACTAAAAGGCCGGTGGTTAGAATCCACTCAGCAGCTCTGAGGGAGAAAGACCTGGCAGTCTACTTCCATAAAGATTACAGCCAAGAAAACTCCTTGGGGGCAGTTCTTCTGTGTCTCATGAGGTCACTATGAGTCAGAATCGACTTGACGACACCCAACAAAAACTACAACAAGGTCCCAGGTAATACATATGCTGCTGCTCTGGGGACCACACTTTAAGAAGTACTGTTTTACAGTTTTTGTAGTTGGCAAAAGGCCACTTACGAGAAGTGAGTTATTTTGGGGGAGCTGAGTGTTTCCTGAGTTCAGGGGCCTAATCTTGGTTTGAGGTTGGGTCTGCCTATACAGGAGGTAAGCAATAAAGGGGAAAGGAATTCCAAGTGGGAAAAAGTCAGCTTCTAAGCACTGGGAATCGGAAGTGGCAAGAAGGATGAAGTTTCCCAACAGAGAGAGTGGAGTAGGTGCATGGAGTCTTAGCACAGGAGAGCAGGGTGGCACCAGGGCACAGTAACATCACCGATGACATGAGGACAGAGCCCAGCCAGCCACCAGCCCAAGCTTAGTGTGTGCGTGTGTGTGTGTGTGTGTGAGGTGGGTGTCTTAGTCACCCATGCTGCTATAACAGAAAAACCACAAGCAGATGGCTTTAACAAAGAGAAGTTTATTCTCTCACAGTCCAGTAAGGTGCCGACTCCAGTGGAAGCCTTTCTCTTTCTGTTGGCTCTGGAGGAAGGTCCTTGTCATCAGACTTCCCTTGGTCTGGGAGCATCTCAGTGCAGGAACCTCAGGTTCAAAGGACACACTCTCCTCCTGGCACTGCTTTCTTGGTGGTATGAGGTCCCCAACTCTCTGCTTGCTTCCCTTTCATCTCTTGAGAGATAAAAAGTGGTTCAGGCCACACCCCAGGGAAACTCCCTTTATATTGGATCAGGAATGTGACCTGGTAAGGGTGTTACAATCCCACCCTAATCCTCCTTAACATAAGATTACAATCACAAAATGGAGGACAACCACAGAATGCTGGGAATCATGGCCTATCCAAGTTAATATGCATATTTTGGGGGGGACATAATTTAATCTATGACAGGGGGCTCGGTGAGACTGACTTGCTAGAAGTGGCCAAGATGTGTGCAGGAATCTACTGTGAACAGAACATTCTGGTCTACTAAAATAGAGCTGGCCTCAGGATGAGAAGTGAATTGGACAGAAGGCAGGCAGGCAAACCTGGAACAGTCAAGGTCAAGGCAAAGCAAGTAAGAGAAGGACTTGGTGGGGGGCTCAAACCAGAAGACTCCCAGGAATGGGAGAAGCACAGCAAGGGACAAGGTGCAGACAGCTGATGGTCATGAGCCATGAGCTCAGCAACAGGGCTCAGCAAATCAGGCAGAGAAAGGGGCGAGTTTTTTTTTCAGAAATGCAAGCAGCGAGTGCAAGAACAGAAGCAACAAGAAAGGAATTTCTTTGCTGGACCTCAAGAACAGTTAGTTACCTCCTGAGGTGGTAGAAACTAACACCCAAGCTTGACTGACCTGGATTCCTCAGGTGTGTGGCTTACCTGCTGCAACTCAACTTACCTGAGTTCTAACATCCAAATACCTACTTCAAATTCACTTAGCAGCTTCACGAGGAACGTTAAAGCCCTTGGGTCCCAATTATTTTAATTCAGGGCTAATTCTTTTAGTCAGTGATCAAAAATCTTAAATACCACTGCTTTCTTAACTGAGATTGGTACAGCATGAATACCTACAGAGACATAACACATTAGTTTTTGGAGTGTTGAGTCCATCAGCCTCTGTATGCACTGTAAAATAAAAAAAAATAATAATGGTTACTCATCCAGCATACAGTCCTGTTTGCCTACGGACAAGAGCAGAAGGGAAAGAACTGTATCAACTACCTAGAAAAAGGAAACTGGCAACTAAGCCTGCCTGCCAGCATCCTGGACAGTTGCATTTAAATAATTTTTCAATGTACTAAGTGTGCCCATTCTCCTTTGGTCATTCATTAATTTCACAAATACTTACCAAGTGTCTATTATGTCCTGGATAGGGTTCCTAGGTGGCACAAATGGTTTGTAGCTTGGTTACTAACCTAAAGATTGGCAATGTGAACCCATCCGGCAGCACGACAGGAGAAAGACCTGACATTCTGCCTCCATAAAGACTGTTGATGTTGTGTGCGTTGAGCTGATTGCGACTCATAGTGATACTATAGGACAGAGTAGAACTGCCCTATAGGCTTTCCTAGGCTGAAATCTTTATGGGAGCAGATTGCTAGGCCTGTTCTCCAGCAGAGTCACTGGTGTGTTCAACCACCGACCTTTTGGGTAGCAGCTGAGTGCTTAACCATTGAAAAACCCAATGGAGCAGTTCTACTCTACAGCACATAGGGTTATCCTGAGTTGAAATCTACTCAATGGCAAAAGGTTTGGTTTTTGGCATTATGTTCTGGTTACTTCCCTATAAAATACAGACTTAAATCTGAGCAAAACACAGTCTTTACTTTTGAAGAACTTGGCATCTACTGGAAGAGAAAGTACTCAGGAAATTAAAATACAGAATCAAGGGCTGTGATGCGGTAGTAGAAAGTGCTACGAAAACAAAGAGGCAGCTGATCTTGCCTTCGTGGAGTCAGGAGTCTGCCGGGTATAGAATCGTAAACTTACCTTTCGCATTTCACTCTATTCCTGCCTGTTTCCCATACTTATCACCAATTGCAGGAGGAGTTTTGCATCTCAAAAGTTACACGCACCAATCAGCAAATTTGGGAGACAGAGCAGCATAACAAGAAAGCAGGGAGGCTGTGGAGTCAGAAGAATTGGGTTCAAATCCCAGCTCTAAAAACCAAACCCATTGCTGCCAAATTGATTCCAACTCATGGGAACCTCGTGTGTTTCAGAGTAGACCTAAGCTCATAGGGTTTTCAAAGGCTGTGTTCTTTCAGAAGTAGATCACCGGTCTTTTATTCTGAGGTGTGACTAGAACCACTAGCCTTGCAGTTAGTAGCCTAGCAGTTAGCCATTTGTGCCACTCAGAGACTCAAAAAAAAAAAAAAAATCTCAGCTCTACAAAATTCTAATTTTTAATCTCTCTGTGCTCTGCTTTCCTTATCTGTAGGACAGAATATTGCTGGTGCTGTTGCATAGTGATATTTTGAGGGTCAAATGAAAAAGTAGATGTAAACCAGCATGGAGGAAATCTAAATAGGTATCAATTTTCATTGCTGTTGCTACTACTGCTACTCCGGTCATATCCAGGACACAACAGATGTCTGGACATTGGGAAATCGTTCTATCAACTCAATCCTTTTCTTTCTAAGGTCTTTCTCCTTGATCTTGATGAGGTCAGTACCAATGCCAGTGGCACTGCCAACTTCAGCCTGGGCTATGAATCTCCCGATGCCCTAAATAAAAATAAACACATTATGATTCAAAAAAATCCCTGCCCCAGAACATTCTGCTAGTCCCGATTACTACATAATGATTCTTATGTTTTCAGAGAGATGGAAATAAAGTAACACAGTAGAAAGATCGTTGAGAAAAACCTCTGGAGAGAAATAGGTTATCATTTTTATATTAATAACAGGTTTGTCACACTCCAGGTAGGCATAATGCACTGGAAACACTTTTATTTCTTTTAAAGAGCAGCATGGCTGGAGCAGAGAAACTGAAGATGACAACAGCCTCCCTACTTGATAGAAATGGACATGAAGGGAGTTGGGAGGGGAATTGCTTCCTGACCCACAGAAGAGCAAAGAGCAAGAACACCTGATGTTCTGGAGGCCAAACTTTTATCAAATCAACTTCTAACAACATTCTGGATAATGGTTTTACTGAGAATCACGAGTAAAGGAGCTTGGGACGTTAAAAATAACATCAAGACACTAGCAGCGTGAGCTTTGATCACTAATGAATCCAGTGTTAGACTATCCAAGTGAGTTATGGTGGCCGTCCTTTGAGCCTCTGTGTTTTCAAGAACAGACAGGCATAGAATGAACCAGCCACAAGGAGAGGGTGACGTCCTTGAAATGCCTTCATCTGTGGGAGAAAGGCATAGCCCTTTCTCCGTTGCTTTCGGCATTTCACAAGGTGGACCACAGGTAACTCTCCTGGAATTAGACCATGGCCTCATTCCAGATAGCAATTCTTTTACGTTGTTGAAAGATAATATACTTTTTAGCTGTATCTCTGTGGACTATGAAATAGGGAAGCTGAATGTTTAGCATCAGGTATCCCTACTCTTTGCTCCCCTTTGTATCAGAAAGCAAAGACCTCAAAGGGAAGCTTCCCACTGCAAAATCGACACGTTGGTAGGTTGTGTACTTGGTCCGGTGGTGGGGCCATAGCTCGAAACATTATTTCTTTTTGGGAATTGTCTTAGGGGTTGTTTTACAACACTCACAAGTAACCTGGCCTATGTCTTTATCAAAGCCATTCCTTATTTATGACCCAAATCTTTTAAAATCATCACCTAGTAGTTAAGAGCTCAGCTGCCAACCAAAAAGTCAGCAGTGTGATTCTACCGGCTGCTCCTTGGAAACCCTATGGGGCAGTTCTACTCTGTTCTACCGGGTAGCTATGAGTCAGAATAGACTTGACGGCATTGAGTTTGTTTTTTTTTTTTTTATCGACCCCACTCCAAACTGGCTTAATCTCCCTTCAAAAATATGATTCAGCACCATTTAAAAATATTCAAAAGAAAGATCTTTAAAGGTAGGCCCAGAAGAGTAGTTCAAAAAATGCTAGAGCAATGTCAACATCACCGGAGTACATATATAATAAACCTACCAAGGTGTAGACTTTGAAGGGGGGAAACTCTCATTGATGGTGTGTAATTTTGATGTGTTTGGCTAGAAAATTAAATCACATTGCCACATAGTCACACCTTGTTTTCAAATTTATCCTTGGTCTAAAGCTGGTGCTGTCGAGTTGATTCAGACTCATAGCAACCCTACAGGACACAGTAGAACTGCCTGATAGATTTTCCAAGGAGCGCCTGGTGGATTTGAACTGCCAACCTTTTGGTTAGCAGCTGTAGCACTTCGTCCCACCACCACCAGGGTTTCCATCTTTGGTCTACACAGAGCTTTTTATTATTTTACATTCTGTTCTCTTTTCTGTATGTCTTAAATTTCTGGGAGTTATGGACCTACATCCTCAGGTCTCGTAAGTCTTAGGAATGCTAAAAAGCTGCTACCCTCCGGGAGAGAGGCAATTTGATTCACGGTGTATTTCAAGTCAATTTGGTGCAAAAGGATACATTAACTTCTTTTCCAAAGGTCTTTTATCTATCTATTTATCTACCTCCCAGCTTATCTTCTTGTCTTATCTATTTCTGTGTGCCTGTCTGGAAACAGAGATGGAAAGAGAGAAAGAAGAGGAAGTCTAAGAAGAAGGAATAAATGGATTAATTTAAGAGCATGCCTTTTTGATTTCTAATAAACAGTGCTTTCATATTTGAGGGCTGAAGTCTCAGACAGATCCAGGAGAACAGATATCATCTATAAGCTCTACAGAAGCGTTTGCCCTGTTCTCCCATCTTCTCAGAGAAGATATTCTAGACATTGAGGGATTAATACTTGGTTAACAAAGGGATCAAACATCAAAAAATACAAATGCTCTTCAAAGAATTCAGTCTCAAAGTTTACATGGAAACCCCTTACTGAATACCTTCTTTCCCTGTTTAAGCTATTTTGTCTATATAGTCACCAGCTTCCAGTACCATGCACAAAACAGGCTCTCTGTCACATTTCTCTGAGCTAATTTCCTTGCTTTTTTTAATTTACCAGTAAAATAGATTATATATTTTTATTGAATTGGAGGCTGCTTTCACATTGGTTTATTGTCGTTTTCTGTCTGCAGGTTAACTCTGACTCATGCGACCATATGTGCAATAGAAAGAAATATTGCTTGGTCCTGTGTCATTTTCATGATCTCCAGCACTTTTGAGTCCATCACTGCGGCTGTTGAACCAATCCATCTCACCGACGGTCTCCTACACTCTCACTGGCTCTCTACATCACCAAACATGATGTCTTCCTCCAGAAATTGATCCCTCCTGATAATATGCCTGAAACAAGTGAGTCCATGTTCTGTCGTGATCCATAGGATATTCACTGGCTAATTTTTGGAAGTAGATTGCCAGGTCTTTCTTCCTAGTCTGTCTTAGTCTGGAAGCTCCCCTGAAACCTGTCCACCGTGGGTAACCCTGCTAGTATTTGAAATACCTGTGGCATATCTTCCAGCACCATAGCAACATGCGAGCCACCACAGTATGACAGACTGAGAGATGGGTGGTCATTGTTTTGTTACCAACCAGCAAACAAATCATGTAAAGGACGGACAAGCTCAAGGTTACAAGTGAGTAGATGCAGCTGCCTATTACCTTCCTAGTTCCTCTCAGTAGTGCCCTAAGTTTAGTTCAATACAGCCCGCATGGATTGAGTGATCTACCTGGTCAGAGGAGCCCAGAAGAATGAAGGCTCACTGCCCTTCATATTTTTTAGCTAGAGGGGCAATCACGACAACATGCTAGGGTCTACTCCATTGACATATAAGGCATTTCTCTTACAATTCACTGCCTTCCACCTTTAAAACATATTCCAAATCTCTCACCTCCGCTGTACCTATCTTAGTCCAACCCACCATCATCCATGGGCTAGACCATTGTAAAACCTCCAGTTTCACTTTTGCCCATCATGCAATGGTAGCCCACCAAATAATTCTTTTAAAAGAGAAATCAGGGCACAGGCTTTCACCCTTCACAATCTCCCATCCCACGTGAAATAACATCTGAAGTCATTATGATGGCCCCAGACGTGACCTGCTCAAGCTGACTTCCCAACGTCCTTTATTACTATTCTTCCTCTCTCTGTCACTCTGCTCTGGCCCCACTGGCCTTCTTACTGTTGTTCAAACACACCACTTATGCTCATGCCTCAGTTCTTTGCACTTGCTGCTCCTTCATCCTTTAATTCTCATTCGTCCCCATGTCTTCACATGGCACAACTTCCCACTAATTATGATTTCTACTTAAATTATCACCTCCTCAGGAAAATCTCCACTGACATCTCATCCAGAATTGTTTCTGCACACAAATACAGTCACTTTCTATTTCTTTCTCCTGCTTTATTATTTTTTTTAGCATATAACACTACCTGATTTTATAAAAACAAATGATATTATAGCATATGTTTATTTGTTAATTAATTTATTTTTCTCTTCTCCACTAAGATGTTTGAATGACCTCTGAATTCCTTGAACCTAAAATACTGCCCATCACAGATCAGGCACTCAGTAATTGTTGAGTAAATGAATGATTGATTAGCATTCTATTTGTTCTGGCATATTTTAGTTAAGACATTTTGACAGTAATCACGTTCTGTTGTTCTTCACACCCACCTATGAGGTAAGCGGTGCAGGGATTCTTATGCTCATTCCGTAGGGAATGAGAATTATCTGTCCTGATTTCATGGGCTGCCAAGGATCGCAGCTCATGGTGGCAAATCTGAGCAGGACTCCTGTCTACAGATTCTTAGTTCAGTCACCATGTTTGGCATTCTCAACCAGGCAAACACAGTCTGACTTTTTATTTATTTACTGTGAGATATCTATATCCATGGGTGGCACAAACTGTTAAGCACTCAGCTACTAACTAAAAGATTGGCGATTCAAATCCACTTAGAGGCACCTCAGAAGAAAGGCCTGGTGATCTGTTTCTGGAAAGATCACAGCCATTGAAAACCATAGGGAGCATGGTTCTACCTGGCACACGTGGGATTGCCATGAGTCAGAACTGAATCAATGGCAATTGGTGTACATATATGAGAAAACACTTGCCATTCCAACATTTTTTATCTGTATAATTCTGTGAGATTAATTACATCTATTGTGTCGTGCATCAATGAACAGTTCCAGGTCTCCTACCAGAGTGCTGCTTTTCATTCAAACACCATCTCTCCCCACATTTTTATGGCTTTTCAATCTCTAACGTTTCTAGGAAAAACACAGAATTACAATCTCCATTAGAAAAAAGGAAAATGGTTTTATTATTATTATTATTTTTGAAATATCACGGACATTTAATGGCATCAAAGGACACTTTTAACATGATTCCTGGCTTCCTTTTACAAAATACAATTTCTGATTTAGACCCTGTCTCCCTTGCTGTGGAGATTGATTTGAGCATATTTTCACCCTGGCTTTATTTGTACATGGCCTTCACCATGCCCCTAGTTCATAAACACTTCCAATTGTTGAGAAGTACTTTCTGCCATCTGATGCCTTGCCACATTTTATCCATAGGCTCCCTATAATCTTCCGTCAGAATGTCCTCATCACTGCATGGTACGAGCAGTGAGCTGGTTTCCACCTTGCTAAATGCAGACTCGGGAATGAGCTTCAAACAATTTTATCCCAGCAACTGGCAGTAATTCTAAGTCCACCACCAGCGTTTGCCCGCCGGACACGGTATCCTAGAGATTTACCTATCGTCATGGCAGTGGGTGGTAGGCCACGTGCCTTTCGGTGCTCCCAGTCAAAATCTGACAAAGACGAGGCAGGCTGTCACCACTCAGGGCCAGGTCATAGATAATGCCACCAGGGGCTGGAACAGATAGGAACCATAAAATCCTGGGAGGTTTGCCTTTCCACACAACTTGCTACTGTGCTCGTGTTCACGAACAAGCTGTCCTTCCTTTGCACACAGCGTTACTTACAGCTCCCGGCAGGGCATACTGAAACCTGATTTTATGTCTATGTTTCCTGCAGCAGGCTCAGGAACGTCGGCAACTTTTTGGCATCTCTCTACCGCTAACATTCACTCTTTGGTTAATGGATGACAGTGAACACTGCGAAACATGTGCTCTGCACGTTCACTATTGGTAATATTATAACATAGAAATATGTCTTTTGCCCTGGAAGTGGACTTTTCCAGTTAATCTCCTGCCATCAGAGTGAATCCAGGATTGGTGTTTGATTTTAGATTTCACAAAAAGGGGGGATGTTTAATATTTAGAAACAGAGGCTGTCAAGGTAAAAATCAATATATATACATATACAGAAACCGTTGGAGTGTACTGGTTAAGAGCTATGACTGCTAACCAAAAGGTTGGCAGTTTAAATCCAACACATGCTCCTTGGAAACTCTATGGGGCAGTTCTATGCTGTCCTATAGGGTCGTTATAAGTCAGAATTGACTCGATGGCAACAGGTTTATATACATATACTGGTCTGACTAGAATCTAATCTCAGTGTCTGGCCCATAATGAAATGAGTCAGTACAGTGGAAAGAGATTGCTTTCTATTATCAAGGAATACAGCCATGAAACTGCTGACCCATATTTGGGACGGTACTCAAACTAATGGCTATCCTGCTTCATTCTGCAATGTTGGGTGCCTCTAGATCCACAGATCATTTATGAATGAGGATTTCCTTATCTAGAAAGACTATTCTTCCTCACTTTCTTCCTGAATGAAACTCACATTTCACTGAAAGATCCCAATCCCAAAAGAGACATAAATAAAAGGTAAACCTCATGAGTTTCAGGAGCTGTTCAGCAACTGGAAGTCATGTGACCTTCAAGATAACCTGACTACATCTTTCTTTGCACAGGTGAGGCCTTATGAGGCCCAGAAGGATGCAGGGACTTTCCCAGTTATACCTGCCTTATGACCTTTTTCCTCCGCCAAGACTTAGTGCAAAATCATGGTAAGATTTAGTACCATGTTGGCTATGTAATGACCAAGCTGATCATAATCAAGAAAGTTCACACTATTAAAGAGTAGTCATATTCAGACAGGAGTTCATTACAGTAATTAAAAAGTGGTTAATGACCCAAACAGGCAGAAGAAAATTCAAGTATGTCTTCCTCCATTGACCGAAGTCTCTTAAAGCAAAGTATTTGTGAATTGCTAGTCCTTTATATTTTTCCTTCACAGTTAACTGTGCGAGAATGTCCCTGGCAATGCTCACCTGCTTAAGTATCACGTGCAGTCCTAGTGAATGTAAGTCGAAGGAAGAAAAGGAAGAATGCTTATGTCTGCTATGTGGCTCATTCCAATGCCTGATGTTTGCTATGAGGCATGCTCTTCCTCACGCTGTCCCTCACGCAGTCTCTCACGCTCTTCCTCCTGCTGTTCCTCACGCTGTCCCTCCTGCTGTTCCTTCTGCTGTTCCTCACACTGTTCCTCATGCTGTTTGAGGAAAGAGAGGAATACATGATCGTAAACATGATCTGAGAATTCGGGGGCATGGGTTCCAGGCCTAATGCCACCCTCTAATAGCTTTGGAAACTTGGGCAAACTACCTACCTTTTAGAATTTCACTTTGGAGGTGTTTAGCTATGAAGCATTTAGGATATTAAAAAATCCAAGACCTGGACAAGATAAGACCAGAATCTTCTCATACCCCAGATGTTATGAGGAGCTAGAATACCTCAAAGTTTGAGTTAATTTTTCCATCTCTCCTCCCTATCCCAGCTCTACTTCTTAGCCATCACAGATGTGGTGAGACACCAAGGAGGTGGTTGATGAAGGCTGGATTGTAATACATTTATATAAATATCTCAAGCTTTGTCAGGCTTGAGTGGCTCTCTACTCAATTCCCAGAGAATTCTGAGCTCTCTATACCTTCAAAATCACTTAAGATTGTGTTGGCCAAGGGTATGTGTGTTGATTTATCTAATGCAACCCCACCACTCATATTGGGCATAATGTCTAAAAAAGGAATCGCCCTGATTGCTAAAACACACACATTAACTATTTCTGCTCAAGTACAGAATCTGCTATCCCATTTAGTTGAATACAATCATACAAATGGAACTTTCTAATGTAGATGTTCCTTAAAATCCCAAATAATTTAAGAGAAAAATTACTGTTACATCATTTGTCATTTTAACACCTATGTGTACACTTACGCTTCTTTGAAAGCTGAAAGGTTTTGCCAAATTTCAAAATTTCTACCAATATCTATTCTCTTTGAGGAAGACTCTCAATGTAAGTTCTACCTCCTCCATGAATCTGCCGGAATCACTTCTGATCTTCATTAACTCCTCCTTTGAATGAACAACAGATATGGGCAAATTACCTACTTTTCAGATTTTCAGTTCATTCTATAGTGTCGCTATGAGTCAGAATTGACTTCACGGCACTGGGTTTGGTTTTGGTTTTGGTTCATCTAAAATAATTCGATTGTACTAAATAATTTCACTCTAACTTTCAGATTTCAGGTAATGTATATAGCATAGTGGTCAAGTGCTATGGCTGCTAACCAAAAGGTTGGCAGTTCAAATCCACCGGGTCCTCCTTGGAAACTCTATGGGGCAGTCCTACTCTGTTCTATAGGGTTGCTATGAGTCGGAATTGACATGAGAGCAGGGGTTTTGGTTTGGATTTGATATATATATATATCAAATTGAAATTTAACAGGATAGCAATTTTAGTCAGAAATGCCCTTAGATTCATGTAACACATACAACCTTACACACACACACACGTGCATGTAGACACACATACACACCCAGATACACACACAAAATGAATCTTTTGCTCTTCTGATTCTGTCTAATATTGATGTCTACGAACTAGGAAAGTCACTTCAGATAAGCACAAATATGTTTGTGGATATTTCCTTGTTTAACCCTTTTTAAAAATAGCCAAAGTATTTCCATAGTGTCATTATATTATATTTGCAAGGGTCTACGCCACTTCGTAGTTGGGGAAAATATAAAATATATAAAATACATCAAAATTAAAATAGAAGGAATGATTCAAATGAGGTATCTGAGAAGAAATAAAACATATCTCAGAAGAAGATAACATTTTTTCCCCCCAAGGAGCTACACTCCCCCAAATCACCAGACCCAATTTCACAGGACAATTTTACTAATCTTTTGGCTACTGTGAATATTGCTGCAGTTGACATAGATGTGCGTATGTCTATCCGTGTCTCTTCCATTAGACTTGGCTTTATTTTTACGCTTATTAAAGTTGGGTGTATGTGTGTAGAGTTGTCTTTATTCTATTGCAGAATAAAATAAGGAATCCACAAGCAACCCCTGTATGGAAGGTTAGACTTGGGTAAAAAATATAACAACTCAGAAAATATGTAACTTGTCTCATGATTAGCACATATCTGGTGGGCACAATGTCCCTGATGAGCAATGGAAAAACAATCTGATATTTTTTCTTGGTGAAAACTCTCTGGACACCGCATGACTATTTCTTGTGTCCCACAAACATTTCTGTGAATGGGGCACGCTGTCCCAGGCCCATTCCAAAGCTCACTCACATACAAAGTTTGCATTTCTTTTTGGAAAAAGCTTACAGAGGAAGAAATCTGAATGATGAGAAAGCCTTTTTCACATTTACTTCCCGCTCTGTGATAGTAGCACCAGCAGGGCTGGAAAATAATGTTCGAGTCTGAAGGCACATACGGTGACTACAGAGACCTCTTTTGATACTTCTGAAGTCATTTTAAATGGGGCCATCCATTTCGTCTCAGTCGTACAACTTATCCAGAACCTGGTACAGTCATCTATTGTCGCCCCGCTGATCACCCGGTCCTCCCATGATCTTTGTATTTGATCTTGGAGACATTAAACAGCATGGAGAGCAAAAGCATCATTGGGTACCCTGCCACCTGCCCTTGTCAACCGACTTGATGGAAAGAAGCTTTTTATTTGCCGTTTACCCACTGCCAGGGAGGGTGTGCTGGGGTGAGTGGTGTACGTGTGAAGAGTTCAGCAGGGGGTTCAGCCTACAAAAAGACAAGCAAGCTAAAACACAGAAAAAGGTAGTGCTTTTCAGCGAGGAAGTGATGTCAACTACCAGGTGATCCCCTTAAAGAATGGAGTTCCACTAAGTGGTTTGAACAATTGCTTCACGGGATATCTTCGCTCTTTCCTTGGAGGGTCAACTTGGTCTGGGAGCTCTTCTCAATGGACTCAGTGGGTAGTGCCAATGCCTCTCTAAATAATAAAAAGCTTTCACTAATCTTTTTTTCATTTGGACTGCAGTACCAAAATAACTGCCTTGCGAAAGACAGTCTGTGCCTGAGCACTATTATCTGCCATGCAACTGAGGTCAGTAGCAAAGGACTTGGCGCCCGGAGTTGCAGATGGCTGGGATGGACACACTACCCAACAGTGAAAAAAGCTAGACCACTCTCAGGGAAAACAAGATGTAGTCTATAAGGGATAGCCACGGCAGTGGCAACTGGAGAGAACTGCGTAATGCAAGCACTGCTAGCTCTCTCACGATGGAACCTGCTACTCCATAGCAAGGGAGTAAGGGAAATGTCAGGGGCAAACTCTTAGAGCTGAGAGTCAGGAGTTGGCATTTGTAATCTAACATTCCTTGATCCTACTTTCTTTAACAGATTCAAGTGAGAACTAGGGAGCCCATGTTGAAAAGGGCATGCTGCCTTCTAGTTTCTGAATCAAACGGAGTAAATATAAATATCCTTGGGAAAAAAGTTTCCATTTAGAAGACAGAACAGAAATCCATCCTAATACAAACAAATTATTCCTGATACAATAATTGATAAGCAACATATCTAAAATCCAAACAGTTCTTTTTTAAAATTAATTAAAGAAAATGTGTGTTTTCGCTATATTAAGTAATCAAGCTAACCTTGGTATGATGACCAAAACTAATAAATTAACCCTGGTACAATACTATTAACTGAAATAAGGAGTTTACTTGAGTTTCTCCAGTTTTTCCACCAATATCACTTTTCTGTTTCAGAATCCCATATTCATTGTACTTTTCTGCTTAGAGGTTTATAAGGATTTCCTATTAGGGTAAAATCCGTATTTTGAATCATGTTCTCTAAAGCACCATGTGCTCTCTGCTCAGCCTATCGCTACAACCTTATCTTTCTAAGTTTTTACCCTTTGCTATGCTACAATCTTACTGGTCAGCTTTCAGTTTCTTGAATACCGTGGGTTCTTTCCCACTTCAAGGCCTTTGCATATCCTGTTCCCACTGCATGAGGCGCTCTTGTTCTGGTTCTTTGAAAGCCTACTTCCTTCTCTCCTTTAGGCCTCAGCTTCCACATCACCTGTACTGACAGCTTCTCATGCATGGGTCCCTTCTGTAATTTTGTTTCATCTGTTTGCTTATTTCGCTCATAGCACTTATTATGCTGTGCAATTATTTTTGTTCATTTGTCAGATTACTTTTTTGTTATCTGCCCCTGGTGGCATAGTGGTTAAGTGCCATGGCTACTAACCAAGAGTTCAGCAGTTCGAATCCTCCAGGTGCTCCTTGGAAACTCTATGGGGCAGTTCTACTCTGTTCTATACGGTCGCTATGAGTCAGAATCGACTCGATGGCAGTGGGTTGTGGTTTTGCCCCACAAGAATATAAGTTCCCTGAGGGAAGGGATTGTGTCTGTGTTAATTTTCTGTTGCTGACATAATAAGTTGCCACAACTTCGCAGCTTTTAAAAATACAAATTTAATATCTCACAGTTCTGTAGATCAGAAATATAATAGGTCCTCTCAGTCTTGAAAGGCCAGAATCAAGGTTTCAGCTGGTGTGATATACCTTGTTCCTTTCTAGAAGCTCTGGGGGAGACTCTGCTTCCAGACTCATTCAGGTTGCTGGTGGAATTCAGTTCCAAGTGGTTGCAGGACTGAGATTCTCCATTTACTTCCTGGTTGTCAGCTGGGGGTCATTCTCAGCTTCTCGAGGCCACCCATATTCTCTGGTTCATGGGCCCTTTCATCTTCAAAGCCAGTAACAGCAAGTCAAGTCCCTGTCAGGCTTGGAATCGCTCCTGCCTCTTGTTCTACCACATTTCTCTGATCTCACCTGCAAAAGATTCTTCACTCTTAAAGAAGAGCTCCTGTGATTAGACTGGGCCAACAGAGATGATTCAGGATAACCTCCCCATCTCAGGATCTGTAACCTTAATCAAGTACGCAAAGTCCCCTTTGCCATGCAAGTAACATATTCACAGGTTCCAGGGATTGGGGTATAGACAACTTGGGGGACCATTATTTGCCCTACCATAATATCTGTCTTGTTGACTGCTCTATCACTCAGGCCTAGCACAGAGCCTGGATCATGTAGGCATGAAATAATTGACAAAAAAATGTTTTGGGTCAACTTACTTGAAAATTACTTCAAGAAAACTAACTTGTTAATACCAGACACCACACAGCACCTCACAACTTCCTTCCTGCTGTCTGATGTTGTATCATCCCTTGGTCGGCTTCTGAGTCCTAATCCCCCTTTAATTCTCTGTTTCATCTATTTGCTTATTTCTCTGTCCAATTCCAGATATCAGGAAAATTACATCAGTTGGAAAATGTTATCGGGCTCTTGAGTTTGCAATGGTAAAATTAGGGATTTCATCAAGCATATTTCTATTGCTCTAGAGTTTTCTTATTTTGAGTAGCGACTAGAAAAAATGACGTGTATGTCACTGAAAAGCTGGAGCTCCACTCCTCTCTAATGTAAATCCTCTATTACCTACTGTCTCATTCTTTGCACTATCGAGTTTTTAGACTTAACCTACCAAGCATGTCACAGAAAAAGACTCACTTCTTGGTGAACTCTTGTCTGAGAAAAGCTTTTCTAGGCATTCTTTATTCACGGATGACTCTTGTTTCCCAGTCTTAACTTTTATTCCCTCCCTCCCTTCATTGTAGTAACTAACATCAAATGTGAACTACATGGAACACTGCCTGGGCCAATTGTTTGTCACTGAAGTGTGCACAGAAGCCTTGTGATAGCCACTGTTTCTTTGACCTGTGATTTCCAACTTGCTTTGTTACTTCACTTTGGGTGCCTGTCTCTTGAACACAGTATGGTGAACTGGAAAGAGCAAAAGTTTTGTAAGCAGTAAACCTGAATTCAAATTATGACACTAATTTTTAGCTACACATCCCTTCAAATGCTTGAACCTTAATTTACTCATGGAAATCATGTTTCTCTCATGGTGATCCAATAAGGATTAGTTCATATAATAGATCCTGAATAAACTCAGAAACAATCTGAGCGTAAAGGTTTTCCCATACATGTATAAATCCTCATAGTCCACAAACATACACACTCTTGCAGCCTTCTATAAAGTTAGGATCAGTAAAGGTTTCACTTGGTTTGGTCATCAGGGAAGTAATTTGGTAGGTGATAATGTTACCAATCGCCAGTCTGACACAAAGGGTCCTTGTCTTTTCCCGAGTAAGGATACATGCAAAAGACAAACTTTATCTTTAGCAAGCTTTATTTTGCTTGAGTCAAGCAAAAGGAGTCAGTGGGGATCTAAGCCTCTCCAAAAGACTGACTCAAAAAGAGAAGCAAGGCTAGGCCTTATATGAAGTTGGTGGAGACAATAGAGTAATGAATATTTATTGGGCTTCTTTCAAGGGGTGGGTACTTCTCAGAGTAGTAGTGTATGTTAATTAGGTTCTGTGCGCACCTGGAGTCCAAGATGGAACCCGCTGATATTCAAGATGGAGTCCTCTTGGCAGCCCTTGCCATCTCTTATTATGGGATATAGCACAAGCATACTGATCTTTGGCACTACATCGCCATCTTTGGAGGGCTGAGGAAGGTTAAACATTGGTCAGACTTTGTTCTTCTGCACATGTGGGAGCCTGTAAAGGGGGAAAGAACTAGTAAAACACTAAGAAAAAAAAAAAAAAAGAAGGAGATAGTAATTCACGGGTTGTTTCAATCTGATCTCATGTTGACAGTGTGTGGTTCATATTTACCCAACTTCTAGATGGTAATCTTTTAACAGCTCTTTCATTCTGCCTGCACAGTTAACCCTATCTATCTCAATAAGAATCAGAAAGCTTAGGTAGAGAGAATGAATAAATGGCGGGAGGGAGTTATCCTAATTACTGGGCCAGGGTTCAGGAGGGACAAAAGGGCAAGTCCATGTAAAAATTATTACCAACCTCTTTCTTGGAGGAAAAAAACAAAACAAGTTACTGTCTGTCTTAGTTATCTAGTGCTGCTATAACAGAAATACCAGAAGCAGATGGCTTTAACGAAGAGAAGTTTATTTTCTCACAGTTAAGTAGGCAAATTCAGGGTGTCAACTCCAGGGTAAGGCTTTGTCTCTCTGTCAGCCTTGTCATCAATCTTCCCCCGGACTAGAAGCTTCTCCTCATAGAGACCCAGGGTCCAAAGGACCCACTCTGCTCCCACCACTGCTTTCTTGGTGGTATGAGGTTCCCCCTCTCTGCTAGCTTTCCTTTCCTTTTCTCTCATGAGGGATAAGGCCACACCCCAAGGAAATTCACTTTACATTGGATCAGGGATAGGACCTGGTAACGTTGTTATAATCACATCCTAATCCTCTTTAACATAAAATTACAACCACAAAATGGAGGACAATCACAGAATACTGGGAATCATGGCCTAACCAAGCTAATACACACATTTTTGAGGGGGACATAATTCAACCATGACACTGTCAAATCGATTCCAACTCATGGTGACCCCATGTGTGCCAGAGAACTGTGCTCCATAGGATTTTCAATGGCTGTGACCTTTCAGAAGTAAATTGCCAGGTCTTTCGTCCAAGAAGCCTCTGAGTGGATTCAAACTGCCAGTGTTTTAGTTAGTGGCCCAGTGCTTAACTGTTTGCACCACCCGGGGACTCTTTTGGGGGAGAAGGGAGGGTTAAAATTATTTTAGTTGGGTCTCTGACCCATCTTTGACAGCCTCATAGGTATAGGTACGTCAAAACCAAACCAAACCCATTGCTGTCGAGTCGATTCCGACTCATAGAGACCAAAAGGACAGAGTAGAACTGCCCCATAGAGTTTCCAAGGTGTGTCTGGTGGACTCGAACAGCCGACCTTTTGGTTAGCAGCCTGAGCTCTTTACCACCACACCACCAGGGTTTCCATAGTACATAAATTTTAGAAAAAAGAATGATGTAAGGTGTGGAGAGGTGGGGGGAGAGCAAGAGAGAGAGAGAGACAGGGACAGAGAGACAGAGAGAGATCATTCTAACATTTTTGACAGTTCCTTTCTATACCTGGCCACACACTTAGAATTTCCCTTCTTGAAACACTCTGGTTTTTCAACCCAACTGTCTCATGTTGCTAACTTTTATGAGGCAAGATGAATCCCTGAAGTGCTCTTGGCCTCTCATTAAAAGAAGAAAAACTGATCAAAAGAAGCTGTTATCAGCTCACTACACAAAGGAGCAATAAGCATACCGGGCACCAAGTCCACAGAGGAGCCTCTCAGACTTGGACCCAGGATGGCTCAGGACTCACGGAGCCCGAATAAGTTCAGGTACCACCATGGATAAAGCTGCATGGAGCTGCGAGGGAACCAGCAAGTTAAAGATGTCTTGTTTTTGTCCAAACAGGTTTCTGGTAATGTAAGAAGAGATTAAACATTTTCAAATAATAAGGCCTGCAGAGTGTGAGGCTGATGCCCAGTCAGGGGAGGTGAGTGAATCTGTGCTTTCATGGAAAATGAGCGGACACCCTGGCAGCTAAGCTGCACTAGCGGGCAATTTTGTTTTTTTAGAAATAAGCCTATGTTTAAGCTGAAGATCAACACCACAGGAATCAAAGCTCACTGCTGACGGATAAGTATGTTTAGAAGAATAGTAGCTTGTTGAAAATTTTGACTGGGGAAAAACAGAGTCTATCTTTGGAAAATATAATAAAAGAAATGTAGTTTTTTTCCCAAGACTGAATTAGCCTTGAGAACTACGATTACACCTATGAAAAAAACTTGTCCAGGATAGAATTTTGAACACTCTTGCTATATGTGTTTGTTTTAATCTGAAAAATTAACAAGTGTATTCGTTTTTAGAGAGCTTTAAAATATATTAACATTGGTGCCAGGATCAGGCCTTTGATATCCCCCCTGTTACTAAATATTACCGTCATTAACTAAATTAGTACTTGTGAATTCTTTTCATCCGTGTCTCCCCTGGGGTAAGAATGAAAGGACATTTAAAAAAATGCAACTTTTAGTCACAGAGAGAAGGTTGATGAGAATTTTGTCTTGATTCTAGAGAAGATCTAGATAAAAAGGTTAGGGTAAAAAATTAAATTTTGTAGTAACTTACCCTTAGGATTAACCTTCAGCTATCCCCTTTACCTGCCACATACCTGCCTCTCAGGTGTATCAGTTGATACATGCACACATGAATTTGAGACCACCAGGGCCTTGGATTTGAGCCCTAGCAGAAAAATAGAAATAGCAAAGAAAGCTCAGAGTCTGAGTTCCAGTTCTTGTCTCTTTCTTGTTGGTACCTTTAAACATCTTGGACAGGGACCTGAGGTCCCAGAAACTGGGGAACAGTTGGGTGCAACAGTTGAACACTGGCTCCAGAATTACTGATGTTCTCCCCTGACCTTCATTCCCCAGCCCATCTGGGCTTCTTGTAGGTGCCCATTTGATCTCTTCTTGAAAATCACTGCCCCTACATTCGGGAAACTGGCTATTGAATTTCCTCCCAGGTTTCACTTGACTTAATTTCTGGGGCAACCCTCTCTTTGCTTTGGTGAATCGGCTTTATACTACAACTGTGGATAAAAAGCTTGAAGATCCTACTCCCAGCCCACCCCCAGGGTATCACTTGGATGGATTACCTCCTAAACTCTTTTAGGAAAGGTAGTCACAGGGAACATGGCCATCACAGTGGCTACCAGTATCAAAGGAACAGAGGAGTCTATGTGGGTGGATGGAGTTTTTGTATTTTATTTAATTTGTAGGATCTATAGATGCAAACATATTTGTTAGCAGAGGAAAATCACCAGAGAAAAAGGGCACAACTTAATATGCATGATGGAAGAGAGCCTGTAAAATTATTCCTGAAAAGAAGAAATAGATCTCTCATCTAAAAGGAGAATAAACAACAACAACAACAAAAACAAAAACCCCAAACACATTGCTGTAGAGTTGATTCCGACTCATCGCGACTTTATAGGACAGAATAGAACTGACCCACAGAGTTTCCAAGGAATGACTGGTGGATTCGAACTGTCAATCTTTTGGTTAGTAATTGAGCTCTTTACTGCTGTGACACCAGGGCTCCAAATAGGAGAACAGAAAATGACAGTATATGAAGATACTGAGAAACTCTAAGTTAGGAAGGAACACAGTAGAGAGTACATATTTTGACTGATCTTAATCTGCTCTAGAGGTAATGATTACGGATTTGATAAATATATATGGGAAGTGCAATAAAATTCAGAATAATCCTGGACAACACCTCACATTTTTACTAGTATGTTCCTGGTTTCATCCAATAGTGAGTAAAATGTTCCACAAAATTTGAATGCTGTGAGTTCCCAACCGTCTGGTTAGCAGACGTTCAATCTTTTCCTGTAAAGTCTACTTACCGCTTCTAAAAGCCCCTGGAAAGAGTCGTGTAAATCCGTGAAAGGGGCAGGGGTGGGGGACAACAGTGTGCTGTCCCAAATCTGGACTACAGACTGATGACTCTACTGCTGGCCTTACTGAGACCACTCATCTCCAGCGGTCTGCTCCCTCTTTACTGTGCTCAAGCTTCTCATGGCTAGCTCTTTCAGAGAGACAAAGGATGGCAGAGTGACAGGGCACCAGTGACAAGGTTATTTCCAAAAAGTAATTTCTCCTTTAAATGACACACAGGCATTCTGGGGCAGGGAGTTGGGGAGGGACGTTGGGCCCAGAGAGACCCAGATGGCTAGACCCAACCCATATCATACCTAGTAGAACTGCTAGCTGCTTCATCTTCAGTTCCTGGCACTCAGTCCAGCCCATTCTATTGAACATCTTGGCTCAAGATGATTGTCCTCCGAAGTCTCATCTTGTTTGCAATCTGTCCTCCTCCAAAAGTCCCCATTCTAACCTAGGTATCTGTTTATCAGCATAGGCTATATATCTCTACTCAGGCTGTAACCCTGATTTAACTTCTTTTCAATAGGACGTCTTATCTCATGTAATGAAGAGATTCAGGAAATCTATCTCCGTGACTCAGCCATGTGCAGGAAGATGGTCTCTAGGAGCCTGGATGGTCAGTCTCCTTCAAATATACCATCTAACAGTATTGTCTGTGACCCAAAAACTAAGCAGGAGAAAAGTTCACTACTCAAATAAGGGACAGAGCAAATTATAAATTAAACCATTTGGAACATCAATTCAGGAATGAATAAAAGGGTATAGGGCAGCCATGTAGATATATTTGAGGCTAGGAAGTTAATCCGAAGGAAAAAAAGTTAATGGAATTTGGTGACTCTCTCCACAGATGCTTGGCAGCTTCAGGTCAGAAGTAGATAAAGAAGGTGGTAGAGGTTGTTCAGAATTTGGATTGTCAAGGAGTCCAAAAGTGTTACTGTAAATACTGTTGTACAGACTAACTACGAGAGTAGAAGTAAAAGCATGTGTATTCAGGAAGCTGATGAGGGCCAAAGAAAGTACCAAATACAGACTGCCACTTAAAGAGAAATCCACCCACTGGAAAAGAAACACAGTAAGGAAATAGTCATGGGTGGAAATAAAATATTTCCTCTAAAGCTTAGCAAATAGGCACTTGACCTCACACAGATTTAGAGCTAAAATTTACCTTTTCCATTTGTTTTGAAAAATCCCGAAGTGAACATACCCTCAACCATGCCTCCTTAAGTTCCCAGAGAACTCCCACAAAATTACCTCACAATTCAATATTTTACAGCAAGTGATGAAATGAGCCCCATTACAGTATATTAAACCATATGATAAAATCAACATAATAAATGAGTCAGCACATAAAACAAAAAATAGAATGAGATCCAGAGGGACTTGTGATAGTCGAATTATCAGATACAACATATTAAATAAATGTTTAAGAAATAAAGAATGTAATAGGAAACATAGGATCAAAGGAACAAAACATTTGAAAAAATACTTTAGAAAGTTACAATCATTGATTAAAAACTAATGTCTTGGATCATAATATCTAAAGAACAAAGTAACAAACTAAAAGATAGATTTGATATTTTTGAGAAAGTAGCATAGCAAGTCAAAAGATGGGAAATAATGGAAAGAATTGAGACAGAGGATAAAATGAAAAAGATAAAACATATAATTTGATTAAATGGCTGAGAAATTTTCAGAAGTAAAGGAAGAAATGAATCACTAGACTTAGAAACTATTTTAAGTCTTCGGTAGATTTACTGTAGATTTATTGTGGTAAAACTCCAGAACACCAAAGACAAAGAGGAATTCTTAAGAACAATCAGAGGAAAAGACGGACTACCTACAATAGAACAATAATTAAGTTTGCTATAATTGCAAACTTCTCAGAAGCAAATAAGAAGGCAAGGGACAATAGAATAATAACTTTTAAATTATTGAGAAGAAATAATTGCCAAGCTAGAATTTTATGCCCTGATAACTTTTGTTTGAGAACAAGTTCAAAATAGAAATATTTTCAGATTAACAAATGAGAAGTTTCTGACTGCCCTTTGGATCTCTATAATGGCTGCTCCTTTAGCCTGCATCCTGGAATGAGGAGACCTAGAGAAGAGCCTCAGTTAGAGTCCAGAATAGAACTGCAACAGAACTGCAAACTACATGTAAAAGAGAAAAAAATAAGTATTTGTTGTAGGTACTGAGGTTTTAAGTTGTTTATCACCACAACAAAATTGACTAATACACAAGTGATATATGTTTAAAAAAAAATCTTACAAACAATATGGAATAAAAAAGGTAAGTGGAAGGATATATAATACTTTATACAGTATACAATATGTTATTGCTGTTAGGTGCCTTCCAGTTGGTTCGGATTCATGGTGACCCTATGTACACCAAAACAAAACACTGCCTGGTCCTGTGCCATCCTCGCAATCCTTGCTATGTTTGAGCCCATTGTTGCAGCCACTCTGTCAGTCCTTGACGGGGGAGTTCCTCTTTATTGCTGATTCTCTACCTTACCAAGCATGATGTACCTCTTCATGGACTGGCCCCTCTTGATAGCATGTCTAAAGTATGTGAGATGAAGTTTTGCCATCCTGTCTTCCAAGGAGTACTCTGGCTGTACTTCTTTCAAGACAGACTTGCTCTTCCTTCCAGTAGTTCATGGTATATTCCATATTCTTTGCCAACACCATAATTCAAAGGCATCAATTCTTCTTCAGTCATTCTTAGTCGTGGTCCAGCTTTCACATGCATATGAGGCAATTGAAAATATCATGGCTTGGGTCAGACACACCTTAGTCCTCAAAGTGACATCTTTGCTTTTCGACACTTTAAAGAGGTCTTTTGCAGCAAATTTGCCCAATGGGATAATACATCATTTGATTTCTTGGCTGCTGCTTCCGTGGGTGTTGATTGTGGATACAAGAAAAATGAAATCCTTGACAACTTCAGTCTTTTCTCCATTTATCATGATGTTGCTTGTTGCTTATTGGTCCAGTTGTGAGGATTTTTATTTTCTTTATGTTGAGGTGTAATCCATACTGAAGGCTGTGGTCTTTGGTCTTCATCAGTAAGTGCTTCAAGTCCTCTTTACTATCAGCAAGCAAGGTTGTGTCATCTGCAATTTGAAGGCTGTTAATGAGTCTTCCTCCAATCCTTCTTCATACAATCCAGCTTCTCAGATTATTTGCTTAGCATACAGATTAAATAATTATGGTGAAAGGATACAAACCTGGCACACATCTTTCCTGATTTTAAACCATGAAATATCTCCTCATTCTGTTTGCATGACTACCTCTTGGCCTTTTTAGAGAAATGCTGCTGCTAGGGAAAATCCAAATTGTAGTTTGGATGAGATGCAATAGAACTTCTGTAGAAAAGGCATAGGCTTTCAGGAATTCAATTTACAGTTAAGCAGGCTTGCACAGAGCTGGTTCAAGAGCTGGTGAGGGGACAATGGTCTGTGGAAAGAGGGCACTAAACTACATAAAGATGAACTTGCAGAAGGCTAGTAGAGACAGGAGATTGCACAAAGAACGATAAACTTGGAAATATGGGTTTAGGGGTACATTAGTGCTGAAGAAGTGAGAGAATCCCTACAGTTCTGCCTGTTGGATCTGCACCCCTTTGTCCCCGAAAGTCTGGGTTAGAGATTTCCTTTCTTGAGCTATTTACACTGTCAGAACTATGCACAGATTCTATGCTGACAAACAATGGCCCTTGTACTTTAATATTCTGCGACTCCATGGAAAGAGACACCTAGGCAGTCGTGCTACCACTCATCCGTCAATTTGTTGTACTGTGGTGGCTTGGTGTTGCTCTGATACTGGAATCTATGTCATTGGTATTTCAAATACCAGCAGGGTCATCCATGGTGGACAGGTTTCAGTGGAGCTTCCAGACTAAGAAAGACTAGAAAGGCCTGACAATCTACTTCTAAAAATTAGCCAATGAAAACCTTATGGATCACAACAAAACATTGTCCAACTCGCTTGCTTTGGGCATGTCATCAAGGAGAGATCAATAGCTAGAGGAGGGCATTGTATTTGGTGAAGTAGAGGGCCAATGAGGGTGAAGGAGACCTTTGGTGAGTTGGATTGATGCAGTAGCCACAACGATGGACTCGAACATGCCAGCTATGGTGAAGATGATGCAGGACTGGGAGATGTTTTTTTCTGTGGCACATAGGGTTGCCAAGAGTCAGTGTCAACTCTATGGCAGCTATCTATCTCTATCTGGGCTGTGACATATCTTTAAGGCCATTGTCATGGCTTTCTTTAAGCAGACAAACATTTCTTTAGATTAGATACAGAGGTTCTCAATCCTGGTTGTACATTAGAATCACTTGGATGCTTTCAAAAAATACCTGTGCTTGGGCCCCTATCTTTAGCTTAGAGATTCTCAAATACTAAGTGTGGAATGTAGTCTATTTTAAAAACTTGTCAGGTGGTTCTAATTTGCAGCCAAAATATGAAGCCAGGGTCTGGTGTTTCTCAAATTACAGTCCACCTGCATGCAGATTTCCAAGTCTCATCTCAAACCCATTGAATCAAAACTCCAGGGGGCTGAATTTTGAAATTGTAGCATCTTTACATGCTGCTTAAGTAATTCGTATAGACTTAAAATTTTAGAACCACTGCCTGACCTTCAAACATCCAGTTAATTCAGAAGAAGTATTTCAGTTGTAGCCCTTACAAAGTTTAGATGGATTTCTCAGGAGGGATCAGATGAAGGCCAACGCCATTTTATTTGACTCCCACCCATCAAATTCCATGAGTTCAATGCCCTTCTTTGAGAATTAGCATAGTTCGTCCACTCTCCAGTGTGGTCCTTGGAGAATCTGCTTTCAGAGACCCTTGAGCGAAGCCACAATAATGGCCCTCCTTAAGCAAATATCTGACTGCACCCTGAGCCTTTATTGCTGATCACAAAAATCTCTGCTTTGCTGCTTGGCGGCCTAATTGCATCTCACTCCTCATCAAACAGTCTGCCACTTCTGTAAATGTGAGACTTCTGAGACACCCACATGATAAGAGCAATCACCTTTTCCTTAGGAATCCTTGTAAGTATAAGCTCCGCTAGTAAGGCAAGACTTGTCTTTGCCAAAATCACACACCTCTAGCCATAAACTTCTGTCTAAAAATAGAATTGTTGAAGGACTAGAACAGCCCTTTCAATAATTTTTCTTACTTTGTCTTCACAGTAACTCACTGAGGTAAGTAATTTTAATATTATTTCTGTTTGGCAAGTACAGCATGTGAAATTCAGAGAGGTGAACTAACTTGACCACCTACACTCAGAAATATAGATGTGGAGTTAAAACTTGAGCCCAGCTCTGAAAGCCAAAGCCTGGGTTTTGTACTATAACACAGTGCTCTGTGGAATTTAGTGAGAGCTAGATTCTAGTACTCACTTGTTGAGTGTCTTTAAGAAAATCCTTAAGGAGTTTCAGTTATACGATCTGTAAAAATGCAAGATTGTGTCTGGATAAAGGGTTAGAAACTGACAATCCTCAGACAGCATTCAACCTGAAGACTATTTTTATATGGAAAACCCATGTTGTGTATCTGTGTGTGTTTGTACTGAATTTGACTGCCTTTAGGATGGTAGTCATTACTTTTATTAGTCAGATATTTTTAATTCTCCCCCATCTGGCTCATAGTTAAACTGCACTTCTTGACTTTGAATTTATGTGTAGCCATCTAAGTTGTGGAAACCCTGGTGGCGTAGTGGTTAAGGGCTATGGTTGCTAATCAAGAGGTCGGCAGTTTGAATCCACCAGGCGCTCCTTGGAAACTCTATGGTGCAGTTCTACTCTGTCCTATAGGGTCACTATGAGTCGGAATCGACTCTACACAGTTGGTTTTGGGATCTAAGTTGTGGGAACTCTGGTGGTGTAGTGGTTAAGTGCTACAGCTGCTAACCAAAAGGTCAGCAGTTCAAATCCACCAGGTGCTCCTTGGAAGCTCTATGGGGCAGTTCTACTCTGTCCTATAGGGTGGCTATGAGTTGGAATCAATCAGATGTCAACAGGTGCAGGGCTAGCAGATGCTGGGCGCAGTTTCTTAAGATCTGTGAAGTAGTCAGGCTTTAAGTGGTTAAAAAATCTGCTTATTTGGGCTATTTTTAAAACAATTGGATGTGTACAAATTTGAGTTAGGCGCTGGCAGGCTTTGTTTGGCTGACAGGCCTCAGCTTGCAATAGAAGTAAACAAAATGGGGCCAATACACAGAGGTTATTTCTGTTTCACTTGTATTATGTGGGAAGAGCACAGGCTCTTGAACCAGGCCATCATTAGTGTGAATCTGAGCTCTGCAATTTACCTGCTGTGAAGTCACGTGTGTCCATCTGGCCTCTCAGATCCCCAATTAACTTACTGCAGAATTGGGGTTGCGGTGGTCCCTATTGCCCCGCTGGGGGTTAGTCAACACAGTTGACACAAAGTTCCTGGTACATTACAAGCACCCAGCTTTCATCCCTCACCGGGATTCATGAAGATGATCTAATTTTCAGAGTATTGCTTTGTCCTCTAGGTATGCACTGAAAGTTTTCCTCCTTTGGCCCAAAATTCTCCAAGTTGAAAAACTCAAGATTGAAAGAATGCACAGGAAGTCCTGTCTTGTTTTTCAGTCTATGAATTAGCAAGAAGAAGCCTGAGCTAGCATGAATAACCTGACTTTTTAAATATCTCAGATCACTCTAGTTGAAATAACCAATATCATTTTTGATCATCTCGACCCTCATTAAAGTGATAATAAATAGATATGATACAGCACATTATGATATGTTTGCATACACAATATGTATGTTTAGAGGGAAATACCATAAAGTGTCAGTTGATCTTAAAAAAAAAATACTATATTATATTTTGTTTAAGAAAGATATCCAGGCTACAAATGCTTCATTTCTTTGTTTATTTGATCAAAGCCTGTAAAAGACTGTTTTCTGATAACAGCAACAAACATTAGTAAATTAACCAGTTGAACTGGAATTTCCTCTTCTAACGGCTTTGCCAATATCTGCTTCAGTTATATTTGACAAAACAGCCAAGTCATTCATTCAATTTTTTGATGAAGTTTCAAAAACAGTATCAAATAAGTCAGTCTTTTTAAATGTGTGCTTCATATTTGCAGGAGTGACTTCTCCAGCCCATCTGAGCTGTGAAGAACATATATTAAGGCTATGTCAAACAAGAAAAACTCATTTTCTGAGGAAGAAATTTGCTTACTATGGCTATTCCTGACTACTGGTTTAAATCAGCTTGATTTTAAATCAAAATCATCTGCCACATATCCTTAACTCATGGGAATATGGGCGAGGGTATATGTATGGGACTTGAGGTCTGACTCTAGACCTCAATTAAAATGAGTAAAATATTGGATAGTGGACAGAATGATGTTGATTAAAATTCCTTTTGTTCTTTGATTCAGACTTCTTTGCAATCTTGCCAACCTGTGGTTGTTCATCACACCCTGCATCACACCACTTAGTATCAGCAGACAGTGGGGCTGGGCCCTCGAGAAACAATGTTTCCAAATAATGGCAGCTCACATCTTTGAATCCTAAACTTCTTTTTCTGTTTGTTTTATCTTTTTTTTGTGCATAAGACTCTTTACAGCTACATTAAAAACCAGTTGCCCTCCATCCAAACTCCCTGAGGGACTGAATTACTGGGCTAAGGGCTGTGGGGATCATGGTCTCAGGCTACATCTAGCTCAACTGGCATAACATAGCCTATAAAGAATATGTTCTACATCTGACTTTGGTGAGTAGCGTCTGCGGTCTTAAAAGCTTGTGAGTAGCCATCTAAGATACTCTACTGGTCCCACCCCATCTGGAGCAAGGGAGAATGAAAAAAACCAAAGACACAAGAAAAAGATTATTCCAAAGGACCAATGGACCACAACTACCATGGCCTCCACCAGGCTGAGTCCAGCACAACTAGATGGTGCCTAGCTACCACCACTGACTGCTTTGACAGGGATCACAATAGAGGACCCTGGACAGAGCTGTAGAAAAATGTAGAACAAAATTCTAACTCACACACACACACACACAAAAGACCAGACTTACTGGCCTGACAGAGACTGGAGAAACTCTGAGAGTATGGCCCCAGACACCCTTTTAACTCAGTACTGAGGTCACTCCTGAAGTTTATCCTTCAGCCAAAGCTTAGGCAGGCCCGTAAAACAAAATGAGACTAAATGGGCACACAAGTCCAGGGGTAAGGGCGAGAAGGTAGGAGGGGACAGGAAAGTTGGTAATGGGGAACCCTAGATCAAGAAGGGGAGAGTGTTGACATGTGGGGTTGACAACCAATGTCATAAAACAATATGTGTATTAATTGTTTAATGAGAAGCTAATTTGCTCTGTATACCGTCATCTAAAGGACAACAACAACAACAAAAAAAACAGTTGCCCTTAACTTGTTTCCAACTGATGTTGGCCCCACGTGTGTCAGAGCAGAACTGTGTTCTGTAGGGTTTTCAATGGCCGATTTTTTGGAAGTAGATCACCAGGCCCTTCTTTGAAGGCACCTCTGGGTGGGTTTGAACATTCAACCTTTTGGTTACCAGCTGAGCCCCTAACTGTTTGTGCTATGCAGGGACTCGTATAACTATTTAGCACTCTTGAATTCTTTAAATACTAAAAATACAGAAGTACTGGAATAGCTGAGCGTGTTCTTGATGACTCAAGGTTAACGTCATAAAATCCTAATGAACACTAGTGCGCTAGGGTACACGTAAAAACCATTGACATATGTGCAGGTCTGCTTGCTTTTCCATTAACTGATCCTAAATTTCCCAGTGCTTTTATTTCTTTTACTAGTTTTAATCATTCCTTACTCCTTGTTGGCAAGCCTATCTGTATGCTATCAGTTCACCCATGTTTTAGTCATGGTTAAAAATCACTATGGCTACTATGGAGAGACAACATGGAGAACTAAGTGAGAAACTGCTGAAAAGATTTTTCTCAAATATTCTGACCCATTACTTATTTACCAGATTGTTGAAGAGGCCAAAAGTGTGACATTATTATATTAGTTTAGGATGATTTTTGAGTAATAGGGTTTTATGCAGTATTAGGGCACTGCTTAATTCAGTTCAACCATTCCCAGTTAAAATTTCCTAGATATAAAATTAAACTAAGATCATTCATTAATTGAATAAATACTTTACACTTAGTCTGCTCCAAGCACCATGCCAAGCGTGAGAGTGCTGGGGTTCAATTGGCCTGTGCCTTTGACAAGTTTCCAATGTATTTGAGAAATGAGGTAAAATGGGGTATGGGCTCTTTAACAATTGGTTGTAGCAATAAGAATAATATGTCCTTTCAGATGTGGGGGCAGTAATGTGATCTTATATTTATTTCTGCACATGAGAACTTTCCAGGTTCTTTCACATGCATGATGACATCTGATTGAATCTTTGTCCTTGTACTTAAAAGTGATAATCATCCTTGAGAGATTGGTACGTAAAACAAAAACGTGTATCGGCTGCTCTGTAATGGCTCCATCTGACCCATGAGTATCCTTTGAGCTCCAGGTCATTTGACCACTGCGTTTTGCACAGATATGCTTTTTGAATCTGAATGCACTTGGGGTATGTATTTCTATAACACTCTGCTCCCTTGTTTACTTTTCTCTCTCCCTTAATAGTTTGCGGCTCATTGAAGGCAACGGGCATTACAGTGAGAAGACATCTAGTCTTCCCGTGGTCTGACTTCACTAACTAATCATTGCCCTCCCCCTCTGGGCCTTTTCAGGACACACTCAGAGCAGCCACTGCCAGGCATTTAGGCTTTAACCCTGAAGCTACCTATCAGCCAGCCCTGGATTAGTACAGTGATCTCAGATTGCAAATGGAAAAACGGAGGCTTCAGAAGTTGGTCTTTCCGTTAATGCTACTTTGATGAGTCTCCTTTTTTTTTTTCAATGATTTTTATTGTGCTTTAAGTGAAAGTTTACAAATCAAGTCAGTCTCTCTCACAAAAACCCATATACACCTTGCTACACACTCCCAGTTACTCTCTCCCTAATGAGACAGCCTGCTCTCTCCCTCCACTCTCTCTCTTTGTGTCCATTTCGCCAGCTTCTAACCCCCTCCACCCTCTCATCTCCCCTCCAGGCAGAGATGCCAACATAGTCTCAAGTGTCCATCTGATCCAAGAAGCTCACTCCTAACCAGCATCCCTCTCCAACCCATTGTCCAGTCCAATCCATGTCTGAAGAGTTGGCTTCAGGAATGGTTCCTGTCCTGGGCCAGCAGAAGGTCTGGGAGCCATGACCACCGGGGTCCTTCCAGGCTCAGTCAGACCATTAAGTCTGGTCTTACGAGAATTTGGGGCCTCCATCCCACTGCTCTCCTGCTCCCTCAGGGGTTCTCTATTGTGTTCCCTGTCAGGGCAGTCATTGGTTGTAGCTGGGCACCATCTAGCTCTTCTGGTCTCAGGATGATGTAGCCTCTGGTTCATGAGGCCCTTTCTGTCTCTTGGACTCGTAATCACCTTGTGTCCTTGGTGTTCTTCATTCTCCTTTGATCCAGGAGGGTTGAGACCAATTGATGCATTTTAGTTGGCTGCTTGCTAGCATTTAAGACCCCAGACTCCACTCTTCAAAGTGGGATGCAGAATGTTTTGTTAATAGATTTTATTATGCTGATTGACTTAGATGTCTCCTGAAACTATGGTCCCCAGACCCCTGCCCCTGCTACACTGCCTTCGAAGCATTCAGTTTATTCAGGAAACTTCTTTGCTTTTGGTTTAGTCCAATTGTGCTGACCTCCTCTGTATTGTGTGCTGTCTTTCCCTTCACCTAAAGAAGTTCTTATCTACTATCTAATTAGTGAACACCCTTCTCCCACCATCCCTCCCTCCCCCCTCTCGTAACCACAAAAGAATGTTTTCTTCTCAGTTTAAACTATTTCTCCAGTTCTTATAATAGTGGTCTTATACAATATTTGTCCTTTTGCAACTGACTAATTTCACTCAGCATAATGCCTTCCAGGTTCCTCCATGTTTTGAAATGTTTCACAGATTCCTCACCTTGATGCATAGTATTCATTTGTGTGAATATACCATAATTTATTTACCCATGCATCTGCTGATGGGCACCTTGGTTGCTTCTATCTTGTTGCTATTGTAAACGGTGCTGCAATAAACATGACTGTGCATATATCTGTTCGCGTAAAGGCTCTTATTTCTCTAGGATATATTCCAAGGCGTGGGATTGCTGGATTGTATGGTAGTTCTGTTTCTAGCTTTTTAAGGAAGTGCCAAATTGATTTCCAAAGTGGTTGTACCATTTGACATTCCCACCAGCAGTGTAGAAGTGTTCCAATCTCTCCACAGCCTCTCCAACATTTATTATTTTGTGTTTTTTGGATTAACGCCAGCCTTGTTGGAGTGAGATGAAATCTCATTGTAGTTTTGATCTGCATTTCTCTAATGGCTAATGATCATGAACATGTCCTCATATATCTGTTAGCTACCTGAATGTCTTCTTTAGTGGAGTGTCTATTCATATCTTTTGCCCATTTTTTAATTGGGTTATTTGTCTTTTTGAAGTTGAGTTTTTACAGTATCATGTAGATTTTAGAGATCAGGCACCAATCAGAAATGTCATAGCTAAAAACTTTTTCTCAGTCTGTAGGTAGTCTTTTTACTCTTCTGGTGAAGTCTTTGGATGAGCACAGGTGTTTGATTTTTAGGAGCTCCCAGTTATCTAGTTTTTCTACTACGTTCTTTATAATGTTTTGTATAGTGTTTATGCCATGTATTACGGATCCTAACGTTGTCCCTATTTTTTCTTCCATGATCTTTATCGTTTTAGATTTTATATTTAGGTCTTTGATCCATTTTGAGTTAGTTTTTGTGCGCGGAGTGAGGTATGGGTCTTGTTTAATTTCTCTGCAGATGGATATCCAGTTCTGCCAGCACCATTTGTTAAAAGGACTGTCTTTTCCCCGTTTAACTGCTTTGGGGCCTTTGTCAAATATCAAACTGCTCATATGTGGATGGATCTATGTCTGGATTCTCAATTCTGTTCCATTGGTCCATGTATCTATTGTACCAGTACCAGGCTGTTTTGACTACTGTGGTGGTATAAGAGATTCTAAAATCAGGTAAAGTAAGGCCTCCCACTTTGTTCTTCTTTTTCAGTAATGCCTTATTTATCCGGGGCCTCTTTCCCTTTCATAAGAAATTGGTGATTTGTTTCTCCATCTCATTAAAGAATGTCCTAGGAATTTGGATCGGAATTACATTAAATGTATAGATTGCTTTTGGTAGAATAGACATTTATATAATGTTAAGTCTTCCTATCCATGAGCAAGGTATGTTCTTCCACTTATGTAAGTCTCTTTTGGTTTCTTGCAGAAGTGTACTGTAGTTTTCCTTGTATAAGTCTTTTACATCTCTGGTAAGATTTATTCCTAAGTATTTTATCTTCTTGGGGGCTACTGTAAATGGCATTGATTTGGTGATTTCCTCTTCGATGTTCTTTTTGTTGGTGTAGAGGAATCCAACTGATTTTTGTATGTTTCTCTTGTATCCCGATACTTTGCTGAACTCTTCTATTAGTTTCAGTAGTTTTCCTGAGGATTCCTTAGGGTTTTCTGTGTATAAGATCATGTCATCTGCAAATAGAGATACTTTGACTTCTTCCTTGCCAATCTGGATGCCCTTTATTTCTTTATCTAGGCTAATTTCTCTGGCTAGGACTTCCAGCACAATGTTGAAATAAGAGTGGTGATAAAGGGCATCCTTGTCTGGTTCCTGATCTCAATGGGAAAGTTTTCAGGCTCTCTCCATTTAGGGTGATGTTGAATGTTGGCTTTGTATAAATGCCCTTTATTATGTTGAGAAATTTTCCTTCAATTCCGATTTTGCTGAGAGTTTTTACCATGAATGGGTGTTGAACTTTGTCAAATGCCTTTTCTGCATCAATTAATAAAATCATGTGATTCTTGTCTTTTGTTTTATTTATGTGGTGGATTACATTAATTGTTTTTCTAATGTTGAACCATCCCTGCATACCTGGTATGAATCCCACTTGGTCATGGTGAATTATTTTTTTTGATATGTTGTTGAATTCTATTGACTAGAATTTTGTTGAGGATTTTTGCATCTACATTCATGAGGGATATAGGTCTATAATTTTCTTTTCTTGTGGTGTCTTTACCTGGTTTTGGTATCAGGGATATGGTTGAGTTTGGTAGTATTCCATCTTTTTCTATGCTCTGAAATACCTTTAGTAGTAGTGGTATTAACTCTTCTCTGAAAGTTTGGTAGAACTCTGCAGTGAAGCCCTCTGGACCAGGGCTTTTTTTTTGTTGGGAGTTTTTTGATTAACTTTTCAATCTCTTCTTTTTTTATGGCTCTATTTAGTTGTTCTACCTCTGTTTGTGTTAGCTTAGGTAGGTAGTGTGTTTCTAGGAATTCATCCATTTCTTCTAGATTTTCAAATTTGTTTGAGTATAGTTTTTCATAGTAATCTGATATGATTCTTTTAATTTCAGTTGGGTCTGTTGTAATATCGCCGATCTCATTTCTTATTCAGGCTATTTGCTTCCTCTCCTGTTTTTCTTTTGTGAGTTTGGCCAATGGTTTATCAATTTTGTTGAGTTTTTAAAAAAACCAGCTTTTGGCCTTGTTAATTCTTTCAATTGTTTTTCTGTTTTCTATTTCATTTAGTTCAGCTCTAATTTTTATTATTTGTTTTCTTCTGGTGCCTGTGGATTTCTTTTGCTGCTCTCTTTCTATTTGTTCAAGTTGTAGGGATAGTTCTTTGATTTTGGCCCTTTCTTCTTTTTGGATGTGTGCATTTATTGATATAAATTGGCCTCTGAGCACCGCTTTTGCTGTATCCCAAAGGATCTGATAGGAAGTGTTTTCATTCTCATTGGAGTCTATGAATTTCTTTATTCCATCCTTAATGTCTTCTATAATCCAGTCTTTTTTGAGCAGGGTATTGTTCAGTTTCCAAGTGTTTGATTTTTTTCCCCTGCTTTTCCTGTTATTGATTTCCACTTTTATGTCTTAACGGTCAGAGAAGATGCTTTGTAATATTTCAATGTTTTGGATTCTGTTAAGGCTTGCTTTATGACCTAATATGTGGTCTATTCTAGAGAATGTTCCATGTGCACTAGAAAAGAAAGTATAGTTGGTTGCTGTTGGGTGGAGTGTTCTATATTTGTCTACCAGGTCAAGTTGGTTGATTGTGGCATTTAGATCTTCCATGTCTTTATTGAGCTTCTTTCTGGATGTCCTGTCCCTCACAGAAAGTGGTGTGTTGAAGTTTCCTACTATAATTGTCGAGCTGTCTATCTCACTTTTCAATGGTGATAGAGTTTGTTTTATGTATCTTGCAGCCCTGTCATTGGGTGCATAAATATTTAATATGGTTCTATCTTCTTGGTGTATTTTTCCTTTAATCATTATATAGTGTCCTTCCTTATCCTTTCTGATGGATTTAACTTTAAAGTGTATTTTGTCAAAAATTAATATTGCCACTCCTACTCTTTTTTGATTGTTGTTTGCTTGATACATATTTTTTCCATCCTTTGAGTTTTAGTTTGTTTGTGTCTCTAAGTCTAAGGTGTGTGTCTTGTAGGCAGCATATAGAGGGAACTTGTGTTTTAATCCATTCTGCCACTCTCTGTCTTTTTATTGGTGCATTTAGTCCATGTACATTCAGGGTAATTATGTATAGGTATGAATTTAGTGGTATCATTTTGTCTTTTTTTGTGTGTTGACAGCTTCTTTTTCCCACCTGATTTTTTGTGCTAAGTAGATTTTCTTTGTATATTGTCCTTCCCTCATATTTGTTGTTGTTGATTTTGTTTCTGCTGAGTCTCTATTTTTCCCTTGTATTTTATTTTGATGAGTAGGATAGTTTGTCTCCTTTGTGGTTACCTTATTATTTACCCCTATTTTTCTAAATTTATAACTAACTTTTATTTCTTGGTATCGCTTTATCTTCCTCGCCATATGGAAGGTGTATGATTACATTTCTTAGTCCCTCTTTATTATTTTAATGTTGTCTTCTTTTATATAATAACATCACAATTACCCTGCGTTGGGCTTTCTTTTTTTTTTCTAAATCCTGCTTTTTTTTTTTTTTTATTTCCCTGTCTGGGTTGACTTCTGGTTGCTCTGCCCAGTGTTCTAGTCTTGGGTCCATACCTGATATTATTGATTTTCTAACCAAAGAGCTCCCTTTAGTATTTCTTGTAGTTTTGGTTTGGTTTTTTACGAATTCCCTCAACCTGTGTTTATCTGGAAATGTCTTAATTTCACCTTCATATTTAAGAGACAGTTTTGATGGATATATGATTCTTGGCAGGCAATTTTTTTCTTTGAATTTTTTAAATATGTCATCCCATTGCCTTCTTGCCTGCATGGTTTCTGCTGAGTAGTCTGAGCTTATTCTTATTGGCTCTCCCTTGTAGGTGACTTTTCTTTTATCCCTCACTGCTCTTATAATTGTCTCTTTATCTTTGGTTTTGGCAAGCTTGATTATAATATGTCTTGGTGACTTTCTTTTAAGATCTACCTTATGTGGAGTTTGATGAGCATCTTGGATAGATATCTTCTCATCTTTCACAATATCGGGGAAGTTTTCTGCCAACAAATCCTCAACAATTTTCTCTGTATTTTCTGTTATCCCTCCTTGTTCTGGTACTCCAATCACTCGTAGGTTATTTCCCTTGGTAGAGTCCCACATGATTCTTAAGGTTTCTTCATTTCTTAAAATTATTTTATCTGATTTTTCTTCAAATATATTAGTGCCAAGTGATTTATCTTTGAGTTCAGAAATTCTAGCTTCTACTTGCTCAATTCTGCTTCTCTGACTTTCTATCGAGTTATCTCATTCTGTAATTTTATTGTTAAACTTATGAATTTCTGATTGCTGTCTGTCTACGGATTTTTCCAGCTTGATAAACTTTTCATTATGTTCCTGAATAATCTTTCTGAGTTCTTCCGTTGCCTTATCTGTGTGTTCCTTGGCTTGTTTTGCATATTAGCTCATTTCCTTCCTGATGTCTTGAAGGGTTCTGTATATTAAGCTTTTGTATTCTGCATCTGGTAACTCCAGGAATGCACTTTCATCTAAAAAATCCCTAGATTTTTTGTTCTGAGAGCCTGTTGAGGTGATAATGGTTTGTTTCTTTATGTGATTTGATATTGACTGTTGTCTCTGAGCCATCTATAAGTTATTGTATTAGTTTATGCTTGCTTACTGTGTCGTAGCTGCTTGCTCTGTTTTGTTTTGGTATACCCCTATGGGTTGCTTGAGTGAGCTAGCTTGATTATTTTTACCTTTGGAGCTCTGGTGTCCTGTCCCCAGCTGGCTAGAGCTGTTATCAGGTATATCAGTCTAGGAGTCCATTCAGTTTTCTTGTATGTATTCAGCTCAGGTTTCCAGGTAGCTGATATCAAATGTGTGATACAGGCTCTGTCCTACAGTCTTAGAGGGGCAGGGGTGATTGGCATATATACCCATATCTGATTGCAGCAGGGGTCACACTCTGAACAAGGCAGGGGGCTGAGAACTGACCCCCAAGTGTCTCTGAGGAAAACGCATCTCTGTTCCCTAGAGCGTGCTCGTGGGTGGGCTCTGCAGAGGGACCATGGGCACCCAAAGATTTTGTTGTAAGGACTGCGAGGTACCAGTTAACCCTGGACCCCTGTCACAGGTGGCTGGGCGACCCAAGTGGAGCCACCAGTCCTTAGGTCCCTGTTGTGGGTAGGTGAGGACCTTGTTCAATAGGCAAAGCTATGTCAAACATCAAACACCCTCTTCTCCACTGCACAGCTGAAATGGTTGGAGTTAGCCAACAAGGTTCTATTCTCCCGAAATAGGCCCACACAGGTCCAGGCAGAAGGGAAAGGTGCTCGAAGTCCACGGATGGTTTATGCCTGGACAGGAGCCGCTTCTGTCCTGAGCTCCCCCAGTTAATGGAGCTAGCAAATTATCTTTTCCCCCCAGTTGCAAATTTTTTTCCTTCCCCAAGGCCAGGAGGACGGCTCCAGGTGCTCACCAGGGTCTATCTCAGGCCTAGGGATTCAGCTGCTGAAGCTTGCTTGGGGGTGGGGGAGGCGGGGTAAAATATACGCATTAGCTTTTGCCGAGAGCGCCCTTCTGCTCAGGCTCCAGAGGTTTGAGTAGGCTTTGTGGCTGCTGCTTCTCCCTGAGGAAACTGCGGCCAAACACTAGGACCAGCCGGCCGCCGCCGCCGCTGCCGCTCAGGGAATGGTGCCTGAGGGCTCCCCGCGATTCAGGTCCCGTAACTCCTCTCCACTACTGAACTTCCTTCCCCTGCCCCTCAGTTCGTTGTCTATGCTTGCCTTTGATGCTCAGGGCTCCCAGCTTGTCACAAATATAATTGTTTCACTTGTTTTTTGGGGGTCTTTGTTGTAAAGAGGGCTCGAGGGAAGTGTCTGTCTATTCCACCATCTTGGCTCTGCCTCCTGAATTGATGAGTCTCCTTTTAAGACATGAAGAATCCAAGGCTCAGATAAAGAAGGGATTAAAAAAAAAAAAAAATACTGATTGCTGTCAAGTCGATTCTGACTCATGGCAACCTCGTGTGTGTCAGAGTAGAACTGTGCTCCCTACAGTTTTCAATGGCTCATTATTTAGATGGAGATTTCCAGGCCTTTCTTTCGAGGCACCTCTGGGTAGACTTGAACCTCCATCCTTTGGATTAGCAGCCCCACATGTTAACTGTTTGCGTCACCCAGGCACTCCAAAGCAGGGTTGCTTGGCTGAAATTCCAGGCTTGCTGAATCCTAGGTCAGTGATCTGCCTATCAGAGGAAGTCTCTGAAGGGGGATGGGATTTAACTTTATTTTTGACTCAAAATTAAGAAAGGAAAAATGTGTCAAAAAAACACTTTTTTCCTCGTGTGCTAATGTCTTTACTAGAACACTTGAAGTTAAATGAAAAGTTCTGCCTTTAAACTAAGAATTTACATTTTTTTGCTGACTTAATATTTGTTCAGCACAGAAGTTGATCATGAGATTTCCCGACTAATATTGCATTTTGGAAGCTCATTGTATTCCCATGTTACCCTTTGATTTAACCAAATATATGAAGAAGCTAGATATATCTGAGAGTTGAAGCCTATAAATGTGATCTTCCATAATTTAAAAATATTGCAGTCTGGTTATGTCTACTGAACTCCAAATATTTATCTTAAGGCCAATCTTTCTTTGCCTAGCAATTTAGGGCCAAGCTTTAATTTGGCAGATGACCAAGCCTTCCCATGTGATTTTGATCCCCGAATGACTGACTGCCTTTAACAGGCTCATGTTTTATTACAGCGTGTGATTAAAACATGAAGCCAAGTGGTGAAATTGTGGCCGGGGAGGCTGTGTGAATATATATGGTCCACTCTCAAGAGAGGAGTGATTTGGGGTCTATTAAAATGAAATTATGTTGGTTCACAATGGAGGGTATTTGTGCTATGAGCCATGTCACAGAGCACTTCCATGTGAATTGCAACACTGTATACTTGAGCGATCACATTGGCAGATTCACATGTACCATCCCATTCACCTGGAAAGATTGCTCCTGCCCCCAGCTCCAAGTCCTGTTGTAGTTGTTAGCTGTTGTTGAATCAACCCCTGGCTCATGGCGGCCCCATGCACAACAGAACAGAATGCTGCCCAGCCCTGCATCATCTCCATAACAAGTTGCATATTGTACCGTTGTGATCCACAGGGTTTTCATTGGCTAATTTTTGGAAGTATATTGCCAGGCCTTTCTTCCTAGTCTATCTTAGTCTGAAAGCACCCTGGAAACTTGTCTATCATGGGTGACCCTCCTGGTATTTCAAATACTAGTGACATAGGTTCTAGCATCGTAGAAACATGCGAGCCACCACGGTACAACAAACTGACAGTTGTGGTGGCCACAACTTAAACCCTATTTTCTTCAACAAATTTTCCTTGCTTTTATGGAAACACATTGACCAGCATATCCTTGGAAATCTATTATATTGTCATATCTACCTGAGGGAATTCTACCTTTTGTGGCTTATATAAAGTGCCCTTTGCCTCCCCAGCAAGGAAGTTAGTTTTAGGAGCTTCCACTGCAGCACTGGTTCTGCTCTATGGTGTTTCGCTCACCAGCAAGTTGGTTTGAACTGGACAAGACCAGGCTCCACAAACAGTATTATGATTATGAATGTGCTAAGAGAAACAGAGAGCATGAAATCACAACTTGTGGAAAAAATCATTTTTGATATTTCAAAAGACGCATCAAAGTAGTTATTATGGGGAAAAACAACAACAGGATTTTACTGGACAGCTTTACCTTATTTTATGGTGTTATGATGTTTTTACTTTGTTTACATTTTCTTTTGTGTGTCTGAGATCTTTAGGATTCTAAATGCAGCCCTACGGTCATTCTTAAATAAGTTATTTTGACTTAAATTTCAGATCATATTACACTAGACTGGGAAGTAGGAGATCTGAATGCTAGTCCTAGAAAAATGCCTCTAAGTAGTTTTGTGATTTTTTGCAAGTTCTGTGCAGTTCCAAAATGAAAAGTCTAGGATCTTGGACTGTCAGGGTAAAGATGGCCCACCTTTTTAAGTCTTTCATCCACCACTCTCCTCTCCCACGTTTATCGTTCTATTTCAGCTAGTGTAATTTTGTTACTAAACAGAACCCAACACTGAGAAAGCTATCCTGGTTGGTTTTCACCAACTTTTTTTTCACTCACCTCACCCATGTGACTCAAAATTTGCTCCTTCATGTCTGGAGTCTTAAAAGCCTGTGAGCAGCCACCTAGGATACTCCACTGGTCTCACCCATTCGGGAACAAGGGACAATGAAGAAAACTAAAGATACAAGGAAAGATTAATCCAAAGGACTAATGGACCACATCCACCACAGCCTCCATCAGACTGAATCCAGAACAATGAGATGGTGCCTGGCTACCACAGCTGACTGCTCTGACAGGGATCACAATGGAGGGTCCCAAACAGAGCTGGAGAAAAATGTAGAACAAAATTCTAACTCAAAAAGAAAGGCCAGACTTGCTGGCCTGACAGAGACTGGAGAAACCCTGAGAGTATGGCCCCCAGACACCCTTTCAGCTCAGTAATGAGGTCATTCTTGAGGTTCACCCTTCAGCCAAAGATTGAACAGGCCTATGGGACAAAACAAGACTAAATGGGTGCACCAGCCCTGGGGCAGGGACTGGAAGTCAGGAGGGAACAGGAAAGCTCATAATGGGGAACCCAGGGTTGAGAAAGGAGAGTGTTGACATGTTGTGGGGTTGTTAACCAATGTCATAGAACAATGTGTGTACTGACTGTGTGATGAGAAACTAGTTTGTTCTGTAAACCTTTATCTACCAAGAGGTAGAGAAGGGTAGTGGTCAGGACGATGTGTTTTGGTACCAGCTTTCCCTGGTTTGTATCCTGGTTTTACCACTTTCTAGCTGTCTGACATTAAGCAAGTGACTTATCTCTGTCCTTCCCTAGCTGTAAGGTGGATGTGGTGATAGATATATAAATAGATAGACAGACAAGGAGCACAGTACCCACGGGTGATAATGTTTATAAGCCAGTCTATTATCTAGCTGAGAGATGACCTTGCAGCCCTGGTGGCTCAGTGGTTAAGAGCTTTGCTACTAACCAAAAGGTCGGCAGTTTGAATCCTTGGAAACCTTATAGGGCAGTTCTACTCTGTCCTGTGGGGTCACCAGGAGTCAGCATTGACTCAACAGCAATGGGTTTTTTGACCTCCAGGAGTAGTTTCAGTTCAAAGTTTTTAGGATATCTCAGGCAATAGTCTTGAGGGTTCCCCGGGTCTTTGCCAGTCTAGTAAGTCTGGCCTTTTTAAATTTTTTTGATGATTTTGAATTTTGTTCTGCAATTTTCTCCCATTCTTCTGGGATCATCTATTGAGGCCCAAGTCAGGATAGTTGGTAGTGGTAGCCAGGTACCATCTATTTCTTCTGGTCTCTGGATAGGTGAGGCCATTTTTTGTGTAGGAAATTGGTCCTATAGACTGGTTTCTTCTTTAAGTCTTTGGTTTCCTTCTTTCTCTTTTGCTCCATATGAGTAGAGACCAATAGTTTTATCTTAGTTGGCTGCTTGCAAGCTTTTAAGACCCCAGACACTACTTAACTAGGATGTAGAACATAAATTTTATAGACTATTGTGCCCATTAACCAAGATGTCCCATAAGACTATGGTCCTAAGACTTCAAACCCAGTAAACCAATCCTAAGAGATGTTTCGTTATATCTGGGAGGTATCTGTGACTGTGCTCCCCATCTGCTTTACTATGTGTATGAATATATGCGCAGCACTCACAGATGTGTGTAGATATGCCTACAGCTACACCTATATATGCACACATATAAACACACACATATCTTCTTGTACACATTTATGCATACATATCTATGTAGCCACTCACATATTTTTTGGTTGTTACTGCTGTTGTTGCCAAATTGTATATGTTATAGCATTTGTCAGTAATGTCCTTTATTGTTGTTTATTTCTTAGTGTCATTCTTTACTTTGGTTAGGTTGTGCTCATATCACTGACATTTGGTGTTGACTTTCCTATCGCCGAAACTAACAAGTGTCTACTGTCCAGAGAGTGATTCCTTCTCCCTATCCCTGCCATTCCTGGTAACCACCAAAGAACATTGATTTCTATATGTATACTTTATTTTTGTCTTTTTATAAAAGTGAGATCATAGAATATTTGTCCTTTTGTGCTTGAATTATTGCACTCAGCATAATGTCTTCCAGATTCATCCATGTTATGTTTCGTGGACTCACTGCTATTCTTTATAACTGTGTAGCATTCCATTGTATGAATGTACCACATTTTGTTTAACCATTCGTCTGTTGATGGGAACTTAGATTTTTTCCCCCTTTTTGCTATTGTGAATAATGCTGCAATGAACATAGGTGTGCATATGTCTATTCATGTTACTGCTATTAGATCTCTAGGGTATATACCTATGAGTGGGATTGTGGGATCATAGGGTATTTCTATTTTTAGCTTTTTTTGGAAACAATTTTTATTGTGCTTTTTTTTTTTAAGTGAAAGTTTACAAATCAAGTCAGTCTCTCACATAAAAACTTATATACACCTTGCTACATACTCCCAATTACTCTTCCCCTAATAAGACAGCCCACTCTCTCCCTCCACTCTCTCTCTTTGTGTCCACTTCATCGGCTTCTAACCCCCTCTCCCCTCTCATCTCCCCTCCAGGCAGGAGATGCCAACATAGTCTCAAGTGTCCACCTGATCCAAGAAGCTCACTCCTCACCAGCATCCCTCTCCAACCCATTGTCCAGTCCAATCCATGTCTGAAGAGTTGGCTTCGGGAATGGTTCCTGTCCTGGGCCAACAGAAGGTCTGGGGGCCATGACCACTGGGGTCCTCCTAGTCTCAGTCAGACCATCAAGTCTGGTCTTTTTATGAGAATTTGGGGTTTGCATCCCACTGCTCTCCTGCTCCCTCAGGGGCTCTCTGTTGTGTTCCCTGTCAGGGCAGTCATCAGTTATAGCTGGGCACCATCTAGTTCTTCTGGTCTCAGGATGGTGTAATCTCTGGTTCATGTGGCCCTTTCTGTCTCTTGGACTCGTAATCACCTTGTGTCCTTGGTGTTCTTCATTCTCCTTTGATCCAGTTGGGTTGAAACTCATTGATGCATCTTAGATGGTTGCTTGCTAGCATTTAAGACCCCAGATGCCACTCTTCAAAGTGGGATCCAGAATGTTTTCTTAATAGATTTTATTATGCCAATTGACTTAGATGTCCCCTGAAATCATGGTCCCCAAACCCCTGCCCCTGCTACACTGGTCTTCGAACCATTCAGTTTATCCAGAAAACTTCTTTGCTTTTGGTTTAGTCCAGTTGTGCTGACCTCCCCTCTATTGTGTGTTGTCTTTCCCTTCACCTAAAGTAGTTCTTATCTATCAACTACCAATTAGTGAGTACCCCTTTCCCACCTTCCCTCCCTCCCTCCTCTTGTAACCACAAAAGAATGTTTTCTTCTCAGTTTGAACTATTTCTAAAGTTCTTATAATAGTGGTCTTATACAATATTTGTCCTTTTGCAACTGAACAATTTCACTCAGCATAATGCCTCCCAGGTTCTTCCATGTTACGAAATGTTTCACAGATTCCTCACTGTTCTTTATTGATGTGTAGTATTCCATTGTGTGAATATACCATAATTTACTTATCCATTCACCCTTTGATGGGCACCTTGGTTGCTTCCATGTTTTTGCTATTGTAAACAGCGCTGCAATAAACATGACCGTGCATATACCTGTTCGTGTAAAAGCTCTTATTTCTCTAGGGTATCCTGAGGAGTGAGATTGCTGGATTGTATGGTGGTTCTATTTCTAGGTTTTTAAGGAAGCACCAAATTGATTTCTAAAGTGGTTGTACCATTTGACATTCCCACCAGCAGTGTGTAAGTGTTCCAATCTCTCCACAGCCTCTCCAGTATTTATTATTTTGTGTTTTTTGGATTAATGCCAGCCTTGTTGGAGTGAGATGAAATTTCATTGTAGTTTTGATCTGCATTTCTCTAATGGCTAATGATCGTGAGCATTTCCTCATATATCTGTTAGCTACATGAATGTCTTCTTTAGCGAAGTGTCTGTTCATATCTTTTGCCCATTTTTTAATTGGGTTATTTGTCTTTTTGCAGTTGGGTTTTGCAGTATCATGTAGATTTTAGAGATCAGGCACTGATCAGAAATGTCATAGCTAAAAACTTTTTCCCAGTCTGTAGGTAGTCTTTTTACTCTTTTGGTGAAGTCTTTGGATGAGCATAAGTGTTTGATGTTTAAGAGCTCCCAGTTATCTAGTTTTTCTTCTACATTCTTTATAATGTTTTGTACACTGTTTAAGCCCTGTAGGGTTTAATGTTGTCCCTATTTTTTCTTCCATGATCTTTATAATTTTAGATTTTACATTTAGGTCTTTGATCCATTTTGAGCTTGTTTTTGTGCATGGAGTGAGGTCTGGGTCTTGTTTCATTTTTTTGCAGATGAATATCCAGTTACGCCAGCACCACTTGTTAAAAAGATTGTCTTTTCCCCATTTAACTGTTTTGGGGCCTTTGTCAAATATCAACTGCTCATATGTGGATGGATCTATGTCTGGATTCTCAATTCTGTTCCATTGGTCTATGTATCTGTTGTACCATATTTCTAGCTTTTTGAGGAAGTGCCATATTGTTTTCCACAGTGGTTGTACCATTTTGCATTTCCATTAGCTGTGGATAAGTTTTCCAGTCTCTCCATGACCTCACCAGGTTTGTTGTTTTCTGTCCACAACGTTTCACTGACTAATTTTCAGAAGTAGATCACCAGGCCTTTCTTCCTATTCTACTTTAGTTTGGAAGTTCCATTGAAACTTGTCCTCCATTTGAAATACCAGTGACATAGCTTTCAGCATCATAGGAACACACAAGCCATCACAAACTGACAGACAGGTGGTGGGACTCGGTTATAGTTACCTCCTATCGGTTAATGTAACACTAAATGAACATTGCCAAGCATGTGGACTAATTTCCACCAAATGGGGAACACTCAATATATGCTGACAAAAATTTCTTTTTGACATGGTTCTTCAAAATTCTTAAGCAGATGAATAAACAAGTGGTATACGACTATTTTAAGGCACCCTGGTTATGCAGTGGTTAAGTACTCAGGTGCTAACCAAAAGGTCAGCAGTTCGAACCCACCAGCTGCTTGGTGGGAGAAAAATGTGGCAGTTTGCTTTTGTAAAGATTTACAACCTTGGAAACCCTATGGGACGGTTCTGTTCTATCCTTTAGGGTCTCTGTGAGTTGGACTCAATGCAATGACAACAGCTTTAGGTTTTGGTGTATGTTTAGTAACGAAAACATTTATTAATAAGACACCACATTGGTTCCCGAGAACTAATATCCTTAGTCAAGTCAGACTAACCCCATTACCAATTTGATAATACACTAGATGGCACACCAGTGGCAGTCATAGTGAGATTCTGTTTAAATTCAGCAAGGCATGTAATGATGCTTCTGGCAATGTTCACACAGACATAAAAGAAAATTGAGGGGGAACATGAGAGCCTATTAGGAAGAGATGCAGAGGTAGGACAACTTTGCTCAAACCTCATTGATTGATTAGTTGCCTTCACACTGCCAGGGATCTCTACATGTAGGGCACAGGACTTTGCTCTTGGTCTTTCCTTGTTCGAAATTCTCACCCAGGGCCTGTGTAAAAGTAAAAGACAAGATGATTAAGTCCGTATGTCACCCCAAGATAAAAAGGCGTCAGATAATGGAAAACAGCTCAACAATTTTGATTATCTGCAATATTAGGGTAAAACTTAGAAATTGTATGGAATTATATGTAAAATGCTACACTAAGATTAAAAGATGTGAGATGTATAGTTTAGCAGTAATTCTTGTTTTCCAATGACCTAAAGCCTTAGTAGGAACCTGGTGGTGCAGTGGTTAAGATCTCAGCTGCTAACCGAAAGGCTGGTGGTTTGAACCCACCAACTGTTCCAACAGAGGAGATGTGGCAGTCTGCTTCCATAAAGATTTACAGCCTTGGAAACCCTATGAGGCAGTTCTATTCTGTCCTACAGGGTGGCTATGAATCAGAATTGACTTGATGGCAGTTTTTTTTAAGCCTTAATATTAGGTAATATGTTATGTTTTAGGATCACTATCTTAGTTATCTAGTACTGCTGTAACAGAAATACCACAAGTGGATGGCTTTAACAAACAGAAATTTATTCTCTCACAGTCTAGGAAGCTAGAAGTCCAAATTCAGGGTGTCAGCTCCAGGGGAAAGCTTTCTTTGTAGGCTCTGAGGGCAGGTCCTTGTCATCAATCTTTCCTGGTCCAGGAGCTTCTCAGCGCAGGGACCCCAGGTCCAAAGGACATGCAATTCTCCTGGCTTTTGTTTCTTGGTAGTATGAAGTCCCCCATCTCTCTGCTGACTTCTCTCTTTTATATCTCAAAAGAGATTGACTCAAGATACAAAAAATACAAAAAAAAAAAAAAAAAGGTACAACCCAGTCTTATAGATTGAGTCCTGCCTCATTAACATAACTCCCTCTAATCCTGCCTTATTAGCATCGTAGAGGTAGTATTTACAACACATAGGAGAATCACAACAGATGACAAAATGGTAGACAAACACACAATACTGGGAACCGTGGCCTAGCCAAGTTGACACGTGTTTTTTTGAGGACACAACTCAATCCACAACGATTACTAATACAAAAGTGTTCTTTAGGAAAAGGAAGGGGATACTGCCTCTGTGCTCTCCAGATCTGGTGGGAACAAGCCTGGAGAAGAAGCAGATGCTAACCAACCCTTATGGCATTGACTATGTGCCAGGCATTGTTTTGAACCGTCTACATACATTGATGTATTTAAGTCTGTGTCACATTCTGGATGTGCTACTGTAAATGGAGGCTGACAAACCAGGCAAAGTCCGGAGGAGGTAACCAGGATGGTCAGGAGCTAGAAAGGTCCTCAGGGAAGTAAATATAATGAGGATATGAGTAGCTTTAATTATTTCTTCAAATATTATCCTTGGAGGGAGAACTGAGGCCAAGAAACAGAAGTAACAGGAAGGCCCAATTTTAAGAAGACCTTTTAGTAAGACTGGGGGAGCTCTCTGACCCTGTGAGAGCCCAGGTGGAGGCTGGGAAATCTCTACTGACAGGGCATGTGAGATAGACCCTGCCCATACTGGGCTGGATGACTCTGGGCTCTCTTTCAATTCTGCATTCAGTGGCTCATTATTAATAAATGATTATTGAAGGATTATTTTAAAATGAAAACAAAATAGGATTTAACAATTTTTGACATTCATCCTAAGCTATAAAATCTCCTTTTGCTCTCGAATCCGTGTTACCAGGCTCCCAAACCATGTATACGCTCTTAAGATAAATCACAACTTTAGATGAAAGAGAAGTAAAATAACAACCTTTTAGGTATAATGTCTAGGAAAATGTGCCTTTGTAACCACTCTCTTTTTCAAGTCCATGAAGAAAAGAAGCTTCAGTTCCAGCTCTGCCCCTCATCTGATTCCATGAATACTCTGTCCCTGGGAACTAAAATAGGACACTGCACTGTGATCCTTTCTCTGCATTTTTTTTTTTTTTAAATCTTTCATCTTCACAGAGATGTCTTACTGAAGGAAGGTGATTATGTGCCATCAAGTGCATCTGGATTATCAAACTATGGCTCTCCTTAAAAGTCCTTTACCTGACTTAAGGGTACAACTCACAGAATTCTTTTCTAAATTTTATTAATTTTGTTGTTGTTGTTGAGAATATACACAGCAAAACACACACCAATTTAACAGTGTCTGCATGTACAGTTTAGTGACATTGATTACATTCTTTGAGTTGTGTAACCACCCTCACCCTCCTTTTCTGAGTTGTTCCTCCCTCATTAACATAAACTGCCCCCCAGGGTTCCTATCTAATCTTTTGAGTTGCTGTTGCCGTTTTGTTCCCATATAGATAGTTCTTAAAGGAAAATAATACTCAAGGCCTTATTTTATTTTATTTTACTAGTTTTCATAGAATATTTTTGGTTTAGGGTTTAAAGATTATCTCAGGGCAATAGTTTCAGGGGTTCATCCAGCCTCCTTGGCTCCAAAAATTTAGAGAACATGAGAATTTAAAATTCTGTTTTGCATTTTCCCCCTTTTGATCAGGAGTCTTCTACAGAATCTTTGATCAAAATGTTCAGTAATGGTAGCTGGGCACCACCCAGTTCTGGTCTCATGGCAAGGGAGGTAGTTGTTCTTGTGGGCAATTAGCCACACATTTCATATCCCCCTTCTGTTCTTGGCTTTCCTTCTTTCTCTGTTGATCCGGGTGAATAGAGACCAATTGTTGTAACTTGGATGGCTGTTTGTAAGCTTTTATGGCCCCAGGCACTAGGTATGTCTCCCTTACAAACTTTCCTCTTCGCTCTTCTTTTTTTTTTACAAACCCAGTGTAAAGCAATGCATTTTCAACTGGCTTCCTATAGACGTTCTGCTGTTATCTGTCACTTCACACTCCTGATGAAAATGTTTGCTTCTTAAGATAAATAAGCTGCCTCAACTGTGCCTACTCCAAAAATTGCTAATAGTCTTTTACTCTATGTTCTTCCCCTCCCCCTCTAAAGTAAACGGCTTGTTGCAACCAGTGGTTGCTTGGTTCTGTTTATAAGGAGGAAACTGTGCCTCTTGCAGCAGATTTTATTATCCTTTGGCAGGAAGACAGACTTGGTTTATTGGCCCAAGATGATTTTCAGCAAAATTATGTCCTCATAGCTGCAGAAGTAATTAAGCTCACATCAGAGCTGTCAGTCCCGCTGTCAGGAATAGGGAAAAAGTCCACAGTCCAATTTAACTTCGGAAATGCTGATGCTAACCCTGACAGGAGATGTGCTAGATTGTGGTAGTCGTTTTTCCTCCAACGTGTCATTGTCACCCATTATAAAGTTGAGTCTAATTCTGAAGATAACAAAGCACATTGAATTCAGACAGAAACCACAGCTTCAAAAAGACATTGTTCTCAAAGACCACCAGAAACCAGGTTTGAATTTGTCAGCCTTTCAGGCAGGAGGAACAGAGGATAGTGTTAAGAATGTGGCTCTATCTCTGCCTCTTGTTAGTTGGTGACTTTAGGCGAAACGCTTAACTAATCTAAGCCCCAGTTTCTTTTGCTATAAAAATGGAGGATATTAGCAATACTGCTTTATGGAGTTATTGGAAGGACTAAATAAAATAGTACAAGTAAAGGGGTTCTACAACAAAACCCGACATATGGTAAATATGCAGTAAATATCTACCCAAAATCCCACTTAAAAAAAAAAAATTACCAGAGTTAAAATGTTCATCCCTTTTGATCTAGCCTTACACTTTGAAACAGCTACTCATCACCTCTGAAAATCCATCTTCAACAAATTGAAAGGCAACTGTCCTAAAAATGTACTTCATTTTTCTCTTTCCATTGCTAAATATTCTTATTTTTCACTTTCTATGTCAGTGGGTGGTTTTGTGCTTAAATCCTCAACCGTCTATAGCTGTACAAACGATGCCGTATCTACCAGCTTACTTATCTTTAACTTCTGGTGGTAAGGGCTGAAAGAGGTGGATAACAATTCTAGGTTGGAGTGTGGGGAGGGGATTGAGATTATTGGATGAGCAGAAGTAAGACAGTTTTCCCTAGAAATGTAAAACACTTCCATCAAGCACTAACTGATTTGCTAAACAACAACAAAACAAGAAAACAAACCCGTTGCCCTCGAGTTGATTCCGAATCATAGCAACCCAATAGGCAGAGTAGGTCTGCCCCATAGGTTTTCCAAGGCTGTAATCTTTATGGAAGCAGACTGCCACATCTTTCTCCTGTGGAGCTTCGGGGTGGGTTTGAACCGCTGCTGACCTTTTGGTTAACAGCTGAGTGATTAACCACTGCCCCACCAGGGCTCCTCAATTGGTTTGCTAAAGCAGAGGACAAATTAGAACAAAGTGTGTGGAGGGTTCCATTCCACACAAACCAGCCAACCTCACCTGGGAAAAATCAAGTCTTTCATTTCATTTTGAAAACATGTGACTTTCCTTCTAGGAGAGGCCAGGACAATATCTCAGTGATTCAAGGCACCCAATTTGCATAACTAAAAAAATAATGCAGTGTCCTATGAAGAATGAGGAGTCCCTGAGTGGTGCAAATGGTTAACATGTTTGGCTGCTAATCAAAAGAGCCCACACAGAGGTGCTTCAGAAGACAGACTTGGGAATCTATTTCCAAAACATCAGCCATTGAAAACCCTATGGAGCACAGTTCTACTCTGACACTCAAGGGGTTGCCTTGAGTCAGAATCGACTGGATGGCAGCTGGCTTTTTATGAAGAATGGGCCAGCAGTCCACCTGCTCAACTGTAGGGCAGTCTAGATTTCTTCTCAATGTAAGTATAGTTTTCTGAAGAACAAATGCACAATGACTACCACCACCCTTGGTTTAAGATCTTTAAGAAAGGATCATTCATCTCTCTCTTTATGTCAGATTATTTGAGCTGAGTAGGATTTTGAAGAGCATCTAGTCAAGTCTTTTAACTTTTTGCAGATGAGGAAACAAGGTCCAGAAAGTTAAAGTTACTTCACCTTAAGGTGTAATGACTGAAGTGATAGGAAAACCCTGTTCTGTTGAGTTTCAGTGCAGGGTGCTTTGAATCTGTCAGGCTATTTTCTTACATCAGAGATCTGACATCACTGACAGTGATCAGTACAATCTGAGCCACAGAGCTAGTAGGCAAGGACTGTGTGTGACTCTGGTCTTGGATTAAAGCTACTTAATTGTCCTCATCATCATAATAAAACACTAAGTCCCTGCTCAGTGTTGATCCTGACGATATAATGATATAACTCATTCAAGGGCTTGTATAGTGGCTAGAATACAGTGGCCGTTCAATGACAACTTACGTTACTAATTTTACTATTAATATTGTCATAACAAGGATGAGTAGCATCTTCATTGTTTCTATTCTGGTGGATCTCAAAATCTAGTTGGGGAGATCAGATATCTGAAGGTTCTTTCATAGCACAAACTAAGGTGCTGGAGATATCATGGTTTCTTTAAGGACTGGGACCATATCAGTTTAAACTGGGTAAATCTTTTGTCTTGTAAAATTTTGATTCCCTCTTTGTTTCCTCGTCTAATAAAACTCAGGCACATTGATACTGCATTCAGTAGACTTTATTTCTCATATTTCCACTCCTGTCTCCCATCCCAGTAACCATTTCTATCCAAAATGAGAGATAATTTTATTGAATGACTAATAGCAAAATATTGCTTTAAGACAAATTCTTTGCTTTTAATAGAGGGTGATGGCTGGTGACAGCTCATTAAAGTAAGTCAGAAAAATCCCCACCTGATTGTATATTTGTTGCTGAAACACTCACTTAAGAGAATATTTGTTTCACACTTTGTTTTTAGCATTTTCCACTTTCCTGCAGATCTGTGGCTACAAGCCTAAACTTTATTTCTAGAGGGGATTCTCCTTGAAGAAATGACAGTGTCATTGGCAGGTGGTGGGAAGGGAAGACATTATGCAAAACTCTTCACACACATCATCTGTTTTAAGTCTCAGAACAACCTAGAAAGTAGACATTAGTGTCCCCATTATACAAATGAGAAATCTGAGCCTCAGAACTGCTAAGAAATTTGCCTCTGGTCATTCACCTAGGAATTAAAGACCCAGGTCTCTAGGATACTGAAGCCTATATACCATCTACCATATCCAGCTGCTTGTTCTTCACCCTTATACGAACCTGAGAACCCAGAACATATTAAGCCTTCATTAAATCTACATGGAACGAATAAGAAGCCCAGAATGTTGCCTGGTGTAGTAAAAAGATACCAGCCTAGTTCAAGTCTCTGTGCACTACCTCTGCTAATAACGTTTTGTAGTCTTAGGCAAGTCACTTTGTTCACAAGCCCTCAATTTTCTCATCTGTGAAGTGCTCTAGTTTCTGAAGCTCTTTGAGGGTAAAATGGGAGCATCAGTGTGAAAGTGCCTTTTTAATTTAAGGCTTCTGTTCCAATGAAAGCAGAAAACACTGCTGGAGTGACATGGAGGACAGCACCTTCAGTTGTCAGGGTCTTCCAAACCTGACTCATGCCCACGACAGGCTAACCTTGCCTGTGTCTTCTGCCCCAATCAGGAAGTGTACAAGGGGCTTCTTAGTCCGGGCAGCTGCTACTCAGCTTCAATTTTTTGTTGCCTTATGAGAAAGAAGCAAGTGTTGCCAGTGAAGCCGAAACTTGGGTTACTATGTGAATGTTCTTATTTTTAAGACAATGCAGTGCAAACAAAGCACATCTGTACACTAGCTGTTGCCAGAGGCCGTTGGGCCGGTTCACCCTATGTACAAAAGAACGAAATGCTGCCAGTCCTGTGCAATCCTCATAATTGTTGCAATACTTGAACCCATTGTTGCAGCCACTGTGCCAATCCATCTTGTTGAGGGTCTTCCTCTCTTTTGCTGACCCTCTACTTTACCAAGCATGATGTCCTTCTCCAGGGAATGGTCCCTCCTGATAAAATGTCCAAAGTATGTGAGATGAAGTCTTGCCATCCTCTTTTCTAAGGAGCTATGAATTTGAGAATTCAAGTCACAAATAGTATCTGTAGGAGGGACTTCAGGGATCATCTATTTCAAACCTTTGATATGGAAAATATCTTTTTGTGCTTGTAATATAATATAAAGAAGGAGATAACTTATTTATGGTTTCATATCTGGTCAGTGGCACAGCTGGGAATTCAATCGAATCTCTTAGCTCTCAGACCTATGGTCCTACTGCAACACTCTGCCTTCTCAGTCACAGTCTGGCAGGCACAAAAGACTAACTAGAAATACTTTTCCCTACTTCTGATTGGATTTGAAGGTTAAAGAAGACAGGATAAGAAAAGTCTTGGATTTAAGGGGATTACATGATTGATTCAATTTAGTATTCCCTAAGCTACTATGCAACTGAAATCATCTTTATAATATGTTCTCTCCTTCACAAGCACTCAACCTTTTAGGGCCATGATCTTCCTATACCAATCATATTTTTTTAGGCCAATTGTATCAATTAAGGTAAAAAACACTAGCTGTTACATCCCAAAAGAACTACACCCACTGCCATTGAGTTGATTCAGACTCAGCGACCCTGTAGGACAGAGAAAACCTGCCTGATAGGGTTTCCAAGGAGCACATGGAGGATTCAAACTGCTGACTGCTTGGTTAGCAGCCATAGCCCTGAACCGCTACACCACCAGGGCTTCCTCCAGCAATGTTAAAAATCTTGATAGCGTACAGTAGAGCGTTCTCACTCACACAAATTCCAAGGCAGATGTCTGGCTGGGTGACTGTCCTGGAAGGAGATCCTCCAAGCATGATTCAGGGATCAGATTCTTTCTACCCTACAACACTGTCATCTTCACATGTGGCCATTAAAGTCACTGCAGAGGGCAAGAGAGGGAAGGTCACTCATGGGAGACTCTTTTTCATGGGGATCGACCTGAGGAAGGAGTACCATTTGTCACATCCTCCACGTTTCATTGGCCAGAACTGGTTATATGGCCCCACCTGCAAGGAGAGTAGGGAATACAGATTTCTCTGTTCCCAGGAATAAAAAGAAATGGATTGGTAAACATGTAATATTATCTCTACAAAAAATAGAAATAAAGAAAGAAAAGCAAGCATTTTCTGCAAAATAATTTTCCCTTTTGGAAGCTTGACTCTCTGTTGCTCAATTATGAAGATTAAGATCTGTGGCTGGAGACAGGATTGTTACAGAAAACAAGGCACAGCAGCAGGTGAAATGCAAGAGGCAGAGTTTGAGGTTGGAGAACGCTTCTTACCTGCCAACTGGCTTCCGGAAAGGTGCTCACAGGCACAGTGGTGCCCAGATTGCAACATGATCCTCTCAAGGTGACCTTGAGAGGTTGCAGAACCTGAAGGGCCAACAAACTAGTCCTTGTCTCAGAAACCACAGGCCTCTCAAACCCTTACTCTGTCTTGGCCCCTTGCAGGGAGTGGGGTGTGGGAAAAGCTGGTCATTTTCAGAAGATGGAACAATGTCTCAGGCCTGGCATTCTTGACTCATAAAGACATTCTCCTTTGCCACACTTTGGGGAGCTTTGAGTTTTGTTTCACAATTACAGAAATTTTTCCCAACAATTTTTGGAAACAAACACTGCCATTTCTTCTGAAGCTGATAGAGAAAAATTAGTTACTAAGTGAGGGAAACAGAATGACCTACATACGAACACAATGGCTATAACTGAAGGAAAATATCAGACATAGTCAGTGGTCTTTAATTAAGAATAAAACCACTAAGCAGCCTTGCACAAAAATACAAGCTTTACAATTAATATACAGATGAAGTCTCAAGGGTCCAGATACCCTTTGAAATGAATTACTTCCTATATGGGTGAAAAAAGTAACCATAATTTAGCTTATCTTTAGGAATCTTAAGATGGATTTACTTTTGTCCACCCCTATTTTTTTTTTATGTCAGGCATTTGCCCAACTTTGAACATTTCTTTTCCTATCTTTGTTTTTAGGTGTCTAATCTGAGATTCTCCAAATGATAAAAAAGTAATACTTTTTTTTTTATAGTCACCATTAAAATGCTGAGAAATCTGAATTTCAGAATCAAGCATCTTAGAACTCAATTTTCCAAGCTGTGGACTGTGTTCTATGAGATACTACTAAGCACTCTGGGAGGATATTATGGATTGAATCGTGTCCCCCTGAAGAACGTGTTGAAATTCTAACCCTTGCACCCGTGAATATGATCCTTTTTGGATGTAGAGCCTTCTTTGTCATGTCAATTAGATCATATATGAGTAGGAGAGGTTCTAAATCTAATCATTTCTGAGTTATAAAAAGAGCAGACTAGACACAGAGACACATAAACATGGAGGAAGATAGATGTCATGTGAAGATTGCCAAGGAACCAAGGAACACACAGAGTTACTGACAAAGGAGAAATTGACATGGCTGAGACCCTGATTTGGACTTTTAGCCCCCAGAACTGTGAGAAAATAAATTTCTGTTCTTTAAGGCCACCTACTTGTATTTTTTTTTTTTTACTTGTGGTATTTCTGTTACAGCAACAGTAGGTGACTGGTGACACCTACTGATTGACAGAGGTGTCAATCAGAAACTGCACATATGCTACCTTCTTCTTGGACCTTCATGCTACGTACAATGCCTGGAGATCCTCCCCCAGAATTTTCAGTTTCCTAAACCAATATATTTTATTTTTGGCCTGATGAGTTTGAATTTGGCTTTCTGTTGCTTTCTACTGAAAGAACTCTGAGCGATATACCCAAAGTGAGTGCAGGTACTCCAACCTTCTCTCATTGACAGACAAAGGTAACACCTCTTTCCTTCAACTTAATTAGTAAAATATTTTGCCTAGTTTTATCTTGGGTGTCTAACACTTCTCTCCTTCTTGAAGGTTCTTTCTTATTCTGTTCTTTCTAATTTTCCTTTCTAGGAGCTCTTTTCTACTCTCTTGGAGAAGGGATTAAGTTATAGTAAAAACTCTACCCTTTTCAGATAAATTGGAGGTGTCTTGAGAAAGGAAGTCAGGGGTCCTAAGACTTTTTCTCAAATTTGATCTTTTCTAATAAGCCTTCCACACCTAAATCCCTTCTCTGATGACTACATGATGCTATGTCAGATAAAATCACCATTCAGTAATGGTATGTTTGGCACAAAATCCCAAGGAAGCTAAACAGGCAACCTCTCGCACATTGCCTTCTGGCCTCTCTTCAACTCTATGTACTCACACCACCCTCTTGAGTAATGTGTTGGCTGTGCAGATTATCTCTGCTTTCTATATGGATGTGGATGGGATATGAGATGAAAGCACACGATTTATAGAGCTCATTAGGGTCATCCGTCTTCCATGCATTCTGCAAGCAGCTTAGAGGCCCAAATAATGGGACACAATGTCATACATTCTAAAATATTCAAGTTAGACCTTATGCAACCTGTGTTTTTATTTGGGTGAGCTGAGATCTGGAGACTGAGAAGGAATTTTTCAATGTCTGAGAGCAATTTCCTGGTAGATGTCAACTGGAATGCAGGCCATTAGACATCCAGGTAAGCGCTCTTCTACCCTGCTGACTCCTCTGGATACAAGGTGACATTTCTGATTCCACATCAGCAGGCTTCCCTTGGAGGGGTGAGGGACTCCCAGTGGGATACCCCTTTTAAAATTAAAGCACCATTGGAATATCAGCTGGAAGCCAAAGAACAGAGAAATATTAAGTGTTCTAAGGCCAAAGGCTGAAGATATCTGTAATTTTAGTTTCATTGACACTTAGCTGAAATATATTAAGCTAAATGATGAGAGCCAGAGATCATAAAAGGAAGTAAAGCATAATACGCTAAATAAACATAGAACCATGCAGGACCAAGGAGCCAACCAAAAAGATCAAGAAGCCATGGGAGCAAAGCGACTTCACTTGTAGGTAGAATTGAGAGATGCCTACATTACGTGATTGGCAAATCCTTTGCTGCCAAGTCGATTCTGACTCATAGTGACCCTGTGGGGCAGAGTAGGGCTTCCAAGGATTGGCTGGTGGATTCAAAGTGCCGACCTTTTTGTTAGCAGCTGAGCACTTAATCACTGTGCCACCAGGGCTCTGGAGGAGCCGCATAAAAGCACCCATCCCACAAGTATTTTCCTATTACTCTTACCAAGAAGCCTAAAATCACACCACTTGTGTATCATTTGTTTGGATTTGAAAGTCTCTTCTGTTTTCTGGAGTCTCTTGTTAAGGTGGAAGCAGTGCTGGATATGTGACACCACTTCAGGAGTTAATCCGTTGTGGTGTTTTCTGTGACAGCTACAAAAGTCAACTTTGAATGTATTCTGTGCATTTTCCTTAATCATCCAGGGCCTTCCTCTCTTTGTTCTCAGAGTTACACCCATTCTATAGAGTTCTTACTCTTTTCTGACTGATACCTCTGTCTTTCCATTTGGAACATGCTCCTGAGCTTTTGTCTGGGATGTTCCGGCATTATTATTATTATTTATTACAAAATACTATATTTTTATTGCAGAAAATTTGACAAATTCAAAAAAGCAATAAGAAAATTAAATTCACCTGTAATCCCATCACCCAGAGCTCACAATTTTAACATTCAATATATATCTATATGTAGAAAAAATAGATAATGTAAATATACTATATTTATTTTTTAATTAGGATTTGCAGTTTTACAGTGTTGTTTATTATTTAAGGAATATGTTACACATATTTTCCCATGTCATTAAGTATGCTTTTTTTTTTTTTAATTGTACTTTAGATGAAGGTTTACAGAACAAACTAACTTTTCATTAAACAGTTAGTACACATATTGTTTTTATGACATTGGTTAACAACCCCATGACATGTCAACACTCTCCCTTCTAGACCTTGGGTTCCCTATTACCAGGTTCCTTGTCCCCTTCTGCCTTCTAGTCCTTGTCCTTGGGGTGGTGTGCACCTTTAGTCTTGTTTTGTTTTATGGGCCTGTCTAATCTTTGGCTGAAGAGTGAACTTCAGGAGTGATTCATTACTGAGCTAAAAGGGTGTCCAGGGGCCATACTCTTGGGGTTTCTCCAGTTTCTGTCAGGCCAGTAAGTCTGATCTTTTTTTGTGAGTTAGAATTTTGTTCTACATTTTTCTCTAGCTCTGTCCAGGACTCTGAGTTTTGATCCCTGTCAGAGCAGTCAGTGGTGGTAGCCAGGGACCATCTAGTGGTACTGGACTCAGTCTGATGGAGTTGGTGTAGTTGTGGTCCATTAGTCCTTTGGACTAATCTTTCCCTTGTATCTTCAGTTTTCTTCATTCTCCCTTGCTCCAGGAGGGGTGAGACCAGTGGAGCATTTTAGATGGCCGCTCACAGGCTTTGAAGACCCCAGACGCTACTCACCAAAGCAGAATGTAGAACATTTTCTTTACAAACTATGTTATGCCAATTGAGCTAGATGTTCCCGGAGACCATGATCAATTTGGACATTATTTTTTTGCTTTTTACCCTTAAAAATCTTTAGATCATACCCTTTAAGATTCTCTGACCCAGAATGCTGCTATCTGGATCAAGGGTAGTTGTATTAACATTATTATAAGAAAAATATTACTTCTACAGCTTCTGCCTGATGATTACCACTCCCTCCATTTAAGAACTTATGTCACAGCCAATTTACCTATACTAGGTGTCACTGTCCTCGCTGTCCAAACCCAAAACCAAATCCGTTGCCACTGAGTTGTTTCCAAGTCATAGCAACCTTACAGGATAGAGTAGAACTGCCCCATAGGGTTCCCAAGGAGTGACTGGTGGATTTGAACTGCCAACCTTTTGGTTAGCAGCCAAGCTCTTAACCACTGCATCACCAGAGCTCCAGTGCCAGTGTCCTCACTGCCCAAAGTATATAAAATCCTGTCCTACAGATGAACACTAAGACTGAGAGGTAAATTTAGGCAAGGCCACAGAATCAGTGAGTAGCAGGCTGGTGTCCAAACCCAGTTTGAGCTGACTCAGCCTCTAGTTTCCCTGTTTTTCCCTGACCTCACTCCTGGTAGACAAGACAGACCCTCCCCATCTACCAAAACAAGGTTCAGGTAGTACCATTCCATCCAGCTCTTCCGTGGCTCCAGGGCTTAGGGAAATCTGCCCTGAGAAGACCTGGCACTGCTAAGAATGCAATTCTCAGAACCTCCTCAGTGTAGCCAAATTAAATAAAGATTAAGTTACTAAAGGACAGGCTGTTATTTTTAAGAATCCAAATGGTTAAGTGGCCCTTGTTTTCAGCCAGATTAAGATTAATAAAGGGCATATTGCAGGGCATATTTTACATGCCCCATTAAACTGGTGGGATTAAGTGTGCACAAAAAGCAATTGCCTTTTGATGTGAATAAAGCACAAAAATCCCAGATAGAGAAAGCATGTACCCTAATTTATGGTTCTACGGAGACTTTCTCTGCAATTACCACCTTGATGTCAAAAAGCTTAATAGATGATAATGCTAAAAGGTACACAGCACAAGTCATTGCCTCTGCTGAGGCTTCCAGGACAGCACGCTGTTCTTCAGCCTCTTAAGAGTCTGCAGCTTCTCTGTAGCGCTGACAGCATTCACAGCAAAGGAAGCCAGCCATTCCTAGTGGGGTTGGATGCTTGTTTGGGTTTCTCGGGAGTAGAATCAGAGGGCCCCAGGATCACTTTCTTGGCACCCCATTTCCAAAAAACCATCCAGGTTTCCTTCTGAGCAGATGTGACTAATCAGATCCCCGCATGCCAATGCTTCCAATTACTTGGAAATCATAGTAGTAAATCAGAGCCTTGCAAATGACTGAAAAATTGGACTTTTCCCCTAAGGTCATAATAACTTGAACCTGCGCAAAATGGTACTAAGGTATTAGTGCAAAGGAATGAGTAGCCCAAAGAAATAATTTAAGAGAGAATAATCCCTGGAACACGTTAAGTGCAGTAAAAGCTCTCTACAAGGAATTTCTTTGAAAAAAAGGAATCTAAAGAATAAAATATTCTGAGTAGGTGAATTTTTTTGAAGGCTTTCAACCATTGTTACTGAAAATGTCTGTGCCTTTTTAAAAACTACAGCTGAAGCTGTTTGACATTATGACACTGGATATGCTTTATTCAAGAATCTGGACAGTAAATTCTTGCTTACATTCTTCTTATTCTCCCTCCCAAGAACTGCTTAACTCTATGTTGTTGTTGTTTGTTGCTTTTGCCATAATAACCTAAAGACACATTTACAGCCCAAGAGTTTCAAAACGTACTCAGTTCTGAAGCTTAAAATCTCACTTCTGTCAGATGGACTCTTCTACTTCATTCTCAAATGTCTTACCTTGCTCTGTGCTCTAATTTATAAACTTCCACAAGTCTTTTAGAAAAATGACAGTGTACAGCTCTTAAATCCAAATTGTGGCTGAGAATCTATTCAACACCAGGAACCATGGAAATATAAGAGTTGGAATGGGTTTGAAAGGTCATTTAATCTAACCACCGACCACAATCTTGAACTCCCTCTGATGCATTCCTGCCAGGAGCCTGCCCCACTCATGTTGGAGCAGCCAGTGTACCCCCATCCATTCTCCTTTGTGTTTTTCTTGGTCCTTTATTGGTCTATCTTGTAAACTCTTTGCAGGTGGGGACCATAACCCAGTGGCAACTCATTTGTTTGTTTGAAAATATGCAACATCAGTAATTATTGAGCTGAGTCAAATGCCAAATTTGCGTTATTTGTTATTGGTAATTATGGTAGGCAGAATAATGGCCCCCAAAAGATGTCCCTGTCATAAGCCCCAGAACTTGTGAATATGCTTTGTTTCATGGTAAAAGGAACTTTGCAGATGTGATTAAGAATCTTGAGACAGGGAGATTATTCAGGTAGGCCGAAATCTAATCACAAGGGTCCTTCTAAGATGGAGACAAGAGAGTCAGAGTCAGAGAGAGGATTATGTGACAAAGCAAGCAGAGGGTAGAGACGAGAGAGATTTAAAGTTGTTAGACTGTTGGCTTTGAAGATGGAGGAAGGGCCCTGGGCCAAAGAATGTAGGCAGCCTTTAAACCTGTTAAAACCAAACCCATTGCTGTCCAGTTGATTTCAACTCATAGGCCCTGTAGTACAGAGTAGAACTGTCCCCATAGCGTTTCCAAGGCTGTAATCTATACAGAAGAAGATTAGCACGTCTTTCTCCCATGAGGTGACTGGTGGGTTTGAATCACCGACCATTTAGTTAGTGACTGAGAGCTTAACCACTGCACCCACCAGGGCTTCTATAGGTAACCTCTAGAAGCTTGAAAAGGTGAGCAACAAATTGTCCCTAGAGCCTCTGGGAGGAATGGAGCTCTGCCAACGCCTTGATTTTGCCCCAAGACCCATTTGGACTTCTGACCTCCATAAATATAAGATAATAAATTTGTATTTTAAGGCATTGAACTTATGCTAATTTGTTACATTAGCAATAGGAAAACTAGGACTATTAATCTTGGCCAACCTGAGGTCGTAATTCTTAACCTTGAGCTCACTGCAGAGTCTTAGAAGAAAAGAAATGAAAGGCATGGGAGTGCTTTTTGTTCTTGTCCAAAAGCTTCCTGATAGATGTTTCTTTTTCATTAATTACCATTTTTTTCTTCCTTAAAAGCCAATCATATATATTTTTAAAAACTTTATTTGATGACTTTAGGTAAGTTCAGATTTAGTGTGCTTTTTCCTCTTTGTAATTCTTGGAGTATGTATATAATATATGCCATATAAGCATACACGTAGCTATTTTTCATATAAAACATTCCAAACTTTTAAGATTGAAAGGAAGAATGTAAATGCCTTTTAAATTTCTAATTGGTATCCATTAAGTCATTTCCCACTTGTGGATTTAAATTTAAAAAATACATTATCAGAGAGAAGATAAGGATATAAAAATAATCCCCTTAGAAGTAATTGCCATTCTATTTTTCAAAATATATCACTTAACTAACAAAATTAATGGCACTAAAATGATAGATTATTTTACATGTATTTATCAAAGTCAATTATGTTGAACATAGCTTCTTAAAAATGGATAACCCACCCAACCCAAAATGGATAGGCAGTAGCAAACGGGGTGGCAACTAACGAGGACAACAACTTTGATCTGATCATCAGCATCTGAAACTGGTTAAACTGGGAGTCTATATCTACACTGAAGCCTAAATGGAAGGAAAATGTGAGATATGGAATAACCTGGAAGCCTTGCTCATGATTCAAATTCGGACTTTTAATCAGTCTTGTTTGCCTTAATACAACCTTGGAAGAAGAGATTATTAAGAAAAGACATTTGTGAGATTCATGGTTTAAATGATTTAATGGAATGGCTCTGCTTCAGCGAGGAAGAACTCAATTTCCAGTGAAGCAGGCAAGGATTTGAGAGATACAAAATGTGATCCACAGGGATGTAAAGTGACTGGCTTAAGGTCGTTCTGCTGCTCTGAAGAGCAGTGCCCTCAAACCCACTCCCCTGCCATTTGCCTTTTCTGCCACATCCTGCTGTCTCAAAGGGAAGAAATTCTGTGAAGCCCAGAACATCAAACAGCATATTCTTGAGAGTCAAAAAGAAAGCAACTATCAGAGACAAGTCCTTGGAAGAAGGGAGAAAATCATACTCTATTTTACTTTCTCGTGCTCTCCTTCATAAACAGAACATCTTCCTCACTCACTCTGGAACCTACTCTACTCCTTCGCTCTTCCCTAATACCCATGCTATGCTCCTGTCTGGAATGCTCCAACATTGTGTCTGCCAGATCAGACCTTCCCAGCTTCCAAGGACTAGTTCGGGCTAAATATCTTCTAGGAAACTCACTGTTCTCTCCCTTCTCTGTTCCCTATTGAGCCTATGCTTTGGATAACAGTTTGGAAATTATTGTAGCTTATCTGGGATACCTGGACAATCACTACCCCTTCTTGGAGAACTGTTCCTGCCTGTCCACAGTCTGTGATGAAAGTAGTCAGGAGTGCTAATCTAATTTCTTCTCCAGATAGTTGAACCAGGAGGATAGCATTGAAGTCAACTAGTAATAGATGTTTTGGATGAAAACTCTTGTGGAACCAATGTTGGTTCAGCTATACTTGACTAAGAGCAAGGTGAAATTGGGAGATAGACAAGAGATAGAAAACATTTGTGAGGATAAAAAAAAAAAATCAGATCATTCATAAGAGAGAAGGAATCTGAGAAACGAAACTGATATGAATGGCATGGAGAAATAGTCTCAGTTTCTGGTTTTTCTGTCCCTACCTTAGTCTCTGTAAACCCTGGCTGCCCATCCTGCCCTTGGACGAAACACTGATATCAGACAAACTGAGTCGGAATCCCTGCTCCACCTCTGCCTGTCTGTGTAAACTTAAGCAACCTACTTAATTATTGGTCTCAGGTTTTTGTTTTTGTTTAATCTAGAGAATGCAATATCTAGACCATACATCATAACTTGGTTATTAAGAATAAATACAAATATAAGTAAAGTGCTTAGCACAGTATGCAACACTTATTAAGCACTCAGAGGACACATTACCTTGAACTGATTTGTAGTTGTTATACCTGCCTTAGTTTTGTGGATGGAGTTCTTCTACAAATATTTCAGTGGAAATATTCCCTCAAAACCTAAAGGAAGTCTGACATGAAAATTGAGACACAGTAAGCACTGGGTAAATCGTTTGTGAAGCCCTTTGAAATCCTCCATCAAATACCCTGCCCTATTTGACACTGCGGGACACTTTGTGGCTCAAAATCAGGAAAGGTGTGTGTCAGGGTTGTATCCTTTCACCATGCCTATTCAATCTGTATGCTGAGCAAATAATCCGAGAAGCCAGACTCTATATGAAGAAATATGGGGCATCAGGATTGGAGGAAGAGTCATTAACAACCTGCGTTATGCAGATGACACAACCTTGCTTGCTGAAAGTGAAGAGGACTTGAAGCACTTACTGATGAAGATCAAAGACCACAGCCTTCGGTATAGATTGCACCTCAACATAAAGAAAACAAAAATCCTCACAACTGGACCAATAAACAACATCTTGATAAATAGAGAAAAGATTGAAGTTGTCAAGAATTTCATTTTACTTGGATTCATAATCAACATCCATGGAAGCAGCAGTCGAAAAATCAAAAGAAGCATTGCACTGGGCAAATCTGATGCAAAGGACCTCTTTAAAGTGTTGAAAAGCAAAGATGTCGCCTTGGAGGCTAAGATGCGCCTGACCCAAGCCTTGGTATTTTCAATTACCTCGTATGCATGTGAAAGCTGTATTATGAATAAGGAATTGATGCCTTTGAATTGTGGTGCTGGCAAAGAATACTGAATGTCCCATGGACTGCCAGAAGAATGAACAAATCTGTCTTGGAAGAAGTACAACTAGGATGCTCCTTAGGAGCAAGCATGGCAAGACTGCACATCTCACATGCTTTGGACAGGTTGTCAGGAGGGATCAGTCCCTGGAGAAGGACATCATGCTTGATAATGAAGAGGGTCAGTGAAAAAAAGGAAGACCCTCAATGAGATTGATTGACACAGTGGCTGCAACAATTAGGCATAACAACAATTGTGAGGGTGGGAATGGGCGATGTTTGGTTCAGTTGTACATAGGGTCACTATGAGTTGGAACCAACTAGACGGCATCTAACAACAACATTTGACACCTCTGGTGCCATCCAATTCTTACTGTTTCTACTTCTCATGCCCGCAGAAAAAAATGGCCACAAACTGAGGTAGAATACGTGTCTCACCAACCCTATTGTGGTTAAAAGGATTTAGCTTTAGATTGGGCCATCCAATTTTAGACCTAGGATCAAGGTACTCCCTCCCTCAAATCCCCTTACCCAGAATGGGTCTTTACTCCTCAACATACCTTAATGTGTATAGCCTACAGCTCTGAAATTCAACCAGCCTTCAAAAGTGCCCAGTGAAAGCGTTCACTTCCAGGAACGCAGCATCTTTCCAGACAAAACAAATCTAATTGCATGGTCTTTCTTCCTCATCCTCCCTTTCTAACCCCTGACCTACAGCTACCCTAAATCACATAAAGTCAGGACTCTTGGTGTTAAAATGTCAGAAAAACCCAAATCAAGGCTAGCCAAGCTCAGATATTCCTGAATAGGTCAGTTATGGCTGAGTGCAGGTTCTTAAACAATACTACCTGTAATCTGTTTCTTATATTTACTCAACTTTCCACTGGGTGGGATTTGTTACACCAGCAACTCTAACTTTATACTTTATCAGCTTAACACCTCAGTGAAAGAATGCTGCTGTTGTGTGCTGTTGAGTCGAGTCTGACCCCATGAAAGAATAGAAATGCCCCATAGGTTTTTCTAGGCTGTAATCTTTATGCGAGCAGATCACCAGCTATCTTCTCCTGCAGAGCCACTGGTGAATTCAAACCACCAACCTTTTGATTAACAGGCATGTACTTAACCACTGCGCCCCCAGGGCTCCTAGTGAGAAATAAGAACTCTTTTTTTTTTTTTTTAATTTTTTGGTGAAAATATACACAACAAAACACATACCAACTCAATGGTTTCTACAGGTACAATTCAGTGACATTGGTTATATTTTTCAGGTTGTGCCACCTTTCCTGATAACCTTTTTCAAAGTATTTCATCATCATTAACATAAACTCACTGCTCCCTAAGATTCTCATCTAACCTTTTGTTAATTCAATCACATATAATTATTTAAAAGAGCACCATACTCAAAGCAAATACTCTTATGAATTAAGCTGAACTACTAGTTAGTCTATAGTTTAAAGATGACTTCAGGGAATAGTTTTGATTTAAGGTTTAAAGATTTCCTCAGGGCAATAGTTTCTGAAGCCATCTAACCTCAAAGGCTCCAGCAAGTCTTGATTCCTTGAGAATTTAAAATTCTTTTACACTCCCCCCCTCCTTTTTGATCAGGATTCTTCTATAGAATCTTCATTCAAAACATAGAACTCTATAGGGGTAAGTAAAAAATATTGCTATTAGAGTTCCAGTTCATATATGCACGGGTTTATTCCAAACAAAACATGTTTAAACATGCTTCTGCAATCAGTGGTTGGCTGCAGACAAGTTCTTTCAGTAATACATTGCTTAGAGTGCCTTAATACTTAATACACTTCATTAAACACTTCATTAGGGTGCCTTAAAAAAAAAAAAAAAGGATACTTCTGTGCCATGGGAAAAAATGATTTTGAGGTCAGGGCCAATATCAAATTTTTAACAAAAGTCAAGTCGACATCTTTCCAAATCACTGACGCTTTGCAATAAGTTTATGGGAATACTGTCCCACATAAATCAACAGTTTTTAGATGGGCCAAGTGTTTTAAGAAGGTCAGGAAGACCTCAAAGATGAGCCAAGAGAGTAAAACCCCTCAGAAGGTTATGGCTACTGTTTTTTTGAATTCCAAAGGGGAAATCTTGAAAGATTTTCTCGAAGTACACAGGATGATCATGGCGGCTTATCATGAAGAAGTTTTAAGAAAACCAAAAACTGCATTGGTGAGAAAAAGGCCAGAAAATTTTTTCTTTTCTTATTGTTAAATTTTGATAGTTCTTTATCAGATATATGATTTGCAGACATTTTTTCCAAGTCTGTGGCTTATTTTTCCTTTCTTTTACCAAGTGTCTTTTGCAGAGTGAAAGTGTTTTATTTTTATGAAATCGAATACATGTTTTCTGTTTTATGGATCATACTTTTGGTGTTTTATCTAAGAACTCTTATCTAGTCCAAGGTCAAAAATGTTTTTCTCATGGTGTATTAAAAAAATATTATAGTTTAGATTTTACATTTATGTCTATAATCCCTTTTGGACTAATTTTTGTATAAAGTATGAATTTAGGTGAGGTTCTTTTTTCTTAATAGGCATATTAAATTGTTCCCACAGCATTTGTTAAAAAGACTGTCCTTTCTGCATTGAATTGCTTTGGTACTATTGTCAAAAATCAATTGGATATTATTTTTTTATGTCTATTTCTGAACTGTCTATTCTGTTCCATTGAACTATGTGTCTATCCTTTCTCCAATACTACACTGTCTTTATTATTGTAACTTTATAGAAAGTCTTGAAAGTGGATAATGTTAAGTCCTCCAACTTTGTTTTTCTTTCTTTAAAATTGTTTTGGCTATTCTGGGCTCTTTACATTTTTATATATAAGTTGAAAATCAGCTTGCCAATACCTACCAAAAATTCTGATGTGATTTGTATTGGAATTGTATTGAATCTGTAAGATCAATTTTGGAGGAAATTTTTCCCATCATGACAATGCACCTGCTCATTCTTGGAGGGTAAAAAGTGCTGTCCTATGAGAATTTCATTGAAAACCTTACCACATCCACCCTACAGCCCCGATCTTACACCTTCATACTTCTTTTTGTCCCTAAAACTCAAAGAACCTTTAAAAGGAACACAATTTGAGTTCCTCGAGGATGCCCAAACTGCCACTGTGATGTGGTATAAATCGAAGAGCACAGAATTCTTCAGTGAAAGGTTAGAGAGATGGAAACACCACCTTTAGAAGTGTATAGACCTAGATGGAGGACATGTTGAGAAACAATAGCTTCACATTTTGATATTTTTGTTTAATAAAGATTTCTATCATTTTGTAGCAATACCTCTTTATCTACCCTTGTAATTTAATGGTTGCAGCACAAATCCCGGGGATGACTCTTGTTGGCTTGGTTTGGGATTGCATGTCCCACTCTGAGCTATGCGTCTTCCAGACTGGGAGCATGCTTTCTATCCTGGTGCCCCACAGGACATAGGTTCAACCTCCCTGCAAACACAAGACTAGGAGAGCAATGATTTCCTAAAGACAAATGAGTGCTGCCTTGCAGAGGAGGAGCAAGAGATACGGTGGAGGCAAAAACAAGGGTTCCTCTATCCCGTCCAACCCATTATCCCCTTCCTTCATCATTGTTATGCCTCATTTAGCTCCTGGTCACTCAACTTGTTTTTTAATCTGCCTATTTTTTTCTTTGTATGTAGTTTTCTGTCTTTTCCCCTGCCTCGCTTTTTCCCTCTCTGCTGGACTGTCAAATCCTACATTCTACCACCTATACCTCTTCTAGATTCCCTGAGCAGTGCAAATGGTTCACAAGCTTGGCTGCTAACCAAAAAGTTGAAGGTTTGAGTTCATCCAGAGGTATCTGGGAAGAAAGGCCTGGTGATCTACTTGCAAAAAAATCCCAGTCATTTAAAGCCCTGTGGAGCACTATTCTGACCCACCTGGGGTTGTCATGAGTCGAATCGGCTTAAAAACAATTGTTTATTTCTTTTTTTTACACCTTTTCTGATGCGTTTTCCCTCCCAAGCAGAGTGAAAGTTGAGCTGCAGTCCTCAGCATCCATAGTAATCCATGACAACTTACACTTTATCATTTTTTAGTTTCATTTTGCTGCCTTTTTTTTTTTGTACTGATTTTCTTTGCTAAACTGGTTGCTTCATGAAGGGGCATAGATAATCAGTGAAGAGTGCAAGGATCATACTTTGGTCATTCACCAGTGAATCACCGGGATCTTGCTGAGCACCTGGAAAATAAGGGGTGCCCACATACTATTAGGTGACTTAAATAAATGAACAACCCCACTAAGAAAAGTTTATGGGACTTTGGCAGCATATATTTTGATTTTTAAGACATATTCTCTTAATGAGCCCCAGGAGACTACAAAAAAAAAAAAAACAGAGGAGGAAAATGAGTAATTGAGGTCAAGACCAATGCATTCTCACAACCAAACCCCACTGCCGTCGAGTCGATTCTGACTCATAGCGACCCTATAGGACAGAGTAGAACTGCTCCATAGAGTTTCCAAGGAGCGCCTGGCAGATCTGAACTGCCTGCCTCTTGGTTAGCAGCTGTAGCACTTAACCACTATGCCACCAGGGTTTCCACCATCTTAGGGAATTTGTACTTTCAGGAAAAGTCCTAAATCAATAGGCATCTTATGGGACTGTAAATTTCCAAACAATATATAGATTGACAAATTGAATGCAAATTGACTTCCACTTACTATAAATAAGACTATAAGTAAGACTTGCAGCCAAAAATGTAACCTCTGAGTTTCAGTTTCTTCATCTGTGAAACCTGTTTGGTTTATTTCGAAGACAAATAATTATGGAGAGGGAAGAATGAAGAAGAGTGTACAATAAGACCAAATATATGACAGCTGTAGACAGCAAGAACAAAAATTCCACCCGAAAATTCAAGTTTTCCCAGAGAAGAGAGGAGTGAATGAAACAGAAACATAGATCAAAAATACACTGGAAGACCATTTTGGACAGTTGAAAATGAGTCTACAGATGTTAAAAGCAGAGCTACTGTAAAGGGACCACATCTACTCACATACTGACAACATTTTTAAATGATGAAAAAGGAAAATATATATGATTATGCATATGCCATGTATACTAGCATGAGGAGCATTGATTAGGACTGAAATCTATCATATTGGATGACAGAGAAATTAAACTTCAGCAACATGCCTACAAAATGTCTTTAATTAGAAGATTTATAAAGGTGAACTCATGCCATTAGACAACGTAAAATTCAAAGCAAAATTGTTAATTATGATAAACAGCAAAAGAGTATCTCCTTATGTTTCTAAGGAAGATAAGAGTCTTGAAATTTTATGAGCACCTAAAAGCCATCTTACAACTAGTCAGTTAAAAAAAAATTATTAACCCCTTTTATGTGCCCAGCACCGTTGTTGTGTAGCTTGTTGTCATTGTTAGCTGCCTTTGAGTCGATTCTGACTCATGGTGACCCCGTGAGTGCAGAGCAGAACTGTTCTATGGGGTTTTCCAGGCTGTGATCTTTCAGAAGCAGATCACCAGGCCTGTCTTTGGAGGTGCCTCTGGGTGGGTTTGAACCACCAACGTTTTACCTAGTAGTTGAGTGTTTAACTCTTTGTGCCACCCAGGAACTCATGTGTGTGTATATATATATATATATATATATATATATATATATATATAATACACCATAAAAGGAAAGCAGATAGAAATCCTTTTGAAGATGAAAACAATGCACAAAAATGTAAGGAATGCCTATTAGAGAGAGAGAGAAAAGATGCTGTAGGGTTGGTTCTGACACATGATGACTCCGAGTGTACAGAATAGAACCCTGCTTCCTAGAGTTTCAAGGCTGTGACCTTTCAGAAGCAGATTGCCTTGCCAGGCCTTTCTTTGAGGCGCCTCTGCATTGGGTTCAAACTGCCAATCTTTCAGTTAGTAGTCGACCACTTAGCCATTTGTGCCCACCAGGGACTCCTGTTGGCTGTGTTAAATGTTTCACGTGGGATAGTCCATTTAATTGTCACAATAACTTGTTGAAGTTTGTTTGGGTTTGGGGAGCATGAGTGTAACCTGCATTAAGATGCAGATTTCCACCCTTTTGGGCTTCTAAACAATGGGAAAATAGACAAGAGGCTATCAAGTGAGAACTCAAGTATTTATTCTATTGTTCGGCCAAGTTGTCCCTAAAGAACAAGGCCTCTGCTCTAGGTAGATGGGGGGGCCTGGTTCAGAAGTGAGGCCAAAGTGAGGCTTCTTCTCTTTGCTTCCTAATTTAAAGTGTTGGCCTGCTTATAGCAAGTACTGCATCTGCGGAGTGGACTCTGCTTACCCCACCAGCTTCAAGATGGGCGTGCTTGCCTTATAAACTTTCATGAAAGTGTGCAAGCTGAAAATAGCTCCCCTTTTGATGCAATAGCCTTGTACAGGAGTGCTTGCAGCTTAGCAGTAGGAATTGCAGGCAAAGTACCCACTTTACAGAGAAATTCTGGTCCAGAAGAAGAGTCTGGGGGTAAACAGTCACTTTTAACACAGTTCCTCTACCCAAAGGTGAAGCATGCCCAATGAAGGTGAATTTTCCAGTTGTGGAAACCAGCTCCTCCTCTCCTGAGGATGAGAGCAAGTTGGAGATCTATGTGGAAGATGCTACCAGAACCCTTTGGCAGAGAGGAAAAAAGGCTAAATTTCATTTTTCTGGTGACCAAGGTAGGACTATGGAACAAAGAAAAGAAGGCTTTCCCCTTATATAAGGAAACAGAAACTGAAAACTAAGCAACTTGCTCAAAGTAACACATCTAATAAGCTAAGGCATACACACGAGATAATGAAATGGTAACTGAAACTAAACAGCATGGCATTGAATAGAAACAAGGAGTTCAGAGAAGAAAAATTAGGGTGAGATGCAGTAAGAAAGTATACTTAAGTTATCCTTGAAACCTGGGTGAAAAGCATAAGTGGTATCAACAGTGTAAGTCCCTCACAGATGAATGGGGTTGGTATCGTATCATCAATACAAGCAACACTCAGGATACTTCTGCGTAGGTAAACTCACAGACTTTACCTTCGAACCACAGACATCCCAGGGCATTAAAGATCTGGAAACCCCAATGGTCATAACAAATAGACAAATGGTAACAATTGCCTGTACAGCTCGATAGAAGGAGGGTAGGAGGGAGGGATAAAGGGGACCTGGTCATTCTCCAGAGTCCCTGGGTTGTGCAGACAGTTTATATGCTCAGCTGCTAACCGAAAGGCTGGAGATTTGAGTTCACCCAGAGGCACCTTGGAAGAAAAAATCAGCCTTTGAAAACCCTAGGGAACAGAGTTCTATTCTGATACACATGGGGTCACCATGAGATGGAGACAACTTGATAGCAACTGGTTGGGCTGTACTCTGATGAGTCATTCATTTCACATTGAGGGTGTTGCCAGATATTTTTAATTTTATCCTCTGTGGTAGACAAAATAAGGTTTCTTTTCTTCAGGGAGGTCTGAGCTTTCAAAGGCTCTTTATAGCATCAGCTAATCAGACCCATTGAAAAGTAGAAATGAGCTTTGTGTAATTGGAAATCTCAAAGACATCAGTACAATGATGAATACAGCAAACGAGAAGCAACAGAAAAAAAAAGTGAAGAAAGTACTCTATTAAGCATCCCTTTATGACATATATTAAAAGGAAGAAATCCATTCAAAAATTTAACATACAAAGATAGTACCCTTTTTAATAATAAACAGGCCCTAATGCTGTCGTGGGAGAACCATAATGATTCTAAATGGTCATTTATATCACTTTTAACACATGCAGATGGTGCATTCAATACAGGGACATCACAGCAATGTATACTGTAATGAGGGCACACAGACACATTACGTCCACAATCCATTTCGTTATGATGATTGCTTCACAACTAGTCCACATTTAGAGAAAACATCTCTCATCTTAATGTGCAATCCTTCTGTTTTAGGACAAGGTAGTCCATGGACGGCAGCAAAACAAAAATAGCAATACCAGCCGACAAAAAAAGTGGGGTTATCAAACGTTGATTATGTGTATAATATCATATTCTGAAAGCAGCAACACAGCACTCTACGGCCCTTTAGAGGCCAACAGGAGCTGGCATTCACAATTGTCTTCTTTTGCCCAACAATGAGTCTGGTGAATAAAATCACTGTGGAATTAGAGTGTGACAAGAGCCATGAGGCCACATCAGGGACCAAGTCTACACTCATAAGTCCTGAAAACCAACTATAGGAGGTAGTGGCAAAGTCACCTGTCAGTGTCTTTTCTGCTCACCATTTGATCCCCAATATTGAGTTCAGGCTCTGGTACGTAATTAAAAAAAAAAAAAAAAAATCCAACAAACAAACCCATTGCCATTGAGTCAATTCCAACTCACGGCAACCCTACAGGACAGAGTAGAACTGCCCCACAGAGTTTCCAAGGAGCACCTGGTGGATTCAAACTACTGACCTTTTGGTTAGCAGCCATAGTTCCTAACCACTATGCCACGAGGGTTCCCCTGGTACATAATAACCCTATCCAAAGTACTTTGCTGAGTGAATATTGAGAGGTAAGCTTGAAACTGAAGTTCACGCAGAAAAAGTCCAAATGGCTTTAGGGCGTAGGACTGCGTTTGGGGTTGAAAGCAGAGCCTGTGCCATGCCAGAATGCGAATTGAGCCTGTGAGTATGGGATAGGGCTACTCAGGCAAGGCAGAGTCTATTGTACAGTTCATCCAGAAGACTAAAGTTAATGAAAGGCCAAGGCCATAAAGGAGTGAGAAGTATAAGCCCAGATGGGCATCTTCTAGAATCTGCTAAATCCAGTAAAAATGAACAGAGTCCTGTTCAGTTCAACACACAAGCTTTATTGAGTATCTACTATTTAGAAAGTATTACTACAACTAGTGTGCAAAGATAAATGTGATATGGGTCTTCCCCTAGTGTGGAGCAATTAATTAATTTTGTGTGTGGCCTTTCTAGCCCTGCTCTTGTAACTCCCACCCAGTTGACTAGGCAGGACTGTGTGATAAGGTAATTGTGGCCCACCAAGGGGATGGGTCAGTTTTGCCTTAAGACAGCCAATTCCAGAGCCAAGGGAGGAGCCGACCACCAACAAGGAAGGAGAGACCAGCAGCAGAGACCCGACAGCAGAGACTCGGCAGCAGGTGACGGTGCAGTGAGCTTCCCGGCCCACAGAGGGAGAAAGGTGAACACCTTTGGGCAGAAACTGAGGGCCAGGGGGAGGCTCACCTCTGAGCACAGCTGGACAGAAGGCTGTCCTAATGGAACAACTGTATCCTGAGTGTTCCTGAGCCTGAATTGCAACTGTTACTTCCCTAATAAACCCCATAATTGTGAGCATGGTCTGTGAGTTCTGTGAGGCCATTGCAATGAATCATCGAACCAAGCAGAGAGTGCTGTGGGAGGGACAGCTGGTGTTAGAGTCAGTAAAGATGGCGGAGAGAGGAGGCTTGTCTGGCCTCCACCTCATGGGAGTCAGCCCCGTGCTGTTGATCCTGGTTCTCCTTCCTCCTGGTGAAGTTAGAGGAGGTCAAATAATGTCTCCAAGTCATTTGTACACTTAGTCATGGATCTTTCAGTCTATTAGGATAGACAGGCATTTAAATATTTGTCTTACCATAGGAAAATTGAAAAGTGTTCTCATTAGAGGATCATCCAAACTGGGATGGAAGTTGAGAGAAGTGATTTGATTCTAACCTGAGCAATCTAGAATGTCTTCAAGAAGAAGATGACATCAGTCAGTATAAGAATAAATAATATCACCTAAAGATGGTAATAGGAAAAGAAGCATTTGAGGATGAGGGAATTGCATGATTTTTAGCTTTTTGGGGGAAGTCTCAGGCCCCTTTATGAAGCTACCTAATACACATATGAAGTTACATATAATTTAGCATAAAGTAATCTCATTCATAGTTTCCATGAAGCCTATCCTTGGATGTCTAAGTCCATAGACCAGGATCAAGAATTGTTGGAAGAGAATGACAAACCACCATACACAAAGCCCTGAAAATACATGGTAACTGAATAAAGTGACTAGTGATCAAGAAAAGCCTTGAACATCACATTTCAGGTAAGTGAAAAGGAATTGAATTTCGATTTGCTAATAATAATAGCATGGATCCCTGGTGGTGCAGTGCTTAAGAGCTATGGCTGCTATCCAAAAGGTCAGCAGCTTGAATCTACCAGCCACTACTTGGAAACCCTATGTGGCAGTTCTACTCTGTCCTATAGGGTTGCTATGAGTCAGAATTGACTTGAAGGAAACAGGTTTTTTTTTTTTTTTTAAATAATAGCATGAGATGGAATGGACTAGTCTTGCTCTGTCACTTTCTAGTTATGTGGGCTTTGACAAGTCATGTAGAAACTGTCTAAGCTTCAGCTTCCTTATTATAAAAGGGTCTGGTAATACAGGCTGCTAAGAAATTAACAAATGAATGCACAGTAAGTATTTGCAAAATGCCTGGCATATTGTAAGTACGAGCTAGTTTTTATTATGTCTACAGATATCTGGCGAAATAAATTCTGGTTATATTGGTGGTGCCACTCACTGTCTTGGATGCTACAAAGAACAAAAGCAGTTTTTTGGCTGTTAGAGAATAGAATAAATTATAGAAAAATAAAAGAATACCCAGATGTTTTCCATTGTTTGCAAGGCCCAATGTGATGTATCCCCTGGCTCTTTCCCCAACCTAACTTCAAATAATTCCTCTTTGTGTCCACTAGGCTCCAGCCACTTTGCTTTTCTTGGAAACCCCAAATACATTCCTGCTCAGGGCCTTTCTACTTCTTGCTACCTCTCCTTCCCTAACCATGCAAATCATAGCCTTTCTTGGCTCCTGCACCCCCTCCTATTTATCATGTTCCATGCTTTATTTTCTTCATAGTGCTATCACACTGTGAAATTTTATTATTTATTATTCATTCCTTTGTTCACCTATTCATTGTCCAGTCTACCACTAGAAAGTTTCCGGCACACAGAGGCCTTGCCTGTGTTATTTGTCCTGAATGTCTAGAAGACTGTCACATAAAGAAACAAAAAAATACCAAACCCATTGTTGTCGAGTTGATTCCAACTCATTGTGACCCTATAGTATGCCAAAAAATTGTTAACTGGATGTATAAATGGGTGAGTGGACAAATAAAGAAATGACTTGTTGGAAAAGAAGCCAATCATTCTTTGCTCCCATTCTCATCCCAACGTGCCATGACGGTGACATTTTCCATCAGCCATGTAAGCAGGAATACCCTACACACAAAGGTGCTTCATCACCCTCCCTTCTGTTTGCTTTCCACTCCTCAGTATTTGTCTTGAAAGCAATGATCTTAGCTATTTACTCATTTTGAAGAGAGTATGGATGGTTTTGTAACAACTTCACGAAGAAGTCGTGATAAAACTGCAAAACTAAACAATGCGTAACAAGTTTTCCAAAGAGGCTGTACTATCACTCTTTTAAAAACATAAAATTTGGGGAATTTGTAGTACATTTGAGGGAACTCAGGGCTGATGAAGGAAAAAGATAAGACCACAAGATAATCACATTGCACAACAAATTATCTATTGGGGCTGATGCATCGTCAGCAGCATGCAAGTGTTGGTCCCTCTCAGAAGAGGTCTTCCAGCAAGCATCACAGGCAGCCACCAGAAGGGGATGAGGGCATGAAAATCTCCTGGAAAAGGGGAAGGGAAGGAAGCTTAGATGTTCTAGATGATGTCCTCCTGCAGCAAGGTGGGCAGTCTCTGCATCAGAGAGCTCTGAAGGCAGCAGCGCCTTGCTGTTGTGTGCTGCCGTTGAATTGACCCCCAACTTGTGGTAAACCCCAGCTCATTGTGACCCCATGCGCAATGGAATAAAATGCTACCCAGTTCTGTGCCATCTGTCATGATCAATTGCAGATCAGGCCATTGTGATCTGTTGGGTTTTCGTTGGCTGACTTTTGGAAGCAGATCACCAGGCCTTTCTTCCTACTCCATCTTAGTCTGGAAGCTCTGCTGAAGCCTGTTCAGCATCATAGCGACGCATGAGCCTCCACTGAGACAGGTGGTGGCTGGGCATTAGGTGCTCTGGCCGGGACTCAAACCTTGTGACTACAAGGATTTATCTTATCTAGGGCTAGCAGATGTTGGGTGCAGTTTTGCAGGGTATGTAAAGAAAGGAACACTCTAAATAGTGGCCAAAAATCTTTTGGGGACTTTTTTTTAATAAAAACAATTGGATGTGTACAAATTTGATTTTGGCGCTGATGGATTTTTTTTGAGCTAATGGACCTCTATGAATTGTGGTCGCTAAGAGTCGGAAACGACTCGATGGCACTAGTTTTTTTTAATGGGCCTCAGCTTGCTATGAAGTAAACAACTTCAGGACAGTTCACAGAGGCCTTCTTTGGCTCATTTATATAACAGAGGCATATCAGTTAATTACATTTTTTACAGTCATGGAATGTTGCCCTCAAAGGACCCTCTGAGGTTATCTAATGTAGATCCCTCATTTAGCAAGTGAGCAAACTGCAGTCCAAAAAGGCTAGAGAATGCCAATGACCACATGTGGTAGGGACAAGTCTACAACACGAGCCTCCTGACCCTGAGGCCAGGGCTATTTTTCCAGTATTTGCTGCTACGTGCTGGCAGATGAGGAAATGAAGCTATAATTGTTTTCTTGTCCACGGAGATTTAAGGTTTAAGGAAGTATTCACGCTAGTTAGAGACCTAGAACAGTGATTCTGAATTATAACAGAGAGAAGGGTTGGGTCTTGATGGATGTTTATAAATATTCAAACCTTTGTGAGCCATAGCTACCCAGCAAACACCATTTACATAGCATCTATGATTTTCACATGTGCAAATAGCTCTGTCTTTCTATGTGCATAATTTGCAATAGATTCCCTTTCATCAGCAGGTGAGGAAAAAAAGGGGCAAATTTCTCGTGAAATACCAATCCACATTTAGAAACTCAGTGCTATTGTAATAAAAAAAGCCACTCTGCAGGTTCTGCTTCCAAGACAAGTTGATTTTTAAAAAGGGTTTTTCATGAGCAGAAAATTGCTAAAAATGAGACCATTTTATGGGTAAGAAACCATTCAAATGAGTCCACTTTCAACTCTGGCTCTTAGTTTCTGTAATTACATCTCACATACATTATTTATTATTGACAGTTGAGTTGCAAGCAAAAATGGTCCAGACCAACTAAAACCTATTCTATTTAAAAATTAGAAATGAAAAGACAATTTATGCTCCTTTTTTTTTTTTTTTTTAAAGCCGGGGAGGGAAGTATACTTAAGCTGAAATATTTTGTGCACTAAAGTTTCAGTTAGTGTGAATTAGAATGGCTGAGTTATAACCTTACCTTGCAGGGCAGATAATGAAATGTCAACAGACCCTCAGGAAGCAGAGCGCTCCGGAAGGTGATATAACACATTGCTGGGAGATCGTTCTTATCCTTCTAATTGTGCTTTTGCAACTTTTTTTTTTTTTTTTAATTTTATTGTGCTTTTAGATTCACTTATGGGTTTCCTCAGCCTTCAGAATATTTCACAGTGCATGTGAAGACCCTTGGTATTTTGATCAAAATGGCAGCCTAAAGAAGCAGGAACAACTTAGCAAAAGTCTTTTTTCATTCTGGCGAAGTGAAAAACAAATGAACGAATGAACAAAACACTGTTCTCCTGTTCTTTATTAAGAGAACATGAAAGATATATGCTGGTGAATGTGATTTTTTCAGTTATTTGTTTTACCCTCTTCTCCACCTGAATAATGTCAATTATCTGATGTGATATGCAATAATTCCTTTATCTGTAATTACCCTTCTCTCTTCTTTGTCTAAGGGGCCCTGGCTCTGGTAGCCCAGTGGTTAAGTGCTTGGCTGCTAACCAAAAGGTCAACAGTTCAAACTCACCAGCCAGCAAGGGAAAGATGTAGCAGTCTGCTTCCGTAAGGATTACAGCCTTGGAAACCCTATGGGGCAGTTCTACTCTGTCCTATAGGGTTGTTAGGAGTTGGAATCATCTCAGTGGCAATGGGTTTGGCTTCTTCATTTCTTTACCCTTGACCTTTTTCTTTTTTTCTCCTAGTATTTATTAGAAGAAAGTCTATGAAAATATTTGTCTTTTCCTCTGAGAGACTCAATATGCACCCAGAAAATGGCTAGACTATATACGACAATGGAACCCTGCCTCACACACGACATGGAGGAAGGCAAGCCACAGCCACGGCAACAACGGCATGGAATGGTCAGGGCTTGTCAATGATGGCCAGCTTCTCTAAAACTCAGGACCAACCATAGAAAGCCAATATGTTCCCCAAACCAATCACATAAAATGCCCTGCTTTTAGTTAGCCCACCTCCAGGTTCCCACTCCCAGCGTCCTCCATCCAGAGCATACCATAAGCCTTCCATTTGTCTTCACTATAAAGCTTTCCCACTACCCTGTCTGCTTTTGAGACTCTGCCAAATGCAAGCAGGGGTGGCAGACTCCCTTGCTATATCAAGCTCTGAATAATCGCCTCTGTTCGTTGTCATTTGTGTGCTCTTCATTCATTTCCAAACCTCCCTGTGACTGAATGTCTCACTTTATACCTTTGCTTTTCCATATATTCTGTGTGGCATAATAGAAAGAGCAGTCAAAAAGGAGACAGAACAGGTTGTCTGGGGGAACTTCCAGGCGACATTCTGGGACTGCAGCCATTTGCAGTCCTTTCAAGAGTCTGCTGCTCTGTGTCCCATTGTCCTAGTCCATTGCTTTGCCTGATATCTGCCCTTCCTCACCTCTCCTGGGTCTGGATCTTCATTAGGAGCATCCCCAGGTGACCCCAGACCTCTCTGCTGATAGAACAGACACATTTATACCCTCTCCCCCCAGCTGGGAGACATTCTCCCAGTTAACTCCCTCCAAGCCTGGCCACAGACATACCAGACAAGGCTCACCGGTTAGGAAGGGTGGTTTGCAGATAATACACCTTTAAAGAGGGAGACATTCTTCCAACATTTTTGTTTAACATTTTGCTTTGTGTTTTATGTAAAGAAATTTTCTGTGGGCTGAAAACATAGGAAAGAGTTCAACTTTCAGAAGAACTAACCAATGGGTTTCATCTCAATGCCTGTTAAAATCTGCACTGACCTCTCCTGTGTTTTCCCTTCTTGGGTCACCTTCCTCCGTGTAATAGACTCAATTCAGAAAAACAAAATGGAGACTTCATTGGAAAGGCATTCCTGTCCGAGATAATAAAACAAAAGGCGGAAAGAAGGAAAAGAGGAAAAGACTGAAGGAAGGAGTAAAGGAGTGAGGAAAGGAAGGAGTAAAGGAGTAAGGAAAGGAAGGAAGGAAGGGAAGGGGGGAGAGATGAAGGGAGAGAGGGAGGGAGGGAGGGAGGGAAGCAGAGAGGGAGGGAAGCAGAGAGGGAGGGAAGGAGACAGGGAGACAGGCAGGCAGGCAGGGAGACAGGCAGGCAGGCAGGTAGGCAGGCAGGCAGGCAGGCAGCCAGACTTGAAGTCTCTGTTTAAAGTCAACTTGTCAAAAGGGTAAAATTTGACTTAATACATTGGTGTTAGATTCTTACCTTGATCCAATCAATTGGCATTGAAGCAGAGGTCACACAGCCCAAATCTGGCTGCTGGGGCAAAGACTCAGAGAAAGGAACTCATTATGAGCTAGGTCAGTGCTCTCAACTAGGGCTATTTTGTTCCCCAGAAGACATTTGAAAACACCTGGAGACATTTATTTTGTTGTCACAAAAAGAGGTAGGTGGTGGTACAAGTAGCATCTAGTAGGTAGAGACCATGGGTACTGTGAAACATCTCCAGTTGCACAGACCAAGCCCTCACAACAAAGAAATATTTTGCCCAAAATGTCAGAGTGCTGAGGTTGAGAAGCCCTGAACTGGGCTAACATCCCAAAGCGAGGATTTAGTTAGTACCAGCCTGGCATTGGGGAGGACATAAGAAAATAGAGAGAAAAAGAATGCATAAGTAATAATTTCTATATTTACTGAGCATTTACTATGTTACAAACACTATACAAAGTGTTTGGCCAACATCTTTCCACTTATTCTTGACAACAATCCTACAAGGTAAGTCGTATTATCTGTTTTATGGAAAACCAAACTGGACTCTCTTTGAAACTCAGGTTCTTAACTATAAACTGAAAGGTGACAGCAATGAGAAATCAGTATATCTTTTGGATTTGCATCTTGTTTTTACCTAAAGTACCTGGGAAGGGGGGTGGATTCTTGAGTACCAAGCTTGTGAGCCTAACAAGTGACAATAAACAATAACATCCCTGTCATCAGCTGCTGCTAGGAAGCACTGTAAAAGTGACAGATCACACCATCTGTCAAAGGATTGAATGTAATATAAACAGCTACACAAATATGCAGGCTGATACGTGAACAGGGAAAGGAGAGTCAAGACGTATAGACCCTGTACTACCTCTTGTGCATTAAATGAAACTAATTATAAAAGAACCGAATACATATTAATGTGGTAAATAAATGTTATAGTAATAACATATTTGTTCCACACATATTTCCTAAGTATCTAGTATTGGGACTTCACAGCATAAGTCTCTGCTTCTCCCCCAACGGCACTTAAATAACTAATAAATGCAGTATAGGAGTAACAGAAATAAACAGTAACAGGAACATTATTGGATATATAGTCTATTCTGTTTTACGTGATTTACATGTATTAGCTTAATTAGTCCTCACACTAACCCTTTGAGATATGTACCATTACCGTTACATTAATGTTAGAGATAAGGGAATGAAGGCACAGGGAAGTTAAGCAGGTTGCCCAAAGTCACACAGCTAAGAAGTTAGAGTTGGTTGGAAGATGCACTCATCAAGTCTTGCTGCAGAGCCCAAGGTCTTCAACACTGCACTGACCATCATCTCTGTAACCCCCTTCTCAGTGATTCATCTGAAGTTTAGACTGGGTCCACTGTGTGTCTGGGTGTGTGTGCTGAACTGCTGGAGTGGTGCCATGTAAGGCTTTTGGTAGGGGCTGGTGGAGGTGGCTACCGTTGTTAGTTGCCATTGAGTCAGCTCCAACTAATGGTGACACCATGTAAAACAGAATGGAGTTGCCCAGTCCTGAGCCATCTTCGCAGTTGTTGTTATGCTCCAGTCCATTGTTGTGGCCACTGTGTATTTCGAGTGTCTCCCAACGTAAAAAAAACCCAGTGCCGTCCCCAACATAGGGGGCTCATTTTCCAACACTGTCAGATGATGCTCTGTTGTGCTCTATAGGGTTTTAACTGGCTAATTTTCGGAAGCAGGTTGTCAGACCTTTGTTCCTAGTCTGCCTTAGTCTGGAAGCTCTACTGAAACCTGTCCACCATGGATGACTCTGATGGTATTTGAAATACTGGTGGCATAGCTTCTAGCATCATAGCAACATGAAAGCCACCACAGTATGACAAACTGACAGGTGGTATGGGGCCTGTGAAGTCTCTGGGGAAAGGAAGGCATGCCCAACACAGGAGCAAACCACCCTAGCTTTCAGAGGTACATAGGAATTCTCAGTGACCTGTGGAGGCTGTTGACAACACTTGGCGTCAGATGCAGTTCTGTGCCACAGAGAGAAATGGTGGAATGAAAAAGCTGCTCCTCTGCTTTCCTAATCACACCGGTACCCCAGCAACATCCCCTTGGGCCTTCTTTACGTGAACACAAAGCAAAGAGGAAGAGTCTTTCTCTGTCACCCTCCCACACACCACAGGGCAGATATGACTTCTGAGGCCTTCAGAGGTGCCACCAAATGAGCCCAGGGGACCAGCAAGAAGGAATTTGTCCTGTGGAGGAGGCACGCAATGTTGTGGCCGTGCCCTCTGCACCCAGTGAGCAGCAGCAGCCACTTGCAGGGAACTGCTGTGCCCTGGGTGGTGTAAACGGTTAAGCTATCGGCTACTAACGGAAAGGTTGTAAGTTAGAATCCATCCAGACGTGTCTTAAAAGAAAGGCCTGGTAATCTATTTCTGAAAAATCAGCCACTGAAAACTTATGACTCACAGTTCTACTTTGACACACGTGGGGTTGCCCTGAGTTGTAACTGACTGACGGCAACTGGTGTGAGTGTGTGGTATAAAGAGCAGTGGCAGAGAAAGACGGACCCAGTGGGGCAGCAGGAGGAAATAGCTGTGGCCAGCAGAGTGGCACTGATTCCATGGAAGGGCAGCATGTGTCACACAGGGTTCTGGAGATTGTAAATGCCCTTAGGAGGGAATTTGCAGGGAGCTGGGTTTCATGCATTGGCAGTGCGGGGAAATGAGCCAAAAAAATTAGGCATTAATATTAGTGCTCCCACATAGATACCCAGAGGGTGGTGAGTCTTGGGGAGATTACAGTTCCACGCAATTGACCCCAGAGCAGATGTCTATGCAGATCTCTTTGAAAAGCTGAAGAAGTGGCATTGCAAGGTATGGAGAGACAGACAGATGACAGTGAACCAGAAAAAAAAAATAAAAAGAGATCTGGCCCGTTTGTTTTGTGCAAGAAGCAGAAAGAGGGGCCAAGGAGAGGAAGATTTAAACTGACCCAATCACTTGCTAGAGTGATTGGGAAGGGCAAAGGACGGCCTAATGAAAAGGCCTTTGTAAATAGATTGCACTCTACACATGGTTTATTAAGCAAGAAAGCTGAACTTTATCTGAAGTGATCACAGGCAATAATTCAATAGCGTGAATAGGAAATATACTTGGAGGAAAACAATTAATAAGCTAGAGACAAGAAAGAAAAGGAAATCAAATTGGGCAGGCTAAAAAGGAGATGGTTAAAAAAAAGGAGCAAGAAGGGGGGAGAGGAAGGACCCAGTTGCAGTGTTCTAGAGATGGAAAGAAAGAAAAAAAATCATTTGTTGACCTCCTAAGGAAGAGACAGAGTGTGAGTCCCCGGCTTAAATACCAAAGGGAATAAATGCCGTGAGTGAGTGCTGATATCTATGCCATAATGAGGGTGCTGATGTGAGTGGTTGGAAATTGAATATCAGACCTAATCAAACTCCCCCTGAGAGTGAAAACTCCTGTCCTCCAGACATCCATTTTTAATTAGTGGCAAAATACCAGAAATTAAAGGCAAATGTTCCAGTTTCCTCTCCTCTACTGACTAGGTGGTGGCCCCATGTATGTTAGAGTAGACCTGTGCTCCACAGAGTTTTCGGTGGCTGATTTTTTTAAAAGTATGTCATCTGGCATTTCTACTGAGGCACCTCAGGTAGACTTGAACCCCCAACCTTTTTGTTAGCAGTTGAGTGCTTAACTATTTGCACCACCCAGGGACTCCATGGGGTCGCCATGAGTCCAAATGAACTGGATGACAACTGGTTACTGACTGGGTGTGGCTGGCAGCTAGAAAGCAGTAGAGTGCTCACTGTCTTTGGAAACAGCAGGTCTTTCTTACACTGTTGTTGAGACACTTAATAAGCATTCCACTTGTTTCTGTATGGGAAGAAGACTTTCATTTCTCCAGGAAAGTACAGTAAAAGGGAAGCATCACAAATCCTTCTATCCATCCCCCATCCATATGAGCTGGAGCTGGGGTGAAGGTCATTCATTAATTGTGCGTAGGCCCAGCTCTTGCTTATTTTCTTTACCTCTGATATTTGCCTGCTAAAGCTCTCTCTTCCTGCTCCCGTGTCGTAAACATGCCCTGGGCACAGTGTTGAGGGTGCCACTTTCCATCTCTCTCTAGCCTGCTCTCAAATGGGATACGATGATGCAACTCCAGGTCTCCCTGTAGATGGCTGGATAAACTTGCTCAGATTTGGGTCTGGAGGCTTAGCTTTCTCCCACGAAGTCCCAGGGTCTAGATCAGAGAATGAGGAGGACTAAGGCGTGTCCTCCAGCACAGTATAACTGATGAAAATCTCCGTCTGTGTCCACTATCTGTTCTCCCTGGTTTAAGAACTTGGAAGGGAAAAGATGTGGTTAACCTGCATATCTGAACCACCAAGAAGCTACTTACTGCCTAAAGGACCATGGCAAAAATCACTTTTCTTTTTTAAGCCTCAGTTTATTCATCTATAAAACTGAGAAAAAACAATCTCTATATGGAAAGGCTCTTTGGAGAATTATATTAAATAATGTATGAAGGCAACAAAACACAATAAGCATGCAGTAGGAATCTGCTCTTGTGTGTGATTTAGAGCATTTGGTCCAAACATTCTACATTCTAGCTTCTGTAAGGCTAAAAATGAAGGTGCTAATATTTATCCCTTCTCAGCAACAACAATAAAATTTAGGCATAAGAGTGGGATTCTTGGGAGATACTAATTAAAGCGGAATGGCTTCCATCTTGCCGGCCAGGCAGATTTCCAAAACTTGAGGGGTTCCGCTACTGATATGCCTCATACCTGTGCAAATCAGCAAATACACGATTAATTTAAAAGGTACTCAAGTTTTTAGATTTTTTTTTTTTTAACTTTCTCAATACCAGATCTTCAGAAAATGAGTAGGATCTTTTAAATTTTAAAGATACGGCATCAAGTCAGTCTTTTCCATTTCTTCCCTCTAAAATCACTTAGAAGTAAAAAGGAAATGCAGGAATACAATTTCTTCTTCAAGGAAACTAGGTGGTAGCTGAAACTCTGAAAAACAAAGTGGTGGAAGGATCACATGAGCACAGGAGGAAGAATAAAGGGAGGATATTCAGGGTTGCAGATCTCTGAAAGTGTCTTCAAACTACACTTCTCTAAGGCGAAGCCCACACTCTGCGGCATAAAACCTAATTCTCATGTTCGCAATCATGGAAACAAAGTGCGTGAGCTGATGAGATGAGCTTTCAGAGACATAGTTTGGAACGAAGAAGCAGATGAGGCAGAGGTAATTAATGAAACACACAGGTAAGACATTTTACCATCATCTACGTAGCAAAGGGCTCATTTTGAGCAATCTCTCTACTGCCTCATCCTTTCCAGAAGGATAAGCAGGGGTTTAAAGAACACAAACACATAATGTTGGCTTATGAATAAAATTCTTGCTTTTCTGGACTCTTCCTGATCCTCAGAAAGAACCAACAAAGATACAAAAAGAAGAATATGAAGTACTGAACAGGGATAAAAAATGAGAGATAAAAATACTCGCCAGGATAATGTTGCCACAGAACAGATGAAAATTGTGCCCTAAGAATCATGCAATTACCGAGTCATAGTAAGTCTGTAATAAGTGCTAGGTGAAATCACCCAATATGTTACAGTGTACTAAATTTCATATTGGTGATGTGAAATATTATTTAAGAAATAAAACAATGTTGTGGAGACACTGTAAAAAGGTTAAAAGCTGTGTCCAGAAGAGCTAAACCTTAGAAAATCAGAATGATAAAGTAAACAAAGTCTTGATAAGAACCTCAGTTCCATTACTGGGCGCTAGGATATGATTACTGGCATCAAGCACAAAGTCATCAGGAAGAGATGAGCACCACGTGAGTTCAAAGCTGAGGTTTATTATTTGTTCTAAGAGCAGCCTTTTTATCTGTTTTTCTCTTGACAGATAGAAGAGATGAAAAGAATGGACTGAAAATGAATACTAGTGCTATTTTGGAAGAGAATGAAGCTTAATAACAAGAAAGTAATGTAGGAGTGGGAGCAAGGGAAAGGGAGAAAACCCTTCAGCATGATGGCTCTGCGTCCTGTCTGACAAGATGAGAAAAGAGGGGAGAACTTACATAATGTGTTTTGCATTAGAGCCTTTCCATAGGCAGCCAAGCTTTGCTACTGTTGCTCCATATAAGAAGAGCTGATTCGGACTCAGCTGACCGGGTATGGAAAGACAGGGAGTCTGCTGTGTGTGCTTACAGGGCTCAGCTTTATTAAAATGCCTGAAGAGAAAACAGAGACTTGAAGAGCTTAATGTATCTGAATGCAGTCTTAGGACATAAAGCAAGAAACCAGCACAGTGGGGAAGAAATCATAGGGCTCCCTTGCTGGCTGCTGCTTACAGGCATGTCTTTATTTTGCATTTTTTAAAACCTTGAGAGAGAGAGAGGCAATGGAATCTGGGAGGGAAAGCTCTGAACTGAGGATCCTGTGACTTGGGTCCCAATATCACCACTGATGTTACTGCACTGTGAAGAAATCTGGATCTCTTCCTTTGGCTCCCAGGTCTCAGTTTTCCCATCTGTATAATGGAAGGGTTGAAGTGCTGACCTGTAGGATCGCTAAGGTCTTTTCCAGCTTGAAAATTCTGTGATGTGTTTGTGCATGTCAAAAGGCTTAATTCACATGCCCACAATTTGTTCATTCCATTTTCTGTATTGTGTTTTACCCACCATCTTATATTTCATTACCCTTTTTCTGAGCTCCTTTGTTACAGTTAAGCACAGAACATTTTCCCCTCTGCCTAATTAGCTTAAACTATGCCATTCCCTATCACTATTTCTGCTTTCGCACCTAATACACCTGTCTTTGGACTCAACTGAGTGTTCTTATTCTCCTTCCCAGAAGAAATAATCTCTACCTCCTTGAGTCTCCAAAAACTTTCTTTGTGTTGTCTTCTGGCATTCATCATATTCTGTGTGATATTGCAACCACGAGTTCATAGATTGTCTTCCTGGGTAGCAAGTGCTACGTATGTACTCTTTGGTTGTTGGGACTACTGACATGCAGATACGCCCATTACTGAAATGTTGAAATAAGTCCATAACATTTGGTAAATAGCCACTGCTCCAATCTCCCCCAAAGAGACGAACTGCCCCAGCTTTCTCACTGTTTCCTTTACGACACCCTGATGTCCTCTTATTCACACAACTGGCACAGCAGGGTCTCCAGGGTCCTAGCCCAGGGCTACAGCTTTGTCTTTTCTGATAGGTCAGAGTCTGCGTTGTGCAAATTGTTAAATATTTCAAATGTCATCTTTGCTTTGTATCCCCCAGTCTCTTGTATATTGCCTTACAAACAATAAATGACAGAACCGGGCTTGTTCCCAAACTGTAAAAAACATAGAAAAAGAAATAGGGGGCAGGAGTGGGTCAGAGAATGAGATGTGGTTGTTCTATGAGTGTAAGGCTCGTCTCCTGGCCTCAAGAGGCAGCCAAGCATTTTGGATAAAGGTGTAAGGAGAGGAGGTAAAATTTAAAGTCATTATGAAAAATAGGAATGAAATAACTGTGTGTACTGTATAACAGATTCTGAGCTTTTCAAGAGTTTAATGAACGTTAGAGGAGTATTAGATACAACTTCTTGTTGTTACATGCTATCGATTCTGACTCATAGCGACCATATGAGACAGAGTAGAACTGCACCAGAGAGTTTCTAAGGAGCAGCCGATGGATTTGAACTGCCAACCTTTTGGTTAGCAGCCTAGCTCTTAACCATTGAGCCACCAGGGCTCCAGATATGACTTAAGAGATAAAAACTGGAGCCATTAGTCTCCGTCCTTGAGTACAAAGAATGTGACCCAGCTAGAGCTGTACTCGCAAGGACACATCAACTGGGCCCTGAGATATAAAGACAATAGCTAGAATGATCTTGAAAAATCTTTTAGGGGATCTTTCACATAGACAAATATTAAATAGAGCACAAAAGACCCACATATTTTCCACTCTTATATTTTTCTGTTAGCATTTAGTAAATAGTAAGATTTGTTGGCCCAATGGAGACCCTCCTGACTGTTGTCACTGAAATGTGTACTAATGGTTATTGAGAAAGACAATTTAAAATGCAGAATCACTTGATTTAGCAGGTTTTAGCCAATCCGTGAAAAGGTGAAACTTGTAATGATTTTACCCATTTGTAATGTTAATATATACTAATGATTCCGTAGCATTCTTTGGACTTGGGCAGACATAGCTCTGGCACTATGCTTGTTCATTTCCCACTTTTGCCTCTGGGAACAAATGCCTAATAAAATCTTTCTTTTTTCTTGACTGTAACTTTGTGGTCATGTTACCCTAGGACTGATAATACTACTTTCTCCTGATTATTCTCCATCTTCATTCTCCCTTTCCCTCTCTCAGGGTTGCTCTATTTCTCCTGACCCCAAATGAGAACCTTTCCCAAGCTTTGGCCTCTTTGTCCTCTCCTCTCTATATTCTTTTCCTACAACTAGTGTATGTTAACAAGGTTGCAGGATACACAGTCAGTATACGGAAAATGATTATAATTCGATTTACTAACAAGCTAACAACTGGAAACTGAAAGTAAAAAAGAAAAATTGCTACTTCATAGAGCACCAAAGAAGATGAAATCTTTAAGCATAAATTTAATAAAACCTGTACAGGATTTCTATGCTGAACCCTCTAAAAGACTGAGGAAGCTATCAGATAAGACATAATTAAATGGAGAGAGAGAATGCGTTCCCGAGTTGGAAGGTGCAATATGTTTAAGATGTTCATTCTCCAAAACTGATCTTACAGGTTCAAGACAATATAAATTCAATATAAATTACATCATATTTATCACATTTTTGGCACGTATCGGCAAGCTGATTTTCGGATTTTATATAAAAATGCAAAGAGCCCAGAATAGCTGAAACTATTTTAAAAAGGAAAAATAAAGTTGGGGGGTTTATATTCTCCACTTTCAAGACTTGCTATAAAGTTACAATAATAAAGACAGTGCCGTATTGGAGAGAGGATGGATACATAGTTCAATGGAGCAGAATAGACAGTTGAGAGATAGACATAAAAAAATAATATCCAATTGATTTTTGACAATGTTACCAAGCAATTTGATGCCAAAAGACAGTCTTTTTAACAAATGGTGTGGGAACAATTGAATATCCCTATATAAAAAAAAAAAGAACCTCACCTAAAGTCATACTTTATACAGAAGTTAATCCAAAAGGGATTATAGACCTAAATGCAAAATATAGAACAATTTTTTAAAATAATAAACCATGAGAAAAACCTTTTTGACTTTGGATTAGATGAGAGTTGTCAGATAAAACACCAAAAGTATGATCCATAAAGCAGAAAACATGTATTCAATTTCATAAAAATAAAACACTTTTGCTCTGCAAAAGATATTTGGTAAGAAAATGGAAAGATAAACCACAGACTTGGAGAAAATGTCTGCAAATCATATGTCTGATAAAGAACTATCAAATTCAACAATAAGAGAAGAAAAAATTCACTAAAAAATGGCCATAATATTTGAACAGACACATCACCAAAGAAGGTAAATAGACAGAAAATAAGCACATATGAAAAGATACCAACGTCATTAGTCATTGGGGAAATGCAAATTTAAATTACAATGAGATACCACTTCTTAGCAAGGCTCAAACAAATAAAAACCTGACACCTCAAAACCACAATGAGATTTCACTTCGCCTCCCACAAAGACAGCTGTGATTAAAAAAAAAGAAAAATGACACCTCATCCGTTGCTGGTAGAAATATGAAAAGTTTCATTTGCTGTGGAAAATAATTTGGAGTTCCTTAAAAAGTTAAGCATAGAATTACCATACCAAAAACCAAACCAAAACAAACAAAAAACCTGAAACACCAAATGCTTTGCAGTCAAATAGATTCCTATTCATTGCAACCCTATAGGACAGAGTAGAACTGCTTCATATGGTTTCCAAGGAGTGGCTGGTAGATTTGAACTGTTGGCCTTTTGGTTAGCAGCCAAGCTCTTAACCACTGCACCACCAGGGCTCGTATATATCTTAAGTATATATCCAAAATAATTGAAAGCAGGAATGCAAACAGATACCAGTACACCACTGTTCACTGCAGCACTATTCACAATAGTCAAAAGGTGGAAACAGCCTAAATGTCCATCAATAGGTGAACGGCTCAATAAAATATGGTATATGCATATAATGGAATATTACTCAGCTGTAAAGAGAAATGAAATCCTGATACAAGCTACAACGTGAGTGAGCCTTGAAAACATTATGCTGGGTGAAATAATTCAGTCACATAAGACCACATATTGTATGACTTCACTTACATGAAATATCTACAATAGGCAAATGTATAGAGACCAATGTTATTAGTGGTTACTAGGAGTGGAGCGGGGGGTGGTGGAGAAAAGTCATTGCTTGTGAGGCACTGAGCTTCTGTTAAGGATGTTGGAAAATTTTGGATATGGATAGTGGGCATGATGACTGAATTGTACATGAAAAAATGTTGAAATGGCAAATGTCATATGTATACCTACTATGATAAACAAAACAACCCTGACAATACCAACTGGTCATGAAGATGCTAAGCAACCAGAGTTGTCATACATCGCTGATGGAAACGCACAATGGAGGAGCCATTATGGAAAATAGCTTGTCAGTTACTTACAGAATTAAACATACGTGTGCCATATGCTCCTTTTAGGTATTTATGCTAAAGGAATGAAAACATACGGCCATACAATGACGTCACATGGATATTTATAACAGCATAAAACCGCTATGGTAATTGCCCAAAACTGGAAACAACCAAACGTCCCTCATCTGGGAAACTGATAAACCATGATGCATAAAATAAAATTCACTTTTTTTTTTTGTTATACGGTTCTACAAGTTTTGACAAATATGTAGTCATTTACTCACCAACACAAAGTACAAAAGAGCTCCATCACTGCCCCCCCAAGTTTCCTCAGTTTATCTTGATTTAAAAATTAAAAAAAAAATAAAATGGGCATAATAAATCAAAATTCCTCTGCAAATACTTTTGTCTAAAATTTTGCGTTTTGAAAGGAGTCTGGCAGTTTCTAACAGAGCTAAGCATATGTACAATGTATGATCCCTAAATTTTACTCTCAGGGATGTCTCTAAATAAGAAAAATGCACTCTTATGTCCACAAAAGGCCTCGTATGAGAATATGCATTGCAAGATCATTCCTAATAGCCTCAAACTGGAAACTACTCAAATGCCTATCAAGAGTGGAATGGATCTAGTGAAATAGAAGAATAGATAATAAAATAGTAAAATTGTGATATGTTCACACAGTGGAATACTGTACCATAATGAGAATGAAGAATGTACAGCTAAACACAACAATATGGATGAATTTCACAAACATTATGTGGAGTGAAAAGAGCCAGATGCCAAAAAGAATATACTGTATGTTTCCATTTACATCAGGTTCAAAAACAGGAAAAGTAGTCTATGGTGTTAGGTGTTGTCTTAGTTACCTAGTGTTGCTATAACAGAAATACCACAAGTGGATGGCTTTAACAAAGAGAAATTTATTCTCTCACAGTCTAGAGGGCTAGAAGTTTGAATTCAGGATGCCAGCTCCAGGGGAAGGCTTTTCTTTCTCAGCTCTGGGGGAAGGTCCTTGTCATCAATCTTCCCCTGGTCTAGGAGCTTCTCAGCCCAGGGACCCCAGGTTCAAAGGATGTGTGTGTTTCTGGTTTTTCTTGCTTGGTGGTATGAGGTCCCCCTGTCTCTCTGCTGGATTCTCTCCTTTATATCTCAAGAGAGATTGACTCAATACACAACTTAATCCTGTAGATTGAGTCCTACCTCCTTAACATAGCTTCCTCTAATCCTGCCTCGTTAACGTCATAGAGGTAAGGTTTACAACACAGACATAAGAAAATCACATCAGATGACAGAATAGTGGACAATCACACAATACTGGGAATCATGGCCTAGCTAAGTTGACACACTTTTTTGGGGGACACAATTCAATCCATAACAGGTATCATGATAGTAGTTAATTTCCTTTGGGGGAGAAGAGGAGTGACTAGGAGGCCGTATGAGTCCTTCCGGGAAGCTGGTCCTATTCTGTTTCATGATCTGGGTTCTAGTTTCATGGGTATGTTCAGTTTGTTAGTTTGAGAATTTCATCAAGCTGTTCACTAGTAATCTGTATAGCACTTTTCAGTACATGTATACTTCAATACAAATTTACAAAAAAAATAGCAAATTACTTTCATCCTTAAAAATGTGTTTAATTTACACTTAACTTTATAGGAACACTGTGGTTGCATAAAAGTGTGACACATCTTCTTCCATGTCATCTTTTTCCATACTATTAAGGGTCATTTCTCTGCCGTTCAAGTCACCACTGAGTTGCAGATTTGACTTTAATTTAACTTCAACACTGCTCAAGGAAAGTGTTGGTGTGCTACTCTTCTTCAGTCTGGTTGCCCTCTCCTAATACCTATACCTCCTGTCATTTCCACAAGACCAAACCAGATGTATACGTGAAATGAAGGGCTTTTCTGCTGTGTGATGAGTAGATTACTTCACTTCATGTACTGCAAGCTATGCCCCCTAATTATATAGAGATCAATGGTTACTAGAGGTTATGGGGGGCGGGGAGAGGGGGCACTCTCTGGGAAGTAGTGAATTTTTGTCTGTGGTGATGGGAAAATTGGCATACACTACGGGCAGTGGTTACACAACCAGACTAGTGTAACTGTTACCATTAAGTTCTACAATGGGGAAAAAAAGGGCAAAATCACAAATAAATGTTTTATATAATTTTGCAACTACAACAGAAGCCAAAAAAACAAAAACAAAAAACCGTACCTGTTGATACTACTTACAACTAAATACTTCGTGGGAATAGTTTTCTTGGTTCCAGTGTTTAAGGTCATGTCTTCATGTCTTTATGGGTCCATTCAATTAATTGGACTAATGTTTTTAGAGTTTCTGTTCTACCTCCTAGTTTGGTGAGTAGCGACTGGGGTTTAAAAGCTTGTGAGTGACAACCCAAGATCCAACAATTGGTTTGTATTTGCCTGGAACAGAAGAGGAAGAAGGAGATCCAGAAATTGGAGAAGAAAATTGACTGCAGGTTAATTGCCTCCATAAACTATTCTATTACCATGAGACTAGAAGAAATGGATGGTGCCCTGCTACCATTACTGAACACTTTGATCAAGGACCCAATACATGGATCCTGATCAAAAGGAGACAACTGTGGAACAGAACTTCAAACTCAAAGGGAAACCAAACTTACTGGATCCATTGTGCTGGAGGAACCCCCAAAACTAATACCTGGAAATAATCTTTAATCTTTGAATTCAAACTATTCCATGAGCCCAGCATTAAACTAAACAACAGTTAGCCCAGTTAATAAAGAATGTTTGCCTTGAATATAAACTCACAAAAAATTATCTACATGAAACGGCCAGACTTAATGGTCTGACTGAGACTAGAACGACTGTGGAGGTCATGGTCCCCAGACATTTTGTTAGCCTAAGACTGGAGCCATTCCCAAAGCCAACTCTTCAGACAGAGATTGGACTGGACTATAAGATAGAAAATGATACTAGCGAGGAGTGAGCTTCTTGGCTCAAGTAGACATATAAGGCTATGTGGGCAGTTCCTGTCTGGAGGGTAGATGAGAAGGCGGAAGGGGACAGAAGCTGGATAAATAGACACGAGGAATACAGTGTAGAGAGGAGTGTGCTGTCTCATTAGGGGGAGAGCAACTAGGAGTACATAGCAAAAGGTGTATATAAATTTTTGTACAAGAGATTGACGTGATTTGTAAACTTTCACTTAAATCACAATAAAAATTAAAAAAATTATCTACACGAGTGTAAACTGACATCAGTTAATCTAAAGCACAGTGAGAGTTTTAAGGGGAAGAAAGCATAAATTAATAGTGATGAAACAATACTGGTAGCAACAGAATGGTGACATGATGTGAAGTGTGTAACCAATATTATTGAACAGTTCATGTAGAAATTGTGAATGGATATATGTTTGGTTGTGTATATTGCCACCAAAAATAAATAAAATATTTTAAAAATATATTGCAATAAAACAACCTTTCACCAGAGAATGATTCCCTTGAGCAGTAATATGTCATAATGGGCAAGAACATATTTTCTGTAGTCAGACTATCTGGGTTCAAATCTGAGATCTTAATATTGTCAAGTGGGGTAGGTATTAATAAAAACTATCTCAGTAGTCTCTGCCTTCTCAGCAACCCCTGTCCTAGATTGCTAGGGACCAAGGACACAGAATAAACGGCAATGGTATTCACCACGAAACCCCGCTGGCGTAGTGGATAAGTGCTATGGCTGCAAACCAAAGGGTCGGCAGTTCAAATCCACCAGGTGCTCCTTGGAAACTCAATGGGGCAGTTCTACTCTGTCCTATAGGGTCACTATGAGTTGGAATCGACTCAATGGCACTGGGTTTTTTTGGTTTGGTGTTCACCACACTCAGGAAGGGGTTAGGTGGGTACAAAAACTTTAATATCCCTTTACCACGATGCAGGAGCAGCAGTACCTCATTCATTTAACTTCATAGAGAAGAAGAGCTGTTGAATATCCTACTTTTCCAATAGCCGAGGCACCAACATTTTTTTCAACTCTTTGTGATGTAAATTTTGCTCAGAATGTTCAGCTTATAAGTCAGGATTTATCATCAAGACTAATTATTAAACTGTACAATAATGATTCAGGAGTTCTTAAGTCTTACCCCTAAGCGGAATGTCCCCAATTACTAGGATCTTACAGTGTGAGGCTGTCTTCCTTTTAGATTTTCTGTTCCCTCCTGAAGTGTCAGACAATCAACTGTCAGTGCAGTTGACTTAATATATCTGAAATTCCCGGCGTATGTTGGTGATGTATCAACGTTAGTTCACTTTCTACGGGATATTAGTGTGTTCGAATTCATTCCCCCTTTCTTACTGTTTTCTACTTCTAATTTTCTCTGGACTGGTTTCATATAGTTTCCAAGTCATCGACAATTTGTTTTTCTTTCAAATAGGACCCCCAAAAAACCAAAGTCAAAAGGAAGATCATCAATAAGTTTGACTGAATCGAAATTTAAAATCTCTGTATTCCTGAAACCACCATAAACAAGGTTAAAAATTAAATGTCAGGCTGGTAAAAAAATATTGATGGCGTATAGAACAAAAGGTTATTAGTCAGAATAGTTGAAGAACTGCCATACATCAATAAGAAAAAGATAAACAACAAAGTAGAAAATCACAAAATCTATGGAACAGACTTCACAGAAGAAGACATACAAATGAAATACTGCATATGAGAAGTGGCTTCAACCCACTAGTAATTAGGGCTATACAAATTATAACAAAAATGAAATACTATTTTTTCTCCATCATATCAGAAAAATCATTGAAGTATGATAGAAAAATGATGCCTAGCGCATGACGAACTAACTCTATAATACATTCCTGGTCATAGTATAGGGTCGCTATGAGTCGGAAATGACTCGACGGCAATGGGGTTTCAGGTGATAGTATTAAATTAGTACAACAAAAAAAGTGGTTAGTGGGAGACTTTGCAGCATCTCTGAGAAATAAAAACATGTATCTCTTATATGATCCAGATGTTTAATTTATCAGCCAGCCTCTACTTGCACCCTTGAAAAACACTTGCACATGTGCATAAAGGGGCAGATAAGATAAGATAAGGCAACATTTATTTCCACTCTTCTAGGTGCTTTACCTGGTTAAACTCCTTTAATCCTCATGGGGACCTTATGAGATGGTTTTTATTACTATCCCCATTTGACAAATTTAGGGTCTCACATTTGATGATCCTCTGACTCCAGACACTCTGTTCTTGCCCAGTATGATGTATTACCCCCAAGAGAATCATTCATTAAAAAACTATTGCAAGTTGTTCGTTGCAATAGGTTTTGAAAATAATTTATTTATTTGTGGTAGCAATATACACAACCATTCACAATTTCTACATGAACCGTTCAATAACATTGATTACGTACTTCACATCATGTCACCCCTCTGTTGCTACCAACGCTGTTCCTCACCATTAATTTAGGCTCTCTTCCCCTAAAGTTCTCATTGATAACGTTGAGCTGGACTGCCGAGCTGGGTGTGTATGTTCTGCCAAACTCTGCTTTCCCACTGTGTGTATTCTACCTTTCTCTCTTTTTTTTTTTTCATTATCTTTATTGTGCTTTAAGTGAAAGTTTACAAATCAAATCAGTCTCTCACACAAAAACCCATATACACCTTGCTATACACTCCCAGTTACTCTCCCCCTAATGAGACAGCCTGCTCTCTCCCTCCACTCTCTTTTTTTGTGTCCATTTTGCCAGCTTCTAATCCCCTCCACCCTCTCATCTCTCCCCCAGGCGGGAGATACCAACGTAGTCTCAAGTGTCCACCTGATCTAAGAAGCTCACTCCTCACCAGCATCCTTCCCCAACCCACTGTCCAGTCCAATCCATGTCTGAAGAGTTGGCTTCGGGAATGGTTCCTGTCCTTGGCCAACAGAAGGTCTGGGGGCCATGACCACTGGGGGCCTTCCAGTCTCAGTCAGACCATTAAGTCTGGTCTTTTTATGAGAATTTGGGGTCTGCATCCCACTGCTCTCCTGCTCCCTCAAGGGTTCTCTGTTGTATTCCCTGTCAGGGCAGTCATCGGTTACAGCCAGGCACCATCTAGTTCTTCTAGTCTCAGGATGATGTAGCCTGTGGTTCATGTAGCCCTTTCTGTCTCTTGGGCTCGTAATTGCCTTGTGTCCTTGGTGTTCTTCATTCTCCTTTGATCCGGGTGGGTTGAGACCAATTGATGCATCTTAGATGGCCGCTTGCTAGCGTTTAAGATCCCAGATGCCACTCTTCAAAGTGGGATGCCAATGTTTTCTTAATATATTTTATTATGCCAGTTGACTTAGATGTCCCCTGAAACCATGGTGCCCAGTCCCCTGCCGCTCTACCTTCCTCTTTATTCATCTTTCCCTTTCGTTCTCTAACTCTTGTGTTGCTGTCTAGGATTCTGTGATCTTCGGTTGTATTATTTTTTATTTGTCTCCTTCTGACATTGCTGTAAGGCGATGTGATTAGGTGACCAGCTATGTCGCCATCTTGCCTCCCATTTTCGCTCATTGCAATATTGCTTGTAACAACAGCAACAAAAATCTAAATAATTCTGGATATAATGTAGTACTAAAGTGGAATGAAGGTACATCCATGTCAGTGGTTCTCTGCCAGGTGGTTTTGCTTCTCAGGGACATTTGGAAGTTTAGGGACACACTCTTGGTTGTCACAACTTGAAGAGGCAGTGCTAATGACATTTGGTAGGTAAATTCTAGGGATGCTGCTAAACATCTTACAATGCACAGGACAGCCTCCACCACAAAGAAATATCCAGCTCAAAATGTCAATGATGTGGAGGTTAAAAAACCCATATATATATATATATATATATATATATATATATGAGTTTTCTGGGTTACATGTATTTATATGGATATTTCTCTAACAACTCTTGTTCATTTCAAAAGACAACTTGTAGATGATACCATTTATTTGTTTTTAATAATTCACACACACAAATAGAGCAGCATATATTCTGGATGTGTTCGATCTTATCCGTTTGTGTATGTAAGCTTAAGAAAACATCCAAAAGACTACATACAAACCCTTAAGTGTGGTTACCCTGGAGGTTGGGGGAAGGGACTAGGGTTGTAGGGAAAGGGTAGACAAATAGGACCTTACAGATAAAAGCAATGTTTTAAAGTGATGAAGAAAAATGTATTTGTGTATATTTATATAATTAAAATTAACTTTGAAGTACCACTGAGTGCTATTTGTTACCTATCAGCCTTACTAAGATTAACAAAAATGATGTACAGTGAGGCAATATCCACTGCTGTCAGTTGATTCTGACTCATAGCGACACTATGGGACAGAGTAGAGCTGCCCCATAAGGTTTCCAAGGAACAGCTAGCTGATGGATTCAAATGGCCGGCAGACCTTTTCGTTAGCAGACAAACAATTAACCACTGGTGCGACTTGCCAGTCCATATAAAGTGAAGGATTAGTGTTTCCATTTTGCAAAGAAGATGGTTGGAATTTTGATCAGGATTGTGTAGAAGCTATAGATTGCTTTGAGTAGTATTGACATCTTAATAATTTTAAGCATTCTAATGTATGAACATGGAACATCTTTCTATTTACTTAATTCTTCTTTAAACTCTTGCAGCAGTGCTTTATGATTTTCATGGTATAAGACTTTCGAGTCCCTGATTAAATTTATTCCTAGGTATTTAATTCTTTTAGATGCTGTTGTAAATGTAACAGTTTCCCTAATTTCCCTTTCAGATTTCTCATTGCTGTTGTACAGAAACCCAACTGATTTTTCTTTGCTGACCTTGTACCCTGCAACTTTGCTAAACCCCTCTATTAGCTCTTGAAGTTTTCTTTTGGAGTCTTTCAATATATAAGATCATGTCATGGAACCCTGGTGGCACAGTAGTTAAAGCACTTGACTGCTAACTGAAATGTGGGCTGTTTGAAACTACCAGTGGAGAAAGATGTGGCAGTCTGCTTCTGTGGAGATTTACCGCCTTGTAAACCCAGCGGGGCAGTTCTACTCTGTCCTATAGAGGTGCTATGAGTCAAAATCGACTTGACAGCAGTGGGGTTTTTTTGTTTTTAGAATCATGTCATATATGAATAGAGATAATTCTACTTCCTTTCCAATCTGAATACCCTTTATTTACTTTTCTTGTTTTATTGCTCTGGCCAGGACTTATAAGACAATACTGAATAGAAGTGGTAAGAGTGGTCACCCTTGTCTTGTTCCCATTTTCAAAAGGAACCTCTCAATATTTCTCTATTAAGTTTAATGTTGGCTGTTGGTTTTTCATATGCACCCTGAATCACATTGAGAAATTTCCCTTCTATTCCGGCCTTCTTGAGGGTTTTCATCAAGAAAGGGTTTTGGATTTTAGCAATTTTTTTTTCTTCATCCATCGATATGATCATGTGGCTCTTTTTCTTTGTTCTATTGATGTGTTAGAAACCCTGGTGACATAGTGGTTAAGTGCTACGGCTGCTAATCAAAGGGTTGGCAGTTCGAATCCACCAGGCACTCCTCGGAAACTCTATGGGGCAGTTCTACTCTGTCCTATAGGGTCGCTATGAGTCGGAATCGATTCGACGGCACTGGGTTTGGTTTTTTGGTATTGATGTGTTGTGTTATGTTGTTTGGTTTTCTAACGTTGGGCCATCCCTGTGTTCCTAGAACAAGTCCCACTTGGTCATGGTGTATGACTCTTTAAATATACTGTTGGATTCTGTTCGCAAGCGTTTCATTGAGGAATTTTGCATCTAAATTCAAAAGGGATATTGGCCTGTAGTTTTTTTTTCTCTTGTGATGTCTCGTTTTGGTATTAGAATAATGTTTGCTTCATTGAATGAAGTAGGGAGTATTTCTTCCTTGTGTATTTTTTGGAAGAGTTTAAATAGTATTGCTGTCAATTCTTCTCTAAATGTTTGGTAGAATTCCCCAGTGAAGCTCTCTGATCCAGGACTTTTTGTTGTTGTTGGGAAGTTTATGATCATTGATTCAACCCCTTCCATTTTTATGGGTCTGTTGAGACTCTCTATTTCCTCTTTAGTCGGTTTGGGTAGGTTGTGTACCTCTAAGAATTTGTCTATTTCATGTAGGTTATCCAGTTTGTTGTCATTCATGATCTGTCATAATTATCCTTATTTCTGTTGGGTCAGTTGTAATGGCTATTCTTTTGTTTTTTATTTTGGTTATTTGCATCTTTTCTTTTTTTTATTTGTTAGTCTAGCAAAAGGTGTGTCAATTTTATCGATCATTTCCAAAAACTGACTTCTCGTTTTCTTGACTCTTGTTTTTCTGTTTTTGATTTCATTTGTTTCTACTCTGATTTTTATTATTTTCTTTCTTCTGGTAGGTTTAGGCTTAGTTTGTTTTTCTCTTTCTGGACTTGAAACCAGGGTCTCAAATAGACACTTATACACTAATGTTTATTTCACCACTATTCACAATAGCCAAAAGTGGCAACAACATAAATGCCTTAAATTCATCAACAGATGAATGGATAAACAAAATGTGGCACATACCTACAATGGAATACTACTCATCCAGAAAGAGAAATGAAGTTTTGATATATGCCACAATATGGATGGAGCACGTAGACATTCTGCTGAGTGAAAATATTTCAATAACAAAAAGACAAATATTGTCTATAACCTCACTTATATAAAAAGACAAGAACAGGCAAATGAATACAGACCAAAGTTTATTAGTGGTTATCAGGGGAGAGAGAGAGGGAAATAGAGGGTTATTGCTTATGGGGTACTGAATTTTGTTTTACGATGATGGGAAAATCTCATTGCTTAAAGGTAAGTTTGCACAGCTGATTAATGTAATTGCTGTCAGTAAGCTCTACACCTGTAAAAAGTTGAATTGGCAAAAGTTGTGTGATAGATATATTTACAACAATGACGAAAAACAAAGAGTAGCTGCTGAGGCTGCCTATGTACAACCAAACCCCTCATGGGATTTGGTTTCCTGGTTTGAAGGTTTAGGGTCATGGCTTCACGGACTATCCCATTTAATCGGCTTTGGTGGTGAAGTGGTTAAGAGCTCAAGCTGCCGACCAAAAGGCCCACTATTTGAATCCACCAGGCATTCCTTGGAAACCCTATAGGGCAGTTCTACTCTGTCCTATAGGGTCGCTAAGAGTCGGACTCAACTCGAAAGCACACAACAACGGAATTGTGTTTAGTGTTTCTATTCTACCTCCTAGTTCATTGCATAGTGCCTGGGGTCTTAAAAGCTGCAAGCCTCCATCGGAGGTACAGGAATTGGTCTCTGCCTGGAGCAACAGAGGAAGAAGAGTGAGAAATAGGAGGAGGAAATGGAATGCATGGCCAGTTGTCTCTGTGAATAGCTGCCTCCCTTGCCATGAGTTCAGAAGAACTGAGTGGTGCCTGGCTACCATTACTTAATGTTTTGATCAAAGATTTTACAGAAGAATCCTTATCAAAAGGGAAAAAATGCAGAACAAAATTTCAAACTCTCATGTACTCCAGACTTTCTAGAGCCATGTAGGCTGCATGAACCCCAGAAACTATTACCCTGAGATAACCTTTAAACCTTAAACCAAAATTATCCCCTGAAGTCTTCTTAAAACCAAACAATAGATTAACTGGGGAAGAATGTCTGCCTTGAGCATTGTGCTCTTTCAAGATCTATCTCTATAGGATCCGATTGACAACAGTAACTGGACGATTAAATAAGAAGCTTGGGGGGAGTGAATTTATGTTAATGGGGGTGGGACAACTCAGAAAGGGATGTGAGTATGGTTGCACAACTTGATGAATGTAATCAATGTCACTGTATTGTGCATGTAGAATCTGTTGAGCTGGTGTATGTTCTGCTGTGTATATCCTCAACAACGACAATAAAATGGAATAAATTATTAAAAAAAGAAGCATATCTCATTACACTTCAAAAAAAGTAAAAAAAAAAAGAGAGAATTGCATTCTAGAGGTATGTTTACTAAGATGGAGATATAATCAAATTACATGATTAAAATGGCAAAAGGCAATTACAAAAACCTATGCATGGAATCACATTCCATTATTGAAGGAAAAAGGTAACCATAAGCATAGGGGATAAATAGCTAGAAGGAGAGTTGCCAAAATTTTAATATCTCTGGGTAGTGAAATTAGAAGTACTTTTGTATTTTCTTAATTATTTGCTGTGTTCAATATTTTTTTTGTACTTGAGTTATTTTTTTAACAACAAAATTTAAATAATAGGAAAAACAATGCGTTTTAGATGGGACATAGAATTCATGAGTATACTAATAAACCCATTGCCATTGAGCCTATTCCGACTCATAACAACCTTATAAAAGAGGGTAGAACGGCCCCATAGGGTTTCCAAGGCTGTACGTATTTAAGGGAGCAGACTGCCACATCTTTCTCCTGCAGAGCAGCTGGTGGGTTCAGAACTCAGACTTTTTGGTTAGCATCTGAGCACTTTAACCACCATGTCACTAGGGCTCCTTATAGTAATAAAATATATTTAAAATAAATAAGAAAAACAAATGAAAATATGAGTAAGAAAATAAGATGGAAACAGAAGTAAAAAGCAGAATAAATGATGGCAGTTTTGGCCCAAGTTTTCGGTGTTATTTAAAGGCTGAGTGACTATGGGCAAGGTACTTAAACCATTTGAATTTCAGGTTTAGGTCTGTAAACCATAGTAACTGTTTTTCAGGGTTGCTGTGAGGGTTAAGTGAGAAATTACATTAATGCATCTAAGTGTTGTTTAATGCGGAAAACCCCTCTCATAGGCTCAGCTGAGGTAGATAATATTTACTGAGGATCTCACAAAAGATACATCATTTATCCATTTCTTAGAAGCGGCTCAGTTAGCCATGTGATAGAGATTACACTCTCAGATCAGTACCCAGAGCACAGCTAGACCTTAACCTTGCCACTCGAAAAGTGTGGTGGGAGAATAAGCAGTGTTTCTGGGAATCTATTAGAAATGCAGAACCCATCCCAGGCCTATTGACCAGAAGTTGCATGACAAGGCCTCCGGGGGATTCGTATGAACATTAAACCATATAATACCAATTCAGAACAGAATCATGCATGGGGGTGGTGGGGGAGGCATAGCTTAGGGAACCCTGAACTTCTGCTAAGGGTGATGGAAAAATTTGGCAACAGAGAGACAGAGATGATCGTTGCACTACAAGATGTAATCAATGTCACTGAATTGTACATGTAAAAACGTTGCCTTGACCATGAATATGGGCACCAGATCGTCTTTAAAATAATCAAAGTGTTAGAAGAAACTGGAAGCCCTTCAGCCATTTTTGTGGGGTTGTTGCTTTTTTTTTTCCACATTTTTATTTTGTTTTCATGGGAATCTGTGTTTTTGTGCTATGCTTTGGGGTCTCTCCCAAGAGTGTGAGTGTGGAAGTAGGTGAGGAAGGAAATGCAATTAGCTCGCTGTAGTCGGTGACTGAAAAGGTGGAGAAAAATGTTGTGATACTGAGTCTGGCCTGGGAGGCAGAGGTAAAGGGATAGCTAGGGAATTTGGGAGAAAGGATTCCATCTCTTCGCTTGGGTACACAGCTCTGCCACTTTCCTTTGTTCAAAAGTGGTGTGATGTTGAGCCAGGAGCCTCGACTTTGAAGTCAGAAATATTTAAATTCGTATCTGCATTTGGACTCTTCCTGGTTGTGTGCCCTTCAACTTGTTATTTTTCTGAGCTTAGTTTTCTTATTTGGACATTAAGATTTATAATATGTAGTACATACTGTTGTTGTCTTAAAGTAAATTAAACTGCCTGGATTAGTACCTGGCACATTTTGGGTGTTCCATAAATGCTAGCCAGTATTGACTTGCTTTCTTTCAGTGGCCAGCTGATGACTCTCCCCAGGATCCCCTGTGCAGCATTCACCAACGACCCCAGACAGAATAAGGCCCTGTGCCTTCAGGCCTCTATACAACTTGCCCTTGCACATTTTATTGTAATTATTTGTTTACTGTCTGCCTCCTGCAACTCCTGTGAGCTCCTTAAGTTTAGTGGATGTGTCATCTCCATCTCCACAACCCCAGTGCTTCCCACAGAGCCTGGTAATAATATTCACCAATAAATCTTGATAGATTCAACATATCAACGGGTTTTGAAGACTGCGTCAGTGCTGTAGGATGACTCTACAGTACAACTCAGAGACACAGGGACGAAGCCAACCCTAAACCAGTGAAACACTCAGGGGATCTCTGCTAAGAGCTCTAGATGGCCAAGGGTACTATGGAATGGATATGACTGGTTCCTGAAAAATGAGGGTTAAAAAGCCCACAAACAGTAAAGCAAGGCTATAAGCTGTATATGATCAAAGAGACCAAATTAACATTCTCTCCAGATGGTGCTGGAATTAATTCAAGTAAGGCTGGGGACAAATAGCTTTTTTTTTTTTTTAAACCAAGTATATTGTAGGTCTTTCAAGTTGATACATGACTGTAGTCCCTTTGGAACCAAGCCCAAAAATTCAAACCCTAGCCTTCTGAGGCCTCAATTTCCAGCAGAATCTCAACTAAATGCCTTTATTCAGCAAACCCCCAAATCCATGAAGCCTAGAGCAGTCCCAGAGCCTCAGGATGCCTCATTCTCAGATAACAAAAACAGCTGTTGTACACCCACCAGCCCAACATGGATCAAAAATCTGGCAGGTTTCCCTCACACCCCATCTAAGCTAAATGGAAGCTCTTAGCATCTCCAAACTTTACGCCATCCTCTCGTGGGAGCTGGCCACCAGCCACAGCCATGGATATTTCAGCCAGCCTCTGAGGAAATGTTGCCTGTGCTTGTCAGAGGTCCACTGATTCTCATCACCGTTAGACTTACCTGACATCCTTTCAAATGCGGAGCACTTTCCGTGTTCCCGTTAGGCTTGGGCTTTTGTGTACTCTTCCTTTATTGGAACTGGCAACATGAAGCTATTTAAACACAACTCCATCTGTCACGGTCGGGTCTGCAGGTAGAGTGTCGTGTTTGATTTCAGATTATCATTTGTTGTGTTGTCAAGAAGGGTTTGAGGGAAGAAGAAAAAAAGCCGGTGTTCAAACTGCTCTTTGGTTAAATGCACAAAGAACTTATTTGCAACTTTGACCATGACTGCGATTCATGCTCCTCACGTTTCTCTACAATCAAAGCAACAGCTTCTGTGACATTCAAAATGCGGCCCCAAAAGAATCGCCCACAGTGTAAAGCTGACCTTAATCCTGAGCTTTGGAGCCCACTTTGAGTCATTCTTCATTCATAAAGCAGTCCAAAAAAGAGTAAAGCTTGTCCTTTAAGGGTAAGAGCATGAGTGTAAACAAGACGCATTAACCCTTGTTTAACGCTAACTCAGAGGAAGTACAAGGTGCCAATGATACGTGCAGTACAAAAAGATGAGATGGCTGACTCTTGGAAATTTTGCTTTGGGTATCTGCCAAGGAGATGATTCAGATACACAATACAGTTTAAGCACTGTTCTTCCCAACCTTACCTATAATTGAATGACATTATAAACAAGATACACATTCCACAATTAATGACAGAATAGCAGCATGCTGATAATCATTGAAGCCAAATAATAGACACATGGTGGTGCATTGGGCTTTATTTATTTATTTTTTTTCCTGTAGCATACGTGCCTTAGTTAACTAGTGCTACTATAAGAGAAATACCACAAGTGGTGGCTTTAACAAACAGAAGCTTATGTTCTAACAGCCTAGGAGTCTTGAAGTTCAAATTCAGGGCGCCAATTCCAGGGGAACGCTTTCTCTCTCTGTTGGCTCTGGGAGAAGGCCCCTGTCTCTTTTCAGCTTCCGTTCCTCAGTTCCTTGGCAATCTTCATGTCGTGTGGCATCTATCTTCCCCCATCTCTGCTTGCTTTTCTGTGCCTAATATGCTCTTTTCATATCTCAAAAGTTTTTGGTTTATGACACACCCTACACTGATATGGCCTCATTAACATAACGAAGAAAACCCTATTCCCTAACGGTATTACATCTATAAGAATGGGAGTTAGGATTTACAATATATATTTTGGGGGGACACACTTCGGTCCATAACAGTACATTTGTAATTATCTGTAACAAAAATTTAAAGATAGAAAGTTAATCAATCTTAAAATGATAATTACAAAGACTATTCAATTCCAATAACGTTCTACTAAAATCAATATAAAATATAGATATAGCGTGATTGTTGTGCATTAAAAATACAAAGAAAAATGATGGGAGAATAATATACCAAATGCCATTGGTCACCAACAGCAAGTATGACACAGTGGCATATGGTCTAAATCTTGGGGTTACTTGCCACCATCACCACTCCACCGTTGAGAAAGCAAGGGTCCCCTAATGAAAAATGGGCACTCCAGGCAAATGTTGCATTTGACTTGTTTACTTGAGAGTTCAGAGGTAGAAGGTGACAGTGTTGAAAAACGGACATCATGAATTGAGAGAATTGGAGAGTAGACAGGACAAGTTTGCCACCCTGGGGGACCTGAGATAGCTGGGCAGAAACCTAAGGGCACAGAGATGCCTGAAATGTAGATAGAAGGTGAAACTGATCTGTTCTCTGATTCAACTGAGCAAACTGTCTCCTTTCTCAGTCACAGGTTTGTGGAAGGAGATTTGTCTTTGGAGGCAAGTTTTATCCTTCCCAACTTTGCAGCCACCAGCACCTCTATGCCATGCTCTAGGCACCAAAGAAAAATGGATCTGAGCTGTCTCTCTGTTTCCAGCCTGATTAAATGGATTCTGGCCCAGTTCTCTTTCATATGCTATGATTTACTTATCATTTTTGTTTTTGACCTGGAGGCTCAATCTCCTCCTTTCAGGCCATTTCGCCGTCTAGACGAGATTTTTTGGTGCTGTCTCCAATCGTGATTCTTTCAATTTAGGTTCTCCCTATGGCTATACTAGTTGGGGCTACTTTTGGGAAAAACACCTTCCTATTTGCCCTCATTTCTCAGCCCCACCCCATGGCTACTCAAATCAGAGAGAGGAGTAGCCTGGGTGCAGTTCAATCTGCATTTATGAAGGACACTAGATAATGTCTCCTAGCTCAGCTTTCAAGCCCATGATGAGTCTGATGACAAGATTTCAGAGAAACTCCAAAAGTCTATTTCTTTTCTTTATTTCCATCAGGGCTTTTGATGGAATCATTAATCCTGTCAAAGAGAACATTTCAGTCCAAAGGTGGGGAAAAATTGCATTCATCAGGAAAAATTAGGTTGCCTTTTTAGCCAATGAAATTGAATTTTGATTGACAAAGTTTCAGGATAGTGGCAGGTGTATATACCTGCCACATCAGGAAAATGAGCAGATTTATAATATACCGAGCTCAAAAACTTGGCTATGGGGAATTCACTGAGAAAAAGATGTATATCTTTCTTTGAATATTTTTTGAAATTATTTTTGTGCTAATTTGTTTGTGTTTTCTTTAATTTATTGAGGTGAAATCCACATAACATAAAATTAACCATTTTAAAGCAAACAATTCAGTAGCATTTGGCACGGCCACAATGTTATACAACTGCCATATTTACTAATTTTTAAAATTACTTTTGGTATATATGCTCAATTATCTCTGAGTTGTTCATACTCATAGAAGGGACCAAAATCTTAGAAATCCAGATGCCAATGGGTCATTCAAAATACTGTAGGTTAATAGCTTTTTACAAAACCAGTGTTAATCTTCCCACCACCCCTATCTGTATAGTGTCAAGATTCTCACTATGGTTAGTATAAGTTTTGTAAGGTAAGAATTTGACCTGGGATTTAGCCAAACCACATAACAAAATTTTGTTTTCACAGGGTTCAACTCTCATTAAAATTTTACTCTAAAAATATTCAGGGCTTCAAATAAACATATGCTTCCCCTGGCCTCTGCTATATCCAATCATGATTCTTCCCTGACAGTTGTTTTGTTTAGCCTGAGACACAACTGGGATAAGGAAGTAAGCAGGCAACAAGACTGGGTGAAGAATTCTAGAATTAGTTGTCTATGAGAAAAATCAAATTATCATTTTTGCCATTTTTGTGATGCTCGTGTGCCTCAGTTTCCTTGTCTGTTAAACAGAAATATTACTACCCAGTGCCATCGAGTCAATTCCGACTCATAGCGACCCTAAAGGACAGAGTAGAACTGCCCCATTGAGTTTCCAAGGAGTGCCTGGAGGATTTGAACTGCCGACCTTTTGGTTAGCACCCGTAGCACTTAACCACTATGCCACCAAGGTTTCCAGAAATATTACTAGCTGTCTTTGATCAAATGCTCACAAGGCACTGTGACTTATTATTCTAAGAGCTCAGTGGGTGTTAACTTGCTTGTTCCTTACAAAAATCCAATGCGGTAAACACTTTATGGTCTCCATTTTATAGACAAGACAAATAAGACAACTCCCTCAAAATCAGATAGTTGTTAAAGGTGGAGCTGGAATTTAGTAGCTGGCCGCAGTCTGGTTCTGGAACCTGAAATCTGTATGAGGACCCCATTGCCTCATGGAGATTCCATGTAGGGCTCTGTGGCAGACAGGACTCTCACTCAGAGCCCTGTCTGTTTTTCTAGAACACATGCACGTTTTAGCTGGGCAAATGGCTGCTACAAGCAACTTTTCAGCCAGGTGTGGCCAAGTGATTAAGTTGGATATGTGAATAGAAATGATATGGGCAGCTCTGATCATCTTAGAGACGACCTCCCTAGAATTTCTCCTCCCTCTGCCTTCTGCTGCCTGGAGTCCCATTTGAAGCCACACATGAGGATGGCAGAGCTGACCCTCCAGCTTGGGTTAGAGGATAACTTTGAGACACAAAAACTGCGACTTTACCCAGACTATTAGGTGAGAGAGAAATAAACTTCACTTGTTTGGGCCATTGCATTTTAGTTCCCTTTGTAACAGTAGTGTATTGAGTAGTAGGCTAACAATTGCACTTTGTTGGGTGGTGGCATGCTGGAGCCAGCTTGTACAAACTCACAAGGGTCAGCTGTTAAATCACCCCACCCCAGTGCCGTCGAGTGAATTCTGACTCATAGAGACCTTATAGGACAGAGTAGAACTGCCCCATAGAGTTTCCAAGAAGCGCCTGGCGGATTCAAACTGCCAACCCTTTGGTTAGCAGTCGTAGCACTTAACCACTACGCCACCAGGGTTTCCAACTCTATTATAGCCAGGATTTTTTTGAACCAGTTTTTAAACTGTTGATGGGAGTGTTTAAACCATAAACAGTGGCGAATGCTACAAATCAGGGTTTGATTTGATGTTTTATTTTAAAGAACTCATTGAGTATGAGGATTCCACGAGATAATCCATATAAATGCTTGACAGAAAGACAAGTATGTAGTAAATGCTAATTATTATTATTACTAATATTAATAGATGTATTAAAATATGTATTAATTCATAAACTTCTCACATGTGGAGAAAAAAACATTAATACTTTGTTTCCTTGCCCCAAATCACTCAGGAATTTCTTTGTGCAAGCAAACCCTAATGATGCTATGGTCTTCCCATCCCTACTAGGCCTTACAGCAGAGTAAGCTTCATAGAAAATTTTCACATTTTCCTAATTTTTGAAGCTGATTATCAAGTTATTCAACAAAGTCTTTTTTTCTTTTGATATAAGCAAGGTAAAAAAAAAAAATCAAAGCAGAATGAATTTGGTATCCAGACGTAATCATTAAGGTTGTGTGTCAACTTGGCTGGTCCATGATTCTCAGTGGTTTAGCAGTCGTGATATAGTTTGGCAGTCGTATGATGATGTGATCACTTCCATGATGAGATTTGATATAATGTGACCACCTCCGTGACAGGATCTGCTGTGAGTAGCCAATCAGTTGAAAGGAGTTTCCTTGGGGGTGTGGCCTGTATTAAATGTAAGTGGACTTTCTTGCAAAGTTGAAGGAAGTTTGCTTACTCTGGATCCTGCAGCTGGCTCCATTCATCTGAACTTTGGTTCTTGGGACTTGAGCTAGCAGCTTACCTGTGGTCTTGCCTGCCGGTCTTGGGGTTCGTCGGTCTTCGAAGCCTATGAGCAAGAGCCCTGCTGTCTGACCTGTTAACCTTCGGTTTGGCAAACCCTGTGGCTACGTGTATCCGGAACACCCTCTATCCTGACCCATGGATTTGGGACATTCCAGCCTCTACTACCAAATGAGTCATTTCCTTGATACAAATCTCTCTCTCTGTATATGCATTTTTATGTTTTACTGCTTTTGTTTCTCTAGAGAAGCCAGCCTTAGACACCAGGCATGGTGTTTAAACCTTACGAAATTCAGAGTAAGATTTTTCCCCAAATTATTTAATTTTTCTCTTTAATATTTTCAATTTTTGAAGAGCCTTCTCAATCAAATTTCAGCTCAATTGCCTTAATCTACCAAGTTGTTAAGAGCCTCAGAATTTCTAGGTCAATTTCCAGACCACCGATAAAAAAAACACACACACATACACAAACCTTGAAATTTGTCATAACCGATTTGTTGGATCTTATGCTTTGAAAGTGTCTGATGATTTCAAATGCATTCCACGAGTGACTCACCTTCTAAAATATACCGATGGCGTTGGATATTACTAATTCATTGCAGTTCTCTTTCCTTGCTAAGCTTGGATTCTGCTTTAGGATTTTTCTCAACGAAACATTCCAGGCTGCCACTATCAATCAGAGGTTGGTTATACCATTCACATCACCAGTTTATTATTATCTCTCACCCCCTACAGGAATCAAGGACTGAAGTCTTACCAGAGTGCCCAGTTTCCACAGCAAGGTTCCTGACAATAGCTGGGACCCCCGATCCCAAACACTTCCCTAAGCTGCTGGTTGGCTCCAACATTCTGGTTTCCAATGCTCTTGATGAAGTCCATATTCCTTAGCATCATTTAAAGTTCCATCATATTTTGGCCCCAGCCTCGCTCTCCAGCCTCATCCTACACCACCATTCCTCTTGTGCTGGTTAATCTCCATTTGCTCCTTCAGGTACACTGTCTATCCTGGTCCTTGGTCTATGCTCTGGGATGCTGACCTATGCTGACTACATTATGTGGTCTGTCTTAGGGTTTGAGTGTTTCTGTTCACCTATTTGTAGCAACAGCTCCCATTGGATAATCTTCTCCCTTATCTATATCTGTCTCTGGGTTACAGTAACAGCTGTCTCCCCTTGGCCCTGGGTGCTCCTTCATCCTTTGTTGGTTGCCTTAATCAGTCCTGTGTTATTGTTGTTAGGTGCCATTAAGTTGATTTTCAACTCATAAGAACCCCATGTGACAGAATAGAACTGCCCTATAGAATTTTCTAGACTGTAATCCCTACTGGAGCATATTGCCAGGTTTTCTCCCCGAAGAGCCACTGGGTGGGTTCCAACCGATAGTCTTTTGGTTAGCAGCTGAGTGCTTAAGCATTGCACCACCAAGGATTCTTTAATCAGACCTACACCTCTGTAAATACCCACATCAATAAACTCTCTTCAATGATTGTTTTTGAATATGTTGTGTATTTCCTTCCTGGACCTCAAAAGATATCTTCCTTAAATTCCAACACACACACCCCCACTGTGATCCAGTCACACTTACCCTGTTTCCTTTCCTTGATTGCACTGTATTGCCTTATTCAGTAGTTTTTCTATGTTTTTCACTCTGTCTGGAATTTAGCCTTGCTTTTTTTTTTAACCCTAAGTACATTTGGTTAACTCCCCCTATACTTCTCTGATAGTCACTTACCTATGTCTCTCCCTATCAGATTCTCTTTCTTTCTCACTCCTACTCCTTCTTCTCTCATCATCTTTCACACACACACACACACACACACACACCTAGTTAACTCTTTCTCACCCTTGAGGATCTTAGCTCAGATGTCATAGGCTCACAGAAACCTCTGATTTCTCCTAGCCTGGATCACTTTTCTTTTTCTTTATAGCATGTATCCTACTTTATAAGTATGCATTTATTTTTATAATTGTTTTACTAATATTTGTCTCTTTCTACTAATGTTTCTGTTCCTTGAGGCAGGGACCATGGTGTTTTGCTCACCACAATGTCGCCAGCATCTGTCACAGTGGCTTGTGCACAGCATAGCCTGATCTTGGTAGTGACTGAACAAACTCCTCCTAAATCCAGGCCCTCAGACCTCACCTAATGGCCTATACTGTCCATGAGGGCCTGTCCAGTCTCTTGGTGCCTGTCACCCATGATAAATCTCATTAGGCCATCAACGAAGGTCCCTTCCGTCAGTCACTGCTTGGATACTTTCAGAAAAGAACTCACTTTCCCAAAAATGATATAATGGTGGGGTAGCTCCATTTTTAAAAACTTTTTCTCATTTTGAAAAGAAATATGTTTCCCATTAGAACTCGTCTCATTCTGTAGAATAGCACAGAAGAAATAACACCATCTTCCTCAAGATAATCCTCAAATATTTGAAGACAGACACAAAGTGTATGTTCTACTGCTTCTTTTCTTCAGGAAGGCACTCTCTTCACAATCCTTCTTCCTCTTTTGCCAATCTACTCTTCCCAGTTCATGCTTTAGACTCAGTATTTGCCCTAATGGTCTGGTTATTATCCATGCCAATCCCCAGACGAATTTTCTGTCCACTGTACCCTGCTCCATGCCCTGGGAGGCACTTCATTGTACAGGCTCCTTTCTCCCCTTGATTCCAGTAAGATTCAGCCCATGGAAGGCCCAGTTCCCCCAACCTGCGCTCACCCTGTCTTATCTCAATTTTAGCAGGTCCATTGCTCTTTTGGAGCCCTGTTGCCATGGTGGTTAAGAGCTTTGGCTGTAAACCAAAAGGTTGGCAGTTTGAATCCATCAGCTGCTCCTTGGAAACCCTATGGGGCAGCTCTACTCTGTCCTATAGGGTTGCTATGAGTTGGAATTGACTCAAGGGCAATGAGTATTGCTCTTCTACAGATGTAACAGTACCCCCTTCATTAAACTCTTAAATATCTGAATGTGCCATCTGTTAGCTGATGCACAAGTTATATGGAAACAATCTAATCTTTCCTTCAATGAATAATGAATACGTACTAAGTTCCAGGCACTGTGCTAGGCTTTGGAAGTAAAATACTAATGAAATGAACCATGGCCCTTGTTCTCATGAAAGGTGCATCTTATTGAGGAGGACAGGCAAGAATTAGGTAATCAAACAATTATAATAGTAATTGGAGACCAATGAGATGAAGGAGAACCACATGATTATCTGAGAGCAAATGGCAAAAGTAGCTGCCTAGGTCAGGAGGGGCAGGAAAGGCTTCCCCATGGGAATGACACTTGCCTGAGATCTGAGAGCTGTGTGGGAGTTAAGTAGGCCTGTGAGTGATGGGGACTACCTGGGTGGTGCAAAGGGTTAACACACTGAGTTGCTGACTGAAAGGTTAGGCCACCCAGAGGCATCTTGGAAGAAATGTTGGTGATCTCCTTGTAAAAAATCAGCCATTGAAAACCCTATGGAGCACAGTTCGACTCTGACACATATGGGGTCTCCATGAGCTGGAGTTGGCTCCATGGCAGCTGGTAACTGGTACTGGGGAGTGGTAAAGGGTTTTTATACAGAGAAAGCAGCTGTGGCAGCAAGAATGGGGCACTTTTGAGGAACTGAACGAGACCGATGTGACTGGAGGAATAGAAACAAAGCAGAAAGTAGAAGTGGACGTTGTGAAGTTTAAATTTATATATCAGATGCAGGGTCCCATTGAATCTGTCAACTAATAGATTCTTGTCAAACAGACTAGCAAAATGAAGTCATCCAGATGCAGAATTGGAAGAAAGGTTTATTTGCAGTTTGCAAACGGGGAGACAGGCAGGGTCTCGTGACCTAAGGCTGCCAGCTCCCCCCCAACCAGGGCAGATTTGCTCCTTTTATAGGGAGTGACATACAGATGCATGAACAGTGAAGGGATGATCTTCAGTCTTGTGATAGGAAGATGCGCACATAGTCTGCAAGTGTCCTATGCCTAATTCTTGGTGAATGGGTCTCTGTTTACAGTCCCCAAATGGCAACTGCTCGCTACTGCCGCCTCAGGAAGGTCACATAGCAGGTGAATTCGGAGTTAGTACGCCTGTGCCTCGACCTATGGCCAGGGGAAGAGAGGAAACCTGGGCATTGCATCAGTCATGGTGAAGTGCTGCAGCAAAAATGTAGCAAGAATAGATTTTCTGAAAAACAACGATTATGGGATGGTTAATAACCTTCTCATGACTGCCTGCTTCACCGTGTTGGCCAGGAATGGGGAACTCACGACTCTCCACTGTGCTCACTCCCTGGCTGGGAGCATGTGGCCTCAGTGTGGAAGCTGAGGCAAAGCCTGAAGCGCCTGAAGTCAGCCAGCTGCAGTCCTCTAGGCAACGTCTCGCTGGAGGGGGGATCTGAGTGGTGACCTCTGTGGCTGCCGGTGATACTATTCATGAAGTTATGGTAAACAGGAAGGCAAATGATTTTGGTAGAGTGACAAGTGTCATCTGCAGTTTAACGGCATAGACACTTAAGAACGGGCTAGAAATGCAGACTCTAAGGTCTCACCCCACCTCCTGAATCGAAGTCTGCATTGTTGACAAGGTGGTTCAGAGGTGATTAACAGGTGACTCAGAGACATGCTAATGTTTACAAAGCACTCACAAACAGGATATTTTGCCATTTTCCTTAAGAGATGAGACAGCCCTGTTGGCACAGTGGTTAAGTGCTTGGCTGCTAACTGAAAAGTCAGCAGAACCTACCAGCTGCTTCACAGGAGAAAGATGTGGCAGTCTGCTTCAGTAAGGATTAGAGCCTTGGAAACCCTATGCGGCTGTTCTTCTCTATCCTATAGGGATGAGTCGGAATTGAGTCGACGGGCAATGAGTTTGGTTTTTTGGTTTAAGACGCAAAGGCTCTTTCTTTGGAAAATATACCCTTCCATCCACAGGCAAATTTCCTCTCATCCTCTCACTACAGCCCTGTCAGCACTACCCAAAACCAATAGGACAGAGTAGAACTGCCCCGTAGAGTTTCCAAGGAGTGCCTGGCAGATTTGAACTGCTGACCTTTTGCTTAGCAGCTGTAGCACTTAACCACTACGCCACCAGGGTTTCTGTCAGCACTGCACTGACCCCTTTCTAGCCACATTGTTTGGCCCGGGGGTAGACTCTTGGCCTAAGTTGGAGCAGTCGAAGTCTCTGATTTCAGAATTTGGAAATGTGGACGAACAGTTTTTGATTTATTGTTTACTGAGCTACCTTAAATCAAGGTGATGTAAACATGGAGATTATGGGCCGTAAATACTCTATCATGTGCGCAGAGAAGCAAAGGAAGCCAGCCTGTAGAAAGAGGAAGTGAATCAATATACCTCACTTTACCTACTTAGTTTCATTTTGCTTTATCGAACTCCAATGATTTTATTATTTGTAACCAAAACATCTGAAACAGTGAATAATTTTGGAGTAATGTGAGCAAGAGGGGGTATCAGAGCCAAATATTAGGAAAAAACTGACAGGCTTTGAGGTGAAGCTCATGCAGCGTTTTTAACCTGCTGAGTATCTAGGTTTCAGAGTCAGCCAGCATTTTGTACACAAAACAAAACTTCCTTCTTTTTCTAATTTTTATTTTATTTTGGTTCTTCAGGTTATGGTTAGGTCAATGAACTGACCCAGACTGATCCAAATCACAAGATATTGATTGACAAATCAGGGCACTAATGTATACATTCCTATAGAGAAAGCTAATTGCAAAACAGACTGTCATTATACCAGGAAAGTTATGAAAAAGAATATTTTCCGTTGATCTACGTGTGACATTTGCACAGCCTTCCCTGGGTCATCGTAACATTTTGTGCCTGAGATGCTACATGGTTGGTCTGTTAGAAAAATTTCATCTGGAGAGCACTAGTAAATTTCTGCCCCTTGATCCTCTTTTTTTTTTTTTAGAATCCATGATTCTCATCTTACACCTTTGTTTGCATTCATCGTTAGGTGTTTCAGTTTCCAACTAAATTCTTAGATTGGTGTTATCCTGGTCAATTTTAATGGAAATGGTATTTATAGGTTATTTCATAGTGTGCGTGACTGTGGGAAAGGATCCCACCTGATTATACATATGTTGCTATCATTTTATTTATTCAAGTCAGGCGTCTCTGGGTGGTGCAAACGATTAATACACTTGGCTGCCAATCAGAGGTGCCTTGGAAGAAAGGCCCCGTGTTCTACTTTTAAAAAAATCAGCCATTGAAAACGCTATAGAGCACAGTTCTACTCTAACACACATGAAGTCATCATGAGTCGCAGTGGACTTGCCAGCAACTAGTTTTTTCAATCAGAGATAATTTCCAAATTTGTTCTCAATTTTAGGGAATGGGCTCTATTTGAGCTCTTCGGTAACCCTTTTTAAAATACATTTGTAAATTTTAATATGAGATTCAAGTTAGTTAGCCTCACTATGTAGTATTAGCAAAAATAATGCAAACAATTAGGTGTGACTCTTCATCTGGTTTTCTCTCTAAGCCTCCGCTCATGTGACTTCCTCAGGGTCAATGGGTGGATCACCATTTTCCTGCATTCAGCATCCCTTCTAGCTTAAGATTCTCATTCCTCCCTTCAAATGTCTTGGTAGGAATGCTACTCCCCTCACTTTTAAAGGCCTGTGCTTGTCGGATTAACAGAACCCTTCTTCGCCATCTTGAAATTCTCATTATGGATGTCCATTCTATCTTCTGTATTCCCCTGACTGGAAGCCTCTTAGTAAGTTAGCAGTTGTAGCTTGTCCATGCCATCTATCACATTATACCAAAGGTTCTGCAGAGCTTATCTTTGACTTCTTTGACCTTTTTCTAAAAAGGAATTTTTGGTTGCCTTTAACCTTATGTGTTCAATTTGGGATTATGCCCTTGGACATCATATTTACAGATCTAACCCACCATCTCATATTGATCTTTAGTTATATGACCTTATTTCCTCCTTTTGTACATTCTTTTCCTTTTAATCTTGCTGTTCATTGGAGAGTTACCTGGACACACACATTAATTTTTGATAGCCTACTTGGAATCATTCCTCATTTGAACTAAATAGGGATCTATTCAAATATAAACTCTCTGAAATAGCTCTTATTTCCCTCAAAGAGAATAGGTTATAAGTATTTACATAAAAATGCATAACCCATCATCATCTTATCAATTTACCACTCAAATAATCAATCATTATATATCTGTAATATACCCTCCTTTCCACTCCAGAATTTTCTTTTCTTATCATTGAAGAAATTGAGGTAAGCCTCAGAATTTCACACAGATTGAACTGGTAGTAAGTATCAGGTCTAGAATCCACTCCTTTGATTTCCATGTTATTCTTCAGCCACCCTGCTCAGAGAGGGGTCATTAAGTGCTAACAGTTCACAAACAATTCATCTCATTTTTCCAATCAAGAAAGTGCTCCAAAAAGTGGCTCCCTACAGATAGGCAGTCAAATGACAGTTTTCAGATCTCTTAACAGAAGGACTCAAGTAACTAAATTGACAAAATACCTCCTTATTGATTCAGAGAAGGGCAGTGGTGGTTCAGTGGTAGGATTCTTGCCTTCCATGTGGGAGATCAGGTGTAATTCCTGGCCGATGCACCTCACGCACAGCCACCACCCATCTGTCAGTTGAGGCTTGCCTGTTGCTCTGATGCTGAACAGGTTCCACTTCCAGACTAAGATCGACCATGAGAAAGGCCTGGGGATCTACATCTGAAAATCAGCCAATGGAAACCTATGGATCGTGATGCTCCTACCAGAAGCTGATCATGGGGATGGAGCAGGACTGGGCAGCATTTCTTTCCATTGTGCATGGGGTTACCATGAGTCTGGGGGGCAGACTCCATGTTAACTTAACAGAAACATTGACACAAAACAGGACCAAGGGACATACCTTTTATCTTCAAAGTCACTTTCCTCAGAAAACTCTAACTTTTATACCATCTGTGTTTTCTTACTCACACCTACTTCTCCTCAAGTGTCTCCCCGCCACCCATGGAATTCATTCATTCTGCTTTGCCCCTCATTCATCTAACTTTGTATTTTTTACTTCTCCCAAGTCATCAAGTTGTCCCCTTGCGTGATACTTCCTTGAAATAATTCTGTAAAGTGAGTCTTCTGGGGCTAAGTAGAGATTTCTCTTACCAATTCTTTACCTACATTTCTCCTCTACCGTTTCTTTGCAGACACTCACCTAAAGCACAATGACCACTTTATATGGGAGTGGTGGGGATGCTGTCCATCTTAGTTAGCTGCTGGGTGTTGGCATTGCATTTCTGTAGCAACTGCATAGTTCAAGATGCCTCACAGAGAATAAAGGTCAGTTTGTGATTAACCAATTAGTAATCGCTCCGTTTTCTGAACTTAGGTATTCTCCTCTGTAAAATGAGGTTTTTGGACAAGATGTATTTTTATGTCCTGATCATTATATGACTCTATTTTTCTGTCTCCTTTGATGATAAATCAAGCATTGTCTCTGTCATGGATTGAATTATATCCCCCCAAAAATGTGTGTACTAACTTAGTTATGCCATGATTTCCAGTATTCTGTGATTTTGTGATTGTAATTTTATGTTAAAGAGGATTAGGGTGGGATCCTAGCACCCTTACCAGGTCACATTCCTGACCCAAAGTAAAGGGAGTTTCCCTGGGGTGTGGCCTGCCACCTTTTATCTCTCAAGAGATAAAAGGAAAGGGAAGCAAGCAGAGAGTTGGGGACCTCATACCACCAAAAAAGCGGCACCTGGAGCAGAGCGTGTCCTTTAGACTCAGGGTCCCTGGGCTTGAGAAGTTCCTCAGCCAGGGGAAGATTGAGGACAAGGACCTTCCTCCAGAGCGGACAGAGAGAGAAAGCCTTCCCCTGGAGCTGATGAGCTGAATTTGGACTTGTAACCAACCTACTAGACTGTGACAGAATAAATTCTCTTTGCTAAAGGCATCCACTTGTGGTATTTCTATTATAGCAGCACTAGATTCCCAAGGCAGTCTCAAGAGGTCTCTCATATTATTGGGACTAATTATTTTTACTGTATAATTTACATATATTTACCCTTTTAAAGTGTAGAGTTTGATGAGTTTTGACAATTGTATACAGTAAGGTAGTGAACATCACAATCAAGACATAGAACATTTCCCTTGTCCCCAAAAGTTCCCCATGTCCCTTTTTAGTCAGTGCCTTTCTGACAGCTGAACACCCTGGCAACTGCGGATCCATTTTCTGCCCCTAAAATTTTAGCTTTTCTAAAATTTCATAAAATGAAATCATAGAGTGTGTAGTATTCTGTGTCTTGCTTCTTTCACTTAGCAAGATGCTTTTGAAATTCATCCATGGTGTTGCATGTATCAATAGTTTGCTCCTTTTTTTCCGCCAAGTATTATTGTATTACGTGAGTATAATACAATTGGTTTAACCATTCATGAGTCGATGTGTATATGGGTTGTCTCAAGTTTTTGGTGATTGTGAGTAAAGGTACCATGAGCATTCATGTCCAGGTCTTTGTGTAGACATATGCTTTCATTTCTCTAGGAGTAGGACTGCTGGGTTGTATGGTAAGATTATGTTTATTTTAAAAGAAGCTACCAGGCTGTCTTCCGAAGTGGCTGTACCACTTTATATTTCCATTAATAATGTATGAGTGTTTGAATTGCTCCACATTCTTGCTAACACTTGGTATTTCCAGTCTTTGAATTTCAGGAACTCTAAATGAGTGTGTAGTGGTTTTATAGTCATTTCCCCTATGACCAATGCCTTAGCCTGAATTCTCTAGAGGAGCAAAACCAGTGAAGGGTATACAGATATATAGATATCTAGAAAGAGAAGTTTACTTCAAGTAAATAGCTCACACAATTGTGAGGAAATGGCTCACACAATTGTGGGGGCTGGCAAGTCCCAAATCCATGACAAACTGAAGACCTGTGCTGGATCACTTGGTTGCAGGGGCTGATGAACCCAAAATCTGCAGGTTAAGAGACAGACTGCAGGTCTCTCCTGGCTCATAGGGTGGCAGGGGTTGGCAAATCCAAAATCTGCAGGTCAGGTGGCAGATTGGAGGCCTCTGCTGGCTTATGTCCCAAGAACCAGAGGTCAGATGACTAGAAGATTGCAGGGTTGAGGGAGACAGTGACTTTGCCAGAACATCCATTTACCTACTGGATGCAAACCATGCCCCCAAGGAAACTCCCCTTTCAACTGATTGGCTGCTCACATAAGATCACAAAATGGAAGATGATTACATAGTGTTTCCTCAACCACTAGGAATCATAGCCTAGCCAAGTTGACACATAACATTAACCATCACAATCAATATTGTTGACCATATTTTCATGTGCTTATTTGTCATCCAGATGTCTTTTTTGGTGAAGTATCTTTCCAAATATTTTGTCCCTTTTTTAAAAAAAAATTGGGTGGTTTTTGTTATTACTGTATTGTAAGAGTTCTCTATGTGTTCTATTTTAGTCCTTTATCAGATACGTGTTTTGAAAATATTTTCTCACAGTTTGTGACTTATATTTTAATTTTCTCAACAGTCCTTTTTAAAGATAAAAAGTATAAACTTTTTATAAAAGTTTAATTACCAGTTTTTTTTTTTTAAGATATAATTTGAGCTTTTTTTGTTTTCAGGAATTTTTGCATTACTCAAGGTCACAAAAAATTTTCTCCTTTGATTTCTTCTTGATTTTTATAGTTTTATCTTTTACATGTAGGTCTTTGATACACTTCAAGTTAATTTTTGTATGTGGTGAGAGCTACTTACTTTGGGAGGTATATTTTGTTGTTTTTTATTTTTTTTTATTTGCTTTTGGTTGTCAAATTGTCTGGCACCGTTCAGTGAAACGACTATCCCAGTTAGATTACATTGGAACCTTTGTCAAAAATCAATTGAACTTGTAAATGTATCTCTATATCTGGGCTTTCTTTTCTGTTCCACTGAACTTCATGTATACCATATGACAAATTATCTTGGTTACTGTAGCATCACTGTAAATGTAGCAATCAGGTAACGAGTTTTCTAATCTTGTTCTTCTTTTTCAAAACTGTTTTGCTCTTTTTTACTGTTTTAATAAAAGCAACCAATACTTACTGAATGCTTATACTGTGTGTCAAACAGTATGTTAAGTACATTGTATGTAGTTCTTCACATTGTCCTCACAACAGCCCTATAAAATAAACAGATTTATTATTTTTATTTTCTAGATGAAGAACTCAAGGCCTAGAGAGATTAAGAAATTGACCAAAGTCACATTTAGTTAGTAAGTAGCAGATCCAAGTTTTGAACCTGAGTTTGTACATCTCCAGAGGTTGAACACTCACCTACTAAACTGGATTTATACTACACCTTACTTTGTCGCTTTTTTTTTGTTTTTCACCATCTTCTATTAGACTGCCAACCTATGCTAAATAAATATTATGATTGATTAATTCTCCCACAGTGTTCAGCACAGGGCTCTGTGCCCAGGAACAAAACCTTTGGATTGAGTTAATTGAGAAGTGGTCCTTGTTCTGGTGTTTTAATGACAGGCCAGGGCATATTCTCAATATTCTCATCCTTCTGCAATCCTTGCTGCTCCAAAGCCTGGATTGCAATGGGAGTCTCTGAAGCAGAGCTGAAAGGGCAGTAATGAAACTCTAATGCTAATAAAGTCCTGGGCCAGGGGCGTTTTTTGCCTTAGCAGAGTGTGATCTATATTTTCAGTAGCCTCCAATGCCCTTTTCAGCAGTCTCTTTACAGCTCATTGGTGGGTAATAAGTCTTGACCAGTATTGGTCTTTGACATAGGTAATAAAATACAATCTAAAAAGCACCCAAAGGAGTATAAAAGTCAGCATCAGGACAGTGCAGATGATTTCTGATGTAATATTTTTCCCATCTTGGATCACCAAGTTACAGGATCCAGGGGGCAGACATTTTGTTCGCCAGGCTAAATTATTAGTTGGATAAAATCTGTTTCTTTGGTATGAAACCTTACAACTAATCTTTTTTTTTTTTTTTTTGAGGATTGTTTTTAGTAGTTATGTTCAATATATATATAATGACCCATTTCTGATTCACAATGTGAATTTATAGATAATTTTGGATATAACTGCAGTAAGTTGATCCAGATGGTGGAGTCCTGGGAATTATTTAATTTAACGAAATTTAAAGGTACTCAAGATGTTTAGCCTGGAGAAGAGACCAAGATGGCAATATAATATCTCTCTTCAAATATTTGAAATGGTCTTGACTTAGAGTTGGCAGAATCTTCCTCTGGCTTTCTAGAATTAAGAGCAATGGAAGAAAGATTCAAAGTTCACTTTACCAATGAATAAACTGCTTCCTGAAGAGTGACCATCCCACCACTGAAAGTATGATATAGATTCATTATTCATCTGTAAGGAATATGGTAGAAAAATAACTCCTAGACTTGGTGATAGAAACGACGCCTGAGATGCACATGATAGAATTTTGTAAGACCAAGGACTTATTCATTGAAAAGACATCTTCTCAACAAAATAAACAGTGACTACACATGTGGACCTCACTAGATGGCATACACAGGATCAAATTGACTACATCTGTGGAAAGAGAAAATGGAGAAGCTCAGTATCATCAGTCAGTAAAAGGCCAGGAGATGACTGCAGAACAGACTATCACTTGCTCATATGCAAGTTTAAGTTGAAGCTAAAGAAAATTAAAACAAGTTCACGAGAGCCAAAATGCAACCTTGAGTATATCTCATCTGAATTTAGAGACCATCTCAAGAATAGATTTGATACATTGAACACTAATGACCAAAGACCAGACGAGTTGTGGGATGACATCAAAGACATCATGCATGAAGAAAGCAAAATGTCATTGAAAAGACAAGAAAGAAAGAAAAGACCAAAATGGATATCAGAAGAGACTTTGAAACATGCTCTTGAATGTAGAGCAGCCAAAGCAAAAGGAAGAAACGGTGAAGTGAAAGAGCTGAACAGAAGATTTCAAAAGGCAGCTTGAGAAGGCAAAGTCAAGTATTATAATGAAATGTGCAAAGATCTGGAGTTAGAAAATCAGAAGGGAAGAATACACTTGGCATTTCTCAGCTGAAAGAACAGAAGAAAAATTCACACCTCGTGATGCAATATTGAAGGATTCCAAGGGCAAAATCATCTCATAGAGACCCTAGAGGACAGAGTAGAACCGCCCATAGAGTTTCCAAGGAGTGCCTGGAAGATTTGAACTGCCGACCCTCTGGTTCAGAACCGTAGCTCTTAACCACTGCACCACTAGGGTCACTATGAGTCGGAATTGACTCTACGGCACTGGGGTGGGGGGGGGAGCAAAATATCGAATGATACAAGAAGCATCAAAAGAAGATTAAAGGAATATACAGAGCCACTGTACGAAAAAGAATTGGTTGATATTCAACCATTTTAGGAGGTAGCATATGATCAAGAACTGATGGTACTCAAGGAAGAAGTTCAAGAATTACTGAAGGCATTGGTGAAAAACAAGATGCCAAGAATTGACAGAATACAAACTGAGATGTTTCAACAAATGAATGCAGTGCTGGAGGTGCTCACTTGTCAATGCCAAGAAATTTGGAAGACAGCTATCTAGTCAGTCGACTAGAAGAGATTCATATTTGGGCCCACTCCAAAGAAAGGTGATCCAACAGAATGCAGAAATTATCCAACAATTATGCCTAATACTATCAGGGTGCAGACTAAGAATATTACTATCCCTTTTTCTTGTAGTAGTGATCTAGCCCATGTTGTTATTCCTGATGGTAACTAACCAGATAAATCTGCTGTTTGTAAGGGTGTTACGGTGTATAACCAAGTAACTTGTTGTCTAATTCTATGTATATCCTGTTTTACTTCTCCTGCATTATTTATTCAAATGCAACAGGAGGTATTTGCTACAGCACAGACTGACTACACTTTCTTGGGCTAATAAAAAAATCTTAAGGCTATTTTGTTGTCTCGTGTCACCTTGGCTAATGAGGTCAGAGATTACTGTTGTGTCTTTATGTCGTTAACAAATTTGTCTGTTATTAGTCTCACAATGATTGATAATTTTTTAAAAAGATTTCTACAGCACAACTATACCATTACCAGGAATTAAGGCTACCAGCCATACCCTGAGTGTTGGACCCACGGATATCTTTTTGACTCTCATTTTATAGTGTGTAACAATTTAAAATTACCTTTTCAATGTTCACTAGTATCATTACTATGAATATCTAAAGGTAATTTTAAAGTTCTCAAAGTGCATTGCCCATGCATTCACCAAGAACCTAAACAAGAGATTGCCCAAGTAAACTCATTGTCAGTTGGAAAGGGATCATTTAAAACCAGTGTAGTTGGAGCCACCACACACAGAGTTTCTCTAGAAGAAACAGAAGGTATAGAAAAATTCACATGTGACAACCAGATTTTCATTAGAGAATACATGATTAACAAGATGATATAGGATGGACCTCTCCTATTGAAGGTCTTCAGTTAATCTGTTTAAAACATACCAATGTTCTTCTCAAGGGCAAGATGTCCCTTCTTGGACTACCTATTAACAGTCATGGGTCACTTTCTCAGAAGAAAGAAGAACTTCTAATTCAAGAGTTACAGTTTCTAAACCCATTAGTTAAATAATTTAGAAGAAGGGAAAACGATTTCTTATATCTAGAAAGTAGGACCTTAAAATGTCAGCAAAATTCCCACATAAAACCCATAGTTTCCTTTCATTCACTCAGTCTTATGTAGTTAGTGGAAACCCTGGTGGCATAGTGGTTAACTGCTACAGCTGCGAACCAAAAGATCGCCAGGACAAATCCACCAGGTGCCCCTTGGAAAATCTATAGGGCAGTTCTACTCTGTCTATAGGGTCACTATGAGTCGGGATCGACTCGAAGACACTGGGTTTGGTTTTTGGTTTTTATGTAGTTAATTTCTGTTCCACGTGATTCTGGATCAGCCGCAGTCAGCTTCTGTATAGGTGCCCTGGAAACTTTATTCAGTCTAGTCACAGTCCTTTTCTCAAGTCCAGTATAGTCCATCTTTTTGTTGAGATATTTTGGTCAAATGTTCTCAGCAAATCAGCAAAGTAAAAACTTACCTGCGGATGATGAAACTTAATATGACCGTGATTAATGTACAAAAATGATACTCGTATAGTGAAAAACCTGATAGAAATTAATTATAAGCTTAATGTAAAGGCCAATTAAAATTAGTAAAAAAAAAATTAGATAAAAATGTCTATAAATATAACCATTAACTATATTTTTAAAGAGCTTCAGATATAATACATAATAATCTTGAGACGTAATACCAGGATATACCAAGTCAGAACATAGCAAGTTTATCAAACCTTCAAATACCTGCATAGTAATAAAAGAAAACATAGATAACTGACATGAATTCTCAAACCATTGGCTTTGATAAAGTTGCAACCAAGTTAGCGATTAAGAAACAAAAATAAAATTACAACATAGTATGATTTTTGCTGTCTAGGCAAAAACACAAAAAGAAATACTGACATATAAATCCTAACCCAAAGAGAATCAGGCATTTTTCTTGATTTTGACAACACCGTCCATGTAATTTATTAAATAAAACCTTTTAGCACCTTTCTTTTATTTAAAAAAAAAAAAAAAATTGTGGCTTTCCATGAATTTTCAGAGTTGTCAGGAGTTTATTATAGGTCAGCATGGAACAATATTTAAGGTATTTAACTAAAGATCTTAAAGTAAAAACCTTTTTTTTTTTTTTCTAAAAACCATGCTGCTTGGTTTTTGGCTCAGGGACCTTATTCTAATGAGAGGCTGAAGCTCTGCCTTCGAGGCAGATTACACAAAGAATAAATTAACCCTTCAACTCAGAAATCAAAGAGAAAAATTTTTATTTTTACAGCAAGAAACTTAATTCTTTGTTTTATATTTTAACGTTAAAGGTCCTAAAAATCTCATGTAAATTAAACCATTAAACTTTAGTCAGATAAGACTTTTGACCATATTAAATAAATTCCTTTTTAATAAACCTCTTAAAGGTTGTCTTTGTTGCATACCTCTTAAAGTCCATCCCTTTAAATGGCAAAAATGAACACACTCATTAGCAGACCCAAATATATATATCCTTTCTCTTGTGGCATAAAAGCAGAAGTATACAAGCTTAAATTATGACAAATATCTATTAACTCAATTTAACATCAATAACTTACCTAAAAGGTCTTAGGAATTATTTTAAGCCTGCAGACCATAAAACATAACCGTTGTTGAAAAAAAGTCTGTATAAACATTCTAAGTTTTCATTCAATTTTTACTATTTCTCGTATTTTCCCAATCTAATTTTAGCCGCTAGAGGTTTTATCAGCTGGCTTGGGAAATCACAGTCTCTGCTCAACTGACCAATTCATTGATACGGACCTTAGGTGTGTGGCTAGGGTTGGAAACATCTTCCCAGGCCAGTTCAGGTGTGTTTCATTGTGATTTCTACTTGATCTTGGAGACTGGGGGCTGGGGAACCCTGATGTTGTCCCACCCTCTGAATTTTTTAACTTATGGTAGAAGACAAGATTAGGCCATTCTGATCCATTTACACATGCTTAAACTGATCAAGGCATTTTGAAAGGCTCAGTGGATACCAAAGCACTTTGCAATTTTGTAAATGAATCCATTAATTCTTGGCTAGTGAGGCTGGGGGCTGGGGGTAGGGGTCATCCCAATTCATTTACATATGTTTAAATTGATCTAGACATTTTGGAAAGCAAAAGATAACTAATTTCTTTCCCTTTTATTATCCTCCTCCAAAGCAGTTTTGCTTTCTCTTTATTACAACATTTTATCTACACGGTAAATACCAAAGGCCTTTAGCAATTTTTTCTAGGCTTGCCTCCTTTTTTATACTCTTGGAACTGTTAGTTTTACTTTAAGACAAAATCATCCTTTTTCTTTAAATAAAACACATTTCATATATCTATCTTAAGTTACTTAGAAAGGCTTTGTTTTTGATTGACTTGAACATAAAGTTTTTCAATATAGCTACTAAAAACGAGACACAGTTTTTCTAGGATGGAAAGAGCTGAAGTTCTAAGGCAGCCTTACAAAAAACAGCAGTTCTCAGCCATAGACCCAACCTGATACAAGACAGAAACTTAGACGCAATGCTCTAGACCAGAAGCAAGCTCTCAGAGCAAAAAGAGGCAGAAAGACCACATAAACTCATCCAACAATACCATACAAAACAAGGGTATGGGGATTTTAGTTTCTTCAAGTGTATATAGCAATTTTGAGTAAGATTGACTCAATTCCATGGAAAAAACACGTTCTAGATAAAATGTATTAACTTGCCAGAGCCTCAGATGGAGGAATATTAGAACTTTTGACAAAACCTGAGCATCAAGCAAAGTTCCCCAAGGAGGAAGAGACAACACAAGTGAAAGCTCATTTTCCCAAGGTAGTCACTGAAATTCGAAATTACTTCTCAGATGCTCAGTTTACGGTGTTTTTAAATGTGAAGCCCAAACCAGTTGTCTCGGCAGCAGGGGAAATCCAGGCTCATTTACCAAAGATGGTAAGTTCTAAGGTCCAAGCTTTTGCTTTCCTTCTTTTTGAACTTAATTCATTCTGATGGTTAGAGACCTAGTCTCTTATTTTAGACCTTAAATATGCTAGTTCCTGCAATTGGAAGGTAAAGTATCTACTGATGATTTTAACATTGTGATTCTTTATTGAGAAACTATGTCATAAAACAGGTACAGAACTACCACTTCTCCCTGCGAATCTAGAAAACAAAGCACTGTTTTCCAGGTTTCCTCTGAGCCACAAAAAGAAGCCTAATGAGGAGTGTGGCAGGGTTTGGACAGTGTTTCGCTTAGACCGATGCGTACCTTCGTGGGGCAAGCGTTTGCTTGTGGGTGGCAGGCAGCCTAGTGCTCTACCTTGTCCCAAGACCACCTTATCCTATCATGGGAGTCTTTAATACTCATGATGAGCACTGGCCACCACCCTGATGGCTTTTAAAGGTCAGTCCATGCCCGATTTTTGCAGCTTTTGGTGTCTCAGAGATCTTTGAAAATAGAATTTCCTCTTTAATGTTTCAAATGCCTGAATCTGGACCTAAGCTGCAGTTCAACAACAGTTACTAGATACCACTCTTGAACAAATGATCAATCAAAAATCTAAGAAAGATTCTCCTTAGTCAAAAAACTGGCTTTTCAAACATGTATGCAGAACAAAACTTAAGAAGACATGAGAAAAAGAATAAGCAAAGGCTAATTTTCTGAGAGCGCTCACCCCATCGGTGTCGAGGGGACATGGAGTTCGAATGCTTGGGTCCGTAACATAGGGCATCTCTTTTTGCTGGCTTCTGCTCCGCAGTACAGGTCTCCTCAAGGTCAACTGGATTCATGATTTTAGAATGCCTGCAGCAACTAACTTTTGTAGGGTGAAAACACCACAAAGTTTATTAAAGCAGAAAGAAAGGTTTTGTTTGGCATATATTTAAAGAGGCAGAAATAGAAAGGGATAAGGCTGCTGGCAGAGCCATGCCTGTGAAGTCTCTGTTCCCAGTTCTTAAGGGCGCATCTTAGCAGGCTACATTTCGGGATCCCTTGCATGTTCTCCATTCTCTAGATACACACACGTACACACTCACACAACCTAATCTGGTGCCCAAACTTAACAGGTACCTGAGCCTTTTATGTCCTCAGCAGACAAATCCTCCCAATTCGTGGGACTCGTCTAAGGCCTTACCTAAGAATTACCCTGTTACTTCCCAAATAACCTCAGATTCCTAATGCCCTCAATGGTCATTTTCTCCTGCTTCTTTGGATACTTTTAAGGCCTTACCTAGGAATTACCCAGTTACCTAATAACCTCAGATTCCTAATGCCCTCAACTGTCAATTTCTTCCACCTCTTGAGATTCTTCTAAGGCCTTACCTAGGCACTTACCAAACAACCCAGGTAAGTTTCATGTCTCTCCCAGAGCCATCATTTGGGTTGGGGGTGGGGTGGGGGAGGATTGGCTTCCAGAGCTCCTCCAAGGTCTCTAGGAGAAATCTCCTGGTGACTGCAGACATCAGACATCAGGGCTGTTCTGTCTTCTGATCCACCTTAGGGACTGAGCAGATGGCTCCTGGTTGGCACGCCAGCAATGTTACCAGGCAGAAACCCCAGGTTCTTACTTGGCATAACTTGTATTGCCAGGAAGCCGAGGTGGGAGAACAAGTAGGCATCTTTATTTTGTTGTACAAGGAAATGTAGTCAGCTGGAGTTTACTGCTGCCAAGACTGCTCACCAAGAGCGAACAGGTAAGTTACTTTTAAAAGGACTTGGAAGTAGGGAGTTCATACAAGTTATGTCAGCAATATTCGTAATCATACTATGGAGGTGCAATGGGGTTTACATATAACCTCCAAGCAAAAGCAGTATTCAGATGCAAAGCTGAGAGGGGGTGGGGGGAGCCCAGCAAAGGAAACAATTTGGCAATACAACACTGTAGGGGAGGAAGCCAGGTAAAGAATACAGCACTGTGGGGGTTCTGTCTCAAGGGGACCTTAGCAGGAGGTTAGACTGAGAACCCCTGCCTTTCTCAAACACTTTAAGTGGAGTCCTGGTGGCATAGTGGTTAAGATCTCAGCTGCTAACCAAAAGGCCAGCAGTTCAAATCCACCAGCAGCTCCTTAGAAACTCTAAGGGGCAGTTCTACTCGGGCCTATAGGGTTGCTATGAGCTGGAATGGACTGGCAATGGGTTTGGTTTGTCTTTAAGTACTCTGTGTCTAGAGGTAAACTGACAGGCAAAGGGATGGCTGTCTCAATGGAGCATATTTTGCATTGCCTCAAGGCTACTAAATAGAGGGCCCACAGAATGGGCAGAGTTCACAAGTCAGTTGTAAATGGTTCTAGTCTTAAGGCTTAAAGACAGGATTTAACAAGATTTTATCCAGGTTTGTCTCCCCTTAGTATGTAGCTTACCAAACTTTAGATAGAACCAAAGAATATACAAGCTTGCCTATGTACGTTCAGCACTTGTGGCCATACCCAGACCTCTGAACTCAACGCAAAAGAGGAATAATTCACAAAAGCCCTGAATGTCATAGAGGACATTTTCTCTAATTGTCATCTTAGTTGTTGCCTTGGAGTTTGACAGATAAGGAATATCCTGTTCAGAAATCTGAAATAGGACTGTGGAGGACCATGAAATGAGAGAGATTTGCCCAGTCAGCAGAACAGGGCCCTGTTAGATGGGCAAAGCAGGGAACACACCATACTTCCACATCAGGGAGTCAGTATTCCACTCCAAGAGGATATTTGTTTTCCAATCTCTCTTTTTCCAAATGGAAATACTTATTGTTGTTATCCTATTTCTTTTCCTTCATTGCACATTGGTAAAGTTGGGGGCTGATAACTTGTCTTTTAATCTTAAAATGTCCAGAAACCGTGAGGAGCCTCATCGTGTCCAGGAGCCTAGGGTGTGGACCCTTAACATGGCAAATGGAATATTTGTCTACCTCGGTAAGAAAGGACTCAATGTAGGACTGATTTGAAGAATTTGGGGCAAGTTCATACACCATTACAATATGAGTGGAAGAGATATATATGAGTCAATCACTCCTTACTCATTCTGGTGTGGGCCTTGCTTCTTAGCATTAGGTACCTTAGGGGTGTGCTTCTGACCCTGCTTATCTAACCCTTTTTTATTCAGTGGGTGTTTTATGAGTGCTGTTAAGAATAATGCTGCATATTACAATCTGGTCTGTCTCTGGGGGCCTTATTTGGCTGTCTTATACCTCAAGGCCAGAGACGTTTTTTGTATAAGAGGTCACACAGAAAAGAATGTGGGAAGGTAACTGTGTGTCTCCATGATAGATCTTTGTAAAGACAAAATGGATTTCTCTGCAGTATTTCTATTGAACAACAGGAGATAAAGGACATGCACTCCATCTTCTCCAAATATTCAGAAACCCACAGTGTTTAATGACACGGACAAATTCTGGGGACAGAAGGAATGACAGCAATGCAAAACTAGAGAAGATAAGAACATTCAGCGAAAGCCATTTATTTTCTAAGCAAGGAAGCCATTTGTCTGCATCCTGCAATACATCTATGGATCTGTTGCTTTCCTCTGGGGAAAAAAGAGCAATAATCCATCACCGAAGGGGAAATGAACCCCAGATGCACAAGAGATCTTACCTGCTACAGCAGGTGTGCTGACCTGTGGCTCTACAGCAGCTCTGCAGATGAATTACTGGCCAAGGTGGGAACACCCCTGTAATTCATGTGATTTTTCAAAACCACAGATTGCCATTGCCTGGACAGGCTAGGACCTTCCCTTCACTATAGCAGGAACTTGCAGTATACCCATTTGCAAATGTGAGGCTGATGCTATTAAAAAAGAAAAATTATTAAGGATTTTTTTTTCCCTCTATCACTATCCTCCTTTTTTTTGACTACAAAAATATTCTGAAATATTACAAACTTGAGAAGTATAAAGATAAATGAAATAAACTTGCTTTTATTGCCACTCAGTTTTATCAAATCTTAGCATTGTCATATTTGCATTTTTTAAAAATAATATCCTATGGACACAGTTGCCCCTTGCATTCCCTTCCATGATCCCACTCCCTTCACTTCTTCCTTTCCTGTAGGTAAGTATTGTGTTTGGTTTGTTGGCTATCATACCCACAAATGCTTTTATACTTTTAACTACTTATGTATACCAAAAAAAAGAAAACCCGCTGCCGTTGAGTCAATTCCGACTCATAGCAACCCTATAATACAGAGTAGAACTGCCCCATAGAGTCTCCAAAGAGCACCTGGTGGATTCGAACTGCCGACCTCTTGGTTAGCAGCCATAGCACTTAACCACTGAGCCACCAGGGTTTCCCAACTTATGTATATATTCCCAAATAATATGCATGATTTTACATTTTTTAAAAAATGGAATACTGTCATATATGTCACTCTATAACTTAGCATTACATATGTAACACTACGTAACTTAAATTGTGTTTTTGGTACTTGGTTAGTAATAAATTAGACATAATTAACTGTGTTTGATTAGTACTGGTATATACAGATATTATTGATTTGTGTACCCAGCAGTCTTACTAAATTGTTATTAATGTTAATATTTTATCCGTAAATTCCCTTGGATTTGTTATAACAATAATCAATTTTTACAAATATCAACACTTTTATTTTCTCTTTTAATTTCTATATTTCTCTTGTCTTTACCGTGGACTCCAGGGCCACTGGTGAAATGGTGATCCTAAGTGAGGATACAGGACATCTTTCTTTCCTGACCTTAATGAGAAGGTTTTGTGGTTTCATTATTAAGTATAATATGTACTAAGTGATTTTAACATCTTTTACTAGGTTAAAGTTTTTTTTAATTCTGGTTTGCTTAGGCTTTTATCATGAGTAACTGTTGGGTTTTATCAAATGCCTTTTCCTGTAACTATTAATATGATGGAAACCCTGGTGGCGTAGTGGTTAAGTGCTACGGCTGCTAACCAAAAGGTCAGCAGTTCGAATCCACCAGGTGCTCCTTGGAAACTCTATGGGGCAGTTCTACTCTGTCCCATAGGGTTGCTATAAGTTGGAATCAACTCGATGGCAGTGGGTTTGGTTTTTTTTTTATTAATATGATAGGAAGGCTTGGTGGCACAGTGGTTAAAGCACTCAGCTGCTAACCAAAATGTCGGCTTTTCAAATCCGCCAGCCCCTCCCTGGGAGAAAGATGTGGCAATCAGCTTCCATAAAGATTACAGCCTTGGAGGTCCTGTGGGGCAGTTCTACCCTGTCCTGTAGGGTCACTATGAATTGACTTGACGGCAGTGGGTTTGGTCTTTTGGTATTAATAAGTGTTTTAGTTATTTAAACCAAAACTCGTTGCTGTCAAGTTGATTCTGACTCACAGTGACTCTATAGGACAGAGTAGAACTATCCCTCAGGGTTCCAAGGAGGAGCCGGTGGATTCGAACTGCTAACCTTTTGGTTAGCAGCCAAGCTCTTAACTACCACACCACTAGAGCTTTTTAGTTATATAATGCTGCAATAATAGGAATACCACAAATGGATGGAGTTAACAAACATAAATTTATTATCCCACAGTTTAGAAGGCTACAAGTCTGAGTTCAGGGTGCCAGCTCTAGGGGAAGGCTTTCTGTCTCTATGGGCTCTGGGAGAAGGTCCTTGTCATCATCATTCCCTTGGTCTAGGAACTTGTCAGCGCAGGGACCCCAAGGCCAAAGGACACGTTCAGCTCCTGACGCTTCATGCTTGGGGGTAATGAGTTCCCTCTCCTCTCTGCTCATTTCTCTCTTTCATATCTCAAAAGAGGTTGACTCAAGATACAACCTAATCTCATAGATTGAGTCCTGTCTCATTAACATAACTTCCTCTAATCCTGCCTCATTAACAGCGTAGAGGTTAGGATTTACAAAACATAGGATTATAAAATCGCAAAATAGAGGACAACCACACAATACAGGAAATCATGGCACTAGTCAAGTTGACACACATTTTGGGGGAATACAGTTCAACCCATAACAATATGATGAGATGATTTCCTTCCTTTGGTCTCTTAATGAGGTACTGGTAGATTTTCTGATGATGAATCGTAATTGCATTTCTGACATAAACTTTAATTGGCCATGGATTTTACTTTTATTATGCTGAACTTTATTTAATAGTATTTTCCTTAGCATTTTAATCTAAAAAATCCTTCTTTCAAAACAACAACAAAAATATACAATACCTCAGAATAAATCTTGCAAATTTGTGTAGGCCGTCTATAAAGAAAATATAAAACATTTACGAAGAACATCAGAGAATATCTGGATACATATAATTGTTTTAGTTATCCGGTGCTGTTCTCACAGAAATATCCAAGTGGGTGGCTTTAACAAACAGACGTGTATTTTCTCACAGTTTAGGAAGCTGGAAGTCTCTAGGAGAAGGGGTTCTTTCTTTTTCTGCTCAGGGGGAAGATCTTTGTCTCTTTTCAGTTTCCCTTCCTTGGTTCCTTGTTGATGTTCACGTGTGTGCCGTCTGTCTTCCCCCATCTGTGCTTGCTTCTTGGGTTGCCTAATTTTCTCTCTTATACCTCAAAACTGGTTTAGAACCCACCCTATATAGATATAGCCTCATTGATGTAACAAAGAAAACTCTATTCCCAAATGGTATTACATCCACAGGTACAGTGGTTAGGATTTACAGCACATATTTTGGGGGAGCTTAATTTAATCTATAACATTACATAATGAAAGCTAAGATAATAAATGATGATTGTATTTATGTGAGGTTGCTTTAGACGTTTTCTTCTAAGAGCTCAGCTGCTAATCAAAAGGTCAGGAATTCAGATCCACCAGGCGTTCCTATAGGGGCAGTTCTACTCTGTCCTACAGGGTCACTATGAGTCAGAATTGACCCGAAGGCAATCTTTTTTTTTTTTTTTTTTTAATAGTAGTCTTTATCCCATTTTCAACTAATCATATGTATTTTTATGCTTTCTGCAATAGTTTTTACACAAGAGAGATCATGTTGTTCTTTTATAATTTGGTAAAAATTTACCTGTAAAACTGTGTGGTCCAAGTACCCTTGATGTTTTTACTAAATATTTTAAGAAACTCTCAGTTTAGGTGCATGAAACGGAAATGATTTTATTATTCTCTTTCTGTTTTGTGTCTGATCATTTGAAAATATGGTGTAAGTTCCAAAATTCAATATATAGAATAAACGATGATAAATATCTTGATGACAATGAAAAGTTGAGTTGGTTTAGAGTATACCTATGCAATCCATATATCTGTATTTATCTCTATCTACTGGATGGGTGTGTGTGTATCACGTTTACTTAGAAAATGTAATGTGGAGAGCATAATAGTTTTATGGGGATAAAGAAATTGAATATGAAGGGGAACTATTAACATACAGTTAAGTGAGCTGGGTTTATATTACAGCTTGTTAGTAATTAGCTGCTAACAGAAGGTTGGTTGTTCTAACCCATCCATGGCTCTACAGGAGAAAAACCCATCTCCTTTTGTAAAGATTGTAGCCAAGAACACCCTATGGGGCACTTCTACTCTGTCATATGAGGTTACTCTGAGTCAAAATTGACTTAACAGCACCTAACAACAACAGCATGTGATCTTGGCTAAGTAATTTTTATCCTTAGACTCCGTTACTTTATCTGTAAACAAGATGGTTGTAAACCATGTTTTATGTTATGCTATTTATGTGGAGCCTTAACAGATTCTGTAAAGTTTTTCCAGGAATCAATATTGTTCAGAATTCTAGGCATATCCAGCTTTCTTCAGCCAAAAACAGATAACGTTTATTGGATGTTTCGTATATGGCAAGATCTGCTCTGTCTACAGGTATTAGCTCATTTAATTTAATCTTTACAACTCTATTATATGATGATTATATAGGTGGTATAAAACCCAAAGGAAACCCTGGTGGTGTAGTGGTTAAGTGCTGTGGCTGCCAACAAACGGGCTGGCAGTTCGAATCCACCAGGCGTTCCTTGGAAACCGTATGGGACAGTTCTAATCTGTCCTATAGGGTCGCAATGAGTCGGAATTGACTCGATGGCACTGGGTTTGCTTTTTTTTTTTTTATAAAACCCAAAACCAAGCTGTTTGCCGTCAAGTAGATTCTGACTCATAGCGACCCTGTAAGACAGAGTAGAACTGCCCCATATGATTCCCAAGACTGTAAACTTTATGGAAGCAGACTGCTACATCTTTCTCCCTTGGAGCGGCTGGTGGGTTTGGACCATCAAACTTTCAGTTGGCAGCCAAGTATTTAACCCAGAGCCACCACAGCTCCTTGTCCATACTTTGCAGATGAGGAAAGTAAGGCACTGCCCAATGTGTTAGTGTTGCTCTAATGGAAACATCACAAGTGGGTGGCTTTAATAAACAGACATTGGTTTTCTTACAGTTTGGGGGAATTCAGGGCACTGCCTCTAGGAGAAGGCTTTCACTGTCGGTTCTCAGGGAGGTCCTTGTCTCTTTTCAGCTTCTGTTCCTCGGTTCCTTAGTGGTCTTTATGTGGTGTGCCATCACTGTTCCCCCATCTTTGCCTGCTTACTGCTGTACCTAATCCGTTCTCTTATATTTCAAAACTGATTGTCTTAAAACACACTGTACTCTGACATGGCCTCATTAACATAACAAAGAAAACACTATTCCCAAATGGGGTTCTATCCACAGGTATAGGGGTTAGGATTTATAACACGTTTTGGGGACACACAATCTCATCCATAAAATTCCACTGCTTTGGCCCCTCAAAATTCATGTCCTTCCAACATGCGAAAACACATTCATCCTATGGCATCATCCTGAAAGTCTCATCCCATTCACTATCAACCCTAAGCCCAAAATACCATCTTCTGAATCATCTAGATCAAGTGTGACTCTGAGTGTGATCCATCCTGGGGCAAAATTCCTCTTCATCTGTGAGCCTGTAAAATCTAGAATACAAGTTACCTGCTTCCAAAGTACAATGATAAATAGGCATAAGACAGACATTCCCATTCTTGTTCCCAAATTTCTTGTTCCTTTTGAGCAATACTCGACTTCCATTGAAAACAGTCTCTGAAGCGCTGTAGCTGGGACCTGAGCACGGATCTCAGTCTTTGAGTGGTAAGAAATTAGGATCCAAAGGTCTTGGGGTGAGAAATATCTCTCTTGTAGATATATTCTTGTTCATTCTTTTATTACTTTTCTTTAATAAAGAGAAAATGCTAAGCAGAACACTCAGTCTCCTTCTTACAGGTGGACTATAGACTATAAATTGAATAAGGACGCATACTTATTTCAGACCTCTGCAAGGACAAAGGATGACTGTTGCATTTTGATTCTAAATGGCCATTCCAGAGAGATTCCCTTGCCTGAATGGTGAAGGCACATGACCTGATACCAATATGTTGAAAAATTAGAAGTGTACATTGTTGAGCCCAATACTGATGAAAATATACCTTCCAGAAGTTAATTATATGCCTCATTAAAGTTCTGCATGACATCATTCATTCTCATTTTGACTCAAATTTGTTGATTGCCTGCTTTGGGCCAGGAACCTTGGGAGAGTCTGGGGATACACAAGTCAGCAACAAGACATGGACACTCCCTTTTTGCTGAATTTAGCTGTCCTTTAAGTATCAAATCCATACAAAAAGTGTTTTAAACCTCCAGGAACACAGGCAATACCGTAATTCAGAGCCCTTCCTTAGGTATATACTACAGGGCAAACTTCATCCAAACAAAAGATAACCTGGGGAAACTGCAGCAAAAGGAATTGTGGTTAGTTTAAAATACATTTCACTGCAAATGTTAAGACTAATACAAACACAGGTACTTGAGTGGAAGAATAGTTCATAAATATTATATGTTCAGAACAAGTAGAAATAATTCAACTGAGAAAATGGGGAAGAGAGAAAGGTGAAAGCAGAATAATCGCTTAATGATTGTTACATACTTGTTGCTGTGGAGTCGATTCCGATTCATAGTGACCGTATAGGACAGGGTAGAACTTCCCCGTAGGGTTTCCAGGGAGTGGCTGGTGGATTTGAACTGCCAACCTTTGGTTAATAGCCTGACCTCTTAACCACTTGGCTACCATGATCGTTACGTAGCTGACAATTACAAGTAGGGTCAAAGAATATCATTTAAAGCTGACGAACCAAATAGTAAAAACCTAAGGGGGCTGAGGGAATCATAAAAGGTAATATATAAAAGTAACCACTAAAAAATACAAACCTTCGTAAAGACCAAAGAAATAAAAAAAGAGCAAATAAAACAGAGAGTATAGAGAAACACAGTGAATACAACATAATATCCACAGTAAATATAATATCTTGGTTGAGACCAAACATTTCAGTCATATCAATGAATATAAATGCTTCGATTCGCCTATTAAAAGAAAATGGTCTTCTAATTGGCTTACAAAGAAAAACCTAGCTGTATGCTATAAACCAAAGGTACACCTAAAACGAAATGACTCACAAACACTAGAAAATAAATGCAAGGCCAAAAGGGTCTCAGGCAAATGCAAGCACAAAGGAAACAGGGGTTGCCATCGCGATACCAGACAAGGCAAAATTTGGGTCAAGGAGCATGATATGAGATAAAGTAGAACACATTATAGTGATAAAGACCACAATCCAAAATGATGATCTAACAGTTATGAATACCACGCATCATTTAATACAACTTTCAGTTTCTTAAAGCAGAAACTATAGAAGCAATTAAAAACGATAAGAAAGCATTTTATATAAAAACCAGTTGCCTTTGAGTCGATTCTGACTCGTGGAGACTCCATTGTGTCAGAGTAGAGCTGCGCTTTGTAAGATTTTCAACAGCTGATTTTTTGGAAGTAGACCATCAGGCCTTTCTTCCAAGGTACCTCTGGGGGGTAAGAACTTGAAATGCCAGCCTTTTGGTTAGTGTGTTAACTATTTGCACCACACAGAAAATCCATTTTGTATAGCTTCATGCAAATAAATTTGGAAACCTAGATTGAAAAAAAAATTGTGTATATATATATATAAAGTATATATATATATATGCAACTCATGAAATTTCACCCTAATGTAGGTTGAAAGCTTAAATATTATTTTAATTCCTATGAAAGCGTAAAGAATGTTGTTAAACAAACTACCACCACTACCACCACAAAAAAAAAAAAAAAAAAAAAAAACCTCCCAAAATGATCCAGGCCAAGATAATTTCACAGGAGAATTTTACCAAAATTTCAATGATTACATAATCCCAATGTTACCTAGATTCTTCCAGACTATAAAAATACTATTTATGTAAAGCAAACACAACATTGATATCCAAACCTGATAAAGTAGCACAAAAAAGAAAGCTATATACCAATTCGATCTTGATTATAAATTCCATTGTAAAATATAAATTGCATTGGAAAATAATGAAATATTACTAAATTAATATCATACTACTTACAATGTGATGAACCACTTAAAACAGAATAATTCCATTTATATCTTCTACTCTTAGTGATATTGATGTGTAATTAACTTCTGCACGTGTTACAACTCTAGTACACTGCTATTATCTTTGTTTTTAAATAGTCAATGGACTTGTAAAGAATTTAAGAAAATAAAGAATTATATATATTATAGAATTATATATTTTATATATATGTCGGAATCGACTCGACGGCACTGAGTTGCTGGGTTTATATATATCTTTACCCACATATTTCTCAGTGCTCCTTCTTTGTTCCCCTATATCTGATTTCTTATCTGGGGTCACTTCCCTTCTATTTGAATAAATGCCTTTAACGTTTCTTCATGATAGCGTGCTAGCAACAATTTTATCAGCCTTTTTTTATTTGAAAATATCTTTTTTAAAAATCTATTTTACTTATTTTTGTTGTTGTTATGAATATACACCACAGAACATACACCAATTCAACAATTTCTATGTGTACAATTCAGTGACATTGATTACATTCTTCAAGTCGTAGAGCCATTTTCATCCTCCTTTTCCAAGTTGTTCCTCTTCCATCATATAAACTCACTGCCACCTACGTTTCCTGTCTAACCTTTGGAGTTGTTGTCCATCTGATCCCATACAGATTGTACTTAAAGGAGCACAATGCTCAAGGCTGACATTCTTTACTAGTTAAGCTAAATGGTTATTTGGTTTTAAGAAGAATTTAGGGGATTTTTTTAAAATTTAAAGTTTAAAGATTATTTCAAAACAATAGTTTTGGGGGCTTATCCAGCCTCAGTCGCTCCAGAAATTCTGGATTCCATGAGAATTTGAAATTCCGTTCTGCATTTCTCCCAGTTTTGATCTTAAACCTTCTGTAAGAAGCTTTGATCAAAACATTCTGTAATGGTGGCCAGGCATCATCCTGTTCTTCTGGTCTCATGCCAAAGGAGGCAGTTGTTCATGGAGGCAATTAATCATACATTCCATTTCCTCCTATTCCTGACTCTACTTCTTCAGTTGCTCAAGGTGAATAGAGACCAATCATTGCACCTTTACCTTGAAGGCCAGTTGGAAGCTTCAGGCACTATGCAACAAAGAAGGAGGTAGAACAGAAGCACTAAACACAATATTATGCCAATTATTTGGGATGTCCCATGAAAGGATGACCGTAAATATCTAAATCGAGAAACCAAATCTCATGAGGTGTTTACTCATACTTAATCAACCTCGGTAGCTTCTCTTTTTTATTGTTGTTGTGAATATATCTATCATGTATTTGCCAATTCAACTTTTTACAGGCATCCAACTTATTGACATCAATTACGTTAATAATCTAAGCACCCTTACCCTTAATCCGTGCAATTTTTCCTTCACCATTAACAGAGTAAGTCCTCCTTCTCCCTCCCGCCCCTGCTAACCAATAATAAACTCTCTTCTCTATACATGTACCTGTCTTTTTATATAAATGAGGTCATACAATATTTGTCCTTTTGTGATTGACCTATTTCACTCAGCATAATGCCTTCAAGATCCATCTGTATCATAGCAAGTATCATGACTTCATTTCTTTTTCTGGCTGAGTAGTATTCCATTGTTCGTATGTACCACATTTTTTTTTTATCCATTCATCCATTGATGGGCATTTAGGTTGCTTCCACTTTTTGGCTGTTGTGCAATCTAGTTTGGTCTATTCGTGTTGCTGCTTTCAAGTTCCTTGAGTATATTCCTAACAATGGAATTTCTGGATCATATGTTATACTTTTAGTTCTTTGAGGAACTGCCACACTTTTCCACAATGGCTGTATCATTTTGCATTCCCAACAACAATAGGTAAGTGTTCCAATTTCCTAACATCCTCTCCAACGTCTCTTATTTATTTTTAATCTTAGCCACTATACCCAAAAAACCCGTGGGAGTGAAACGGTACGTCATTGTGGTTTCAATTTCTCTTTCTCTGATAGCTAATGACATTGCCCATCTTTTCATGTGTTTACTAGCACTGAATATCCTCTTTGGTGAAATAACCCATTTTTGATTGGGTTATTTGTCTTTTTGTTGTTATATTGTCAAAGTTTTATATATATTTTGACTATTAGATTCTTATCAGATATGTGATTTTTGAAGATATTCCCACAGTCAATAACTTGTCTTTTCACTTTTTTTGATAATCTTTTAATAAACAAAAGTTTTCAATTTTCATGTGATCACATTTATATATTTTATCTTTTGCTGTTCATGCTTTTGTTATTATATAAAATAATCCATTGTTAAAAGCCCAACAGCCTTGTCCCTGCATTTCCTTCTAAGAATTTTATGGTTTTAGTTTTCACATTTAGGTCCTCAATCAATTTGGAATTTGCTTTTGTGTATAGTGTGAGGCATGGATCATGTTTCATTTTTCTGCATGTGGAAACCAAATTTTCCCAACATCATTTATTGAAGAGTCTCTTCTTACCTGATTGAATTGACTTAGTGCTTTTGTCAAAAATGAGTTGATCATGGAAGTGTGGGTTTATTTCTGGAATCTTAATTCTGTTGAATTGGTCTATGTATCTATTGTTACACCAGTACCAGTCTGTTTTGATTACTGTAGATGTATAACATGTTTTAAAACCAGGAAGTGTTAGTCCTATTTTGTTCTTCTCCTTCATCCATGCTTTAGATATTCGGACTCTCTTGCCATTTCATATAAAGTTGAGAGTTCATTTTTCTATTTCTGTAAAGAAGTCTGTTATAGATTGAATTATGTTCCCCCAAAATACGTGTTGTAAATCCTAACCTCTGTGCCTGTGTTTATGATCCCATTTGGGAATGGGTGGTCTTTAATATATTAATGATACAGGATTAGTGTAGGATGTGTCTTAAATCAATCTCTTTTGAGATATAAAAGAGATTAAGTAAGCAAGCATGAGAAGCAGAAATGGGGTAAGGTAGATGCCAAAACACATGGAGCTCTCCAACAAACCAGGAAGCAGAAGCTAAAGAGACAAGGACCTTCCTCCAGAGCCAACAGAGAGGGAAAACCTTCCCCTAGAGCTAGCATTCTGAACTTGGACTTCTAGACCAATAAACTGTGAGAAAATAAATTTCTGTTTGTTAAAGCCACTCACTTAAGGTATTTCTGTTATACAGCCCTAGATATTTAAGACAGAATTTGGTACTGAGAAGAAGGGTTGCTGCTATAATAAATACCTAAGACGTGGAAGTGATTTTGGAATTGAGTAGAGGCTGGAAGAGTGCCTAATAGTGAAAGTCTGGATTGCCTTGAAGAGACTATTGGTAGAATTACGGATGTCAAAGGCAATTCTGGTGAGGGCTCAAGAGGAAGTGAGGAGAGCTACAGAGAAATTATCATCTTAGAGAATACATAGGGCACCAGCAATAAAGTGTTGCTAGAAATGTGGACATTAAAGTGCTTCTGGTGAGGCTTTAAAAGAAAATGATGAACATGTGCTTGGACAGTGGAGGAAGGGCCATGCTTTTTATGCCGTGGCAAAGAACTTGTCTGAATTACGTTCAAATATTTGCTGGAAGGTAGAACTTGTAAGTGATGAATTTGAGAATCTGACTGATGAGATTTCTAAGCAAAATCTTAAAGGGGCCAAGTGTTTTCTCCTTGCCACTTATAGTAAAATGTGCAAGGAAGGTGGTTGTTGTTGTTGTTAGGTGCCATCGAGTTGGTTCTGACTCATAGCAACATTATTCACAACAGAAAGAAACACAGCCCGGTCCTGTGCCATCCTCACAATCGTTGTTATGCTTGAGCCCATCCTTGCAGCCACTGTGTCAGTCCACCTCGTTGAGGGTCTTCCTCTTTTCCGCTGACCCTGTACTCTGCCAAGCATGATGTCCTTTTCCAGGGACTGATCCCTCCTGACAACATGTCCAAAGTATGTAAGACGCAGTCTCGCCATCCTTGCTTCTAAGGAGCATTCTGGTTGTATTTCTAAGACAGATTTGTTCCTTCTTTTGGCAGTCCATGGTACATTCAATATTCTTCGCCAACACCACAATTCAAAGGCGTCAACTCTTCTTCGGTCTTCCTTATTCATTGTCCAGCTTTCACATGCATATGATGTGATTGAAAATACCATGGCCTGGGTCAGGCACACCTTAGTCTTCAGGGTAACATCTTTGCTCTTCAACACTTTGAAGAGGTCCTTTGCAGCAGATTTGCCCAATGCAATGCATCTTTTGATTTCTTGACTGCTGCTTCCATGGCTGTTGATTGTGGATCCAAGTAAAATGAAATGCTTGACAACTTCAATCTTTTCTCCGTTTATCATGATGTTGCTCATTGGTCCAGTTGTGATGATTTTTGTTTTCTTTATGTTGAGTTGTAATCCATACTGAAGGCTGTGGTCTTTGATCTGCATTAGTAAGTGCTTCAAGTCCTCTTCACTTTCAGTGAGCAAGGCGGTGTCATCTGCATAATGCAGGTTGTTAATGAGTCTTCCTCCAACGCTGATGCCCCGTTCTTCTTCATACGGTCCAGCTTCTCAGATTATTTGCTCAGCATACAGATTAAATAGGTACGAATACAACCCTGACGCACACCTTTCCTGACTTTAAATCAATCAGTATCTCCTTGTTTTGTCCTAACAACTGCCTCTTGATCTATGTAAAGTTTCCTCATGAGCACAATTAAGTGTTCTTGAATTCCCATTTTTTGCAATGTTATCCATAGTTTGTTATGATCCACACAGTCGAATACCTTTGTATAGTCAATAAAACACAGGTAAACATCCTTCTGGTATTCTCTGCTTTCAGCCAGGATCCATGTGATGTCAGCAGTGACATCCCTGGTTCCACATCCTTTTCTGAATCCGGCCTGAGTTTCTGGCAGTTCCCTGTCAATACACTGCTGCAGCTGCTTTTGAATGATCTTCAGCAAAATTTTGCTAGCGTGTAATACCAATGATATTGTTTGCTAATTTCCACATTTGGTTGGATCACCTTTCTTGGAAATAGACATAAATATGAATCTGTTCAAGTCAGTTAGCCAGAAAGCTGTCTTCTATATTTCTTGGCATAGACAAGTGAGCACCTCCAGTGCTTCATCTGTTTGTTGAAACATCTCAATTTGTATTCCGTCATCTCCTGGAACCTTGTTTTTCACCAGTGCCTCCAGTGCAGCCTGGACTTTTTCCATCAGTACCTTTGGTTCCTGATCATATGCGACCTCTTGAAATGGTTGAACGTCGACTAATTCTTTTTTGGTATAATGACTCTGACTATTCCTTCTTTTTATGTTTCCTGTATCATTTAATATTTTCCCCATAAAATCCTTCATTATTGCAACTCGAAGCTTGAGTTTTTTCTTCAGTTCTTTTAGCTTCAGAAAGGCCTGGTGTGTTCTTCTCTTTTGGTTTACTATTTCCAGCTCTTTGCCCATGTCATTGTAATACTTTACTTTGTCTTCTCAAGACGCCCTTTGAAATCTTCTGTTCAGTTCTTTTACTTCATCATTTCTTTCTTTTGCTTTAGCTGCTTGACATTTGAGAGCAAGTTTCAGAGTCTCCTCTGACATCCATCTTGGTCTTTTCTTTCTTTCCTGTCTTTTCAATGACCTCTTGCTTTCTTCATGTATGATACCCTTGTTGTCATTCCAGAACTCATCTGGGCTTCGGTCACTAGAGTTCAATGCATCAAATCTATTCTTGAGATGGTCTCTAAATTCAAGTGGGATATACTCAAGGTCATGTTTTGGCTCTGGTGGACTTGCTCTGATTTACTTCAGTTTCAGCTTGAACTTGCATATGAGCAATCTATAGTCTGTTCCACAGTCGCCACCGGTCTTATTCTGACTGATGATATTGAGCTTTTCCATTGTGTCTTTCCACAGATGTAGTCAATTTGATTCCTATGTGTTCCATTTGGTCAGGTCCATGTGTATAGTCGCTGTTCATGATGGCAAAAAAAGATATTTGCAATGAAGAAATCATTGGTCTTGCAAATTTCTATCAGTCGATCTCCAGCATTGTTTCTATCACCAAGGCCATATTTTGCAATTTTCCATCCTTCTTCTTTGTTTCCAACTTTTGCATTGCAATCACCAGTAAAGAGCAATGCATCCTGATTGCATGTTTGATCAATTTCAGACTGCAGAAGCTGATAAAAATCTTCAGTTTCTTTATGTTTGGCTTTATTGGTTGGTGCATAAATTTGAATAATAGTCGTATTAATTGGTCTTCCTTGTAGGCATATGGATATTATCCTATCACTGACAGTGTTGCACTACAGGATAGATCTTGAAATGCTCTTTTTGATGATGAATGCAGTACCATTCATCTTCAGTTTTCATTCCTGGCATAGTAGATTATATGATTGTCCAATTCAAAATGGCCAGTGTAAGTCCATTTCCACTCACTAATGCCTAGGATATCAATGTTTATGCATTCTATTTCATTTTTGACTATTTCCAGTTTTCCTAGATTCATACTGCATACATTCCATGCTTTATTAATGGATGTTTGTGGCTGTTTCTTCTCATTTTGAGTCATGCCACTTCAGGAAACGAAGGTGCCAAAAGCTTTGCTCCAAGCACCTCATTAAGGTCGACTTCACGTTGAGAATGCAGCTATTCCCCAGTCATCTTTTCAGTGCTTTCCAACCTGGGGGCTCATCTTCCAGCACTATGTCAGACAATGTTCTGCTGCTGTTCATAAGGTTTTCACTGACTAATTCTCTTGAGAAGTAGACTGCCGGCTCCTTCATGGTCTGTTTCAGTCCTGAAGCTCAGGTGAAATCCGTCCTCTGTGGGTGACCCTGCTGCTGTCTGAATACTGGTGGCATAGCTTCCAGCATCATGGCAACATGCAAGTACCCACAGTATGACAAATAGACATGTGGGGGAGGCGGAAAATGTCTGATCTTTTTAAAAAAATTTTTATTGTGCTTTTTAAGTGAAAGTTTACAAATCAAGTCAGTCTCTTATACAAAAATTTATATACAGCTTGCTATATACTCCTAATTGCTCTCCCCCTAATGAGACAGCACACTCCTTCCCTCCAGTCTCTATTTTCGTGTCCATTTGGTCAGCTTCTGAACTCCTCTGCTCTCTCATCTCCCCTCCAGACAGGAGATGCCAACATAGTCTCATGTGTCTACTTTATCCAAGAAACTCGTTCTTCACCAGCATCATTTTCTATCGCAGAGTCCAGTCCAATCCCTGTTTGAAGAGTTGGCTTTGGGAATGGCCCCTGTCTGGGGCTAACAGAAGGTCGGGGAACCATGACCTCCAGGGTCCTTCTAGTCTCAGTCAGACCATTACGTCTGGTCTCCTTATGAGAATTTGGGGTCTGCATCCCACTGCTCTCCTGCTCCCTCAGGGTCTGTCAGTTGCGCTCCCTGTTAGGGCAGTCGTCGGTTATAGCCGGGCATCATCTAACTCTTCTAGTCTCAAGCGACTGCAGTCTCTGGTTTATGCGGCTCTTTCTGTCTCTTGGGCTCATAATTCCCTTGTGTCTTTGGTGTTCTTCATTCCTCTTTGCTCCAGGTGGTTTGAGACCAATTGAAGCATCTTAGATGGCCGCTTGCTAGCGTTCAATACCCCAGAAGCTGGTCTCCAAAGTGGGATGCAGAATGTTTTCTTAATAGATTGTATTTTGCCGATTGACTTAGATGTCCCCTGAAACCATGGTCCCCAAACCCCCACCCCTGCTACTCTGGCCTTCGAAGCATTCAGTTTATTCAGGAAACTTCTTTGCTTTTGGTTTAGTCTGGTTGTGCTGACCTCTCCTGTATTGTGTGTTATTTTTCCATTCACCTAAAATAATTCTTATCTACTATCTAATTAGTGAAAACCCCTTTCCCTCCTTCCCTTCCTCTCCCCTTTCATAACAATCAAAGAATATTTTCTTCTCTGTTTAAACTATTTCTCCAGTCATTATAATGGTGGTCTTATAGAATATTTGTTCTTTTGCAACTGACTAATTTCGCTCAGCATAATGCCTTCCAGATTCCTCCATGTTATGAAATGTTTCACAGATTCCTCACGGTTCTTTATTGATGCGTAGTATTCCATTGTGTGAATATACCACAATTTATTTATCCATTCATCCGTTGATGAGCCCCTTGGTTGCTTCCATGTTTTTGCTATTGTAAACAGTGCTGCAATGAACATGGGTGTGCATATATCTGTTCGTGTAAATGCTCTTAATTCTCTAAGATATATTCCAAGGAGTGGGATTGCTGGATCATATGATAATTATATTTCTAGTTTTTTAAGGAAGAGCCAAATCAATTTCCAAAATGGTTGTACAATTTTACATTCCCACCAGCAGTGTATAAGTGTTCCAGTCTCTCCACAACCTCTCCAACATTTATTATTTTGTGTTTTTTGAATTGATGCCAGCCTTGTTGGAGTGAGATGGAATCTCATTGTAATTTTGATTTGCATTTCTCTAATGGCTAATGATCATGAGCATTTCCTCATGTATCTGTTAGCTGCCTGAATGTCTTCTTTAGTGAAATGTCTGTTCATATCCTTTGCACATTTTTAAATTGTGTTATTTGTCTTTTTGTAGTTGACTTTTTATAGTATTGAGCAGATTTTAGAGATCAGACACTGATTGAAAATGTCATAGCTAAAAACTTTTTCGCAGTCTGTGTGTAATCTTTTTAACGTTTTTGGTGAAGTCTTTGGATGAGCATAGGTGTTTCATTTTTAGAAGCTCTCAGTTATCTAGTTTCTCTTCTGCATTGTTAATAATGTTTTGTATACTGTTTATGCCATGTATAAGGGCTTCTAGCATTGTCCAGATTTTTTTTCCATGATCTTTATTGTTTTAGATTTTATATTTAGGCCTTGATCCATTTTGAGTTAGTTTTTGTGCATGGCGTGAGGTATGGGTCTTGTTTCACTTTTTTGCAGATGGATATCCAGTTATGCCAGCAAAGTTTGTTAAAGAGACTGTCTTTTCCCCATTTAACTGTCTTTGGGCCCTTGTCAAATGTCAGCTACTCGTATATTGATGGGTTTATGTCCGGATTCTCAATTTTGTTCCATTGGTCTATGTATCAGTTGTTGTACCACTACCAGGCTGTTTTGACTCCTGTGGTGGTATAATAGGTTCTAAAATCAGGTGGAGTGAAGCCTCCCACTTTGTTCTTCTTTTTCAGTGATGCGTTATTTTCCGTGACCTCTTTCCCTCCCATATGAAGTTGGTGATTTGTTTCTCCATCTCATTAAAAAATGTCGATGGAATTTGAATCAGGGTTGCATTAAAGGTATAGATCGCTTTTGGTAGAATAGACATTTTTACAGTGTTAAGTCTTCCTATCCATGAGCAAGGTATGCTTTTCCACTTACGTAGGTCTCTTTTGGTTTCTTGCAGTAGTGTCTTGTAGTTTTCTTTGTAGAGGTCTTTTATGTCTCTGGTAAGATTTATTCCTATGTATTTTTTCTTCTCGGGGGCTACTGTAAATGGTATTGATTTGGTGATTTCCTACTGGATGCTCTTTTTGTTGGTGTAGAGGAATCCAACTGATTTTTGTATGGTTATCTTGTATCCCGATAACTCTGCTAACTCTTCTATTAATTTCGGTACTTTTCTTGAGGATTCTTTAGGGTTTTCGGTGTATAAGAACATGTCTTCTGCAAATAGAGATACTTTTACTTCTTCCTTGCCAATCTGGATGCCCTTTATTTAGCCTAATTGCTCTGGCTAGGACCTCCAGCACAATGTTGAATAAGAGTGGTGATAAAGGGCATCCTTTTCTGGTTCCCAATCTCAGACAGAATGCTTTCAGACTCTCACCATTTAGGATGATGTTGGCTGTTGGCTTTGTATAAATGCCCTTTATTATGTTGAGGAATTTTCCTTCTTTTCCTATTTTGCTGAGAGTTTTTATCATGAATTTGTGTTGAACTTTGTCAAATGCCTTTTCTGGGTCAATTGATAAAACCATGTGGTTCTTGTCTTTTGTTTTATTTATATGATGGATTACATTAATTGTTTTTGTAATGTTGAACCATCCCTGCATACCTGGTATGAATCCCACTTGGTCATGGTGAATTTTTTTTTTTGGTATGTTTTTGAATTCTAGTCACTAGAATTTTGTTGAGGATTTTTGCATCTATGTTCATGAGGGATATAGGTCTGTAATTTTCTTTTTTGTGGAGTGTTTACCTGGTTTTTGTATCAGGAATATGCTGGCTTCATAGAATGAGTTTGGGAGTCTTGTGTCCTTTTGTATGCTCTGAAATACCTTTAGCAGTAGTGATGTTAACTCTTCTCTGAAGGTTTCTAGAACTGCAGCGAAGCTGTCCGGGCCAGAGCTTTTTTTTGTTGGGAGCTTTTTTGATTACCTTTTCAATCTCGTCTTTTGTTATGGGTCTATTTAGTTGTTCAAGTAGGTAGTGTGTTTCTAGGAATTCATCCATTTCTTCTAGGTTTTCAAATTTGTTAGAGTACAATTTTTCATAGTAATCTGACATGATTCTTTTAATTTCAGTTTGTTCTGTTGTAATATCGCTCATCTCATTTATTAGATTTGCTTCCTCTCATATTTTTTTTGTCAGTTTGGCCAACGGTTTATCAATTTTTTCAAAGAACCAGCTTTTGGTCTTGTTAACTCTTTCAATTATTTTTCTGTTTTCTATTTCGTTTAATTCTGCTCTAATTTTTATTTTTTGCTTTGTTCTGGTGCCTGAGGGTTTCTTTTGTTGCTCTCTTTCTATTTGTTGAAGTTATAGGGATAATTCTTTGATTTTGGCCCTTTCTTCTTTTTGTATGTGTACATTTATTGATATAAATTGACCTCTGATCACTGCTTTCACCGCGTCCCAAAGGTTCTGATAGGAAGTGTTTTCATTCTCATTGGATTCTATGAATTTCTTTACTCCCTCCTTAATGTCTTCTATAACCCAGTCATTTTTGTACACAGTATTGTTCAGTTTCCAAGTGTTTGATTTCTTTTCCCCGTTTTTTCTGTTATTGATTTCCACTTTAATGGCCTTTTTGTCATAGAAGATGCTTTGTAATATTTCAATGTTTTGGATTCTGCTGAGGCTTGCTTTCTGACCTAATATGTGGTCTATTCTAGAGAATGTTCCATGTGCACTAGTAAAGAAATTATACTTCGCAGCTGTTGGGTGGAGTGTTCTGTATACGTCTGTAAGGTAAAGTTGGTTGATTGTGGCATTTAGATCTTCTGTGTCTTTACTGAGCTTCTGTCTGTATTTCCCGTCCTTCACCAAAAGTTGTGTGTTGAAGTCTCCTACTATAATTGTGGAGCTGTCTATCTCACTTTTCAATGCTGTTAGAGTTTATGTATCTTGCAGTTCTGTCATTGAGTGCATAAATACTTAATATGGCTGTATCCTCCTGGCATATTGTCCTTTTGATCATTATGTAGTGTCCTTCCTTATGCTTTATGATGGATTTAACTTTAAAGTCTATTTTTTTTGGAAATTAATACTGCCACTCCTGCTCTTTTTCGATTGTTGTTTGCTCCAGTTAGTGGAGCTGGCAAATTATCTTTCCCCCCAGTTGTGAATTTTTTCCTTCTCCAATGCAGGGAGGGTGGCTCAGGAAGCTTAATAGGGCCTATCTCAGGCCCAGGGAAATCAACAGCCACTGAAGCTGGCTTGGGGGCTGGGGGCGTGTTAAAATATACGCAAGTACTTATCTTTCACTGAGAGTGTTGTTTTCTGTGGTTCCAGAGGGGTGAGTAGGCTGTGTTGCTGGCTGCTTCTCCCTGAGGAAAATGGGGCCGAATGTTACTACCAGCTCACTGCAGCTGCTCCCGCGAATGGTGCCTGAGGGATCCTGGCATTTCATGTCTGGCAACCCCTCTCTGCTTCTGAACCATCTCTCCCTCTCCTGCCTCTCAGTCCGTTTTCTAACTTTGCCTTTGATGTTCAGGGCTCCTGGCTTGTCATAAACATAATCGTTTCACTTGTTTTTTCTGGTCTTTGTTGTAACTGGGATCACCGGAAGTGTCTGTCTCTTCTGCCATCTTGGCCCTGCCCCTGTTCTTTTTTATATTAATGAGACAGAAATTGAAGAGAGATCAAGAACCTCCTCCAGAGCCAACAGAGACAGAAAGCCTTCCCCTAGAGCTAGCACTCTGAATTTGAACTTCTAGCCCTCTAAATTGTGAGGAAATAAATTCCTTTCGGTTAATGTCACACTCTAGTGCTATTTCTATTATAGCAGCACTAGATAACTAAGACAATTTTGATTGGGATTGTGTTGAATTTTTAGATTGCTTTGGGTGGTATGACATCGTAACAACACTGTCTTCCAATCCATGAATGTGGAACATTTTTCCATTTATTGCAGCTTTCTTTAATCTCTTCCAGCAGTGTTTTCTTGTTTTCATTGTATAAATCTTTCACATTCCTGGTTAAATTTATTCCTAGGTGTTTTATTCTCTTAGATGCTATTGTAAATGGAACAGTTTCCCTAATTTTGCTTTCAGATTTCTCACTGCCGGTGTATCAAAACCCAGCTGATTTTTGCATGTTGATCTTGTACCCGGCAACTTTGCTAAATTCGTTTATTAGTTAAAGAAATTTTCTTGTGTATTCTTTGGAATTTTCAATATATAAGATCATATTTTACTTTTCCTTTTCCAATCTGGATATCTTTTATTTCTTTTTCTTGTTTTATTGCTCTGGCTAGGACTACTAATACAATATTGAATTGAAGTGGTGAGATCGAGAACTCTTTTCTTGTTTCCAGTTTCAAGGGCAAAACTCTCAGTCTTTCTCAATTAAGTGTAATGCTGGTTTTTGGCTTTTCATGTATTCCCTGAATCATATTTAGGAACTTCCCTTGTCTTCCAATCTTTCTGAAAGTTTTCAACAAGACAGGATGTTGGAATTTATCAAATAATTTTTCTGCTTCCGTAGAGATGGTCATGTGGTTATTCTTTGTTCTACTGATGTGGTAAATTACATTGATTGCTTTTCTAATGTTGAACCATCCTTGTATTCTTGGAATAAATCTCACTTGGTCACACGGTGTGACTCTTTTGATATGCTGTTAGATTATATTTACTAGTATTTTATTGGGGATTTTTGAATCTATAGTCATAAGGAATATTTGCCTTTAATTTTCTTGTGGTGTCTTTGTCTTGTTTTGGTATCAGGGTTATATTTACTTCATGGGATGAATTAGGGAGTACTCCTTCCTTCTTTTTATTTTTTAAAAGTTTAGACAGATTGGCATCAATTCTTCTTTAAATGTTTGGTAGAGTTCCCCAGTTAAGCCACCTGGTCCAGAACTTTTTTCTGGGGGTGAGTGGGGATGGAGTAGGGGAGGTTTTTTGTATCACTGATTTGATCTCTTCACTCGTTATGAGTTTGTTTTGAGATTTTCTATTTCCTCATTAATTGGTTTGAGCAGGTTTTGCTTCTAAGATTTTTTTCTATTTCATCTAGGTTATTGAGTTTCTTGCCATAGAATTGTTCAGAATATTCTGTCGTAATTCTATTTATTTCTATTTCATCAGTTTTAATGTCTCCTTTTTTATTTCTTATTTTTGTCATTTGCATCTTTTCTCTTCTTTCCTTGTCAGTCTACCTAAAGTTTTGTCAATTTTTTTGTCAGTATTATTTGTTTTCTAAGAACCAATTTCTCATTTTGTTGATTCTTTCAATTCTTTTTGTGTTTTTGATTTCATTTATTTCTGCTCTGGTCTTTGTTATTTATTTATTTATTTTTCCCTCTTCTGGTAGCCTTATGCTTAGTTTGCTTATCTTTTTCTAGTTCCTGAAATTGTAGAGTTAGGCTATTGATTTGAGGTCTTCTTTTTTTCATGTAGGCATTCATTTCTATAGAAATCTTTCACAGTAGTGTCTTCATTGCATCCTGTAATTTTACTGTGTTATGCTTTCATTTGACTCTAAGAAATCTGTGATTTCTCTTTTGAGTTCTTCCCTTGACCCATTGTTAGTTGAATAATGTGTTATATAATTTCTATATGTTTGCTTATTTTCCATTTTATTTTTCTTTTCTGTTCCTGATTTCTAATTTCACTCCATTGTGGTCAGGGAAAATACACTGTATGATTTCAATCTTTTAAAAATTTATTAAGACTTGTTTTGTGGCTTAACATGTGGTCTATCCTGGAGAATGATCCTTGTGCACTTGTGTAGAATGGGTATTGTGCTGTTATTGGGTGGGGTGATCTACATACGTCTGTTAAGTCTGGTTGATCTAGTGTCATTGTCATGGATTGAATTGTGTCCTCCAAAAATATGTGTCAACTTGGTAGGCCATGATTTCCAGTAACATGTAGTTGCCCTCTATTTTGTGATTGTAATTTTATGTTAAGGAACATTAGGGTGGGATTGTAACATCCTTACTAAAGTCATATCCTTGATCCAATGTAAAGGGAATTTTTCTGGTGTGTGGCCTGCACCATCTTTTATCTTACAAGAGATGAAAGGGAAGCAAGCAGAGAGTGGGGACCTCATACCACCAATAAAGCAATGCCCGGAACAGAGCACATTCTGTGGACCTGAGGTTCCTGCACTGAGATGCTTCCAGACCAAAGGAAGACTGATGAAGAGGACCTTCCACAGCCGACAGAGAGAGGAAGCCTTTCCCTGGAGCCAGCACCCTGAATTTGAACTTGTATCTTACTGGACTGTGACAGAATAAACTGCTCTTTGTTAAAGCCATTCACTTGTGGTATTTCTGTTATAGCAGCACTCAATGACTAAGACAGTCATTCAGGTCCTCTGTTTCCTTGTTTGTCTTCATTCCAGATCTTCTGTTCAGTGCTGAAAGTGGTGTATTGAAGTCTCCAACTATTATTGTAGTGCTATGTATTTCTTTGTTCAACTCTATCGGTATTTGTTTTATATATTTAGGTGTGTCTGTGTTGGGTGTGTATATATTTATGATTGTTAAATCTTCTTGATTAATTGACCCTTTGTCACTATATGTCCATCTTTATCTTTTTTAACAGATTTTGCCTTAAAGTCCACTTGGTCTGATAGTAAGATTGCCACCCCAGCTCTCCTTTGGTTATTATTTGCATGGAATATTTTTTTCCATCTTTTCGTTTTCAACCTGTTTGTGTCCTTGGATCTAAGGTGTGTCTCTTGTAAACAGCATATAGTTGGATCATTTTTTTTTTTTGTAAATCTGTTCTCTACTCTCTGCCTTTTAAAAGGAGCATTTAGTCCATTTACTTTCACTGTAATTACCTGTAAGAAGTGACTCACTTTTGCCATTTTCTTGTGTTTTAAGCCTTCTTTGTCTTTGTCCTTTACTACTGATTTCTTTTGTGTTTTGTCGGTTTATTTTATTGAGCCATTTTGGTTCCCTTACTTCCTTTTTTGTATGTCTTTAAAGATATTTTCTTAGTGGTTACCATGAATATTACATTTAACATCTTATTTATAAAGTCCTAAGGGTAAGTTGGTACCAACTTAAATTTAGTAACTTACAAAAATTCTATATACCATCCCTCTGCCCCCTTTTGTTGTTATTGTCATTAATTATGTCTTTATACTTATGTGCCTTGTAACATAATTTTATTCTTGGTTTTTATACATTTGTTATTAAAAACATGAAGGATAAAACAATTAGAATTACCGAGTATGAATACCTTATTACTAGCCCTTACACTTGCCCATGCAGTTCCCTTTATCAGGGATCTTTCTTTTTATGTATAGCTTTGAATTACTTTCTAGTGTCTTTCCATTCCCTTTGCAGAATTCTCATTAGTATTTTTTATAGGGCTTGTCTGGTCGATATAAACTCTCTAAGCTTCTTTATGTCTGGCAATGTTTTAATTTCACCCTCATTCTTGGAGGACATTTTCATTAGGTATTCTTAGCTGACAGTGTTTTTTTTCTTTCAGTGTTTAAAATATGTCATTCCATTGTCTTCTGGCCCCCAATTATCCTGAAGAGAAATTGGCACTTAATCCTATTGAAGATACTTTGTATGTGACTATTTGCTTCTCTCTCACTGCTTTCAGGATTCTCTTTATCTTTAATTTTTGAGAGCCTGATTTTGATGTGTCTCAGGGTAGATCTCTTTGGGCTTATCCTGCTTGGAGTTCTTCGAGCTTCTTGGATTTGAATATTCATGCCTTCCTCAGACTGAGAAAATTTTCTGTCATTATTTCCTCAGATATTCTTTCTGTTCCTTTCTCTTTCTCATCTCCTTCTGAAATTCCCATAATGTGTATGTTAGATCTCTTGATGTTATCCCATGATTCCTTTAAACTGTGCTCAGCCTTCTTGAGCCTCCATTCTTGATACTCTTCAGCCTCCATAATTTTGGCTATCTTGTCCTCTAATTCACTGATTCTTCTGCCCAATCTGTTGTTAAATCCTTTCATTGTGTTTCTCATTTCAGTTATTGTCACTTTCAGTTACAATATTTCTGTTTGTTTTCTTTTTATCATTTTTTAGATCCTCTGTTTCTTTACCCCTTGTTTTCCCTATTTTATTTTATTTTTTTTTTAGCTTTTTGTCTATGTTTTCCCTTAGTTCTTTGATTATGTTTAACATTGTTTTATATTTTTCCATTCTTTTCATTATTTGGGCTTCAATAGATGCAATTTAATTCCCTTTTCATGTTTATTTGGATGGGTCATCATTTCTCCTATCTTTGCATGTCTTGTGATTTTTTTGTTGGGGCACTGGAATTTTTGAGGGTGTTGACTTTCTCAGTTCTCCCCCGTATGTGGTGTTTTTGCCTGTACCACCGTCTGCAAAAAACTCTTGGCCTTTGCTTACCTTTTCCTCACCTTCTCTGTGATAGTTCCTTCACCCTCCTTGATTTTATTTGGAATCAAAAGTTCCAGATCTCAGTTTTCAACTTGCAATATCTCCTCAACACGCCAGAGAATGTGATGCAAATAATCTGTTTACCAGAGGACATTGTAACTAAGGCGAGATATCATGCATTAATCAATCTGTCCACCAAGGGGCATAGTCCTCTCTTTGTGTTTATTACTCCCGCACCTGCTCTATTTCTTCAACCAAATTTTCATTTCAAAAGCCTACACTCAGTAAGCCACATGCAAGGCTGTGTGTTGCCCTGTGGTTTTGTTTGAGGCTTCCTTCCCTGCACTGTGGGACTTTCTTATATTTGAGCTGGCATTCAGGGAAAGCACAGGCAGACTTTTCTCTGTTTTAGAAGAAGAAGGGGCTGGTACTCCCCAGGAAGACCTCCAAGAGATCTGCCTTGTTGGTTTCAGAGCCACAGTGGCCCTGTGGTGCTTGGGGTAGCAGTCACCACTTAAGTGGTTCCCTGTCCTGGCTCCACTTCAGGGAAGCTTCTGTAGGAGTTTATATCAGTACAGCAGCTCACAGTTACTGGGTGGGAAAGGGGCTGGCATGTACTGAATAGGCTCTCAGGAAGGTCTGCTTGTTATTATCGGAGCCCCACCGATAGTATGTCAGGAGCAAATGCAAGTTTCATTCAAAGAGCCTACTCCCTAGCACACAGCAGCCTCGGTCAGCAGTCTTCAGCCCCTACAGGAAGAGAGGGCACATGGGTCAGAACTGACCCTCAGGGAGGTCTGTCCAGTTGGTTTCAGGGGCCCTTAGCTATGGGATGCACAAAGAGGCAGTCAGAGTGCTAACTATGGGAACAGACTCCATTGGAGTGTTCCTTCTGTAGCAAATCACAGCAGCCTGGCAGCTGACATTTAAAGGGGGGGAGAGCTGTCACACTCCAGGCAGACCCTGCAGAGAGGTCTGCCTTATTGATTTTAGCATAGAAGCTTGGAGTTCTATCTCTGCACAGGAAGGGAGTGTAGCAGTTAGGATGCAGGCTCTTTTGCTGGGGTCACTTCCCCATTTCACAGCAGCTGACAGCCTGTTTGTCTGGGGGGATGGTTAGGAGAAGTGGGAGAAACAAATTTCCTACCATATGTAACTCATTGATTCATTTATTCTTGCCTATGTGCAGTTCCCTGCTGCTGGCCTTCATTCCCAATTCAGAGTCCCCCAAGGCTGAACACTCTTTCCGTGTTGTATTTGTGGAGGAGAGAAGGAATGATGGTATATTTTCATTGCCATCTTTCCAGAATCCTTTGGGAATATATTTTGCCCTTCGTGGATCTAAAATTCTATGTCGATATATATTTTTTTCTTCTTTCAGTAAATTACTGATGTTTTAACATTGCCTTCTGTTCTCCATTGTTTCTGATGAAAAATAATCTGTCATTTTTATTGACAATTTCTGTATATAATGCATCTTTTATTTTTCTTTGGTAGCTTTTAAGATTTTTTATTTCTTTATCTTTAGTTTTATTCTTTGTTAGTATGGGTCTATTTTGAATTTGCCCTTTGTTCTAAAGCAAATCTATTAATCCTTGTATTTTGATTTTAATCATAAAGTGTGAACTTTATTCGGTTTCAGTGGAAAACTTGATCTATTTTTCAAGCTTTTCTAATGTGGTGAGATTCAAACTCCAAACTCTGTTTTATCTGCTGAAACATGTACTCATCTATGTCAGCATTTTAACTGTTGTTTTCTCTCTGTTCTCTCCCAAACATGTGGAGTTTGTTGTTCTTGTTAGGTTTTGTCTAGTTGATTTTGATTCATGGAGAGCCCATATGACACAGTGGAACTGCTCCAGAGGGTTTTGTAAGCTGTAGTCTCTAAAAGAAAAGACCACAAGGTCTTTCTCCTGTGAAGCTGCTGGGTGGGTTCTGTCAACCTTTTCATTAGAAGCCAAATGTTTAACCAGTGCTCCACTGGGACTCCTTTGTGCACTTTAGGGTCTGCTAAGGATTTGAAAAGAAGTTATAAGCAGATTTTGGGGACCCCTGAAGGCCCTCTCTTTTCTAGGATTTTTCTTTCAATTTGGGGCAACTCCTGTAATTCCAAACTCTTCCTCTAACTCATCAAACCATCTAGGGTTTCAAATTTATTCAAGCTCTCTGCTTGAATTCTAGCTGTCCAGTGCCGTGTTTTCTGGAGAGAGCCCTCTGGGGGAAAAGTCATATAAACATGTGCCTCATTCAGTGTGATTCTGATCTTTCAAAGGTCATATTCCTCTATTTCTGCCTGCAGGCTTTCAAACATCTATTCTCATATCTCTCACATAGTTTATAATTGTTATCTGTGGAAGCATCAGTTCAAAAAAAGTTAATTCCTTATTATTAGAATCAGAAATTGGATTGCAACATATTCAATAAATATAATTTTCTGAGCCCCTAGTGACAGTCTACATCTACATATAGTATGAATGTGTATATATAGAGAGAGTCCTAGTAGCACAGTGGTTAAGGGCTAGGGCTACTAAGCAAAGGTCTGTAGTTCAAGTCCACCAGCCACTCTTGGAAACCCTACGGGGCAGTTTTACTCTGTCCTATAGGGTTACTTTGAGTCCAAATCAACTCAGTGGTAATAGTCTTTTTTTTTTTAAATGGCGGGAAGGCATGCATTTTAATAGCGATTAAGCCTGGCAGTCACCACCTTAACTTTGATCAAACTTTGCATCATTGTAATGGGGCAACCTACATCATCTGTGTGGTGCTGTGAATTACTTAATAGGGCCCATTTAGCCATTCATTGTTTTGTAATGATTGAGTGCGATGATGCAAATAAGACACTTCTGGCCTTCCGAAGAAATTGGGCAGCCTACTAATAATGCAAATAAGGTGTATGAAATGCTTGTGGAGGTGGGACCATGCAAATAAGATATACAAAACCGTAACAAGAGGATTGGTCAATTTTGCCATCCCGCTAGGCTTAAAAACAGAGCCAAACCCAGAGCAGAGAGATGGCTTTAATACTAACAAGAAAAGAAGAGCCAGGAGTGGAACCTGTCCTTTGGGTCAGTGTTCCCTGTGTTGAGAACCTCCTACACCCAGGAGACACGGAGCTGTAACACCAGGAACAGCATAAGAAAATGAGAAGCAGTGACGGAGAAACTTGACAGCAGAATCAGAAGACTGGCATAAGACAGCATGGTAGGTTTCCTGGCCCATGGAGTGAGGTGGCTACAGTGGGTGTGCTGACCCAGGAAACGAGAGAGCTGAGGCCTGCAGGCAGGAGGCTTACTGGTGGACTGGCGTGCCACCATGCACTTACTGGTGGAGCTAAAGAGCTTTGTTACACTTGTCTGAGCAGGGCAAAGGTGAGGCTAAGAGGCAGAAAGGCTGAGAGGCTGAGGGCCAGAGAAGGGCCTGTCTGTGGGCACCACTGAGAATAAGCTGTCCTGACTGAAGAACTGTATCCTGAATCATTCCTCATCCTGAATTATAACCTGTTACTTCCCTAAGAAACCTCATAATAGTGACTATTGTCTGTGAATTCTATGTGGTCATTACAACAAATTATTGAACTGGGTAGAGAAGTAGAGAGTGCTGTGGGGGGAATGGATGGTGTCAGAACTGGTAAAAAGGCTGGAGAGAGGAGGTATGTCTGACCTCTGCCCCACAGGAATCAGCCTTGGGCTATTGATCTTGATTCTCCTACTCCCTTGTGAAGTTAGAGGGGGCCAGATGCCTCCACCACGCCACTGTCAAAATGTGCCTCCTGCTATTATGCAGAAAGGGGTTCTAACTATTATTTCTGCAGTATATTATAAATTAAAAAAATGAGTTTAACCTGAATCCGCTCATTACAAAACAATCATACAAATTTTGACTGGTCATAGCTTCAGAAAGATAAGGATAAAAAAAAGAGAAAGAAAATGTTATTCACAAAGGATTAAGAATCAGCTTGATAACAAATTGAGTACCAGAAAACAATGTTACAATATCTTTAAAAACTGATAGAAAAAACTTGAACGTAGAATTCTATTCCTAGCAAAGGTCTCAAACAAGCTCGAGAACAAAGTACAAAACTTTTTTGGATATATAGGAAAACAAACTTTTTTCTCCTAGGTATACTCTATGAAAAATTATATTTTAAGGCACACTCCAGAAAAAAAAAAAAAAAGACAAATAAACAAACAAAACCCACCCGTCTCTCAGTCTTTCATACCGTGGTGGGTGGTGGCTTGCCTGTTGCTGTGTTGCTGGAAGCTATGCCATTAATATTTCAAATACCAGCAGGGTGGCTCAGGGCGGACAGATTTCAGTGAAGCTTCTAATCTAAGACGGAATAGGAAGACAGACTTGATGCTCTACTTCTGAAAATAAGCCAATGAAAACCTTATGGATGACAACAGAACATTATCTGTCTCGCTTCCTTTGGACACATCTTATGTTTGATGAAGTAGAGAGCCAGTGAGGGCAAGGGAGACCCTTCGTGAGATGGATTGGCACAATAGCCATATCAATAGACTTGAACATGCTGGCCATTGTAAGAATGACACAAGGCCAAACAACGTTTTGTTTTTTTGAACATAAATTCACCATAATTTGGAGTAGACTCAATGGCAGCTATCTAGGGGGGAAAAAAAAGAAAACTGAATCCTGGGAAAGGAATGACATTAGATACTGGAAACAGTGACAGTTAACTATGTCCCAAAAGAAGGGAAAGAAATGAGAAAGAACATATGTATCCTGTGAATATTGAAACTTAGAAAAATTTTCTTTGACCACTAAATTGTTAAGGTATATAATTACAAAGTTATAATAATGAAAAATTTTTTTTATTTTGTAAATTTTAGCCATACTTGAAATATACAGTGTAAGTGACTAATAGTCTCAGAAGAAAACGTAAATGTTATAAATTTTGGAAATGTAAATAATGTAACATCGGGACAAGGAATGCATTGAGCGTAAGAGGTGTGTTAACTAGGCCAAGGTCTTCATTTTTGATGAAGAGGCATCAGTGGATTTTTTTCTTAAGTTTGTAAATACTAAATAGATGCCTAAGTGTTTTATCTAAAGTCATAAATGTGAAACTAGAAGAACTGAAAATGGCAAATCTTGGCTGAATTATCTCTAGGGAGTAGGAGCAAGATTGAGGGAAAGGAAGGTTCTATCATTTTTATTTTATTGTTTTATTTGAATTGCTTTTGTCAATAAGAACATGCATTGTTTTTATTATTAGGAAAAGACTAGTTTAAAAAAGTAAACATATTAATTACTCTCTGCTGTCAAGTCGATTTCGACTCATAGTGACCCTATAGGACAGAGTAGAACTGCCTCATAATGTTTCCAAGAAGTGGCTGGCGGGATCAAACTGCTGATCTTTTGGTTAGGAGCAGAACGCTTAACCACTGCACCACCAGGGCTCCAAATATATATATTAATTATGGCTATCCAAACTTTGAATTACTATGCAACAATTAAAAAGAATAAAGTAGGCCTAGGAGTTCTACTCTGTCCTATAGGGACGCTATGAGTCGGAATCAACTTGATGGCAACGGGTTTGTTTTTTTCTTTTTTGGTTTAGCTCTACATCATAATATGGAAAGATAGCCCTAGAGTATTGCTCAGTGAAAAAAACCAAGCTGCAGAAGAGAATTATTTCATCACAGTATATGAAATTATATTTCATATAATAAAAACTTTTGGATAATAAAAATATAAATCCAAAGGGGGAGGGAGAGTGTGAACCAAGTTGCTCTCAGAAACTCCAGCAATTCCTATTAAATTGTTAACAGCCCTGCCAAGAGACAGGTTCTAAGCTGGACCTAGCCTAGGTCCAGTTGTAACACTAACAGCAGTTCCCGTAGGAATGTCTTTCTCCTTCCTTCATAAGCCTTGATACCAAATTAGTTCCCTCTTTTTTCATTTGTATATGCTGAGTTGCTCCACTTGTGGTGGGCTAGTAACTTACAACTTTGCCAGCTTCATATAAATTTGAGCCCTTATTATACAACAGGTTCCTGGGTGGTGCATATGGTTTGCCCTCAAAGATTGTGGTTCAAGTCCACCCAGCAGGACCGTGAAAGAAAGGCCTAGTGATTTGCTTCTATAAAGATTACAGCGAAGAAAATCCTATTTAGCAGTTATACTCTATAATACATGGGGTTCCCGTGAGTCAGAACCAATTTGGTTTTTGGTTTTTATTTTTAGCAACAACTTACATGGTCATCTCAGACCAATTATTAAATATCTTTTTGGTCCAGTTCTCCCAACTGCCCATTGGTAATAGTTAAGGTATTGGTTGAAGAGGTGACCTTGGCTAAGCAAGCATACCTCTGTGGATCTCAGTTTCCTTGTCTCACAAACAAGGTGTCTGTTCTAGAAGACTCCTTTATCGTATGACTCCAGGCTCTGTTTTGTGAATATCTTAAAAGGGCTCTGAGTTTTTTAGGGTAGAGTTTAGAAATGATAGGCATGTTGGCTGAGAGCCACTTTAAGCAGTACTAAGAAGTCCTATGAGGAGTCCTAATTTCCTACGGGAATCATAAAAAGGTTAGGATACAGCATGTTACATCCCTACCAGGATAACAGCACCAGAGGACGTGCTTGGTTCTCTCAGCACTTGTTCAAGCCACATTAATCTGACATCATATACGAGCTGTTGACTGCCTGCTGAAGTCTTCACTGTCTGTGGCTCGTTGAGTGCACAACTGCTCTGATCAAGAGTAATTCTACACCAGGCAGTTGTGGACTGAGCATGTACCAAGCAGCCACTGAAAACCGGAAGCCTCATCAGCTAATCGGTGAGTGCCCTGGGAGAGGAATGAAAGTGGAGGAAGGTGCATATTGAAAAAAGAAGGTGAGGGAGGAAAGAAATAAACTGATATTAAGAGGTGGCAAAAGTCACAAGAAAGTGTGTGTATTCCAGTTAGAAAACATATTTGGATCCAGTTGTGGAGTCCAGGGCACAGCTCCTGATAGGAAATGACTTCGGTCAGGGAAAGGGATGAGAGGTTTCTGTAAGGTGAAAGAGAGTTAATGAAGTTGTTGGAGAGTGATTAATGAATATGCTGATCATAAAATACATGAGACACCAGAGAACACCAAAATCTAGACTGGACTGATTGCACACTTACATCCACTTGCTGGTTGCTGTTTGAGGCAGGAGGGATAAAATAGCTTCTGAAGGCAGAGGTCTGGCTTATATTTGAAAGAGACTGTCTTATAGCAGAGATTTAGGACATGATAAGAATATGAGCTACCACATATCTGTCAGTGTGTCATACTGTGGTGGCTTGTATGTTGTTATGATGCTGGAATCTATGCTATTGGTATTTACTTATGAAAATTAGGCAGTGAAAACCTAATGGATCACTGAACATTGTCCAAGACTTTGATTTGCTTACTTTGGACACATAATCAGGAGGGACTGATTGCTGGCCAAAGACATCATGTTTGGTAAAGTGAATGGTCAGTGAAGGCGAGGAAGAGCCTCTGTGAGATGGATTGACACAATGGCTGAAATAATGGACTCAAACACATTAACAATAATGAAGATGGCACAGGACTGGCAATGCTTTGTTTTGTTATACATAAGGTCACCATGATCAGAGCCAACTTGATGGCAACTAACAAGGTAGTAAAAGGGAGAGAAACTTTTATGGGTTCAACTACAGCAAAGAATATGGAGTGATGTTACCATTGTTAATTTTTTCTAACTGTAGCCAGGCTGGTATGGAGATTCAGACACCCAAAAATGTTCTCTCTGTGAGAGGAGAGGACATTTTTACATGAAACATGTTGCCATCAAGTAGATTCCCACTCATAGAGACCCGATTAGACAGAGTAGAACAGCCCCATAGGGTTTCCAAGGAGTGAGTGGCTGGTAGATTTGAACTGCTGAACTTTTGGTTAGAAGTCGAGTTCTTAACCACTGCTCCATGAAAGGCAGAGCCTAAACAGTGGGCCACTTTGATGAAAAATAGCCTGTGGTCATGAATTGACTGTCTTGCTTCGCCAATGTGCTTGTTCCCCCCATGCTATCTGTGGGCTGTGCACCCTGTCATCCTTTCCTCCCTCCCACTGTCATGGAGTCCCACATCTAAGTGATTGGCTAGTCCAATCCCCTTATTTTTCAGGTTAGGAAATTAGGCTCAAAAGAAATTTGTCCCAAAGTATTCAGCTAGTTAGTGGTAGTGTATGAGCTCATTTGGGTTTCCTTTTTTTCAGTCCTTTGGTCTTTCCTATTTAAGCTGTCTCTGTTCAAAACTTAGAAATATATTTCAAGCATCATTCACCTTCCTTTCAAAATCCTTGATAATTGTTTGGAATTCATTTTTTGTTTAATCTTGTTTTCTTCTTCTTTCATAAGCTGGTGTTAAGAGAAATACTATTTCCAAATGAGCATTGTTCCTTTCCAAAGTTTTATTCCCCTGCTCTGAAAGGGAAACTTTAATTTGGATATGTTAATTCTGGTACTTTTAGTATTAAAGAAAAATCAGTCATTATTTTATTTTATTACCATATACACATTTCTTTTTCTTAACAAAAGGATGATTACAAAGGAGATTCAGTACTGTAGTCCGTAGTATCTTAAACAGGAAGCTTCGATTGATATCAGCAGATTCTGGTTCATTAAACCTGAAGATGTGGGATGGAAGTGCAGAAATGGCTGATAGGTGTGATAGTGTTACAGACTGAACTGTATCTCCTCAAAATATGTGTGTGTATGTAATGTAATATAATGTAAGCACGTTCCATAACACGATCTATCATAATATAATCAACCAGTTGAGGTCTTACTAGTATATGGTAGATCATAACCTTGAGTTATGTAAAGAACAGCTTAGACCCAGAGACAGGCACACAGACATGGCAGAGGACAGACCCTCTCTGACGATAAGGGGGACAGGTGAATTTACCACCCTAGGAATTCCAAGGATTCTTGGCTATTAGAAGTTGAAATAAACAAAGAAGGACCATCCCCTAGAACCACATCCTGAATTTGGACTTTTAGCCCCCTGAACCGTGAAAAAATAAGTTTTGTTCTTTAAAACTACCCACTTGTGATATTTATGCTACAGAAGCACTAAGAGACTAAGAAATATCATTTCTGGTTAGAAGTTCTATGTGGATTTAACATGTAAATGAAGGGTCAATATATAGTTTCTCTTTGGAATAAATAAAACAATGTATTATAAATTTCATTAACATATGAGGAAACCAAGCCAACAGACATTAGTTTTCAAGGAGACTGATATGATAGCCTCGTCTGGTCCATGGAGCTCGACCTATTTCTGATGTATAATTAGCTGGCATTTGCTACATTTCTTCTCCATTGGTTTGTGTGGGGACTGGACTTTGCAGAAAAGGACCTGTGCTTTAAAGTCAATCTGCTTTGTCATAGAAACAGAATTTTCTTTCTTCACGTACTACAGACAGTGCAATTTTTCTTTTATCCTCTTCTTCATAAAAATAAAGAAAAGCCTAACCTGTCACCTTTAAAATTCAGTAGTTGAACCCAGTATGCCAATTGTTAAGGTCCGTTCTCGGACCATCTGACACACAGCGCGAGATGCTTTTTCTGTCTCTTTTAACCTATTGTTCTCTGAAGGCTTCATCCTAGTTGACAAAAATTTGCAAACATTGAATGGACATTTTTGAAGGTAATGAGCAAGTAAAATCAGGCTCTAGAAGAGAGGTCGGCTTCAAGGGAAGAATATTCAGCCATTGCGAAGTTTCTGTTTCCATTTTCACTATATCTTGGTAGTTAATACGCATACAGTCTATAACATTGTTCATGGTCTCCCTGTCTATTCTTTTTTAATCTGAGAGTGATCTTAGAAAACAGGCTAACATTGAGGATGTATAAGATGTTGGAAATAAGCTTGAATCTGGCCTCTTTCAGTTATTAATAGCATGGTTTGATATTAGTCCGGGGTCTCTGGGTGGCACAAATGGTTTACGCTTGTCTCTGGCTGTTTGAACCCACCCAGCAGGGCAGGAGAGGAAAGGCATGGTGATATGCTTCTATAAGAATTACGGCCAAGAAAATTCTATGAAGCAGTTCTACTCTGTAATACATGGGGTTGCCAGGATTGGAATTGACCTGATGGCAACAACAGGTTGTTTTTTTTTTTTTTTTAATTTTTACTTTAAGCAGGCAATCTATCTGAACACCAGGTTCTCATCTATAAAATAGAAGTACACCGTAAGTTCTTGTGAGAAATAATGCATAATAAAATTCTTAACATTGTTTTAGCACTTACCAGTTGTTAAATAAATTTAGTGCTTATTGCTTTGTCAGTTAGTAGTTTCTACTAGTTTTAATATCTTAGGTTCACTAAACCTTCAAGCAAAAACATTAAAAAAAAAAAAAAAGAAAGGATCTTAACTGTCTATTCACTACATAATCATTAATTCTTCAGATAAGAGAGATCATCTTCTTTTAATGTCCACTCAGAGTGGATTACAACTGACTGATAGCTGGCCAACTATGGTCAAGTCTCAATTAAATAGAATGCTTGGCAGTGGTTCTCACATTTTAGTGTTGTTGTCAAATTACAAAACAAAACAAAACATCAGGATTTAGTAATGAGAGGCTTTTTTCAAAAGGATTAGTACAAGAGGGAGAAAGGCGAAGAGGGCTACTGCCATAGGGAGAATGCTCTGACCCAGGGCCAGATTATCCAATAGGCAAGGTAAGCACAGGCTTACTTATGCTTACTTACTAATCTGTAGTGAACACCTTTGATGTGGTGAAACCCATGTGAAATAGTTCACTACAGATTAGTAAGTAAGCACTAGGAAGCTCATGCTTACCTTGATTACTGAGTCACCTGGCTCTGTCAGGGATTGTAAATTTGCAAAGAGGCTTTGATTCTGTATAAAGGCGCTGTGTGATTGGGAGAGAGACAGGTGTCGGCCATATCTAGAAGCAGGGTCTTGGATATGGTAAAAAAAATGTGAAATTGTTCACTACAGGTGATCTGGTAAGCAAGGTAAGCCCTTTGCATATCTGACCGTAAGATCAGCAAGCTTCTCAAGAGTTAGACAAAATAGGTTTTTCTTTTATAGTGATGAATGTAAAGAAGGTCAGAAAGAACTGAGTGCTGGGGAGTGGGGAAAAAGGGTGGCGTAATCAGATAGTAAATCAGAAAATGTTTTAAGCTAAGGCCAGCCTATTCACTTGGAGATGCTCTTGTATGTTGGCTCATACTGAAGGTGGGTCAAAGTTCAGGGACTTGCGGAAGGATGGAAGCTTAAGCAAAGCTTGGTTAACAAGGATTTTTTTTCTGATTGATCAATGGAGACCAACAGTTCAACTCATTTTCTATGAGACAAAGAATGAAATTTGGAGGGTCAGCGTCTGACCCTGCCATAGGTAAACAAGGGGCATTTCCAGTCTTGTCTAAGTCGTGGAAGGGTGGTTCTTTGCAATAAGCCATTTCCTGGAACACGAAAGGGTGGGAGTATTTCTTAACCTTCACTATTTTCCAGGATCACAGGGTTCAGATAAAATTCAATGTTGTCAGTGCAGCAGAATCACCCAGTATTTTTGCAAAATATAAAAGCTGGTCTCCAGCTCCCCAGGGAATCTAAATCAACAGGTCTGCTAGGAGACCCATAAATTTGCATTTTTCATAAGTATCTCAGGGTTTCTGATGAACGTGTCCACACGGTCTGTTTTTAAAAGAATGAGGAGACAGACAGAACATTGAATTTTATGGATAAAAAGCATAATCAGAAGACTTTTTCATCACCTCTTGTTGAGAAACATTTTGATATATCTGAATTTGCTTTTCTGCATTAGTGAGTAGAATCTAATCATTACTAAAGTTTACAGTGAAAAACATCTCAGTCTTCACTGTGGTAATTTTATTTAGGAAAAAAGAGAGCAGTTTCTTCACTTTAAGACAAGCTGCATTAATTTTGATAATCACAGTAAAATTTTTTCCTTTTTTTTTTTTTTAAGTATTTTCTTTCTGTGAGGTGCCTGGCATTAATTACACACATACTGAGTGGATGAATGTGAGCCTGGGTGTAGGTATTAGGAGGGAGAGGCTACAATTACGGAGAATAGGACTAACACCTAAGTACTTGAATGCAAAATTCTATCTCAGGAATTTTCAGACTGCATTGCAATTGTCTGCAGACTGGTTTCCCAACAAATCCTTTGACAAAGCATGTTTTTAAACCTAGTATTCCTATTTCATGCCACCTAGCATGCCACATGCTAGATTTCAATAGATATGTATTGCATTAGTGAATAAATGTGGAAATTAGAGAATATAAGGCAATATATTCAAGCGCTGAACAAAATGAGCAGGAGGAAGTCGTAGAAGAAAGACACTGACTGAATAAACATTTATGAACTTAGTCTAGGGAGATATTCATATGGATATGAATATGAATAAGACCAAGTCCTTCCTTCAAAGCATTCACAATTTATTTGGAGAGATAGGCAAATGAATAGATAATTAAAAGAGTTATGGCCCTTCTCTTACCTCACTAAAAACGAGCCCTGGGGCATAGAGTTTATATCTGGTGTTTACCTAAGACCCGTATTCTTTGCTCCTCACCAATCACGGGCTCCTTGGCTGTTCGATCTTTTCTCTCTGCTCCAGATGCTGGAGAAAAGGGAGATGAAAGATGTAACATAAAATTCAAGACAGGACAGAAGGTGTACCAACATCTGGGTAGTAATAGTCCCAGAGTGAGAGGAGGATAAATTAAAAAGAGAGGACGTATTCAAAGAAAAAAAAAAAAAAGTCCTAAGATGGGTAAAACAAAACAAAGAAGATGAGGAATCATGAAACCATGAAAGGGCTCATAGTGTGTTAAACAAGGATAGATAGAGATAAAGAAAGATCTACACCTACGCACAGTATAATAACATTTAGGAACAACGAAGACAAGAGAAAGTTACAAAACCTTCAGAGGGAGAGAGCAGATAAAGTACATTGAAATCAGTATCAGTTAGATCTCAGATTTTTTTTATAGCATCACTCTGTGCAAGGAGCCAATGGAGTAATAGTTTCAAAGTATTTAAGGGAAAGTATTTTGAGTCAAGGATCTTATACTCAACCAAACGGCTGTAAATGTAAAGGACTATTAAAACATTCTCAGGCATAAGAGGCTCAGGAAGATTGCCACTAAAACATACAAATAAATACATAAATAAACATATTAAAATACTTCTGGAAGAAGTATGTCAATAAAAGGAAAATAATTCTAAGAGGGCAGGACAGGAGATATGGGAAGTAAGGGTAATCAGAAAACTAAGCAAAGTTAATGTTTTTATGTTGTATTTTTTAAGTTAAGTAGAAAGCAAACATTCTTAACCCTGAACTCAAATTATACGTGATTCTGGCCATAGGGGAAACCCTCGTGGCATAGTGGTTAAGAACTACGGCTGCTGACCAAAAGGCCAGGAGTTCAAATCCACCAGGTGCTCCTTGTAAACCCTATGGGGCCGTTCTACTCTGTCCTAGAGGGTCGCTATGAGTCAGAATTGACTCGATGGCAATGGGTTTGGTTTTGGGTTTGGGTTTTCTGGCCATCGGTTGAGTTCTGGGAAGCAGACTCTGAAACGGATTTGCATGCAGGAGGTTTATGGGGGGAAGTAATCAGGAAAAGCACTTGTGAAGCAGTTAAGAAAGCAGAACTGGGCAAAGGAAGAAGATGAATAGGCTCAACAGAGGCCTCAGGAGCTGGGGTGGTGCTTCACACTTGTACCGAATTGAGGCAGAGGAGGTGGTATTTGCTTCCTGTGTGGATCAGTCAATGAGTGTGAGCTGTTGGCTGAAGGGGGTGGGGTCATAACCATGGACAGGGTAGCTACTTAGGGCCAAGGGCAATTTATTGGTGGGACCCAGCTATGATCCACCAACCGGTTCCAGCCTTTGGTGGACTCAGTGCATCAGTCCAGAAGGGGAATTCTATAGTGATGTATTACAGCATCTGCTACAATTCTGACTTGGGCAATGAGAGCGTGCTGATGTATTTTTCTTTTTAAAAAGTGTGAATATATAGTCATTTATTTAGGTAGGCTGAATAATGCCGCCCCCCCACCCACATCCACATCCTAATCCCTGGCATCTGTGAATGTCACCTTATATAGCAAAAGGGGCTTTGCAGTGCCTTGCAATGATTAAGAATTTTCCTGGGTTATTCAGGTGGCCCTAAAATGTAATCAAGTATACTTACAAAAGAAAGGGAGGGAGAGGCTTTACTAGAGAAGGGGAAGAAGGCAATGGGATGATAGGAGCAAGGAAAGGAAGGGTGATGTGAAGAAGGACCATGGGCCAAGAATGAGGACAGTCTCCAGAAGCTGGAAATGGTGAGGCAATGCATTTTCCCTTAGAGTCTCCAGAGGAAGCATGGCAGTGCTGACACCTTGATTTCAGCCTAGTGAAACCTATTTTAGACTTCTGGATTCCAGAACTCTAAGAGGATAAATGTGTATGTTTTATAAGCCACCAAGTTTATGGTAATTTTTTTATAGCAGCCATAGGAAACTAATATATTGATAATATCTGTACATAGGGAACTAAGAACAAAAGTATAAATATATTTTACAAATATTTTTTCAACCATTATAGATTTAGGTTCCCTTTTCACTTAACTCCTAACTTTATTTCAAATTTGGGGATGTTTGTCATGTTTCATGCATAACCTTTCCTGACCTCCTTGACTTGGTCAAGCTACTTGTGGCACCATGCCTCTCTCCTCTAAAACACTTAACCAAAAAAACCAAACCCAGTGCCGTCGAGTTGATTCCGACTCATAGCGACCCTATAGGACGGAGTAGAACTGGCCCATAGAGTTTCCAAGGAGCGCCGGGTGGATTTGAACTGCTGACCCTTTGGTTAGCAGCCATAGCACTTAACCACTACGCCACCAGGGTTTCCCTAAAACACTTATTCAAGTTTAATTTTACCTTATTGAAGTGATAATTTGAGTAATGCATCGCTCCCCAGATATGGACTCCTTGAGAGTCAAGACACTCTATGTTTCGCTCACCATTTTATCTCCAGGGTCAAGCAAAGAGTCTGGGAAATAGGTCTTCGACACATGCTTGTTAAAATGAACTGATGTATACAGGCAGACTCAGGGGTTTGAATTCAACTAAGCAGGTCAGAATCAAGCAGGACTTTATGAACAAAGGAGTCTAGGAAACGGATGGAAGAGGGAGGTCCTGAGGTGAGTGTTTGGGTGTGAATGAGGGTTTGAGCAGCAGGAGTGCACCAAGTGGTGCCACCCAGCTCCAGGTATCTGCTGGCTTCAGGAAGCCCTCAAACCACCTTTATGTTTGGAAGCTCATGTGGAATCTGTGGAAGGGTAAAGGCAAGGTGAGAACTCTTTCTTTCTGGCTTTCTCTCCGAGGGATTTTAGATTGTATGCCTTCCAATGTTCACAATGTTATAACTTTGTGGTGATAGTCATCAAGTCAACCCTAAGGCAGATAGAGATCATTTTGATAAACATATTTTCAAATTGAAATCTTAAAAAGTTGTTTTCTTAACAATTTCTCATATTTTTAAAGCCTGAACCTCAAAAAGCATGATGGTCTCACATAACTGTATTTCTTTCTTGGTAAAAAAAATTTCTTGGTAGGCTGGGATTTTTCCTGGACTCCTAAACTCTGAACAATTTCACATTATCATGACCTGACTGTCAGGGGTAGAACAAAGAATTGTCTGACTCCTTTAATGAGTCGAGGCACCAAAAGTGACAAAGTGGGGGATGTTCCTCAAAGGAAGAAGAACGTTTGGATGACGGGAAGATGGAATAAATTAAATATGCATGACTAGTCCAGTGTCAGGTCTCCTGATTTCACTGCCTGTGGTGCTCTTTACAATTGGAACTAGGATTTTGAATGAACATAGAACAGTGGCTTAAAAGTGCACTCCCCAGAAGAGCAGAGGTGTGATATTCTGTGAAATGAAAAAGTGTTCTATGGTCATATGTGTTTTGGAAACACTGCATATACTGTAGCTTATATTTAGAGATCTACCGTGCACATTTACATATGAGAGGTTAAGAGAAGTCCTGCAGTAAGGAAACCAATTTGTTAATTCAAGTTTCCCAACTTTATTGTTGTTAGTTGCCATCCAGTCAGTTTCAACTCGTGGAGACCCCATGTGTACAGAATAGAAATGGATTTTCTCAAGGTTGTGAACTTTTGGAAGCAGACTGCCAGGCCTGCCTTCTGAAGTGCCTTTTACGTGAGTTTGAACCACCAACCTTTGGCTAATAGTTGAGTGGTTAAGCATTTGAGCCACCCAGGGAGTCCCGTATTTACATAATCATAAAACATTTGTATTCATGTAATACTTATTATCTTGCCTAGAAGGATCTTTGAGAATCATGGGACTAGAATGATACCTCTAACTTAACAGGACTATTGTTGTGAGTTAGCATCCCGACTTACAGTGACCCCATGTGACAGAGTAGAACTGCTCCATAGGGTTTCCTAGGTTGTAATCTTTACAGGAACAGATTGCCACACCTTTCTCCTGCAGAGCTGCTGGGTGAGTTTGAACTGCCTACCTTTCGGATAGCAGCCGAGCACCTAACCATTGAGATACCAGGGCTTCTTTTAATAGGAGTAGAAAAAACTTGTTGCTCTCAAATCGATTCCGACTCATAGTGACCCTATAGGACAAAGTAGAACTGCCCCATAGGGTTTCCAAAGAGCACCTGGTGGATTCGAACTGCACATCTTTTGGTTAGCAGCCAAAGCTCTTAATCACTAAGCCACCAGGGTTTCCTTTAATAGGAAGAGGCAGAATTAATTCTCACGGTGGAACTGGCACAACTAGAAGCCCACATGCAGGTATATATCTGCCGAGAATACGTTTATTGCCAGGCAGAGAGCAGACCTGGGTCCGAAGTTACTTAGATTTGGTTTGGCAACGTAGTACTGTTTAATGGCTGAGATTATACTCCTCCTTTTTTCCAGATCTCACACACGCGTACACATTTTAAAAGAACTTTGCGTTTTGGCTATTTACTGTGCTTAGGCTCTTCTCTTTACAACAAAACTGGTCACGTTAGTGATTCACAAACACGCTTGCACAGGAGAATCATCTGAGACATCTTGTTAAAAATACGGACTCTCCAGCTCCGCAACTGAGATTCTCCATTACAGGCCTGAGGCGGGACCTGGGCAGGCGTGTGTGTGCGCCGCCTGTTAACACAGGTCCAGGCGAGTTTCTGCAGCCACTGTCTGAACCGGCAGCTGAGAGCCAGTGGGCACATCCCAACTTATCCTCGTCTCTGGCTTGCTTCGTTTTCTGCCAAGATCTCAGTCCACGTGCCTCCGCTCGTATAAAACTAATTTCACTAAATTTTTTCCCAGTAAAACTTAACGAGCTGTGGCAAAACACTTTAGTCACATCCCAATATCCAGTTCGTGGTGCATTTTCTTTGTTATTTTGCAAATGAAAGCTGCATAGCCACAAAGTTTTCTAATATAATTTGTTTGGAGTAACCCTGTGTCATTTATATTAATTATTTCACAATTTTGAGGGAATTCGTTAATTTCTTTTGTTATTATGATCATGTAACAGAACAACTCAAGCTACCTTTGGATTTATTAAGTAGCTATTTCCTGGATACTGCTTTATTTTGGACAAGGCTTTGATAATTTTCATTATTCTTCTATTTTGCTTTAATTAAACAATCTCAAACATTTTAGCGTGAGCTTGAGCTAATTCCCCCAGCATCTCTGCACTGTTTTATATTTCATTATTCTTTATCTTTAATTCCTCCCTTTTCCAACTATACCACCATGTCTTTTGTTTAGAAACAAATTCATTCGACATGTTATTTTAGTCAAATTTAAAGAATGGGTTTAATATCTCAGACATTTTCAAGGCTATGTCTGAGACAATAAAATTGCTGTACAACGTAAGGCATTATTATCAACTTTTCAATGAACTTTGAGAATTTTTTAGATCCTACAACAATAACACAGCAACATAGGGCAGTGTTATTATCTTCGTGGAAAAGATAAGGATAATGAGGGTCAGAGAGATTAAATTAATTCTTTGAGATACGTATAGCCAGAACAAGAACTTAGGGACCCTTAGCCCAGCTCAGAACTCCTTCTTAAACCAGTGTCATGAGTTGGTTCTCCTAGGCTGGCTTTATAGAGGAAAGGCTCTGTAATCCACTGGCAGCAGAAAGATCTGTCTAAGGATTTCTTTGGGGGAGTTCAGGCAATTTTCTCATTGGTATAATAGAGGGGAACAGGGAAACTGGGAAAGAAGATACACAATACGGAACTGGACTGCCAGGAGGATAGGCCATTTGTGGAAGGTGTTTGATTAACATAAATTCTCCTAGAATATGAAAATAAAAATCCTAATCCATTATAATGCCACTCATTGAAATAAAGACCTACGGATGCCACAGAATCCCATTGAACCTGATTCATAACATTTCTCCCCATTCAATATTGCCAAACTCCTTAAAACTCCAATGAAATATGACTAACATATGAGAACAGTTTTAGGTGTGTCCATCATGAGGAGAGTTGTTAAAGCAGGGAAACACCGCTTAATAAATATTTTGTTCTTTACCTTTGGAAATATCCCAGCGTCACAGGTTTGGTTCTCAGAAGTGGTAAAAGAGTTTGCTTTGCCAATCAGAGTTATCCTGTGACATGCCCAAATGGCTGTACCTTTATACTAGGTAGCTCTTTGCTGCTGAGAAAGACCTTAAGGAACTGAGAGCTGGGAGCTGCTGACTCCCCTCCTTGCAGCTGGGTAGCAAGTAAGAGGAGCATCTAGGTGGCGCATTTTTTATCTAACATGTGTAAATTATCCCAGAGGGATGAAAGGTAGGAGAGAGAATACATGAAATGCCACTAGAGGGTCCATTTAAGTTTCCTGGGTATATTTGAGACTATATATATATATATATATATATATATATATATATATGTCATTTACCAAATGCCTGAATCCATTAATAATTTTGATTAATGGAGCAGACGAATGAATAAATAAATGCATAAATGATGAATCTCACACTATTGTGGCAGTAAACTTTGCATGTGGCTAGTACTTAGTACGTGCTTAGTTATATTTCTAATGGCATGTATATGGAAGTTGATGTACATATCCTTTAAATGACAAAAATTTTTGTAATAAGTAAAACTAAACAGACAGACATTTAATATGCATGGGTAAAATAGAAAAAATAGTTCAATCAAAATGATAAACAAAAATGTTAATTACTTGTAGAGAGAAGTTTGAAAGCATGGCCTAGTGCAGGACTTGGCAAAGTATAGCCTACTAGCCAAATTTGGCTGCATTTGTTTTTTTTTTATTTTTAAATATTTATTTTATTGTTGTTGAGAACATATGCAGCAAAAACATACAGCAATTCAAATTTCTACATGTTCAATTCAATGACATTGATTACTGTCTTAGGCTGTGTTCTCTGGGTTCTCTCTCTATATACATAGAGATAGAGATAGATTTATGTGTATATATATATGTACATATACAGAGAGAGAGATTTATATCAAGGAAATGACTCATGGTTGTAGAGGCTGGAAAGTCCCAAGTCTGTGGGTCAGGCCTCAGGCTGGAGGCTTCTCCTGGCTCACATAGCTGCAGGGGCTGACTAACCTAACGTCACCTGGTCAGACAGCAGTGCTGGCTCACGGGCTGTGGAGGCTGATTAATCCAAGATCGGCAGGTAAGATGGCAGGCTGCTGGCTCAAGTCTCAAGAACCAGAGTTCAGATGATGACAAGCCGAATACAGGATCCAGAGCAGAGCAAAAGCCAGTAAGCTTTATGAGAAAGTCCATATATATTGGATTCACGCCATACCACCAAGGAAACTCCCTTTCAACTGATTGGCTGCTCATAGCAGATCTCATTGTGGAGGTGATTACATCATTAATAACTGCCAAACCACTGAGAATCACGGCCCAGTCAAGCTGACATACCACCTTAAGCACCACAATTATATTCTCTGAGTTGTGCAACCATTGCAACCCTGCTTTTCTGAGGTCTTCCTCCCCATTTAATATAAACTCACTGCCCACTTAGATTCCTATCTAATATTTCAAGTTGCTGTTGTCAATTTGAGCCTATATACATAGATCTTAGAAGAGCATTATGCTCAAGGCTGCCATTCCTTACTAGTTAAACTATTTGGTTTTAAGAAGAGTTCAGGAAACATTTTTGGTTTACAGTTTAAAGATTATCTTTAGGCAATAGTTTCAGGGGTTCATCCAGCCTCCATAGCTCCAGAAAGTCTAGATTCCATGAATATGTGAATTTCTCTGTTCTACATTTTCTCCCTTTTGATCAGGATTCTTCTACAGAACCTTTATTCAAATGTTCAGTAATCATAGCTGAGCACCATTCAGTTCTTCTGGTCTCTTGGCAAAGAAGCCAATTGTTCACAGAGGCAATTAGCCACATAGTCCATATTTTCCTCCTACTCTTGACTCTTCCTCTTCCTCTGTTGCCCCAGGTAAATGCAGGCCAATTGTTGTGCCTTGGATGCTGCTTGCAAGCTTTTTAGACCCTCTGCACTGTGCAACAAACTAGGAGGTAGAACAGACACACTAAACATGTTCTTAGGCCAATTAATTGGGATGTCCCAAGAAACAATCACCCTAAACTTCCACACGAAGAAACCAAATCCCATAGGTGTTTAGGTGCATATAAGTAGCCTCAGCAGATACTTTTTTTTTTTTTTTTTTGCCTATTCAACTTTCTACAGGTGTACAACTTATTGACGGCAATGACATTAATCAACTGAGCAACCCTATCTTCAATCAATGAGCTTTTTTCATCAGTGTAAACTGAAAGTCAGTACTCCATAAGTAATAATCCCTCCACCACTTTCTCCTTCCTCCTGTCCCTGGTAACCACTAATAAACTTTGGTCTTTATACATTTGCCTTTTCTTATCTTTTTATGTAAATGAGGTCTTACAATATTTGTCTTTTGTGTCTGACTAATTTCACTCAGCATGATGTCTTCCAGCTCCATCCATATTGTAGCATGTATAAAGACTTTGTTTCTTCTCCCAGCTGAGTAGTATTCCATTGTATGTATGTACCACATTTTGTTTATCCATCCATTTGCTAATGGGGATTTAGGTCTAAAGTACAATTAAAAAAAAAATTAATTTAACTAGTATAGAATGTCTGCCTCAAGCATTATACTCTTTTAAGAACTGTCTATATGGGATTGAATTGACAACAGCAACCAAAAAGATTAGATAGAAACCTCAGGGGGCATTGATTTTATGTTAATGGGGGAGGATCCGTTCGTTAAAGGAGGGTGAGAATGGTTGCACAACTTGAAGAATGTAATCAATGTCACTGAATTGTACATGTAGAAATTGTTGAATTGGTGTATGTTCTGCTCTGTATGTTCTTAACAACTAAAATAAATTATTTTAAAAAAACATAAGGTAGAGATTTAGTTTTTGAAATGAAATTCTTCTGTGAAATAAAATCCTTCTGAGGCTTAAAAATAAAAATAAAATAAAAAGCCCTATCTATTCATTTTCTATCCTTTTGTATCCATTTTGTCCTAGAGCATTGTTGAGTGACCTACACAAATGAAATGCTGAATAAATGTTGGATTAATCTGAACTTGTACACAGGCCTCCAGTGGGAAACAAATGGGGCTCTCTTTCATATTATTGGGAATACGTATGCAGAAGCTAATGCTTACACAAATTTCAGAGCTATAGAGAGAATGCACAATCTGGTGGTGAAGTGGTTAAGAGCTACAGCTGCTAACCAAAAAGTCGGCAGTTCGAATCCACCAAGTGCTCCTTGGAAACTCTATGGGGTAGTTCTACTCTGCACTATAGGGGTGCTATGAGTCGGAATAGGCTTGATGGCAATGAGTGTTTTTTTAGTACAGAGAACACTTTGGAAACCCAAATGTCTACTCATATTTGGTTCCTGAAACAATCTCTACAACATTGTATATTGAAAGTATTCAGCATGTTTTATTATTATCTGTGTATAAAGGGAATGTTAATAAGAACATTGCACAATTGGCCATATTATCATGATCTGTAAATGAAGGCTTAATCAAACAATGCAAATGAACCTTGTGAAAGTAGATCATACTTCACAACTGAACTTTTCCAGCCAAGTCAGAAAAACTTCAAGAGTATCCAAAGGAAAGAGCAATTATATCCAACGTGGGAGGCGTATGCTTGAGAGACAAAGCTGAAATGGCAAAGGCTGTCAAGGTGAACTGCTCAGAAATGTCTGATGAAGTATAATTGTTTCTTATTTTACCCAAAAGAGCATTTCCAAATTGCTGACTTGACATCTTTCTGTTCTTTGTTGGAACATTCCACCAACTCTTACTTTTGCAACTATGTACTGTTCCCTGGAAATGCTCTACCCTATTGACCTTTTTGCAACCTTTCAGCTGGTACAATGGGTGCATTTATCAAATGCCTGCTGTTGCAGTAACACAGGAGGCCAACACTAGGAGGGGTATTGAGAAGAAATAGTGCTGCGTACTCTTTTTGCAGTTTATGCCTAGAAAAAAATACTGGCTTCCACAGTTTCCTAGAAGGTAGTTAGTGGCAAAGAAGAGCCCTAAGTGTTTTTTTTTCAGTATACTACATTAAGATGAGAATAGGCCAGTTCTACAAATACAAAAACGTTCCTCCATTCACCTTCTCTTTCCTTCTTTTCTCCTTCTCCCTTCTGTCACTCTCTCCTTTCCTTATTTCCTTTATTCTTTTCTTCTAATACTATTTATTTAATGTTCCTTTCACCTATTTTGTTTACAAAGAGCTTACGAGAATATGTATGTGTGTGTATGCATGTGTTAAACCCATTACTAAATTTTCGAAATGTCATTATAAACAACATAGTTTTTAGAGTGGAAAAGGTAGGAAATGTCATTCCATTTCATGTCTGCCTTGTGTTTGCATTGAGCAAGCCTGTGAATCAAAAGCTCTTAGTGGGTGCTTGAAGGACCAGTTTACTTGAAAACTGAAGTGCCCTTTTTTTATGTTCAAATTCACTTTACTTTGATATCATCTGAAAGCCATTTCGTAAAGAAAATTAAAGTAGCTGCATTTTTCCTCAGCACAGAGGAATCTTTTATTTGCCTCTAACCCTTGCCATTTTTCATGACAGTCCCTGCATTTTCTTCTCTAAAACACAAACAAGTCAATGTAAGCATGGCTGGCAGGCTAAAATGATTATGGGATAATTTGTGTTTGCCAGACCAAACAAAATCAATCACCATTGTTTAGGGACCCACAACATTAAATGGCTGTGAGAGGATATTTCTGGACTTTTACAAAATAGGTTTTTGAAACACAGATAGAAGAGCAGACCATCTAATACCCTCAGGTGTAGTTTGTAATTTTCAAATTTGCCCCCCAAGTATGAACTGTGCATATGGTAACTCATCTCCACAGGCTTAATAGAAACTAAAAAGCAGCTCGGCACTGTTGAAATGATGATTTCAGTTATAGGTTTCCAACGGGCAAGAATATATAATGAATATTTATGTAAAGCTTCAAGGAACCATTTTCAGAAATGTAATTTGCAAACCTGTAAGGAGAGATGGAATATTACTTAATAATACAATGAGAATCAGAACAGAATCAGTGAAAAAGAGAGTATGTATATCTTTCGTCATTTGTTTCTGAGTAGGCTCTATGGTTGTTGCTGCAGGGGTGAGATTTTTTGTTTATTTGCTTTTGTCTTGTTTTGCTTTTCTTCCCTTCACCCCGGTTGTGTGCTCTTTCAAGAGCCTGTATGGAGTTCCTGGGTGGTACAAACCATTAACATACTCAGCTGCTAATTCAAAGGTTGACGATTTGAGTCCATCAAAGGCACATTGCAAGAAAGGCCTGACAATCTACTTCTAAAAAATTAGCCATTAAAAACTGTGAAAACTGAAGCACAGTTTTACTCTGACACACATGGGGTTGCCCTGAGATGGAGTTGACTCATCAGCAACTGTTTTTATATGGTCACAGCTCTGTTATGTGAAGCTCTCAGAATCCATTTTCCCTTACGGCAGGTGTCAGGTTGCCAGAATTTACTGCAGGGAGTTGGGTGATAGTGTGGCTAGTAGGGATTGGCCCATTAGGGCATTTAAGGATTAGGGCTAGTTCTTCGATCCGCAGAATGAGCTGAATTTTTTTTTTTTTTAAAACTCTTCTGGAAAAGCAGATAGATCTTTCTAGCCCCCAGACTAAATCAAACGCCCTCCATTAATGCTTGTTAACTCGTTGCCGTCAAATGGATTCTGACTCATTAGGTCCCCATGTGTTATGGAGTAGAACTGCTCCATAGGGTTTTCTTGGATGTAATCTTTATGGAAGCAGATCGCCACTTTCTTCTAGGGCACAGCTGGGAATGTTCAAACCATCACTCTTCAGATTAGCAGATGAGCACAAACCATTTGGTCCACCTAGGCACATTTAATGCTTGTAGAAAACCATGTATATTTTCTCCTGTGTCTCATAATGTTTGTATTTACACATTTGTGCGTTATCTAAACATCTGTTTTTTTGTTTGTTTTTCACTATATAGTGAACTCTATTAAGGCAGAGGGTGTGTCTGCCTTATTTAGATCTTTATTTCTAGCAGATTCATGTAGACTTTCATAAATATCAGTGAAATGAATGAGGCAATATATGAAGAAATCGTGTAACTAAGAGGCTGGGAACTGCCTGATCACAGAGCTCATGTTGTTTCTACTATGGTATTCTGCCAAGACGAGATTATTTAAGACTTAGGAATTGACATCCTATGCGATAAAGTCATGGACTTATCTGCCTTCATTGCTTCCTTTAATTTCCATAAAATCAAGTATTAAATATCTTGGCCAGCTTCTCCTATCCCTCAGTGAACATCACCATTCTTCTCTCAGTGACAAACTCATCTATCTTTCTATGACTTGGGTTTTCCATCATGGCTCTACTTTGGGGACTGAACCACATTTAAAGACACTTGGGGGTGGGGTGGGGTGGCTATGCTCATGACTCCTTGGAAAGAATCCAAGTACTATACTCTGATTAAGGAAGCAGTCTTCTAAAGTGAGATTTCATAATCCCCATATTGAACTAGGCTCGACTACAACCCCAGCCCTGGCTTCACCAACTGGGAACTCAGATGACTCAGTCTTGACTGAAATTATTCTTATTTGCTTGATTACTTAATCAGCACTGATTAGTACAGGAGAATAAGCATTCAATCTACATAAGTCTTACAGTGTCTCCTTGGTTTCTTGTGGAGGTGCTGCTAAAGCTCAGGGGCTTCAGCTTTGTGTAGAATTGGGTATCTACTAGGTCAGAGGGTCTCAAAATCAGGGACTTCTACATTTGTTCTTTCTTTTCTTTTTTTTTTTTTTTTAGGTTAGAGGTAGCAGAGAAACTACCCCACATCATTCAGACCTAATAGCCAGGTTTGGGTCCGTAATTTTCTACTGCATGATAGTTAAGTGACTCGGTTACTTCTGAAATGATTTCTTGCTGTGCCATCGGCCTCATCAATCATACAGGACAGCAGACCTGACCCTGTTCTACCACAAGGCTCTCCTTGACCAGGGACGGGGCTGGGGGAGGGGGCAGAGGATATGGGGAATATCCCTTGTTCCTTATAATTTGTAACAGGCCTTGGTGATGTGAAAATGCTACTTTAAAAAAGAATTTTCTTTCAAGTACATGTTTAATTGCAGCACACTGTGTCTTCCCAACCTAAACCACTACCAAATAACCCAGAATCATTTTATGTTGTATAAATCAGCAGGTAAACATTCTAGCCTGGCATAGACAGTGTTTTGGCAGCAGTAGCTGGTACAACTTGATTGCATTCATCTTTTAGCACTTGAGATATCAGAGTGTGTAGATGCACTTAGGAATTTAATTCAACTCGCTGTCTACAGTTTATGAGTTTGCTCTCACGTGGCTGGCTCCTGTCATACAATTCTTCAAGTTTTCATTGCCAACAGTTGTATGGCGGGATTAGCTATGAGAGATGCATTCTCATGGATCCCCAAACAACTGCGTACATTAGATTCCCTGGGGCCCTAACCTGTAGAACCTGGGAACTGTACCCTTGAAATTCAAGGTCACTTTTAAATGGCATCAAATTAGGTTAGATAGCATCTCTTCTTTCATTAACCCTTCCTTTTCCTTTCCCTTTCCTTGACTCACCTTTGCTCTATGTTACTACCTTTCATTTTACTGTTCTGTACTGTGTTACATGGTTTAAAACAAAACAAAACACTAGTTGCCATTGAGTTGATCCCAATTCATGGCAACTTCATGTGTTGCAGAGAAGAAGAAGTGAGCTCCATCAGGTTGTTATGGCTGTGACCTTATGGAAATATATTGCCAAATCTTTCTTCCAATGAACCTCTGGGTGGGTTCAAAGGGCTAACCTTGCAGTTAGTAGCCCAGTGCTTGACTGTTTGTGCCACCCAGGGACCCCTTTAAGTGGTAAAGAACTCCTAAATTTACTGTTACTCCCTGGTTGGATAACTGCCAACGTATCTTGATACTGTTGCATCTGCTTTATTTGCTTCATAACAGTAATTGCAACACTATTGCATTATGTGTTTTTCTTATTTTTTTTTTGCATTTTTTATTGAGCTTTAGATGAAGATTTACAGAGCAAATTAGTTTCTCACTAAACAATTACTACACATATTGTTTTTGACATTGGTTGCCAACCCTGTGACATGCCAACACTTTCCCCCTCTCAACCTCGGGTTCCCCATTTCCATTCGTTCTGTTTTCCTGTCCTTTTCTGACTTCTTGTCCTTATACCTGGGCTAGTGTGCCCATTTAGTCTTGTATACATAGTTGAGTTGTATTATTGTTTGTTTTATGGGCATATCTAATCTTTGGCTGAAGATTTTGTGTTTGTTTTCTTGATTGTCTTGGTCTCTCTCACAGGTTCTGAGTTTTATGAGATCAGGCCTGTGCCTGTCATGCTTATTAAAATATCCCCACCACTTATCATGCACCCAGCATACATGAACCAAAAAAAAAAAAAAAAAAAAATTGCTGTAGGGTCAATTCCAACTCATAGTGACACTATAGGATAGGGTAGAACTACCCCATCAAGTTTCCAAGGAATGCCTGTTGGATTTGAACTACTGACCCTTTGGTTAGCAGCCTTAGCACTTAACCACTGCTGCATAAATATTAATTCTGGCTCTTTTCTAATCCCCATTGTTGAGGTTCAAGTACTCTTCTGAGAGCCACTCTTTGCTAAATGGTCTCTGAATCAGTCAAACTTTCCTGTGGTGGCAATGCTTTGTATCTAATATTTCTGGGATTTTGGTGTGGGCTGAAGAGCCTTGGGGAATAGCTAACTGATCTGCTAAGCTGATCCTCACTTACGTCTGTCAAGACTCTTTGACTGTTCTACTAATTTTTGCCAGAATGAAAAATGGAAAGTCAATGGAATCATGTGTAGGACTCACATACGAAGTCACAGGCTAGGATAGAGCAGATGCTCGTGAGGTTCTTCTTATTCCTATTAATGAATGTTTGAATGAAACTTCCCTCCTTTTGGTTGTTTAAGCCAAAAGATGGATTTTAATGCAAGACTATAAGGCAAAAAAGAGTGGATAAAGCTGTACCAGACCATAGAAGAGAGAGGTTTGGGCAATGGAGGCTTTGTGGTATCCTTAAACCATGAGATATTAACAGCCGCTGCCTTTGTCTATACATAGAATCCATCTGGGCAACAGCTTTTAGTGAGTCAGTGCACTAAGTCATCCAGGTTGCGCAAAGTGGCTTACATATAAAAAACCCATTCACTGCCTTTGACTCGATTATGACTTGTAGAGTTTCCAAGGAGCACCTGCGGATTCGAACTGCCGACCCTTTGCTTAGCAGCCATAGTACTTAACCACTATGCCACCAGGGTGCATATAGGCTTGCATATAGATGATGGTAAATAAGCTTGCTGAATGCATGAACAAGTGCTGTATCACACAATCTTGGGCCTCTTGCTCCTATAAGTAGACACATGACTCCAGAAATAGGTTCATGAGAGGCTCATTACACATCCACCTTCCTTCCTCAGACCAGAGTGAGATTTACGACTGACTGCCCGTCCTGCCCCAGCACAGGGCTGCATGGAGTGCAGCACTTAGACTCACTCTTCCTTTGAATAGAGTGGAGTTAGCCTTGTACCTCTGCAGCTGTAAGCTCTTGAATTACTCTCTCTAAAAAGACTTATCCAGTATGAGAGGCAACGAAAAAAAAAAAAAAAAGAAAACAGAGGAGAAGGAAAGCTTTATGTTATATGTGTCCATTCTCCTCTTTCTGTGACTCTTTAAGAACTTACGTGAAAACATTGTTGAGTCTGAAATTTGTCATTTCTGATGTGCCAACCAACTGGAAATGCTGTTCAACCCGATTTAGTTGATATAACGTCTGTAAAAAAAAAAAAAAAAAATTTTTTTTTTTTTAATGGCTTTGGTCTAGATGATTCTTGTCATTTCCAGGAAGAATGAAAACACTATCTGTCTTTGCAAGGGATTTCCAGTGTTCCAGAAGGTATTATTTACCTTACAGGTAGTCTCCGTTCTGATGACCCGGCCTTAAGTTGGTTCTGGTGTAAGCTGAATCAGTGTCTTTATAAATGCTATCTTTATGTGTCTTTGGGGTTTGGAAACATTACATATAAACATCTGCGAGAGAACATCTGAGAATAAAAACATCAGCAAATTACATGCTGCAACGTTGTATGTAGTACATATTACTAATGCTAAGATGTACAAAACAAAAGCATGATCATAAATACGGCTCATCATAACTTGAATACACCATAAGCTGGGGACTGCCAGTTGATCTGATGCTTCCTTAAAAAGCTAGAAATAGAACTACCATACGATCCAGCAACACTGCTCCTTGGAATACATCCTGGAGAAATAAGAGCCCTCACATGAACAGATGTATGCACACCCATGTTCATTGCAGCACAGTTCACAATAGCAAAAAGATGGAAGCAGCCAAGGTGCCCATCAATGGATAAACGGGTAAATAAATTATGGTATATTCACGCCATGGAATACTATGGAATGATAAAGAACAACAATGAATCTGCAAAACATCTCATAACATGGAAGAAACTGGAAGGCATTATAATGAGTGAAATTAGTTGCAAAAGGACACATATTGTATGAGACCACTATTATAAGAACTCAAGAAAAGGTTTAAACACAGAAGAAAACATTCCTTGATGCCTATGAGGGTGGGGAGGGATGGAGAAGGGTATTCACTAACTAGATAGCAGACAAGAATTATTTTAGGTAAAAAGAAGGACAACACAAAATACAGGGGAAGTCAGCACAACTGGGCTAAACCAAAAGCTAAGAAGTTTCCTCAGTATAAGCAAACACTTCGAGGGACAGAGTAGCAGGGGCAGGGTCCAGGGACCACATTTTCAGAGGCCATTTAGGTCAATTGGCATAACAAAGTTTATTAAGAAAATGTTCTGCATCCCACTTGGGTGAACGGCGTCTGGGGTCTTAAAAGCTAGCAACTGGCCATCTAAGATGCATCAATTTGTCCCAACCCACTTGGAGCAAAGGAGAATGAAGAACACCAAAGACACAAGGAAAATATGAGCCCAAGAGGCTGAAAGGGCCACATAAACTAGAGACTCCATTAGCCTGAGACCAGAGGTACTAGATGGTACCTGGCTACCACCAATGACTGCCCTGACTGGAAATACAACATCCAGTCCTTGATGGAGTGGGAGAAAAGTGGGCAGCAGAACTCAAATTCTAGTAAAAAGGTCACACTTGATGGCCTGAATGAAACTAGAATGACCTCAGAAGACATGAGCCCTGCACTCACTGTTAGCCCAGAACTAAAACCATTCCCGAAGCCAACTCTTCAGACAAAGATTATACTAGACTATAAGAAATAAAATGATACTGGTGAAAAGTGGGCTTCTTGGCTTAATCAGATAAAAAATTAATGGGCAGCTCCTATCCAGAGGCAAGATGAGAAGGCAGAAGGGGACAAAAGCCGGTTGAATGGACACAGGAAATACAGGGTGGAGAGGAGGATTGTGCTGTTCCATTGTAGGAAGAGCAACTAGGGTCGCATAACAGTGTGTGTATAAGTTTTTGTATGAGAAAGTGACTTGAATTGTAAACTGTCACTTAAAGCACAGTAAAAAGAAAATAATAATAATTAATTTTATGCTAACCAACCAGAAGCCATTACTGAGAAACCACCAGAAATCCTCGAGTGCTTACAGCAGTGGTTCTTCCATAGAAGGGTTCTCTGTAACTCCGGATACCTTCAAATTGTGCACAAACAGGTGCATATGCATAAGTACACATTTCATTAGCTTCTGATAATAAAGTTATGTAGGCCTAAACAATAAAGCCAGATTTTCAAGGACAGCAACTACCATCCTACCCAGTCCTAGATTTATTCCTTCAGCAAATGTTTATTGAACATCTATTATGTGCTCAATGCTGTAGATACAACAGTGAACATGTAACATGTGAGGTTTACACTTGTGAAGGGAAGATAACAACAGACTGTATATTAAACTATGCAGTCATTGCATGGAAATCCTCATGGCGTAGTGGTTAAGGGTTTGGCAGCCAGCCAAAATGTCAACAGTTTGAATCCACCAGGCACTCCTTGGAAGCCCTCAGGGTAGTTCTACTCTGTCCTATAGGGTTGCTATGAGTTGGCAACAATTTTTTTTTTGTAATCATTGCACATACATACACACATACTTACCTATCATGGCAAGCAACTAGCACCCAAAGTGAGCTTTGGTGTCTATTTCTCACCATATATGTTCTGAATCCTTTCTCTTCATTCTGACTTGGACTCCATTTCCTAGCCTTATTCGGATTTCCCTGAATCCTGAACTATTTAGAGCCTTTTGAGCAGTAGGGCTTATAGAAAAGCTTTGGATCTGTTGTCCAATGCTGCTCTTATCTACTGATCTGGACTTCTTCCAGTTGCTGTCTAGTTAACCCTCTCACGAAGATCCCAAGTGTGTCAGAAGACAGCAGTACTCCTTAGGGTTTTATTTATTTATAAATTTTATTAAGCTTCAAGTGAACATTTACAAATCCAATCAGTCTGTCGCATGTAAGTTTACATACATCTCACTCCCTACTCCCACTTGCTCTCCCCCTCTTGAGTCAGCCCTTTCAGTCTCTCTTTTTTTGACAATTTTGCCGGCTTCCCTCTCTCTCTATCCTCCCATCCCCCCTCCAGACAAGAGTTGCCAACACAATCTCAAGTGTCCACCTGATATAATTAGCTCACTCTTCATCAGCATCTCTCTCCCACCCGCTGACCAGTCCCTTTCATGTCTGATGAGTTGTCTTCGGGGATGGTTCCTGTCCTGTGTCAACAGAAGGTCTGGGGAGCATGGCCGCCGGGATTCCTCTAGTCTCAGTCAGACCATTAAGTTTGGTCTTTTTATGAGAATTTGGGGTCTGTATCCCACTGATCTCCTGCTCCCTCAGGGGTCCTCTGCTGTGCTCCCTGTCAGGGCAGTCATCGATTGTGGCCGGGCACCAACTAGTTCTTCTGGTCTCAGGATGTTGTAGGTCTCTGGTTCATGTGGCCCTTTCTGTCTCTTGGGCTCTTAGTTGTCGTGTGGCCTTGGTGTTCTTCATTTTCCTTTGCTCCAGGTGGGTTGAGACCAATTGATGCATCTTAGATGGCCGCTTGTTAGCATTTAAGACCCCAGACGCCACATTTCAAAGTGGGATGCAGAATGATTTCATAATAGAATTATTTTGCCAATTGACTTACAAGTCCCCGCAAACCACGTTCCCCAGACCCCCGCGCTTGCTCCGCTGACCTTTGAAGCATTCATTTTATCCCGGAAACTTCTTTGCTTTTGGTCCAGTACAATTGAGCTGACCTTCCATGTATTGAGTGTTGTCTTTCCCTTCACCTAAAGCAGTTCTTATCTACTGATTAATCAATAAAAAACCCTCTCCCACCCTCCCTCCCTACCCCCCTCGTAACCACAAAAGTATGTGTTCTTCTCAGGTTTACTATTTCTCAAGAGTTTATAATAGTGGTCTTATACAATATTTGTCCTTTTGCCTCTGACTAATTTCGCTCAGCATAATGCCTTCCAGGTTCCTCCATGTTATGAAATGTTTCACAGATTCGTCACTGTTCTTTATCGATGCGTAGTATTCCATTGTGTGAACATACCACAATTTATTTAACCATTCATCCGTTGATGGACACCTTGGTTGCTTCCAACTTTTTGCTATTGTAAACAGAGCTGCAATAAACATGGGTGTGCATATATCTGTTTGTATGAAGGCTCTTGTATCTCTAGGGTATATTCTGAGGAGTGGGATTTCTGGGTTGTATGGTAGTTCTATTTCTAACTGTTTAAGATAACGCCAGATAGATTTCCAAAGTGGTTGTACCATTTTACATTCCCACCAGCAGTGTATAAGAGTTCCAATCTCTCCGCAGCCGCTCCAACATTTATTATTTTGTGTTTTTTGGATTAATGCCAGCCTTGCTGGTGTGAGATGGAATTTCATCGTAGTTTTAATTTGCATTTCTCTAATGGCTAATGATGGAGAGCATTTTCTCACGTATCTGTTGGCTGCCTGAATATCTTCTTTAGTGAAATGTGTGTTCATATCCTTTGCCCACTTCTTGATTGGGTTGTTTGTCTTTTTGTGGTTGAGTTTTGACAGAATCATGTAGATTTTAGAGATCAGGTGCTGGTCGGAGATGTCATAGCTGAAAATTCTTTCCCAATCTGTAGGTGGTCTTTTTATTCTTTTGGAGAAGTCTTTAGATGAGCATAGGTGTTTGATTTTTAGGAGCTCCCAGTTATCGGGTTTCTCTTCATCATTTTTGGTAATGTTTTGTATTCTGTTTATACCTTGTATTAGGGCTCCTAGGGTTGTCCCAATTTTTTCTTCCATGGTCTTTATCGTTTTAGTCTTTATGTTTAGGTCTTTGATCCACTTGGAGTTAGTTTTTGTGCATGGTGTGAGGTATGGGTCCTGTTTCATTTTTTTGCAAATGGATATCCAGTTATGCCAGCACCATTTGTTAAAAAGGCTATCTTTTCCCCAATTAATTGACACTGGTCCTTTGTCAAATATCAGCTGCTCATACGTGGATGGATCTATGTCTGGGTTCTCAATTCTGTTCCATTGGTCTATGTGCCTGTTGTTGAACCAGTACCAGGCTGTTTTGACTACTGTGGCTGTATAATAGGTTCTGAAGTCAGGTAAAGTGAGGCCTCCCACTTTCTTCTTCTTTTTCAGTAGTGCTTTGCTTATCCGGGGCTTCTTTCCCTTCCATATGAAATTGGTGATTTGTTTCTCTATCCCCTTAAAATATGACATTGGAATTTGGATCGGAAGTGTGTTAAATGTATAGATGGCTTTTGATAGAATAGACATTTTTACTATGTTAAGTCTTCCTATCCATGAGCAGGGTATGTTTTTCCACTTAAGTATGTCCTTTTGAATTTCTTGTAGTAGAGCTTTGTAGTTTTCTTTGTATAGGTCTTTTACATCCTTGGTAAGGTTTATTCCTAAGTATCTTATCTTCTTGGGGGCTACTGTGAATGGTATTGATTTGGTTATTTCCTCTTCGATGTTCTTTTTGTTGATGTAGAGGAATCCAAGTGATTTTTGTATGTTTATTTTATAACCTGAGACTCTGCCAAACTCTTCTATTAGTTTCAGTAGTTTTCTGGAGGATTCCTTAGGGTTTTCTGTGTATATAATCATGTCATCTGCAAATAGTGATAACTTTACTTCTTCCTTGCCAATCCGGATACATTTTATTTCTTTGTCTAGCCTAATTGCCCTGGCTAGGACTTCCAGCACGATGTTGAATAAGAGCGGTGATAAAGGGCATCCTTGTCTGGTTCCCGTTCTCAAGGGAAATGCTTTCAGGTTCTCTCCATTTAGAGTGATATTGGCTGTTGGCTTTGCATAGATGCCCTTTATTATGTGAGGAATTTTCCTTCAATTCCTATTTTGGTAAGAGTTTTTATCATAAATGGGTGTTGGACTTTGTCAAATGCCTTTTCTGCATCAATTGATAAGATCATGTGGTTTTTGTCTTTTGTTTTATTTATGTGATGGATTACATTAATGGTTTTTCTGATATTAAACCAGCCTTGCATACCTGGTATAAATCCCACTTGATCAGGGTGAATTATTTTTTTGATGTGTTGTTGGATTCTATTGGCTAGAATTTTGTTGAGGATTTTTGCATCAATGTTCATGAGGGATATAGGTCTATAATTTTCTTTTTTTGTAATGTCTTTACTTGGTTTTGGTATCAGGGAGATGGTGGCTTCATAGAATGAGTTGGGTAGTATTCCGTCATTTTCTATGCTTTGGAATACCTTCAGAAGTAGTGGTGTTAACTCTTCTCTGAAAGTTTGGTAGAACTCTGCAGTGAAGCCGTCCGGGCCAGGGCTTTTTTTTGTTGGGAGTTTTTTGATTACCGTTTCAATCTCTTTTTTTGTTATGGGTCTATTTAGTTGTTCTACTTCTGAATGTGTTAGTTTAGGTAGGTAGTGTTTTTCCAGGAATTCATCCATTTCTCCTAGGTTTTCAAATTTGTTAGAGTACAATTTTTCATAATAATCTGAAATGATTCTTTTAATTTCATTTGGTTCTTTTGTGATGTGGTCCTTCTCGTTTCTTATTCGGGTTATTTGTTTCCTTTCCTGTATTTCTTTAGTCAGTCTAGCCAATGGTTTATCAATTTTGTTAATTTTTTCAAAGAGCTAGCTTTTGGCTTTGTTAATTCTTTCAATTGTTTTTCTGTTCTCTAATTCATTTAGTTCAGCTCTAATTTTTATTATTTGTTTTCTTCTGGAGCCTGATAGATTCTTTTGTTGCTCAGTTTCTATTTGTTCAAGTTGTCGGGACAGTTCTCTGATTTTGGCTCTTTCTTCTTTTTGTATGTGTGCATTTATCGATATAAATTGGCCTCTGAGCACTGCTTTTGCTGTGTCCCAGAGGTTTTGATAGGAAGTATTTTCATTCTCGTTGCTTTCTAAGAATTTTCTTATTCCCTCCTTGATGTCTTCTATAATCCAGTCTTTTTTCGGGAGGGTATTGTTCATTTTCCATGTATTTGATATCTTTTCCCTAGTTTTTCTGTTATTGATCTCTAGTTTTATTGCCTTGTGGTCTGAGAAGATGCTTTGTAATATTTCGATGTTTTGGACTCTGCAAAGGTTTGTTTTATGACCTAATATGTGGTCTATTCTAGAGAATGTTCCATGTGCGCTAGAAAAAAAAGTATACTTTGCAGCAGTTGGGTGGAGAGTTCTGTATAAGTCAATGAGGTCAAGTTGGTTGATTGTTGTAATTAAATCTTCCGTGTCTCTATTGAGCTTCTTACTGGATGTCCTGTCCTTCTCCGAAAGTGGTGTGTTGAAGTCTCCTACTATAATTGTGGAGGTATCTATCTCACTTTTCAATTCTGTTAAAATTTGATTTATGTATCTTGCAGCCCTGTCATATTTAATATGGTTATGTCTTCCTGATCAATTGTCCCTTTTATCATTATATAGTGTCCTTCTTTATCCTTTGTGGTGGATTTAAGTCTAAAGTCTATTTTGTCCGAAATTAATATTGCTACTCCTCTTCTTTTTTGCTTATTGTTTGCTTGATATACTTTTTTCCATCCTTTGAGTTTTAGTTTGTTTGTGTCTCTAAGTCTAAGGTGTGTCTCTTGTAGGCAGCATATAGATGGATCGTGTTTCTTTATCCAGTCTGTGACTCTCTGTCTCTTTATTGGTGCATTTAGTCCATTTACATTCAGCGTAATTATAGATAAATAAGTTTTTAGTGCTGTCATTTTGATGCCTTTTTATGTGTGTTGTTGACAATTTCATTTTTCCACATACTTTTTTGTGCTGAGGCGTTTTTCTTAGTAAATTGTGAGATCCTCATTTTCATAGTGTTTGACTTTATGTTAGTTGAGTCGTTACGTTTTTCTTGGCTTTTATCTTGAGTTATAGAGTTGTTATACCTTTTTGTGGTTACCTTATTATTTACCCCTATTTTTCTAAGTAAAAACCTAACTTGTATTGTTCTATATCGCCTTGTATCACTCTCCATATGGCAGTTCAATGCCTCCTGTATTTAGTCCGTCTTTTTGATTATTGTGATCTTTTACCTATTGACTTCCATGATTCCCTGTTATGTGTATTTTTTTTTTAATTAATCTTAATTTGTTTGTTTTTGTGATTTCCCTATTTGAGTTGATATCAGGACGTTCTGTTTTGTGACCTTGTGTTGTGCTGATATCTGATATTATTGGTTCTCTGACCAAACATTATCCTTTAGTATTTCTTGTAGCTTTGGTTTGGTTTTTGCAAATTCTCTAAACTTGTGTTTGTCTGTAAATATCTTAATTTCGCCTTCATATTTCAGAGAGAGTTTTGCTGGATATATGATCCTTGGCTGGCAGTTTTTCTCCTTCAGTGTTCTGTATATGTCGTCCCATTCCCTTCTTGCCTGCATGGTTTCTGCTGAGTAGTCTGAACTTATTCTTATTGATTCTCCCTTGAAGGAAACCTTTCTTTTCTCCCTGGCTGCTTTTAAAATTTTCTGTTTATCTTTGGTTTTGGTGAGTTTGATAACAATATGTCTTGGTGTTTTTCTTTTTGGATCAATCTTAAATGGGGTTCGATGAGCATCTTGGATAGATATCCTTTTGTTTTTCATGATGTCAGGGAAGTTTTCTGTCAGGAGTTCTTCAACTATTTTCTCTGTGTTTTCTGTCCCCTCTCCCTGTTCTGGGACTCCAATCACCCGCAGGTTATCCTTCTTGATAGAGTCCCACATAATTCTTAGGGTTTCTTCATTTTTTTTTAATTCTTTTATCTGATTTTTTTTCAGCTATGTTGTTGTTGATTTCCTGGTCCTCCAGATGTCCCAGTCTGCATTCTAATTGCTCGAGTCTGCTCCTCTGACTTCCTAGTGCATTGTCTGATTCTGTTATTTTATTGTTAATCTTTTGGATTTCTACATGTTGTCTCTCTATGGATTCTTGCAACTTATTAATTTTTCCAGTATGTTCTTGAATAATTTTTTTGAGTTCTTCAACAGTTTTATCGGTGTGTTCCTTGGCTGTTTCTGCAGTTATCCTAATTTCATTTGTGATATCTTTAAGCATTCTGTAAATTAGTTTTTTATATTCTGTATCTGATAATTCCAGGATTGTATCTTCATTTGGGAAAGATTTTGATTCTTTTGTTTGGGGGGTTGGAGAAGCTGTCATGGTCTGCTTCTTTAAGTGGTTTGATATGGATTGTTGTCTCCGAGCCATCACTGGGAAACTAGTTTTTCCAGAAAATCCGCTAAAAAAAAAATGCAGTCAGATCCCTATCAGAGTTCTCCCTCTGGCTCAGGCTATTCGGATGTTAATGAAGCCGCCTGAGTCCAGTCCATACCCGGCGGGACGGTTCTCCGGCTAGGACGCTGCTCTTCCTTCTCCAAGACCAGTCACTGCCTCCCGGGGACTTCTCCTACCGGCTGCGTCCCACGCCGCCCGCGGAACCGGCTGGTCCCCCTCCCGGGGTTAGTTCAGGGGGGTGGAGCAGCTCTCTGTGCTTGTGCCGTACCTGACTGGTACGCTGGCTCCAGGCTCTGGAAACAATCGCTGCTTCCCTGTATTAGTTCGTTCTCCGTCTCTAAATCTGTGTTTGTTGTTCAGGGTTCGTAGATTGTTACGTATGTGATCAATTCACTTGTTTTTCCGTGTCTTTGTTGTAAGAGGGATCTGAGGTAGCGTCTGCCTAGTCTGCCATCTTGGCTCCTCCTCCTTAGGATTTTTAATGGCTGATTTTTCAGAAGTAGGTCACCAGGTACTTCTTAGGAGTTGCCTCTACCCCGTCTAGGTGAACTTGATCCTTTAACCATTAGGTTGGCAGCCAAGTATGTTACTTGTTTGCATCACCCAGGAATTTAGAAGTTTTTAGTAGGATTTTATTTTACTCACTCTTGAGATAACATCTTCTTCTCTGCTTTTTGAGATAAAAATTCAGCCCAATAACTTTTGAATTAAATATCCCACCCTTGTCCTAATCCATGCACCCCATTTTGGACTATACTTGCTCTGATCTTTCAAAATGCTCACACCACTGATGAAAAGCACTGCTCAGTTATTTTGCAGAACGTTCTTCAATTTGGGTGTATGTGATGTTTTTCTCATGATTAGAATGAGGTTATGCTCTTTTGGCACAAATACTACAGGAGCGATGTCGTGCCTTTTTCAGTGTGTTTTGAATTTGAGAACATTCCAGAGTTGTATACTTGATGTGACTTGTATGGAAAGAAAAATCTGACCAACGAATCAACTAGAGCTAATAGGGTTTATTGAGCAAGAGGCTTTTTGTGATCAAGGAGCACCCAAGCTGAAAATGGTGAGGGGCTCTAGTTTACAAATCTGTGTTTTTAAAGTTAAGATGAGGAAGTATCTTGTCCTTTGTTTTGATTGGTTAATCCCACTTAATTTTCCTTTTTTGGGGAAAGTAGGCCACAGAATGCTAAACTGGCTTTTTTAATTATTATTATTATTGTGCTTTAAGCAAAAGTTTACAAATCAAGTTAGTTTCTCATATATAAACTTACACATTCCTTGCTATGTGCTCCTAGCTGCTCTCCTGCTAATGAGACAGCACACTCTTCCTCTTCACCCTGTATTTCCCATGTTCATCCAGCCAGCTCCTGTCCCCCTCTGCCTTCTCATCTTGCCTCCAGATAAGAGCTGTCCACACAGTTTCATGTGTCTGCTTGAGTCAAGAAGCTCACTCCTCACCAGTATTATTTTCTGTCTTATAGTCCAGTCCAATCCCTGTTTGAAGAGTTGGCTTCAGGAATGGTTCCAGTCTTGGGCTAACAGAGGGTCCAGGGACCATGACCTTCCGGGTCCCTCCAGTTTCAGTCAGACCATTAAGTCTGGCCTTTTTATGAGAATTTGAGGTATACATCCCACTGTTCCCCTGCTCCATCAGGGATTCTCTGTTGTGTTCCCTGTCAGGGCAGTCATTGGTGGTAGCCGGGCACTATCTAGTACTTCTGGTTTCAGGCTGACGGAGTCTCTGGTTTATGCAGCCCTTTCTGTCTCTTGGGCTCATATTTACCTTGCATCTTTGGTGTTCCTCATTCTCCTTTGCTTCAGGTGGGTTGAGGTGAATTGATGCATCTTAGATTGCCGATTGCTGGCTTTTAAGACCCCAGATGCCACTCACCCAAGTGGGATGCAGAATGTTTTCTTAATGTATTTTGTTAGGCCAGTTGACCTAGATGTCCCCTGAAACCATGATCCCCAGACCCCTGACCCTGCTACTCTGGCCTTCAAAGTGTTTGGTTGTATTCAGGAAACTTCTTTCCTTTTGGATTAGTCCAGTCATGCTGACCTCCCCTATCTAATTATTGAATACGACTCTCCCTCCCTCCCCACCCTCATAACCATCAAGGAATATTTTCTTCTATGTTTAAACTTTTTCTTGAGTTTTTATAATAGTCGTCTCATACAATATTTGTCCTTTTGCAACTGACTAATTTCACTCATTATAATGCCTTCCAGGTTCCTCCATGTTATGAGGTGTTTCATGGATTCCTTGTTGTTCTTAATCTTTGTGTAGTATTCCATTATGTGAATATACGATAATTTGTTTATCCAGTCTTCGGTTGATAGGCACCTTGGTTGCTTCCATCTTTTTGCTATTATAGACAGTGTTTTAATGAGCATAACAACAAAAAACAAACATGAGTGTGCATATAGCTCTTCCTGTGAGGGCTTTTATTTTTCTAGGATATATTCCAAGGAGTGGGATTGCTGGATTGTATGGTTGTTCTATTTCTAGCTTTTTAAGGAAGTGCTAAATAGATTTCCAAAGTAGTTATACCATTTTACATTCCCACTAGCAATGTAAAAGTGTTCCAGTCTCTCCACAACCTCTCCAACATTTATTATTTTGTTAAACTGTCTTATTTTGTTTAGATGAGTATTATTAACTTATGATGATAAGGAAAACGTGCTCTAAGTTTCAATTCTGTATAAAGTTGATGTTTCTTGTAAATGACCTTATGTTTGGCTCTTGGCCAAGAGATGCCATTTTAACTATTGCCTTTATTAAATTTTTTTTTTTAACACTTGTTTCACCATAGAAAAAATCCATCAACCTTGTCTCTGGGTATTTATTAATAAAAAAATCCCTCTCTAGATTAATCCTTTTCACTTTTCCCTCCAACATTTATTTTCGTATTAACTAAATAAGGTAGTTTCCAGCAGATCTAAAGTAAGCAGAACCTAAAGCCTGTGAATAAAGTTAAGAATAGCAGCAGAAAGTTCTCTTGAAAATCTCTCTCTCTTCTTGCAAATGGTGAGAAGGGTCAGTGCTGATTCTCCTGGGAAATTACTCCACCCTATTCTGATTCTGATTCTAAGCATTAAGGAGTACATTTTCTAAGCATTAAGGAGTACATTAACTTCTCTGGATGGCTTACTCTATTTCAGCCGGTCTTCTCTGAACAGGCATTTTCCCACCATCAGAATACAAGGCAGGAGCAGGTGGAGGGGGTGGGGGTAGAAGAGGAGGCTTCAGGGGCTGCTTGGACTGCGGATCACTGAAACCCCCCTGAGGCCTACACAAATGCATTTACCCAAGTGGTCCAGCCCAGCTCACCAGTTGACAACACTGGTTTTGTGGAAACTCCTTAAAGTTTTTCAAAGCTTTAACTTGCTTGGCCTTTTCCCTGCATAATTATCCTTCAGGAGCCTTCTAAGGGGAGTTGAGGCGAGTGGGGCTGTATTGACTTTGAAGATTTGGGCTCTTGGGTTCCATGCCCCATATTAACCTGAAATCTTAACCCGCTTAAGCCCTGAGTGCCAGAGTAGAACTATACTCCATAGGCTTTCCAACGGGTGATTTTCAGAGGCAGATTGCCATGACTTTCTTCTGAGGTACCTCTGGGTAGATTCAAACTCCCAACCTTTCTGTTAGCAGCTGAGTGTGTGAGCCATTTGCACTACCCAGGGACACTCTAATATTACTCACCCCTTCAAAGGACAGAATTTCGAGGGAGAGACAAATTACATACCTAGTACTAGGACCCCGTGAATTGCCTGAAAGTCAGCCAACCTATCATCATTCCTCTTGAATACTAGATGGATGAACAGGAAGGAGCTAGGATATTCTGCTTTGCTATGCGGCAACACTGACTCCACCATGTTTAAAGGGTTATTGTAGAAAAAGTATAAGCATGTTACTGGGGAAAGATAATTAGGTAAGTTTTAAATTTTCTCAGTTGGGATTGCTGCTTATCAATATATGAGTTCAGAACTAAGAAGACAGTTTGAGGATAAATTTACAGCTTTTAATAAAAAGACTCTTTGTTCACACAACTAGAATTTGGTAGCACATAAGCCTGACTTCTCTCAAAATCATCAACTGTGACCATGCTTTGACAAATCTTAAAAAATACCTGTGGTAGATCCTGTAGTTTTTCAAGAACTTACAGTCTTAAAAAGTTCAGATGTAGTTAAAAAATCTAATATATCCATAAACATAATAATATATAACCATGAAATAATAATATACAAACATGAAAAGGAACAAGGACCTTTCTTATGTTCTGATACGGAAAGGTCTGCATAATAAATTGCTAAGAAAAAAAAGCAAGATGCAGAGCAGAGGATGTCATATCAAACACTAGCTTTTGTATAACAGAGAATATATATGTGATTTTTTAAAATAAAAGACACAATAATCTTGTCCATTTGTATAAGAAAGGAACTCACAAAAATGTAATAAAATTACTACCTATAGAGGAGGGAGTGATACAGAGCAGTAAGCTCCATGTTTGGCCTTAGAGGAGCTGAGTTCGAGTTCTGTTACATCATTTATAACTTCTTGCCCTTTTGGCTGAGACCACTTAGAAGAAATACAATCAGAATGTTCTTTAGATGTGAGGATGGTGAGACTTCATCTTGCTTACCTTGGTCACATCATCACTAGAAAAGAACATCATGTTGGTAAGTAGACAGTCACCAAAAATGCCTCAATGAGATGGATTGACACAATAGCCACAGTAGTCTTAGGCAAGGATACTTGCTGCACAACTTAAAGATTGTGGAGATGGTGAAGACCGAACAACTTTTCATTCTGTTATGCATAAGGTCGACCTGAGTTGGAGTCCACTTGAAGGCAACTAACAACATCATAGATGATGGAGGGTATGTGATGGGATTGTATATTTCAGCATTGCCTGGAATTTTTAACATATGAATATATATTTTTTTTAAATAATAAAAATAAAAATTGTTTAGTGCTATCCAAAGTCCAGTCTAGTATAGCTTAAGTGCCAACAATTTCTCCTTCCCTCCTGCAGTTCAGGCTGCCTTGTAGACTGAGGGACTTGTATTGGAATGAGGCATGGTCTGCTTAGTCACTACCGTTATTACTTTGACACATTTGAATGGCAGGACTCATGGTCTTCTTTTACTTCTCCAACATATCCACTACTGGTTGTTTCTTCTCTGGAGGTGGAGATCTAGAAGAAGGAATAGAAGAAACGACAGTGTTTAAGTTAGATTACTGGCCATCTGTCAGTTCTTCTTTCTTGGAATTTACTGTATTTCTGTCTGAACCTAACTGTCCAGAGATACCCTCTTTGAGGTAGGCATACAAATGCTGGCTGTCTTGTGGGGCACATACCTGAGTTCTTTAGGGACCCCAGTGGGGACTCCTGTTCCTGCCATGGGAAAATTTGGCTTGACATTTTCCAACCCTCCTCTGCTCTTACAGAACACCTTGTAGCCTGTTGATGATGCGGTTCTGTTGCTCTTCCTCCTCAACAGGATACTTGCTGCACAACCCGAGCTGAACTATCTGCCACAGTGTCTCTTTGATGTATTGGAAACTCACACATCTTTGCTAGATCAAAAGGTCACATCCTCATTTCTGCCCTGCCACTTTTCTCCTCCAAATTTCCTTTTCTTCTGCACATATAGGCTGGGAAGGCAGGTCCAAAAGACTGCTTCATAACCAAACATCAAATCAGGGAGTATGATACTAGTTGCCCTCCTTGTAGACAGCCCCCATCTCTACAAATGAAATTTCTTGGAGCTTTCCTCAACTGACTAGGAAGTACCATTTTCCCTCTCATTGGAGACAGTAGGGAAAATATCCAGATAGCCAATAATTCATAATTACAATGATTCCATACTTTCTCTACCTCTTCTATACTTCTTTAAATAAAGAATGGGATACGGAATGGGTGGTGGCTGACCGGGAATAGCAGAGCTTGTTTAATGGCCTTTTAAAAAGTCCTAAAGATGGTATCTCCGTCTGGTTGTTTGGGGTCGTCTTTAGAATAATGGGTACTTTTTGCCTCTTTGTTTTCATTATTGGTTTCTAGTCATCAATTCCAGAACAGAAGAAAATATTTCAATTAACATCATGGATTAAATTGGCCCAAGGAGAGTATATGTGCTTTATTTGCCTTCCCCATGATGCCAAGCATGATACTGGGTATAGAGTTAAGTGTCAGTAAATGCGTGTTGTATACAAGGATGACAGGAAGGAAAGGAAGAGGAAAAGGTGAATAAGTGAATGAAGTTTTAGGTCTGTATTTTTGGGTAGATCACGTTTATAAAATAATACAAAAATGAATTTTCTTTGGAAGTATCACTAAAAGTTAAACAGGTAAAAATATACCTTGACAGTCAATTATAAGTAAGGTAACAGAGTACGTTCCAGAGAAGGAAAGGAGGCATAAACTCTTCTTGGCTTGCTCTAATGCTCCATTACTTACCCAGGAAGCGTCCCAAAATCTGTTAGTACAATCACATTGCCCAATACAGTTTCCCTAATTCTGGGCTGTTTTTCACGTTACTGTGATAGAATGATAGAAGTGTAAATAAAACAATATAGTATTCTAAAGAAAATGAATAGAAGCATTGGATTTTATCTCAAGTTAAGATCTGCAAAATGTGCTAAATTTGCGTAAATATTTCACTTGGTTTAAAAATGGTTGTTAAAAAACAAAGTAACCTACCATGCCATCATTGATAATTCATCTCCTGCTGGGTCACTGTGAAGTCTCGGCTGATCTGATCTATCTCGCAGTGACGTTTGTAGCTGAAGAGCTGCCAGCCTGTCAGCCAGTGTGAATTCATCCCTCCCACGACGGTGTATCCAAAAGAGTAAAGAAAAAGCGTTATTCACTCAGATAATCTCTTACATAGACATTTCTTTAGAAAATGATAACTTCTCAAGAGCCAGCTCTTGAGTTGCAAGTGTAATACAATTTCGCTAGCTGAAGATGGAATGAACTCAGAGTTGTCTCTTCCTTTGATGTCATGTTCTCAGGCAAGTGGAAGTTAATTACCAGTCCCAGTTGCCATTGAGTCAGTTCCAACTTATGGCGACCCTATGCGCTTCAGAGTGGAAATTTGCCAGAAAGGGTTTTCAAAGGCTGATCTTTCAGAAGTAGATTGACAGGCCTTTCTTCTGAGATGCCTCTGGGTGAATTTGAACCACCAACCTCTGGGTTAGTAGTCACCTGTTTAGTTGCTTGTGCCACTCAGGGACACCTGAAGCTAATTAGAGTAGTAGTAGTGATTTCTGGTGAGACAGAGAGGATATGTGTATTTGGATAAAGATTCTCATTGCCTTTTTTCTTGAAGGCTTCTTCAGCTTCTCTGACCTACACTACTCTTTGACTGAACAACTTTTAGTATATATTGTGCTGGTTACTTTTTCTACTTGAATTAAATAAAAAATCAAATTATGAATTTTATTATAATTTGTCTTTACTAATACAACCCACTTTTATTGAATTGAGATGTTTCAACAAACAGATGCAGCACTGGAGGTGCTCACTCATCTATGCCAAGAAATATGGAAGACAGCTTCCTGGCCAACTGACTGGAAGAGATCCATATTTATGCCTATTCCCAAGAAAGATGATCCAACCGAATGTGGAAATTATAGAAAAATATCATTAATATCACACGCAAGCAAAATTTTGCTGAAGATCATTCAAAAATAGCTGCAGCAGTATATCGACAGGGAACTGCCAAAAATTCAGGCTGGTTGCAGAAGAGGACGTGGAACCAGGGATATCATTGCTGATGTCAGATGGATCCTGGCTGAAAGCAAAGAATACCAGAAGGATGTTTACCTGTGTTTTATTGACTATGCAAAGGCATTCGACTGTGTGGATCATAACAAACTATGGATAACACTGTGAAGAATTAGAATTTCAGAACACTTAATTGTGCTCATGAGGAACCTTTACATAGATCAAGAAGCAGTTGTTCGGACAGAACAAGGGGATACTGATTTATTTAAAGCTAGGAAAGGTGTGAGTCAAGGTTGTGTTCTTTCACCATACCTATTTAATCTGTATGCTGAGCAAATAATATGAGAAGCTGGACTATATGAAGAAGAACGGGGCATCAGCATTGGAGGAAGACTCATTAACAACCTGTGTTATGCAGATGACACAACCTTGCTTGCTGAAAGTGAAGAGGACCTGAAGCACTTACTAATGAAGATCAAAGACCACAGCCTTCAGTATGGATTGCACCTCAACATAAAGAAAACAAAAATCCTCACAACTGGACCAATGAGCAACATCATGATAAACAGAGAAAAGACTGAAATTGTCAAGGATTTCATTTTACTTGGATCCACAGTCAACAGCCACGGAAGCAGCAGTCAAGAAATCAAAAGACGCATTGCCTTGGGTAAATCTGCTGCAAAGGACCTCTTCAAAGTGTTGAAGAGCAAAGACGTCACCCTGAAGACTAAGGTGCGCCTGACCCAAGCCATGGTATTTTCAATTGCATCATATGCATGTGAAAGCTGGACAATGAATTAGGAAGACTGAAGAAGAGTTGACGCTTTCGAATTGTGGTGTTGATGAAGAATATTGAACATACCATGGACTGCCAAAAGAACGAACAAATCTGTCTTGGAAGAAGTGCGGCCAGAATGCTCCTTAGAGGCAAGGATGGCAAAACTGCGTCTTACATACTTTGGACATGTTGTCAGGAGGGATCAGTCCCTGGAGAAGGACATCATGCTTGGCAGAGTACAGGGTCAGCGGAAAAGAGGAAGACCCTCAACAAGGTGGATTGACACAGTGGCTGCAACAACGAGCTCAAGCATAACAACAATTTGAAGGATGGCGCAGGACAGGGCAGTGTTTTGTTCTGTTGTGCATAGGGTTACTATGAGTCGGAACCGACTTGACAGCACCTAGCAACAACAACATCAGGAGGAGCTAGTCCCTGGAGAAGGACTTCATGCTTGGTAAAATACGGCTAGCAAAAAAGAGGAAGACCTTCATCAAGATGGATTGACACAGTGGCTGCAGCAATGGGCTCAAACATAGCAATGATTGTGAGGATGGCACAGGATTGGGCAGTGTTTCTGTTCTGTTGTGCATAGGGTCGCTATGAGTTGGGAACAGCTCAATGGCACCTGACAACAACAAAAACAAAGGAGTAAAAGGAGGATGGGAAGAGGGAAGAGAACTTATCTTTATTGAGGGTATACTAGGTACCAGGATATTTTCTTTTCCTTTTCCCTTTTGCCTTCTTTCCCTTGGTTCTCTTCCCTACTCTCCTTCTGATCCTTCTTGTACATTGTCCTCCAATATTTTTTTCACTTCATTCCTCATTAATAGAACAATTAATGTCAGCTGGTGTTCTGGATTGAATTTTGTCCCCACAAAATATATGTTTGAATCATAACCACTATACTTATGGTAGGAGCCCTGGTAGTGCAGTGGTTAAGAGCTCAGGCTGCTAACCAGAAGGTCAGCAGTTCAAATCCACCAGCTGCTCCTTGGAAACTCTATGGGACAGTTCTACTCTGTCCTGTAAGGTCACTATGAGTCGGAATCAACTCGATGGCAATGGTTACACTTTTGGATGTAATCCTGTTTGGAAATAGAGTTTTCTTTGTTACGTTAATGGGACCGTGTCAGGATAGTGTGTGTCCTAAACCTAATCACTTCTGAGTTATAAAAAGAGCACAAAGAAGAAAGCACAAACTGGGGTGGATGAAGGGGGGCTGGATAGGTGCCAAGGGAAAATCACCAAGGAGCTGAGGACCTCTGGGCTGCAGAAGCTGAAGGAGACAAGGACGTTCCTCCAGAGCCAACAGAGAGAGATAGAGCACCTTTTCCAAGAGCTGGTGCCCTGAATTCGGACTTTCCAGCCTCCTAAGCTGTGAGGAAATAATTTTTTTTTCTTCAAAGCTTTTGGTAGTTCTGTGGCATTTAAATACTGTGGTATTTCTGTTATAACAGCACTAGTTAACTAAGACAGCTAGACAGGTAGCTGTCCAAAATAAATACTACTGTCCCCACCCTCCCAGCCTTGCTTGCAGCTAAGTTTTAATGCACGGGAGTAAGTAAAAACAGCTTGGGGATCTTTAGAGGTAGGCGTCATGAAGTTCCTGTCTCTTTTCTTTTTTCTTACTGACTCAAATGGGGATGAAGGTCAGATCTTGGACTTAGAAGCAGAAGCTGACGTTTCTGGATAGCAAAACAAAGAGACACAAGAAGCCAAGATTGAGATGATTATAGCTTCATCACACCAGTCTCGATTTATGTGAGGAAAAAAAAAAAACTTTTTATTTTGTTTAAAACACTCTTATTTTGAGTTTTAGTCACTCACAGTCAAGTTTAACACTACTACAAATACAGTTCTGTTATTTTATGCACACATTGGTGCTTGACCGAAATACAAGTTGAAGTAGAGGGAATATATCTTCTAGTGTTTTACTGTAACTGTATAAGCTAGTCTTTGAAACATAATTGCTTGCTCTGAAATCTGTCCCATTATTTTTCCTTGAAAGAAAAATAAGGTAATCAGTTTTGAGTTGCTGATTAAACTATGTTCCTCTCTTAAGGAAAAAAAAATACACGAAACTGAGGTAGCTGAACAAAGCTTAGATCCATCTTATGATAGAAACCAGGATGGCATGAAGAGACTTGCAGGACTCCAGGATGGCGTGAAGAGACAGACATGAAAGACTAGAAGAATAGATTCCTTTATCATCGTGTCTACCTCAAAGAAAAACCAACATTCCTGAAAACCTCTAAACCGTGACCTTCCCCCTATAAAAACTCTCCAATTAGTCCTCTAGGTTTAGACAGAATTTGAGAGAAATTTAACCCTCTCTGTCTCTTGTACACTGGTGTTCAATAAAGCCCTCTTGCTGCTTACCTGCTCCTGTCTCAGTATTGGCTTTGCGGCAGGCAGCTTGAAACTGCAATTTGCGGTAACAAAGGACGGGGAGTGGCCACCTGATGAACATGTACTAAAATAAGGACACATAGATTTCTCTTCCCTGCTGCTACTTTATAATTGTGTGGCCTTGAGTCACTTCATTCTCTGAGCCAAAGCTTACTTACCTACAAGGATTGTGAAACGGCCCATTGCTTGCATTATAACTGATCTAGAGCTCAGAGTTTGTATCTGAGCATCTTGTCTCCAATCGCACACTAATTAGTTGTGGAATTTGGAGCAACTCACTTTACCTCTTCAGAAATGGAAGTGGTGACTAAAGAGGTGATAGGCCAAGCAAAACTGAGAGTGGATTTAAAGTTGTTAACAGGACTATTTCTATGTAAGGAGCCCTGGTGGCACAGTGGTTAAGTGCTTAGATGCCAGCCATCTATATGTATACATATATATATATATTCTCATTTCCTTGTGAATATTGAGAGATTATCTTTTTGTCAGTCCTTGTGCATTGAAATTCTGATATACATATGTCAGAATATATATGTGTGTGTGTATATATATATATATATACGCAAAATACCAAACCAGTTGCTGTTTAGTTGATTGTGACTCGTGTGACCCCCGTGTGTATCAGAGTAGAACTGTGCTCCCTAGGGTTTTCAATGACCAGTTTTTGAAAGTAGATTGCCAGGCCTTTCTTCCAAAGTGCCTCTGGGTGAACTCAAAATTCTAACCTTTTGGTTAGTAGCCAAGCACATCATATTGAAAATCACTGAAACACACACTGAATACTTCCAACTGAGTCTTAGTGTTCTAGTAAATTTCTCTCTAGTGTTTCAGCTAATAGTGACATTTCAGAACATTTAATTTGGCCAAGTGAAAAGTTACATGATATTGTCTTTTTTTTTTTTTTTAATCTTTCTCTTCTCCTTTTTTTTTTTTTTTTGGAAATTTTGCAAAGGGGGGCTTGAGATTTATTTTAACCTGATTATTTTTGACAGGCCACTGTAGCAAACAGGATGAAATTATAACCTTTGTGGTTAATTGTTGTGATTATCTACTTAGCATAATGTGTTTGCCTGTCACATTACGGAGATGCCTGCTGTGAGGATGCAGCTGGTAGTGAGGCATGAAGGGTTGTCCTTAAGATTTTATTTTACAAAAATGAAAATATTTATGTACATTAGGGAATAGAAGATGAACACTGTGTAACTGGTCAGTGAAGTAAAATTTCCTGCAGGTGAGCGAATGACTACATACTCTCATTCTGACTCTTTTGTATGTTAAGGGCCAGAAAGAGAATAGTGAATTAAGGATTTGATGACTCATAAAAAGTCATTTTCTAGGGGAATACCACAAGCAAGAAGCTATCTTAAGTTAGGGTTGAGGGTGAAGTGAGGTAGAGTGGGTCACTAAGGAATTTGGTGGAGCACAGTAGGGAAAAGGACCTTAGTTATAGTTAAGGAAATATCCTCAGTAATGTCTTTCTGGGGGCAAGAGTGAAGTGGTCTTTCAATACATGAAAATAAAAACATAAAGGGGAACAGGAGCTGCAGAAAGAAGTGGAACATGGGAAAAACATATAACTTGGAGAAAGGACCATTTGGGACACTGTTTCCATTGTAATCAATTTTCAGCAGAGGACTCCTTTGCCTTTTATTTTGGTTCAGACACATTACTGGGATAAAGGGCAACCAGAACATTCATTATTAATTATTATTTTTTCATGAAGCGTTAATAATGTCCACATTCCAATTTCAATTTCTATTAGCTAAGGGTAGGAGCATCAGGGCTCATGATTATATATAGGTCCAGAACCAGAAATACTCATGTCTGAAGCCTCTCTTGGTGTTTGCTGTGAGAACCAGAGACTCGGTTTTATGGGTCCACCCTTGAAACTATAACCTTATTCTAATTGGCTTCAACATTATTCATAATTCGGAGATAATTAAAGTATGCTCAAGATTTTAGAGAGGGCAGCAGAAATCAAACCCTTACTTAGGGCTTCCTGATATATTACGTCCATGGTGCCTGAACTCAGAAAATGTCAGTAGAATGTCTTTTGGGTTTTGTAGCCTAGTAACCTTGTCTAATTTTCTTAAAAGTTGGCAAGTTTTGTCTTTCTTTCTTCTACTATATAGATGTTGGACTCAGGTAGCTCTCCCTCAAATGGGACAAAACAGAAGAAGTAGATAAATTTGATGTTGTTAGTTGCCATCGAGTTGGCTTCCAACTCATGGCAACATTGTGTGTTACAGAATAAAACTTTGCTTGGTTCTGTGCCATCTTCATGATCCTTGCTGTGTTTTGAGTCCATTGTTGCGGTTATTGTGTCAATCCATCTCATTGAGGGTTTCCATCATTTTCTCTGACCCTCTATTTTACCAAACATGATTTCCTTTTCTAGAGGTGAGGAATGGCAAACACCATCCAACACAAGGTCAGTCCTTGTTATGGACTGAATTGTATCCCCCAAAATACGTGTTGCAATCCTAAGCAATTGCATCTGTAAATATGGCCCTGTTTGGAAAGAGGGAGTTTTCTTTTGTTATATTAATGAACTCATATCAGTGTAGAGTGAATCCTAAACTTAATCACTTCTGAATTAAAAAAAAAAAGAGAGAGAGAAGAGAGAGAACAGGCAGAGAAACACAGGGGGACAAGGAAGACAGGTGCATCTATAAGGATTTCTGGCAGCAACTAGAAACTTGGAGCCCTGGTGGTCCAGTGGTTAACAGCTCAGCTGCTAACTGAATGGTCAGCGGTTTGAATCCTTCAGCTGCTCCTTGGAAATCCTAACCTGTTTTATAGAGTTGCTATGAGTTGGAATGGACTTGATAGCAACAAGTTTACTAAAAGCTTAAATAGATGATAAGAAAAGACCCTGAATTCAGACTTATAGCCCCCTAAACTGTGAGGAAAATAAATTTCTGTTCTTTAAAGCAACCTACTTGTGGCATTTCAGTTATAGCAGCACTAGGAAACTAGCAGAGTCCTCAGAGATTATTACCAAAAAACAAAAAACCAAACCCAGTGCCGTTGAGTCGATTCCAACTCATAGCAACCCTGTAGGACAGAGTAGAACTGCCCCTTAGAGTTTCCAAGGAGAGCCTGGTGGATTCGAACTGCTGACCCTTTGGTTAGCAACCGTAGCACTTAACCACTACGCCACCAGGGATTATTATGATGGAAAAATCATAAAGTCACGATCAGTCACTCTCCCAAGCACTAAATTACTAAAAAAAAAAAAAAAAAATTTACTATTGACTACTAATTAGGTCTCTAGGCATTGAAAACGGTTTGTGCTCCACTACTAAGCTAAAGGCTGGTGGTGTGAACTACCCAGCGTTCCTGTGGCAGATTGTCTGGCAATCTGCTTCCATAAAGATCAGAGTATTTCTACTCTGTAACAAGTGGGGTTGCCGTAGTCAGAATCAACTCAACGGCAATGGGTTGATTTTTTATCCAAATTATTTTTTTAGGAAACCCTGGTGGCGTAGTGGTTAAGTGCTACAGCTGCTAACCAAAGGGTCGGCAGTTTGAATCTGATTTTCTTTTTTTTTTTTAATTCAGAAGTGATTAAGTTTAGGATTCACTCTACACTGATATGAGTTCATACACTGATATGAGTTCATTAACATAACTAAAGAAAACTCCCTCTCTCCAAACAGGGTCATATTTACAGGCACAAGTGTTTAGGATTGCAGCACATATTTTGGGGGGATACTATTCGGTCCATAACAAGGACTGACCTTATGTTGGGTGGTGTTTGCCGTTCCTCAGCTCCATACCTTCTTTATTACTCGGGCTAGAAACCTGCTTATTATTATGTTTCCAGTCTCTCTCTCTCTCTCTTTTTTTTTAAGTAGATTTCTGTTAGAGTCTACCAGTGGGATCTACTGATAGTTGATTAAAAGGTAAGAAAAACAGAAAAGATGGTGCCATCAGGGATGCATCAAAAAAGACCTGGGCTGACAGTGAGTTAAAAGAGCTTCGTGTGTTAACACTGGTTCCCTGCACTACAGATACACACCTGAAAGTGTTGAGCTTCATTAGTTAAAGGGTCTCTATAAAGGTAAAATTTAAGATACTGTGGAAGGTAAAGTGGACCTGGTGGCACGGTGGTTAAGCACTCAGCTTCTACCCAAAACATCAGCAGATTAAGCCCACCAGCCGTTCCCTGGGTGAAATATGCCACATTCTGCTTCCATGAAGATTTAGTCTTGGAAACCCTGTGGAGCAGTTCCACTCTGTCTCATAGGGTTGCTATGAGTCGGAATCGACTCAACAGAGTGGGATAGGTGGAAGGTAAGTTAAATAATTTTAGTTAAGAAGGATTTAATACTGGCCTGCAAATCACATTAAAACAAATTTTAGTTAGGAAGGATTTAATACTGGCCTGCAAATCACATTAAAACAAGTAACAGTTTATTATGTCTATGCATAAATTATGGTGCCTTGGGAAATCCAAGACATAAAATTATGTCTTTACCGAAGTGGTAAATCCATTTGGGTTGATTTGAGGATTCTGATAGAGACACTGAATTCACAGAGAAGGAATCTCATTTCCCCATAGGTAAGTAAGTCTTCAAATAAAAATAAAAAAGCCATTATAAATTACAGTGCGGCTTATTTACCATCAGTACGCACCCCTTTAATTAGGCGTTGGCTGGATCAATTGCAAGACAGCGCTGGGGCAAGTCAATGTTAGAAAAAGAATGATAGAGTTGCCTGGCAAGCGGCCAGTTCTAATGAATAAAATGGAATATCTTTCTTATGGCAGAAGCAAGAATCCACCTTCCGGGACATATGACTTGCCTGAGAATCAGGAGAATGGAGCCTGGGTATGGACTTAAGAATTGATGTCAAAATATGTGAAACACTGGTCAACCAACTATAGCATTAAAAAATATTTTCATTGAAACAGCAACCAGATAGCACATTTCCGTCTATGTTATTCACGATATTTTTTTTAAGTGAATAAAGAATTCTGGACTATCAAGGTGTGACGAGGTCTGAATTCTTAGATTTTGCTTATGTTATTGTTGTTAGTTGCTATCTAGTCTATTTTTATCCATACGAATCCCACGTGTTACAGAGTAGAACTGTTCCACAGGTGTTTTTTTTTTTTTTTTGGGCTGTAATCTTAAGAAGCAGATTGTCAGGTCTTTTCTTCCGAGAAGCTGCTGGGTTGGCTCGAACCCACAGCCCTGAGGTTAGCAGTGGGGTGCGAACCAGATTTTGCTCATAAGAATGCTAAGTACCACAGATTTTATAGCCATTAATTTGATTATATGCATCAAGAACCTTTAAAATATTCCCCACTCTGTAACCCAGTAATTCACCCTGTTGTAATTTGTCTTAAATATAACATCGGAAGTATGCATAAAGATTCATGTATAAGGAGGTTTCTTAGAATTTTTTTAAATAGTGAAAATTAAGTAACAGCAAGCTTGATGTTTATAAAGGCAGAATCATTATATGGCTGATAAATTAATTTATACAGAATCCGTATGATATCATTTCAGCTGAGAAGGCAGGAAAGAATATTGTACATATAAAAATCTCAGTTTTGTATATATAAACCTGAAAAAATCAAACCCATGGCTGTTGAGTCAATTCCAACTCATCACAACTCCATAGGACTGAGTAGAACTGCCCCATAGGATTCCCAAAGAGGGTCTGGTGGATTCGAACTGCCTACCTTTTGGTTAGTGGCTGAAAGCTTAACCCCTACACTACTAGGTCTCCTTTGTGTATATATACACAGATATATTTATAGTAAAATAAGAAAAATAAAATATACCAAAATACTGATCCTCACTTTTTCTGAGTGATAGGTAGGTGTAGAATCATTTTCCTAAATACGTTACCACCATATTTCCTATCACTTATAAAATAAAAACTTAATTACATTTAAAATAAAAAATTAAGTCATATAATATTTTGTGAACAAGTTTTATTGAAATGTCCCCAGAACTTCTATGACTAAGTCTACTAAATCAGTTACTCATTATTTTGTAAAACTAACTGTTTATTGAGTACTTACTATACAACAAGAATAATAACACACACACGCACACACAAACAGTTATTTCAGGTAGTGAGAAGCACTATGAGAAGCAAACGTAGGGTAAAGAAATAAAGGAATAGAGAGTTATGGGATGGAGATGTAATTTTATTGCATTTTTATTTAAGTTTATTAGGGGGCTTGATAGAAATGAAGAAGCTAGACATATAGCTATCTGGGGGAAAAAACTTCCAAGCAGACAGAAGAGTAAGTACAAAGTCCTTTGGGGATTTTTTTGGCATGTTCAAGGTGTACAAAAAGGCCAGAGTTGCTGGAGAGATGTGAGTAAGGGAAAAAATGGCGGGAAAAAAGATAGAAAATGAAGCAGGACTAGAATACACAGGGTTTTTAGATGATGAAAAGACTGCATTTTCCTGTAAGTGAGAATGGGAAATCATTGGAAAGTTCTAAGCAGAGTATTTCAGTTGGTTACATTTACTATCTAAATGGAGTCCCTGGGTAGTGCAAAGGGTTAATCCACTTGGATGCTAATCAGAAGGTTGGAAGTTTGAGTTTGCCCAGAGGTACCTCAGAAGAAAGACTTGGCAATCTACTTCCAAAAAATCAGCCATTGAAAACCCTATAGAGCACCATTCTACTGTGACACACACGGGGTCACCAAGAATCAGAGTTAACCTGAAGGTAACTGATGTTTTTTTTTTTAGGCTTAGAGGCACCAGCTACGCAAGACAGAAAACAGAAGAATCTATGTCTTCAGAAGAAATCAAGAAGATGAGGAAAATATTCAAAAAAGACATTGAAAGTTTACGGAATTTAGCTGAGCATACAGGGTCTTGTAATGGGTTGTAAAATTTGGTCAGATTAGGAGATATGCAGAACCATTTGGACAAGTTGGTTTAGATGATAAGGGATGTTCTGAGAATCTTACAGTAATGAAGAATATAGGGAAGGGGTCAGCAAACTTTTCCTGTAAAGGACTACTAAAGCCAAACCTACTGCCTTTGAGTACATTCCCGACCCTGTATAGGACAGAAGAACTGCTCCTTAGGGTTCACAAGGCTGTAAATTTTTATGGAAGCAGTCTCCCATGGAGCACCTGGTGGGTTTGAACCACCAACGTTTCAGTTAGCAGCCAAGTGCTTTCATTATTCTGCTACCAGAGCACCTCTGTAAAAGACTGGATAGTATTTTAGGTTTGTATCCAAGAAGCAAAATAGAGGATATTATGTATGACCTTAGTGCTTGTCTGGCACAAATGGTTTGTGCTTGACTGACCTAAAGTTGGTGGATGGAATCCACCCTGAAGCTCCAAGGAAAAAAGGCCTGGCAACTGGCTTCTGAAAAGATTACATCCAAGAAAACTCTGTGGAGCTCAGTTCTGCTCTGTAACACATGTGGTCACCATGAGTCAGAATTGACAAGAAGGCAACCTTTTGTTTTGTTTTTAATACAGCCATTTAAAATGTAGCCATTTACAAATGTAAAAAATATTCTTAACATCCAGGAAGTGGGCCGTAGTTTGTTGAGCCTGATATCGGGCTTGATTGGATTGTTGTTGGGTACTGTCAAGTCTGTTCTGACCCATATTGACCCCAGGAGACAGAGCCGAACTGCTCCATAGGATTTTCTTGGCTGTAATCTTTACAGAAACAGGTCATCAGGGCTTTCTCCCTAAGAGCCACTGGGTGGGTTTGAACTGTCAGTCTGTTTGTAGCCAGCCTACAGATTAACCATGGTGCCACCAAGGCTCTTTTGATTGGATTAGGTCCTCCCTTTGTTTTCAGGAATGTCCATACAATCAGTACATAATTACTGGTAAACATACTCCCAGTATGACTGTCACTCCTGCAATCCTCCATAATCACTCTCACTTCATGACTACAACAAACAATAGGATTATTACCACTCTTTCTAACACATCATTCTAAGTACCACTAGCATAACCTACCATTTCTGAGTTCTTGCTCTTTTCTGTGCTTTTCTAAGTACTGTAGAATCATTAGCTCATTTATGGCTCATTGTAATCTGAAGACTGAAGAAGAATTGATGCTTTTGAATTATGGTGTTGGCAAAGAATGTTGAATATACCATGGCTGCCAAAAGAAGGAACAAACCTGTCTTGGAAGAAGTATAGCCAGAATGCTCCTTAGAAGCAAAGATGACAAGACTTCATCTCACATACTTTGGACATGTTATCAGGGTGGATTCATCTCTGGAGAAGGACATCATGCTTGGTAAAGCAAAAGGTCAGTGAAAAAGAGGAAGACCCTCAATGAGATGGACTGACACAGTGGGTAAAACAATAGGCTCAGAGGCGGAGCCAAGATGGTGGAATAGACAGACGCTTCCGGTGAGCCCTCTTTACAACAAAGACCCGAAAAAACAAGTCAAACGAGTATATTTGTGACAAGCTGGGAACGCTGAGCTTCAAAGGCAAGCTTAGAAAACGAACGGAGTGGCAGGGAGAGGAAGGGACCGTTTAGAAGTGGAGAGCAGTTACCGGACCTGAATCATGGGGAGCCCTCAGGCACCATTCCCAGAGCAGCTGCGGTGGGCTGGTACTAGTGTTCAGCCACAGTTTTTTTCAGGGAGAAGCAGCCAGCCACACAGCCTACTCACACCTCCGGAACCTGAGAGGAACGGCACTCCCGACAAAAGCTAAGTACTTCAGTATATTTTAACATGTCCCCCAACCCCCGCAAACTGGCTTCAGTGGCTGAATAACCTGGGCCTCACATAGGCACTGTTGAGCACCTAGAGCCATCCTCCCAGCCTTGGGGAAGGAAAAAACCTGCATTTCGGGGAAAAGATAATTTGCTAGCTCCACTAACTGGGGAAGCTCAGGACAGAAGCAGCTCCTGTCCAGGCATAAACTGTTCATGGACTTCGAGTACATTTCCTTTCTGCGTGGACCTGGGTGGAACTATTTTGGGAGAATAGGTCCTTGTTGGCAGACTCCAAACATTTCAGCTGTGCAGTGGAGAGGTGGGTGTTTGATATTTGACATTGCTTTGCCTATTAAACATCAGGGACCTAATGACTGTAGCTCCACTCAGGTCACCCAGCCACCTGCAACAAGGCTCCAAAGATAACTGATACCTCTAAGCCCTTACAACCAAAAACTTTTGGTGCCCATGGTCTGTCTGCAGAACCCACCCACCTGCACACTTTAGGGAACAGGGACGCACTTCCCTCAGAGACACTCGGGGGTCGGTTCTCAGACACTTGCCTTGTTCAGAGCGTGACCCCCCGCTGCAATCAGATACCAGTATATAAGCCAATCACCCCTGCCCCTATAAGACTTTAAGACAGGGCCTGCACCACACACTTGATGATCAGCTGCCTGGAAGCCTGAGCTGAATTCATACAAGAAAACTGAATGCATTCCTAGACTGATATACCTGATAACAGCTTTAGCCATCTGGGGACAGGACGTAAGAGCTCCAAAGGTGAAAATAATCAAGCTAGCTCACTCAAGCAACCCATAGCGGTATACCAAAACAAAACAAAACAAGAAGCTACGACACAGTAAGCAAGCATAAACTAATACAATAACTTATAGATGGCTCAGAGACAACACTCAGTATCAAGTCACATAAAGAAACAGACCATGATCACCTCGACAGGCTCTCAGAACAAAGAACTCAGGGATCTTCTAGATGAAAGTGCATTCCTGGAATTACCAGATACAGAATACAAAAGTTTAATATACAGAAACCTTCAAGACATCACAAAGGAAATGAGACAATATGCAGAACAAGCCAAGGAACACACAGAAAAAGCAACTGAAGTAATTAGAAAGATTATTCAGGAACATAATGAAAAGTTTAATAAGCTGGAAAAATCCATAGACAGACAGCAATAGGAAATTCAGAAGACTAACAATAAAATTACAGAAGTAGACAACTCAATAGAAAGTCAGAGGAGCAGAATTGAGCAAGTAGAAGCTATGATTTCTGAACTCAAATCACTAGGCACTAATATATTTGAAGAAAAATCAGATAAAAGAATTAAAAAAAAAATGAAGAAACCTCAAGAATCATGTGGGACTCTATCAAGAGAAATAACCTACGAGTGATTGGAGTACCAGAACAGGCAGGGATAACAGAAAATACAGAGAAAATTGTTGAAGATTTGTTGGCGGAAAACTTCCCTGATACTGTGAGAGATGAGAAGATATCTATCCAAGATACTCATCGAACTCCACATAAGGTAGATCTTAAAAGAAAGTCACCAAGGCATATTATAATCAAACTTGCCAAAACCAAAGGTAAAATACAACTATAAGAGCAGCAAGGGATAAATGAAAAGTCACCTACAAAGGAGAGCCAATAAGAATAAGCTTGGACTACTCGGCAGAAACCATGCAGGCAAGAAGGCAATGGGATGACATATTTAAAAAATTGAAGGAAAAAAATTGCCTGCCAAGAATCATATATCCATCAAAACTGTCTCTTAAATATGAAGGTGAAATTAAGGCATTTCCAGATCAACACAAGCTTAGGGAATTCATAAAAACCAAACCAAAACTACAAGAAATACTCAAGGGAGTTCTTTGGTTAGAAAATCAATAATATCAGGTATCAATCCAAGACTAGAAAACTGGGCAGAGCAACCAGAAGTCAACCCAGACAGGGAAATAAAAAAAAAACAAAGCAAGATTATTAAAAAAAAAAAAAAAAAAAAGCTCAAAACAGGGTAACAGCGATGTTATTATATAAAAGAAGACCACATTAGAATAATAAAAAGAGACTAAGAAATGTAATCATACACCTTCCATTTGGAGAGGAAGATATTGGCGATACAAAGAAATAAAAGTTAGGTTTAAATTTAGAAAAATAGGGGCAAATAATAAGGTAAACACAAAGGAGACAAACTATCCTACTCATCAAAATAAAATACAAGAAAAAAACAGAGACTCAGCAGAAACAAAATCAAGACAACAAATATGAGGAAAGGACAATATATAAAGATAATCTACTCAGCACATAAAATCCAGTGGGAAAAAGAAACTGTCAACAACACAGAAATAAAGAAATCAAAATGATAGCACTAACACTAAATTCATAAAAAAAAAAAATTCATACCTATCCATAATTACCCTGAATGTAAATGGACTAAACGCACCAATAAAGAGACAGGGAGTGGCAGAATGGAATAAAAAACAAGATCTGTCTATATGCTGCCTATAAGAGACACACCTTAGACTTAGAGACACAAACAAACTAAAACTCAAAGGATGGAAAAAAAATATATCAAACAAACAACACTCAAGAAAGAGCAGGAGTGACAATATTAAGTTCTGACCAAATAGACTTTAAAGTTAAATCCATCAGAAAGGATAAGGAAGAACACTATATAATGATTAAAGGGACAATACACCAAGAAGATATAACCATATTAAATCTTTATGCACCCAATGATAGGGCTACAAGATACATAAAACAAACTCTATCAGCATTGAAAAGTGAGATAGCTCCATAATAATACCAGGAAACTTCAACAGGCCACTTTTGGTGAAGGACAGGACATCCAGAAAGAAGCTCAATAAAGACATGGAAGATCTAAATGCCACAGTCAACCAACTTGACTTCAGAGACATATGAAGAACACTCCACCTGACAGCAACCAAGTATGCTTTCTTTTCTAGTGCACATGGAAAATTTTCTAGAATAGACCACATATTAGGTCAGAAAGCAAGCCTTAGCAGAATCCAAAACACTGAAATGTTACAAAGCATCTTCTCTGACCATAAGGCCATAAAAGTGGAAATCAATAACAGGAAAAGCAGGAAAAGAAATCAAACACTTGGAAACTGAACAATAACCTGCTCAAAAAAGACTGGACTATAGAAGACATTAAGGATGGAATAAAGAAATTCATAGAATCCAATGAGAATGAAAACACATCCTATCAGAACCTTTGGGACACAGCAAAAGTGGTGCTCAGAGGCCAACTTATATCAATAAATGCACACATCCAAAAAGAAGAAAGGGCCAAAAATCAAAGAATTATCCCTACAACTTGAACAAATAGAAAGAGAGCAAAAAAAGAAACCCACAGGCACCAGAAGAAAACAAATAATAAAAATTAGAGCTGAACTAAATGAAATAGAAAACAGAAAAGCAGTTGAAAGAATTAACAAGACCAAAAGCTGGTTTTTTGAACAAATCAACAAAATTGATAAACCACTAGCCGAACTGACAAAAGAAAAACGGGAGAGGAAGCAAATAACCCAAATAAGAAATGAGATGGACGATATCACAACAGACCCAAATGAAATTAAAAGAATCATATCAGATTACTATGAAAAATTGTACTTTAGCAAATTTGAAAACCTGGAAGAAATGGATGAATTCCTAGAAACACACTACCTACCTAAACTAACACAAACAGAGGCAGAACAACTAAATAGAGCCATAAAAAAAGAAGAGATTGAAAAGTTAATCAAAAAACTCCCAACAACAACAAAAAAAACTCTAGCCTGGACTGCTTCACTGCAGAGTTTTACCAAACTTCCAGAGAAAAGTTAACACCACTATTAATAAAGGTATTTCAAGGCATAGAAAAGGACGGAAAACTCCCCAAATGATTCTATGACACCACCATATCCCTGATACCAAAAACAGGTAAAGACACCACAAGAAAATTATAGGCCTATATCCCTCATGAACTTAGATGCAAAAATCCTCAACAAAATTCTAGCCAATAGAATCCAACAACATATCAAAAAAATAATTCACCATGACCAAGTGGGATTCATACCAGGTATGCAGGGATGGTTCAACATTAGAAAAACAATTAATGTAATCCACCACATAAATAAAACAAAAGACAAGAATCACATGATTTTATCAATTGATGCAGAAAAGGCATTTGACAAAGTTCAACACACATTCATGATAAAAACTCTCAGCAAGATAGGAATAGAAGAATAATTCCTGAACATTATAAAGGGCATTTATCCAAAGCCAACAGCCAACATCAACCTAAAATGGAGAGACCCTGAAAGCATTCCCATTGAGATCAGGAGCCAGACAAGGATGCACTTTGTCACCACTCTTATTCAACATTGTGCAGGAAGTCCTAGCCAGAGCAATTAGGCTAGATAAAGAAATAAAGGGCATCTAGATTGGCAAGGAAGAAGTAAAAGTATCTCTATTTGCAGATGACATGATCTTATACTCAGAAAACCCTAAGGAATCCTCAGGAAAACTACTGAAACTAATAGGAGAGTTCAGCAGAGTATCAGGATACAAGATAAACATACAAAAATCAGTTGGATTCCTCTGCACCAACAAAAAGAACATCGAAGAGGAAATCACCAAATCAGTGCCATTTACAGTAGCCCCCAAGAAAATAAAATACTTAGAAATAAATTTTACCAAAGATGTGAAAGACTTATACAAAGAAAACTACAGTACACTTCTTCAAGAAACCAAAAGAGATTTACATACGTGGAAAATGTACCTTGCTCATGGATAGGAAGACTTAAGATTATAAAAATGTCCATTCTACCAAAAGTGATCTAAACATTTAATGCAATTACGATTCAAACCCCAATGAGAAAGAGAAACAAATCACCAACTTCATATGGAAGAGAAAGAGGCCCCGGATAAATAAGGCATTACTGAAAAAGAAGAACAAAGTGGCAGGCCTTACTTTACCTGATTTTAGAAACTATTATACTGCCACAGTAGTCAAAACAGCCTGGTACTGCTACAACAACAGATACATGGACCAATGGAACAGAGTTGAGAACCCAGACATAAATCCATCCACATATGAGCAGTTGATATTTGATAAAGGCCCCAAAACAGTTAATGGGGAAAAGACAAATGGTGCTGGCATAACTGGATATCCACCTGCAAAAAAATGAAAGAAGACCCATACCTCCCTCCATGCACGAAAACTAACTCAAAATGGATCAAAGACCTAAATATAAAATCTAAAACGGTCATGGAAGAAAAAATAGGAGCCCTAATGCATGGCATAAACAGTATACTAAACATTATTAAGAATGCAGAAGAAAAAGTAGATAACTGGGAGCGCCTAAAAATCAAACACCTATGCTCATCCAAAGATGTCACCAAAAGAGTAAAAAGACTACCTATAGACTGGGAAAAAGTTTTTAGCTGTGCCATTTCCAATCAGCACCTAATCTCTAAAATCTGCATGAGACTGCAAAAACCCAACTACAGAAAGACAACCCAATTAAAAAATGGGCAAAAGATATGAATAGACACTTCACTAATGAAGACATTCAGGCAGCTAACAGATACATGAGGAAATATTCACGATCATTAGCCATTAGAGAAATGCAGATTAAAACTACAATGAGATTTCATCTCACTCCAAGAAGGCTGGCATTAATCCAAAAAACACAAATAATAAATGTTGGAGAGTCTGTGGAGAGATTGGAACACTTCTACACTGCTGGTGGGAATGTCAAAAGGTACAACTACTTTGGAAATCGATTTGACACTTCCTTAAAAAGCTAAAAATAGAACTACCATACTATCCAGCAATCCCACTCCTTGGAATATATCCTAGAGAAATAAGAGCCTTTACAAGAACAGATATATACACACCCACGATATTGCAGCAGGGTTTAAACAGCAAAAAGATGGAATCAACCAAGGTGCCCATCAACAGATGAATGGATAAATAAATTATGGTATATTCACACAATGGAATACTATGTACACATCAATAAGGAACAGTGTGGAATCTGTGAAACATTTCATAACATGGAAGAACCTGGAAGGCATTATGCTGAGTGAAATCAGTCAGCTGCAAAAGGACAAATATTGCATAAGACCACTATTATAAGAACTTGAGAAACAGTTTAAACTGAGAAGAAAACATTCTTTTGTGGTTATGAGAGGAGGGAGGGAGGGAAGGTGGGAGAGTGGTATTCACTAATTAGATGGTAGATAAGAACTACTTTAGGTGAAGGAAAAGACGACACATAATACAGGGGAGGTCAGCACAACTGGACTAAACCAAAAGCAAAGAAGTTTCCTGAATAAACTGAATGCTTTGAAGGCCAGTGTAGCAGGAGGGGTTTGGGGGCCATGATTTCAGGTGACATCTAAGTCAACTGGCATAATAAAATCTATTAAGAAAACATTCTGCATCCCAGTTTCAACAGTGGTGTCTGGGGTCTTAAACGCTAGCAAGAGGCCACCTAAGATGCATCAATTGGTCTCAACCAACCTGGATCAAAGGAGAATGAAGAGCACCAAGGACACAAGGTAATTACGGGCCTATGAGACAGAAAGGGCCACATGAACCATAGACTACATTATTTTGAGACCAGAAGAACTAGATGGTGCCTGGCTACAACTGATGACTGCCCTGACAGGGAACACAATAGAGAACCCCTGAGGGAGCAGGAGAGCAGTGGGTTCCAGACCCAAAATTCTCATTAAAAGGCCAGACTTAATGGTCTGACTGAGACTGGAAGGATCCCGGTGGTCATGGCTCTCAGACCTTTATGTTGGCCCAGGACAGGAACCATTCCCAAAGCTAACTCTTCAGACATGGATTGGACTGGACAATGGGTTGGAGAGGGATGCTGGTGAGGAGTGAACTTCTTGGATCAGGTGAACACGAGACTATGTTGGCATCTCCTGCCTGGAGGGGAGATGAGAGGGTACAGAGGGTTAGAAGCTGGCAAAATAGACACGAAAAGAGAGAGTGGAGGGAGAGAGTGGGCTGTCTCATTAGGGGGAGAGTAACTGGGAGTATGTAGCAAGGTGTATATAATGTTTTTATGTAAGAGGCTGACTTGATTTATAAACTCTCACTTAAAGCATAATAAAAATTATTAAAAAAACAAACAAACAAAAAACAGTGGGCTCAAGCATAACAATGATTGTGAGGATGGCACAGGACCAAGAACTATTTCATTCTGTTGTACATGGGGTCTCTATGAGTTGGAACTGACTGGACAGCAACTAACAACAAAACAGCAACATAACCCAATTAAGCTGGTGTTATTATTTTCGTTGGAGGAGAAGCTGTGACTTAGAAAAGATCAATCCACCAGTAATTAAGTGGCATCAGTACCAAGGCAAACAGCATTCTCCTTTTTACATAATGTCACACCTCAAAGATATATAATGTTACTCTTTCATGCTTTCTCCATTTTCTATACCTACTTATATTTTAATTTCCTCTGTACAGAAATACTGGTGAATGAGGAAGGCAACTGTGATTATTGATATATAAAGATATTCCTCTATTCTGCCTTTTTCTGAGCTATTTTACCATCTCCCCCAAATTGGTTGGCACTAGATCTAAAATGACTGACCTTATTTAAATGTATATATATATGCAGTTAATTCTTGAGTTTTTTTTTGTGATTGTGCTTTAAGTGAAAGTTTACAAATAAAGCCAGTCTCTCCTACAAAAATTTATATACATCTTGCTATATACTCTTAATTGCTTTCCCCCTAATGAGACAGCAAACTCCTTCCCTCCACTCTTTCTTTTAGTGTCCATTTGGCCAGCTTCTGACCCCCTCTGCCCTCTCATCTTCCCTCCAAACAGGAGATGCCAACATAGTCTCATGTGTCTACTTGATCCATAAAGCTCATTCTTCACCAGTGTCATTTCTTATCCCATTGTCCAGTCCAATCCCTGTCTAAAGAGTTGGCTTTCAGAATGGCCCCCTGTCTTGGGCTAAGAGAAGGTCTGGGGACCAAGACTTCAGGGTCCTTCTAGTCTCAGTCAGACCATTAAGTCTGGTCTTTTTATGAGAATTTGGGGTCTGCATCCCACTGCTCTCCTGTTCCCTGTCAGGGCAGTCATCGGTTGTGGCCGGGCACCATCTAGTTCTTCTGGTCTCAGGCTGATGTAGTCTCTGGTTTATGTGGTCCTTTCTGTTTCTTGGGCTCATAATTACCTTGTGTCTTTGGTGTTCTTCATTCTCCTTTGCTCCAGGTGGCTTGGGACCAATTGATGCATCTTAGGTGGCCTCTTGCTAGCGTTTAAGACCCCAGACGCTGCTCTCCAAAGTGAGATACTGATTGTTTTCTTAATAGATTTTATTATGCCAATTGACTTAGTTGTCCCCTGAGACCATGGTCCCCAAACTCCCGCCCCTGCTACTCTGGCCTTCAAAGCATTCAGTTTATTCAAAAAACTGCTTTTGGTTTAGTCCAGTTGTGCTGACCTCTCCTGTATTGTGTTATCTTTCCCTTCACCTAAATTAGTTCCTACCTACTACCTGATTAGTGAATATCCCTCCCCCTCCCCTTGTAACCATCAAAGAATATATTCTTCTTTGTTTAAACTAGTTCTCAAGTTCTTATAATAGTGGCCTTATACAATATTTGTCCTTTTGCAGCTGACTGATTTCACTCAGCATAATGCCTTCCAGATTCCTCCATGTTATGAAATGTTTCACAGATTCATCACTGTTCTTTATCGATGCATAGTGTTCTGCTGTGTGAATATACCATAATTTATTTAACTATTCATCAATTGATGGGCACTTTGGTTGCTTGGTTGCTTCCATCTCCTTGCTATTGTAAACAAAGTGACTATGAATATGGGTGTGCATATATCTGTTCATGTAAAGGCTTTTATTTCTTTAGGATATATTCCAAGGAGTGGGATTGCTGGATCATATGTTAGTTTTATTTCTAACTTTTTAAAGAGGTTCCAAATTGATATCCAAAGTGGTTATACCCTTTTACATTCCCACCCGCAGCGTATAAGTGTTCCAGTCTCTCCACAACCTCTCCAACATTTATTATTTTGTGTTTTTTGGATTAATGCCAGCCTTGTTGGAGTGAGGCGCAATCTCATTGTAGTTTTGATTTGCATTTCTCTAATGGCTAATGATCGTGAGCATTTCCTCATGTATCTGTTATCTACCTAAATGTCTTCTTTAGGGAAGTGTCTGTTCATATTTTTTGCCCATTTTTTAATTGGGTTATTTGTCTTTTTGTAGTTGAGTTTTTGCAGTATCATGTAGATTTTAGAGATCAGGTGCTGATCAGAAATGGCATAGCTAAAAACTTTTTCCCAATCTGTGGGTAATCTTTTTACTCTTTTGGTGAAGTCTTTGGATGAGCATAGGTGTTTGATTTTTAGGAGCTCCCAGTTATCTAGTTTCTCTTCTGTGTTTTTGGTAATGTTTTTTATACTGTTTATGCCATGTATTAGGGCTCCTAATGTTGTCCCTGTTTTTTCTTCCATGATCTTTATTGTTTTAGATTTTATATTTAGGTCTTTGATCCATTTTGAGTTAGTTTTTGTGCATGGTGTGAGGTATGGGTCTTTTTAAATTTTTTTGCAGGTGGATATCCAGTTATGCTAGCACCATTTGTGAAAAAGACTGTCTTTTCCCCATTTTAACTGACTTTGGGCCTTTGTCAAATATAAAAAAAAAAAATTATTTCTGGAATCTCAATTCTGTTCCATTGGTCTATGTCTCTGTTGTTGTACCAGTACCAGTCTGTTTTGACTGCTGTGGCAGTATAACAGGTTCTAAAATAAGGTAGAGTGAGACCTTCTACTTTGTTCAAGTCTTGAGGTTTTAAACATTTAAAATGAAGGTACAGGTTGGGAAAAAGAGATCTGATGAAGTGATAGGTATGTGACCTCAATTTCTTAAATCCGTTTGAAGTTGAGTTTCTTTTCCTGTAGGGAGATAACAAATACTGAGACTAAAACAGAAAGGTGTCCTTTTTTTATAGCCAGACAATGTGTTTGAATTGCCTGGTCTATGTTGGAGAAAAGAAAGCCCAACTGAATAGTATGATTAAAATCTGTGGAAGAAGAATATTTAGGCAGATAAGACTTAACCTTCATTTAAATAGGCCAGCAACTAAGGTTTTGCCAGGGAGTTAAATTCTTTTATACTTTGCAAGGAGAAGATAATTTGGTCCTGAAAAGTTATTTTTCACAAAGGCTGATAGTTTCACTCTTGTTTTTTTGCTTAGTATTTTAAAAAAGACCACTCGTTATATAGACTTGTTGCTATTGTATGAAGTACGGCTTATAGTGATCCTATTGTACAGAGTGGAACTTCCCCACAGAGTTTCGAAGGAGTGCCTGGTGAATTTGAAGTGCTGACCTTTTGGTTAGCAGCCATAGCTCTTAACCACTATACCACCAGGGTTTCCTCATTATATAGAGGTAGGTGCATTTTTTTGTTTTGTATGTAGGCATGTATGTATTTTTATTACACTTGTTAACACAAAGATCATATTAATCCAATAATAGAAATTGATTGAAGTTTCTTTAATATACAATTTGAAAATCGAGGTAACATTTCGACTAGGAAGTCAAAAATGTTTCAGAGATGAAAGAACATCCATAAATTCTTATACCCTATCTTTTTTTTTTTTTTTATCTTATAGACATTGCCATGGAAAAGGGCTGGGGAACAGTGCTTACATAACAACAAAAACCTGTTGCCTTTGAGTCAATTCCAATTCATAGTCAGCCCTAAAGAGCAGAGTAGAACTGCCTTATAGGGTTTCCAGTGGGTGGCAGGTTGATTCAAACTGCCGACCTTTTGGTTAGCAGCCAAGGTCTTAACCACTGCAGCACCAGGGCTCCGCATAGTAGTAATTTACCCTAAAACACACTTCCAGTCCCAGTCCCACCCTGGAGTTTCTATTTCCTGAAACTGACTTAAAAAAAAAAAGATTGCCATCAAGTCAATTCTGACTCGTAAACACACTGCATCGAGTCGATTCCTACTCATAGCGACCCTATAGGACAGAGTAGAACTGCCCCATAGAGTTTCCAAGGAACGCTTGGCAGATTTGAACTGGTGACCTTTTTGTTAGCAGCCATAGCACTTAACCACTACACCACCAGTGTCTTCAATGGCAGCCCTATATATATGACAGAATAGAACTGCCCTGTAGAGCTTCTAAGGAGTGCCTTGGTGGATTCAAGCTATCGACTCTTTGGTTACCAGCCATAGTACTGAACCACTACGCCACCATGGTTTCCTGAATCTGGCTGCACATAGATAATTCCTCAAAGGAGACCAATGCCTAAGGCAAAATGGTTTTACTAAGCTACCTACTAGGCTATTGTTCCACTTAAAGGTGACTTTAGTAAACCATTTTTCTCAAGGCTCAAGGTTGTTCAAAAGAAGATCTCAGGGCAATGGCCTGGATGGGTCACCCCGACTCCACTGGTCCCAGACATCTGGATTCCAGGAGAATTAAAACATTCTAAAGAGTAAATTTGTATTGTTTGCAAATCAGGGGTGAATAAAGATTCCCTTTTTCTCCTCTTCATTTTTGATTTTTAAGATTTTATCTAGAAGTTGATCAGATTTAAATATTTGAATCAGAAAAACCCATACATTTCTTATAGTCGAAAGGTGGTTTGTTGAATATGGTTTCTAAATTGCAACTCAATTATTTAACTTTATCAAGTTTTCCTTGTCACATTTCTTTTCTAGTTAGAGTTGGTTTCTTCTCCCAAATAGGAGGAGAATGAATTATAACCACTGGATAGATGAAGTAATGTCACAGCATCATAGAAAGCTGTTACTGGAATGAGTCTTAAAACACAGAGTGGTGAAAGAGCGTGACCAATACCATCCCAGGAGTCAGTGATGTTGGCACTAGATTCAAAGTCATCCAACTTCAGGGGCGTAAGAGCACATTGATAACTTTAAGGCCATTTTAGATGAGGACAGAGACTTTTCAGTCAGAAATTGATCAGACTAATCAATATATTTTTAATTATTTATTTTGATTTTTTTATTTTAATAAAAAATACATGCTTTATAAAATGAATAAAGTAAAAGCAGCTCTAATCTTACCACGGGATATCCTCTGTTACCATTTTGCTGTGCATTATTCTGATTTTCTATTTCACATGGAGTTTTAAAATTTCAACAATGGAATAATACTGTTCGTATCCTTGTAATTTGGTTATTCCTTTAAACGTTATTTTCTGGGCATCTTTTTATTTGTAAGCATCTTTATTAATATTTGAGACAAATTTTTTATAATGTTATATGGTATGAAGGAACTTATATTTATAAGTCAATAATTTCTTCAAGACCCATTTAATCACCAAACCATAGTTATTAAGAGTAAGGAACTTTCCTTGAAGTTTAAAGGAAGTAGTAAAAACACCATTTTTTATCTGATTTTCTTGGGTAGGGGAAGGAGGGAAGGAATGATAATAGGTAATATAAGTGATAACAGAATCTTACTTCTGAAATTCTGACATTTCAAAACACTCATGCTTCAGTATCATCAGTATAAACACCTGTATCTTGCTAAATGTTGGTAATGGCACTGAGTTTTTCAACTACTCTTTTTTTTTTCTTCTGTGTTCTTGTAATTTTATTGTTGTACTTTAGGCAGTTTACAGAAGAAACTAGCTTCTCATTAAACAGTTAGTACACATGCTGTTTTATAACATTTGTTAACAGCCCCATGACATGTCAAGGTTCCCTTCTTGAATTTGGGTTCCCTATTCCTGACTTTCCTCTCCCTTCCAGCCTTCTAGTCCTTTCCGCTTGGGCTGCTGTGTCCCTTTAGTCTCGTTTTGTTTTATGGGCCTGTCTAATCTTTGGCTGAAGGATGAACCTCGGGAGTGATTTCATTATGAGCTAAAAGGGTGCCCAGGGTCTGTACTCTTGGATTTTCTTCAGTCTCTGTCAGGCCAGTAAGTCTGGTCTTTTCTTTTGGGAGTTAGAATTTTGTCCTACATTTTCTTCTAGCTCTTTCCAGGTCCCTTTATTGTGATCCAGAGCAGTCAGTGGTGGTAGCTGGGTACGGTCTAGTTGTGCTGGACTCAGTCTTGTGGAGGCTGTGGTAGATGTGGTCCATTAGTCCTTTGGACTAATTTTTTCCCTTTTATCTTTAGTTTTCTTCATTCTCCTTGGTCGCTAAGGGGTGGGACCAATGGAGTATCCTAGATGGCTGCTCACAGGCTTTTAATACCCCAGATGCTACTCAGCAAAGTAGAAAGTAGAACATTTTCTTTATAAACTATGTTATGCCAGTTGAGCTAGGTGTCCCCCTAGACCATGGTCCCCAGAGCCCTCAGCCCACCAATTCTGTCCCTCAGGGAGCTTGGATGTGTCTATGGAGCTTCCATGACATTGCCTTATACAAATTGTGCTGGCTTCCCCAGTATTGTGTACTGTCTCACCCTTCACCAAAGTTACCACTTTTTTATTGTCTATTTAGTGTTTTTCCATCCCCACCACTCCCCTCCTTCATAACTATCAAACACTGCTTCTTTTTGTGTGTAAACCTTTTCAAGAAGTTTTAGAGTAGTGGTCTCATACAATATTTTTTCCTTTTGTGATTGACTTGGTTTACTCTGCATGACGTCTTCCAAATTCATCCATGCTGTGAGATGCTTCACAGATTCATCATTATTCTTTATCGTTGAATAGTATTTCATTGTGTGTATGTACCACACTTTGTTTATACATTCATCTATTGATAGGCATCTAGGTTGTTTCCATCTTTTTGCTATTGTGAACAGTGCTGCGGTGAACATGTGTGTGCATATGTCTATTCATGTGACCACTCTTATTTCTCTAGGATATATTCCTAGGAGTGGGATTGCGGGGTCATACAGTATTTCTATTTCCAGCTTTCTAAGGAAGTGCCGTATCGTTTTTCAAAATGGTTGTATCATTTTGCATTCCTACTAGCAGTGCATAAGAGTTCCAATCTCCCCACAGCCTCTCCAACATTTGTTATTTTCTGTTTTTTTGATTCCTGCCAGTAACGTCGGAGTAACATGGTATCTCATTGTGGTTTTGATTTGCATTTCTCTAATGGCTAGTGATCATAAGCATTTGCTTATGTGTCTGTTAGCCACTTGATTGTCTTCTTTGGTGAAGTGTCTGTTAATTTTCTTTGACCATTTTTTTATTAGATTCTCTTTTTGTTGTAGAGGTATTAGATTTTCCTGTAGGTTTTAGAGATTAGACCTTTGCCTGATTAGTAATAGCCCCAATTTTTTTTCCCTGTCTGTAGGCTCCCTTTCTATTCTTTTGGTGAAGTCTTTTGATGAGCATAAGTGTTTACATTTTAGAAGATACCAGTTATCTAGCTTATATTCTGGAGTTTGTGTGTTGTTGGTTATGGTTTATAGCCTGCTAATGCTGTGTATTAGGGCCTCAGTGTTGATCCTATTTTTTTTCTTCTATGATCTTTGCAGTTTTTCACTTTATATTTAGGTCTTTGATCCATTTTGAGTTAGTTTTTGTGTATGGTGTGAGGTATGGGCCCTGTTTCATTTTTTTGCAGATGGACATCCAATTTTGCCAGCACTGTTTGTTAAAAAGACTCTTTCCCCATTTGATGTACTTTGGGCTGTTGTCGAAGATCAGGGGACTCTAGGTGAATGGATTTACATCTGGGTTCTCAAGTCTGTTCCATTGGTCAATATACCTGTCGTTGTACCAGTACCAGGCTTTTTTGACTACCGGAGCTGTATACTAGGTTCTGAGGTCAGGTTGTGCGAGTCCTCCTACTTTATTCTTCTTCAGTTGTACTTTACTTATCTGGGACTTCTTCTCTTTCCATATAAAGTTATTAATTTATTTTTCCAATTCCTTAAAGAATGTTGTTGATATTTGGATCAGAATTACATTGTATTTGTAAATTGCTTTGAGTAGAATTGACAATTTCACAATGTTGAGTTTACCTGTCCATGAGCGTGGTATGTTTTTGCATTTATGAAGATCTCTTTTGGTTTCTTGCATTAGTGTTTTGTAGTTTTGTTTGTATAGGTCTTTTACATCCCTGGTTAGATTTATTTCTAAGTATTTTATTTTTTTAGGGGCTATTATAAATGGTATTCCCCCCTCCCCCCGATTTCCTTTTAGTTGTTCTCTTTATTGGTGTATAGGAAGTGGCAGAGGCCAAGCAGAGGGAAGAAGGGTGGGGAATGGGAGAGCATATATCACTGGTTACCAGGTGCTCTGTCTCTGGCTGGGAGCTCCATGAAGCTTTCCTGTATTCCCTGACAGATGACCTCTGACAGGAGTACAAGATGGCAAATCTATGCTACATTAGCTGGTAGGGGATCTTTGTTTGTATCTCTCCTTCCTCTCTGTTCTCTGTCAGTTTCTTATTCCATTCAGAGCTTGGTTGAGTTTTTTACCTCTTCTTTTGATGCTTAGATGGAAACCCTGGTGGTGTAATGGTTAAGAGCTATGGCTGCTAACCAAAAGGTCAGTAGTTTCAATCTTCCAGGCACTCCTTGGAAACCATATAGGGCAGTTCTACTCTGTCCTATAATGTTGCTATGAGTCAGAATCAACTCAATGGCAATGGGTTTGGATATTTTTGGTTGATGCTTAGAGTTCCAGGATTGATGTTGTCTCTGTTTTACTTAGGTTTCTGCTGTGGAGGGATGGCATGGTGGTTCTGTCTATAGCACCATGTTGACTCCACCTCCTCAACTGTCCTAACTGTTCTGAATATAGTATATTGTATAAGAAAAAAATATATTGTATACACACACATAAATTGTAAAGTGATGGTTAGTGTCTTGGCAAGATATGAATTTGCCTCTTGTGGTACTTGGGTTATCTATTATATATCACATCCAAATAATTGTATCAAATGATAATATAGCTAATTGATGACATATCTATTTGTAGACCCTCTCTACTCTTAAATTATCTTCAGTAGAACTTAAGTCACATAAACAAGTATTATCTTTTAAAATTAAATGCCTTCAAGTGACAAGTAGAAGTAATTTTGATAAAATATGTAAGTGGAAAACAAAAACAAAAACAAACCTGCTGCCATTGAGTCAATTCTGACTCATAGAGACCCTATAGGACAGAGTAGAACTGCCCCTTAGGATTTCCAAGGAGCACCTGGTGGATTTGAACTGCTGACCTTTAGGTTAGCAGTCAAGCTCTTAACCACTATGCCACCAGGGTTTCCATGTGAGTGGAAGTTGTAGATATTTTAAAAGTAACTATTGAAATAGACAGGTTATATTCGATGGCACTGGGTTGGGTATATGTAAACCAAGTTTTTTTTTTTTTTAATAAAATGCAGCATATTTTAAATGTACTAGGGAAAGTGGCATTTTAAAAAGATTAATAATTCCTTCAGTGAAGTAATCATTGGATATTTTCTTAGATTTAATTAAGTACCAATATTCTTTGAGATAAAGAAGTTCCAGTTATAGAGGACTCTGGGGTTTCATAGATAGTGCTCTAAAAAAAAAAAAAAAAAAGGTGAGTGGTAATTCCATACATCTTGTGATGATATTCTTGGAGCACTGGTGGTACAGTGGTTAGGTAATACAGCTGCTAATCAAAAGATTGGCAGTTCAAATCCACCAGCTATTCCTTGGAAACTCTATAGGGCAGTTCTGTTCTGTCCTTAAGGGTCATATGGGTCGGGATCAACTTGACGGCAATAGGTTTGTTTGTGTGTGTGTGTGTGTGATGCTATTCTAAAGAACAATAGGAAATCATCACAATTTCATAACGAGAATTTCCAGAGTCATGGGATTTAATAAATCATGAGATTTGAAAGATGGACAAGTTAATAAGGTGATGAACATTTGTTTGAAAACTTTGGACTAGTTTATCCTTCTACCTTTTTTGGGTCAAATACATTTCAAGATCCCTGGGTGGAGCAAACTATTTGCACTGACTACTAACCTAAAGGTTGACAGATCAAACCCACCCAAGGGCATCATAAAAGAAAGGTCTGGCAATCTGCTTCTGAAAGGTCACAGTCTTGAAAATCCTGAGGAGCAAAGGTTTACTCTGCAACACATGGAATCATGATTTGATAACAATTTTTTTTTTCAATTGGGCATTTAATGGCAGACATTGTACAAGTCATCAAGCACTAGAGCCAGAAGGTATCTTAGAAACCATTTAGCCTGATTCTTCCCTTTTATAGGTAATGAAGCAGAGGCTCAGAGACTTTCAAAACGACAGAGTGTGTTATGGAATATCTAGACTTAGGTTCTATATCTCCTGTTTCTCTATCCAGAGCTTTTTCCATGTGTTGACTTTATTGAGACACATTGCCAGCTGGGCAAATACAGGTATGTGCCACATATTGCCTATTCAGGCAACATCTGAAGCCATACACGTCCGTGGTCCCATAAGGTTATAATGGAGTTCAGAAATCCTGATTCTCTCTGTCCCTCACTTGCTCCCTGGGCCCCATGTTTACCCTGGCCTTGGGGTGGCAGGGGGAGGCAGTCCTGGCATCCATTGGTAACTGCCTGTCCCACTGAGCTCGCCTTGGCAGGAACTGTGCATGTGCTGCCAGAGCCACTGGGGGATATCCTTTAAGGCTGCTACCCACTTGGCCAGGGTGCCCTGTACATGACCCCTGGGCCTGAGACTGCAATTCCTCCCAAGGTGGCAGCCACCAAGAGGTCTGGACTGTGCCAATGTTGGGAAGAGAACAGGAAAGGCGACCACTGGGAAGAGACAGAGGAGGAGGCAGAGTATGGGCAGGTGAGGCTGGAAGAGTTTAAAGCACATTGTGGAGGGGGGAAGGCAGGCAAGGAGGAAGGAAGGGAAGCCAGCCATGCACCTGGTGGTGGCTAGCTGGATAGTGAGCGTGCACTGAGACAGGGTCAGGCACAGTTCTTGGAGACCAGGTAGCAAACACACAGGAGCAGTGGTGGTGGAGCCCTAGTTTTTGCACAATCCCTTAGCGCAGAGGTGGCATGGGTCCTGGGCCCGCCCAGTGACCATCCTGCACACCTCTCTCCTGTATATAATATGGTATTTGCACAATGTCCGAATCATATAAAATCCTATTTTACAGAGTACATCGTGGATGTTAACCTGGTTAAGGATCTGGCTTGTACTTTCATTGAAGGGCGGTGTTGGGTTGATGACTCTTGACAATGTTCCAGTGGATAAGTGATATTTGATGACCTCTTCATTCTAAACCCAGGTTTTACTCAGGGAAGGAATAGACTGCATTATTTATCCCCTCCTGTCTGCGATTCTTATTTTCTTTTTATCTATCTGCAAGCTGATTTTTGTTAGGGACATTTAATTTCCAGGCCGTGTCTCTGATTGAATCTATTACTGCCTTTTCTTTTTGCCTGCTTCTACACATTCTCTTTATCTTCATTGTTTATCTTCATTGTCATCAGATGTTTCATTCGCAGGACTTTTCTTATTTGTAATCTATCACTTGATTTTATTATTTTCCTTCAGTCTTAGGCGCATTTTGAGTAATGTGTGTTTTTTAATAATTTTTATTGTGATATGAGTTGCCTTGCCACATATTCCCAATTACTCTCTCCTTAATGAGACAGCCCTCTCTCTCCCTCCACTCTCTCTTTTCGTGCCTATTTTGCCAGCTTCTAACCCCCTCTACCCTCTCATCTACCCTCCAGGCAGGAGATGCCAACATAGTCTCAAGTGTCCACCTGATCCAAGAAGCTCACTCCTCACCAGCATCCCTCTCCAACCCATCGTCTGGTCCAATCCATGTCTGAAGAGTTGGCTTTGGGAATGGTTCCTGTCCTGGGCCAACAGAAGGTCTGGGGGCCATGATCACTGGGATCCTTCTAGTCTCAGTCAGGCCATTTAGTCTGGTCTTTTTATGAGAATTTTGGGTCTGCAACCCACTGCTCTCCTGCTCCCTCAGGGGTTCTCTGTTGTGTTTCCTGTTAGGGCAGTCATCGGTTGTAGCCAGGCACCATTTAGTTTTTCTGGTCTCAGGCTGATGTAGTCTCTGGTTCATGTGGCCCTTGTAATTGCCTTGTGTCCTTGGTGTTCTTCATTCTCCTTTGATCTGGGTGGGTTGAGACCAATTGATGCACCTTAGATGGCTGCTTGATAGCATTTAAGACCCCAGGTGCCACTCTTCAAAGTGGGATGCAGAATGTTTTCTTAATAGATTTTATTATGTCAATTGACTTAAATGTCCCCTGAAATCATGGCTCCTAAACCCCTGCCCCTGCTACACTGGCCTTTGAAGCATTCAGTTTATTCAGGAAACTTCTTTGCTTTTGGTTTAGTCCGTTGTGCTGACCTCCGTGTATTGTGAGTTGTCTTTCCTTTCACCTAAAGTAGTTCTTATCTACCATCTAATTAGTGAATACCACTCTCCCACCTTCCCTCCCTCCCTCCTCTCATAACCACAAAAGAATGCTTTCTTCTCAGTTTAAACTGTTTCTCAAGTTCTTACAATAGTGGTCTTATACAGGATTTGTCTTTTTGCAACTGACTAATTTCACTCAACGTAATGCCTTCCAGGTTCCTTCATGTTATCAAATTGTTTCACAGATTTCTCACTGTTCTTTATCGATGTGTATGTAGTATTCCATCGTGTGAATATACCATAATTTATTTATCCATTCATCTGTTGATGGGCACCTTGGTTGCTTCCATCTTTTTGCTATTGTAAACAGTGCTGCAATAAACATGGGTGTGCATGTATCTGTTCGTGCACAGGCTCTTATTTCTCTAGGATGTATTTCAAGGAGTGGGATTGCTGGATCCTATTTTTTTTTTTTTTATGGTGGTTTTATACTTTTAGCTTTTTAAGAAAGTGTCAAATTGATTTCCAAAGTGTTTGTACCATTTTACATTCCCACCAGCAGTGTATAAGTGTTCCAGTCTCTGTAAAGCCTCTCCAACACTTATTATTTGTGTTTTTTGAATTAATGCCGGCCTTTTTTTTGTTGGATTTTTTGTTGTTGTTGTTGGAGTGAGATGAAATCTCATTGTAGTTTTGATTTGCATTTCTCTAATGGCTAATTATCAGGAACATTTCCTCAAGTATCTGTTAGCTACCTGAATGTCTTCTTTAGTGAAGTGTCTATTCATATCTTCTGCCCATTTTTTAACAGAGTTATTTGTCTTTTTGTAGTTGAGTTTTTGCAGTATCATGTAGGTTTTAGAGATCAGGTGCTGATCGGAAATGGCATAGCTAAAAACTTTTTCCCAGCCTGTAGGTAATCTTTTTACCCTTTTGGTGAAGTCTTTGAATGAGCATAGGTGTCTGATTTTTAGGAGCTCCCAGTTATCTAGTTTTTATTCTACATTCTTAAGAATGTTTTATATATTGTTTATGCCGTGCATTAGGGCTCCTATTTTTTCTTCCATGATCTTTATCGTTTTAGATTTTATATTTAGGTCTTTGATCCATTTTGAGCTTCTTTCTGTGCATGGAGTGAGGTATGGGTCTTGTTTCATTTTTTTGCAGAAGGATATCCAGTTATGCCAGCACCATTTGTCTTTTCCCCATTTAAATGTTTTGGGGCCTTTGTCAAATATCAACTGCTCATATGTGGATGGATTTATGTCTGGATTCTCAATTCTGTTCCGTTGGTCCATGCATCTGTTGTACCAGTACCAGGCTGTTTTGACTACTGTGGCGGTATAATAGTTTCTAAAATCAGGTAAAGTAAGGCCTCCCACTTTGTTCTTCTTTTTCAGTAATGCCTTATTTATCCGGGGCCTCTTTCCCTTCCATGTAAAATTGGTGATTTGTGTCTCCTTCTCATTAAGGAATGTTGTTGGAATTTGGATCAGAATTGCATTAAATCTTTAGATTGCTTTTGCGAGAATAAACGTTTTTATAATGTTAAGTCTTCCTATCCACTAGCAAGGTATGTTCTTCCACTTATGTAAGTCTCTTTTGGTTTCTTGCAGAAGTGTACTGTAGTTCTCTTTTTATAAGTCTTTTACATCTCTGGCAAGATTTATTCCCAAGTATTTTATTTTCTTGGGGGCTACTGTAAATGGCATTCATTTGGTGATTTCCTCTTCGATGTTCTTTTTGTTGGTGTAGAGGAATCCAACTGATTTTTGTATGTTTATCTTGTATCCTGATACTCTGCTGAACTCTTCTATTTGTTTCAGTAGTTTTCTGGAGGGTTCCTTAGGGTTTTCTGTGTATAAGATCATGTCATCTGCAAACAGAGATACTTTTACTTCTTCCTTGCCACTCTGGATGCCCTTTATTTCTTTATCTAGCCTAATTGCTCTGGCTAAGACCTCCAACACAATGTTGAATAAGAGTGGTGATAAAGGGCATCCTTGTCTGGTTCCTGATCTCAGTGGGAAAGATATCAGGCTCTCTCCATTTAGAGTGATATTGGCTGTTGGCTTTGTATAAATGCCCTTGATTACGTTGAGGAATTTTCCTTCTATTCCTATTTGCTGAGAGTTTTTATCATGAATGTGTGTTGAACTTTGTCAAATGCCTTTTCTGCATCAATTGATAAAATCATGTGATTCTTGTCTTTTGTTTTATTTATGTGGTGGATTACATTAATTGTTTTTCTAATGTTGAACCATCCCTGCATACCTGGTATGAATCCCACTTGGTCATGGTGAATTATTTTTTTTTGATATGTTGTTGAATTCTATAGGCTAGAATTTTGTTGAGGATTTTTGCATCTAAGTTCATGAGAGATACAGGTCTATAATTTTCTTTTCTTGTGTGTCTTTACCTGTTTTTGGTATCAGGGATATGGTGGCTTCATAGAATCAGTTTGGGAGTTTTCCATCCTTTGCTCTGCTCTGAAATACCTTTAGTAGTAGTGGTATTAACTCTTCCCTGAAACTTTAGTAGAACTCTGCCGTGAAGCCGTCTGGATCAGGGCTTTTTTTTTTGTTGGGAGTTTTTTGATTACCTTTTCAATCTCTTCTTTTGATATGGGTCTATTTAGTTGTTCTACCTCTGTTTGTGTTAGTTTAGGTAAGTAGTATGTTTCTAGGAATTCATCCATTTCTTCTATGTTTTCAAATTTGCTAGAGTACACTTTTTCATAGTAATCTGATATGATTCTTTTAATTTCAGTTGGGTCTGTTGTAATATCGCCCATCTCTCATCTTATTTGGATTATTTGCTTCCTCTCCTGTTTTTCTTTTGTGAGTTTGGCCAGAGGTTTATCAATTTTGTTGATTTTTTCAGAAAACGAGCTTTTGGTCTTGTTAATTCTTTCAATTGTTTTCCTGTTTTCTATTTCATTTAATTCAGCTCTAATTTTTATTGTTTGTTTTCTTCTGGTGCCTGTGGGTTTTTTTTTGTTGTTGTTGCTCTCTTTCTATTTGTTCAAGTCGTAGGGATAATTCTTTGTTTTTGGCCTTTTCTTCTTTTTGGATGTGTGCATTTATTGATATAAATTGGCCTCTGAGCACCGATTTTGCTGTGTCCCAAAGGTCTCATTCTCATTGGATTCTATGAATTTCTTTATTCCATCCTTAATGTCTTCTATAATCCAGTCTTTTTTGAGCAGGTTATTGTTCAGTTTCCAAGTGTTTGATTTCTTTTCCTGCTTTTCCTGTTATTGATTTCCACTTTTATGGCCTTATGGTCAGAGAAGATGCTTTGTAATATTTCAGTGTTTTGGATTCTGCTAAGGCTTGCTTTCTGACCTAATATGTGGTCTATTCTAGAAAATTTTCCATGTGCACTAGAAAAGAAAGTATACTTGGTTGCTGTCGGGTGGAATGTTCTTCATATGTCTCTGAGGTCAAGTTGGTTGATTGTGACATTTATATCTTCCATGTCTTTATTGAACTTCTTTCTGGATGTACTGTCCTTCACCGAAAGTGGTGTGTTGAAGTCTCCTCGTAGTATTGTGGAGCTGTCTATCTCACTTTTCAGTGCTGATAGAGTTTGTTTTAAGTATCTTGCAGCCCTGTCATTGGATGCATAAGTATTTAATCTGGTTATATGTTCTTGGTGTATTTTCCCTTTAATCATTATGTAGTGTCCTTCCTTATCCTTTCTGATGGATTTAACTTTAAAGTCTATTTGGTCAGAACTTAATTTTGCCACTCCTGCTCTTTTTTGAGTGTTGTTTGCTTGATGTATTTTTTCCATCCTTTGAGTTTTAGTTTGTTTGTGTGTCTAAGTCTAAGGTGTGTCTCTTGTAGGCAGCATATAGACGGATCTTGTTTTTTATTCCATTCTGCCACTCTCTGTCTCTTTATTGGTGCATTTAGTCCACTTACATTCGGGGTAATTATGGATAGGTATGAATTTAGTGCTATCATTTTGATTTCTTAATTTCTGTGTTGTTGACAGTTTCTTTTTCCCACTTAATTTTACGTGCTGAGTAGATTATACATTGTCCTTTCCTCTTATTTGTTGTTGATTTTGTTTCTGCTGAGTCTCTATTTTTCTCTTGTATTTTATTTTGATGAGTATGATAGTTTGTCTCCTTTGTGTTTACCTTATTATTTGCCCCTATTTTTCTAAATTTAAACCTAACTTTTATTTCTTTGTATAGCTGGTATCTTCCTCTCCAAATGGAAGGTGTATGATTACATTTCTTAGTCCCTCTTTATTATTCTAATATTGTCTTCTTTTATACAATAATATTGTTGTTACCCTGTTTTGAGCTTTTTTTTTTTAGTAATCTTGCTTTGTTTTTTTTTGATTTCCCTGTCTGGGTTGACTTCTGGTTGCTCCGCCCAGTTTTCTAGTCTTGGGTTGATACCTGATATTATTGATTTTCTAACCAAAGAACTCCCTTTTGTATTTCTTGTAGTTTTGCTTTGGTTTTTACAAATTTCCTAAGCTTGTGTTGATCTGGAAATGTCTTAATTTCACCTTCATATTTAAGAGACATTTTTGCTGGATACATGACTCTTGGCAGGCAATTTTTTTCCTTCGATTTTTTACATATGTCATCCCTTTGACTTCTTGCCTGCATCGTTTTGCTAAGTAGTCCGAGATTATTCTTATTGGCTCTCCTTCGTAGGTGACTTTTCGTTTATCCCTTGCTGCTCTTATAATTGTCTTTTATCTTAGGTTTTGGCAAGTTTGATTATAATATGCCTTGGAGACTTTCTTTTAAGATCTACCTTATGTGGAGTTCGATGAGTATCTTGGATAGATATCTTCTCATCTTTCACAGTATCAGGGAAGTTTTCCGCCAACAAATCTTCAACAATTTTCTTTGTATTTTCTGTTATCCCTCCCTGTTCTGGTGCTCCAATCACTCGTAGGTTAATTCTGTTGATAGAGTCCCACATGATTCTTAAGGTTTCTTCTTTTTTTTCTAAAGTTCTTTTACCTGATTTTTCTTCATACGTATTAGTGCCAAGTGATTTATCTTCGAGTTCAGAAATTCTAGCTTCTACTTGCTCAATTCTGCTCCTCTGACTTTCTATTGAGTTATCTAATTCTGTAATTTTATTGCTAATCTTCTGAATTCCTGATTGTTGTCTGTCTATGGATTTTTCCAGCTTATTAAACTTTTCATTATGTTCCTGAATAATCTTTCTAATTTCTTCAGTTGCTTTATCTGTGTGTTCCTTTGCTTTTTCTGCGTGTTGCCTCATTTCCTTCGTGATGCCTTGAAGGGTTCTGTATGTTAAACTTTTGTATTCTGCATCTGGCAATTCCAGGAATGCACTTTCATCCAGAAGGTCCCTGAGTTCTTTGTTTTGAGAGCCTGTTGAGGTGATCATGGTCTGTTTCTTTATGTGACTTGATATTGAGTGTTGTCTCCGAGCCATCTATAAGTTATTGTATTAGTTTATGCTTGCTTACTGTGTCATAGCTTCTTGTTTTGTTTTGTTTTGGTATACCGCTATGGGTTACTTGAGTGAGCTAGCTTGATTATTTTCACCTTTGGAGCTCTGACGTCCTGTCCTCAGATGGCTAGAGCTGTTATCAGGTATATCAGTCTAGGAATCCATTCAGTTTTCTTTGTATGAATTCAGCTCAGGTTTCCAGGTAGCTGATCATCAAGTGTGTTGTAGAGGCTCTGTCCTACAGTCTTAGGGGCGCAGGGGTGATTGGCTTATATACTGGTATCTGATTGCAGCATGGGGTCACACTCTGAACAAGGCAGGGGGCTGAGAACTGACCCCTGAGTGTCTCTGAGGAAAATGTGTCCCTGTCCCCTAATGTGTGCAGGTGAGTGGGTTCTGCAGACAGACCATGGGCACCCAAAGTTTTTGGTTGTAAGGACTCGGAGGTACCAGTTATCTTTGGACCCCTGTCATGGGTGGCTGGGTGACCTGAGTGGAGCTATCATTCCTTAGGTCCCTGATGTGGGTAGGTGAGGACCTTGTTTAATATGCAAAGCAATGTCAAACATCAAACACCCACCTCTCCACCACACAGCTGAGATGGTTGGAGTTTGCCAACAAGGGTCTATTCTTCCAAGACAGGCCCACACAGGTCCATGCAGAAGGGACAGGTGCTCAAAGTCCATGGACTGTTTATGCCTGGACAGGAGCTGCTTCTGTCCTGAGCTCCCCCAATTAGTGGAGCTAGCAAACTATCTTTTCCCCCAAATGCAATTTTTTTCTTCCCCAAGGCCTGGAGGATGGCTCTAGGTGCTCAACAGTGCCTTTCTCAGTCCCAGAGAATTCAGCCGCTGAAGCCAGTTTGTGGGTGGGGGGGCACATTAGAATATATGCAAGTACTTAGCTTTTGCCGAGAGCGCCGTTCTCCTCAGGTTCTGGAGGTGTGAGTAGGCTGTATGGCTGGTTTCTTCTCCCTGAGGAAACTGCAGCAGAGCGTTAGTACCAGCCGGCCACCGCCGCAGCTCCAGGAATGGTGCCTGAGGGCTCCCTGTGATTCAGGTCCAGTAACTCCTCTCCACTTTGAACGGTCTCTCCCACCACCAGCCCCTCAGTTTGTTGTCTAAGCTTGCCTTTGCAGCTCAGGACTCCCAGCTTGTCACAAATATACTTGTTTCACTTGTTTTTTTCAGGTCTTTGTTGTAAAGAGGGCTCACCGGAAGCGTCTGTCTATTCCGCCATCTTGGCTCCACCTCTTGAGTAACGTGTTTTTATTGTCCTATTTTCTCCCAGGAAAATAAAGGGGAGCTACAAGATGGGGAGGGAGAGTTGTCCTTTTTGTAAAGAGTGAAAAACAAATTCTTATTTGTTTTTGGTAAATAATTTAGGATAAGAATTGTCTCTTAAATCCCAGAATATACCTGAATCCTTAGACATTTCCTAGTAACTAAAGGGCTTACTATACCCCTTCTATTCACTTAAATACACATACATACAATTTGCCTAAACAAACCAAGAAAGAAAATCAAGAGAAACTTATACTAACAATTTATCTTTCTTGTGTAGTAAATGTCTTATTAAATTTATCACTATAAAATAAGGCTTATTAAAAAATACTACCCTTGATATATCCATAGTAGAGCTACCTTTTAATGAAAATATTGGGAGACTGGCTGATTTTACTATCTTGTTCCTCAAGATATGTTTGGAAGTAATTTCAGAGCCACACAAAGAAAGCCACGCTATTGCTTTATGAAGGCATTTTATTTTCTGACCCTCAGCCCCCACCATGATCAGAATGGCGTTGTCATGAGTGCAGCTTCCAAAGAACTTTAGAAGATTTAAAAAGATCAAAAATATCCCCTAGAGAGGTGAGCAAAGTTTTGCCACCAGTGAGGGTAATGAAATACTTTATAACTGATTATTTGTAAGCCCTAAAGACACACGTTAACCTGTGCACATGTCCACACAATGACAGACATCTGTGGGACCATGTCTTTTGGAGGCAAAATGCACCATACCCACTGTCAGATTAAGTGTACTCCTAAGAATGACACACACATGCAAACAAGCCGGTCGCCATTGAGTCGATTGTGACTAATTGCAACCCCATGTGTTTCAGAGTAGAACTGTGCTCCATAGAGGTTTCGATGGCTGATTTTTTTGGAAGTAGATCACCAGGCCTTTCTTTCAGGGCACCTCTGTGTGGCCTTAAACCTCCAATCTTTTGGTTTGTAACCAAATACTTAAGTGATTGCATCACCCAGACACTCCTAAGGATAACACAACATGAATGAAAATCTGCACTTCTATTTTATTCTATTCATCTTTTGGATAAAATAGTAATGTCATCTGGTTCATTAGTCTCCTTAATGTTGTTTTTTTTAATTATGCACAAAATTCCAAATAAATGAGATTTATTCAGAATTTATTCAGAATTAAGAGTTGCCTCACAAATATTACCACCTTATCTTCAAACTCAATGTCAATGCTAATCAATGGTTTCTGTGTCTATCTCCCCCATCCCTTCAGCCTACCCTCCATCTCCTTCTCCCTCCGTCTATTCCTTCCTCATCCTAGGATGTCTAGGCACGTCTGTATTAAGTCCACCTCTTAACACTATAGACATACTTTTCCAGATTTAACTCATTCAATTTAGTTCCTTAAACCCCACAACTTGGACCAATCCTTGAATTTTCTCTCTTTCTTACATCACAAGTCCAATGCATCAGTAAATTCTACCTTTGGCTCCACCCCTGCAATGACAGTTATACAAGCCATCACCTGGATTATTGCCATAGCCTTTTACTTAGCTGGTTTCTCTGTTTCCACATTTGCCTTCTATTCTTAATACAGCAGCCAGAGTGGACCTTTTGGAGTGTAAGTCAGATCATGCCTTGTCTCTGTGCCATACTCTTAGCAGTGATCCTCATTAATACCCATTACAAGGAAAAGTCCTTGTAATAGAGCTTATAGCTTCCTGCAAGATCTGCCTTCCTACACCTTCTCTAACCTTATGTTCCACTACTCTTGCCCTCACTGGATTTCCTGCTGTTTCTAGAACATGTCAAATATGGTCCTGCTTTACATCCCCCTCTGCTGCACTGCCTTTTCTTTCTTACTTAGCTTTATTTTTTCCCTTTGTTTATTTGTTTGCTCTCTGTACCCTTGTGCCTCCTACAATATAAATTCCAGGAGGCAAGGAGTTTTGCTGTTGTGTCACCGCTGCTATGTCCCCAGTGCTTAGCACATCCAAACCAAGCCAATTACCCTTTAGCAAATTCTGACTCATGGCAACCTATGTGTGTTGGAGTAGAACTGTGCTTCCGTATAGATTTTTGTAAACATTTTATTGTATTTATTTATTTTTGTGCAAATATACAGCAAAACAGGTTCCTTTTCTAATTTCTACCCAAATTGTTCAGTGACATTGGTTATATTCTTCAGGCTGTGTCAAAAAAGAGTGGTGGTGTCAACATTCTCATTATTTCCATTGTAGTTGTTCCATTCCCATTAACTTCATCTCACTGCCCCCCAACCTTCTCACCCATGCTTTAGAATAACTATTTATCCCCAACCTTCTCACCCATGCTTCAGAATAACTATTTATCATTTGGTCTCATATAATTTTTTTAAAAAAGCATAGTACTCAAAGGTGACCGTCTTTTTTTATCTAGTGCTGCTATAACAGAAATACCACAAGTGGATGGCTTTAACAATGAGAAATTTATTCTCTTACAGTCTAGGAGGCTAGAAGTCCAAATTCATGGTGCCTGCTCCAGGGGAAAGTTTTCTCTCTCTCTCAGCTCTGAGGGACAGTCCTTGTCATCAGTCTTCCCTGGTTGAGGATCTTCTCAGCACAGGGACACTGGGTCCAAAGGATGAGCTATTCTCCTGGCTCTTGTTTCTTGGTGTTATGAGGTCCCCCAGTCTCTCTGCTTGATTCTCTCTTGTATATCTCAAAGGAGATTGATTTAAGATAAAACTTAATCTTGTGGATTGAGTCCTGTCTCATTAACATAACTGCCTCTAATCCTGCCTCATTAACATCACTGAGGTAGGATTTATAACATGTACGAAAATCATACCAGATGACAAAAATGGTAGACAATCACATAATACTGGAAATCATGGCCTAACCAAGTTGACACACATTTTGGGGGAACACAGTTCAGTTTACAATAGTGGCATTCTTTACTTTTTGAGTTAATGTACTATGTAGTTAAAAGGTGAATTCAGGAAATAATTTTGGTTCAAGGCTTAAAGAGTATCTCAGAACAATAATCTCAGGGACTCTTCTAGTCTCATGGGGCTCAGTAAGTCTGAGGTCTCTGAGAATTTGAAGTTCTATTCCACACTTTTCTCCCTTTCTAACAGAATCCATCTGCTGTGACCCTGACCAAGCCATTCAGTATTAGTAGCACCATCTAGTTTTGGTCTCAAAGTACAGGAGGCCTTGGATCATGTAGACAATTAGCCCTGTAGACTGGTTACTTCTCTGATTTTGGGTTTGCTTCTTTTTCTTTTGCTCCAGACGAATAGAGACCAATGGTTTTCTCTTGGATGACCATTTGTAAGCTTTTAAGACCCCAGAAACTGCTCACCAAAGTAGGATGTAGAACATTCACTTCATGAACTATATTATGGGACAATTGACTGCATTGTTCCAAGAAACTATGACACAAAGTCTTCAAACCAAGAAAAAAAATCCCATGAGGTGAGTGGCTATGTCTAAGAAATGTCAGCATCTATTTGTTTATTTATATATAATCAATACATTCTTTTTTTTGTGTGCGACTTAGTAGCATTAGTTACATTACTGGAATTGTGCATACTTACACTGCATTTGGTCTTATGATTCCCATCACCATAAACAAAAAGTGACTACTACCTAGAGAATGATTTTCCCTCTCTTCCCCTCCGCTCTTCGTAACCACCAATGAACACTTGTTTCTGTATGTATATCTCTTCTTGTCATTTCATAAAAGTGAGACCATACAATATTTGTCCTTTCGTGATTTGCCTATTTTGCCCAACATATTGTCCTCCAGGTTTATTCAAGTTGCAGGTTGTTTTGAGAACTCATCATTCTTTACAGCTGCATAGTATTCCATTGTATGTGTATACCACATTTTGCTTATCCATTCATCTGTTGATAGGCACTTGTTTCCACCTTTTTGCTATTGTGAATAGTGCTGCAATGAACATAGGTGTGCATATGTCTGTGTCTCTTCTATTAGATTCCCTGGGAATGGGATTTCTGAATTATAGGTAGTTCTATTTCTAATTTTTTGAGGAATTGTCATTGTTTTCCACAGTAGTTATGCCATTTTACATTCCCACCAGCAGTAGATAAGGGTTCCAATCTTGCTACATCCTCACCACCATTTGTTGTTTTCTGTTTTTTTGATCATTGCCATTTTAGCAGGGGTGAAGTGGTATTTCATTGTAGTTTTGATTTGCACCTCTCTAATGGCTAATGACTGGCAACTTTTTTTCTCATGTTTGTTGGCAGCTTGAATGTCCTTCTTGGTGAAGTGTCTGTCCAGGTCCTTTACCCATTTTTTAACTGGGTTATTTGTCTTTTTTGATGTAGAGCTGTAGAAGTTATATATATATATATATATATATATATATATATATATATATATATATATAAAACTCGGCAGCACTGGGTTTTGTTTATATGTATATATATGTAGTCCCTTATCATTAATATCACATGCAAGTAAAATTTTGCTGAAGATAATTAAAAAATAGTTGTAGCTGTACATCGACAGGAAACTGCCAGAAATTCAAGCCAGATTCAGAAAAGAATGAGGAATGTCATTGCTGGTGTCAGATGGATCTTGGGTTAAAGCAGAGAATACCAGAAAGATGTTCACTTGTGTTTTTTGACTACACAAAGGCATTCTACTGTGTGGATCATAACAAATTATGGATAACATTGTAAAGAATTGGAATTTCAGAGCACTTAATTGTGCTCATAAGGAACCTGTACCTAGAAGAAGAGGCAGTCACTTGTACAGAACAAGAGGATACTGTGTGGTTTAAAATCAGGAAAGGTGCATGTCAGGGCTGTATCTTTTCACCATACTTATTGAATATGTATATCGAGCAAATATCTGAGAAGCTGGACTCTATGAAGAACAGGGCATCAGGATTGGAGGAAGACTTATTAACAGCTTGCAATATGCAGATGACAAAGCTTGCAATATGCAGATGAAATCAAAGAGGACTTGAAGCACTTACTGATGAAGATCAAAGACTACAGTCTTCATTATAGATTACACCTCAACATAAAGGAAACAAAAATACTCACAACTGAACTAACAAGCAACATCATGATAAATGGAGAACAGATTGAAGTTGTGAAGGATTTCATTTTACTTGGAACCACAATCAATGCCCATGGAAGCAGCAATCAGGAAATCAAATGACATATCACATTGGGCAAATCTGCAGCAAAAGATTTCTTTCAAGTGTTAAGAAGCAAAGATGTCACTTTGAGGGCTAAGGTGAGCTTGACCCAGGCCATGATGTTTCCAATTGCTTCATATGCATGGGAAAGCTGGAGAATGTTTAAGGAAGACCGAAGAAGAATTGATGCCTTTGGATTATGACGGTGGTGAAGAATATTGTATATACCAGGGACTGCCAGAGAACAAATAAGTCTGTCTTGGAGGAAGTACAGCCAGAGTGCTCCTTGGAAGTGAGGATGGCAGAACTTCATTTCACATACTTTGGACATATTATTAGGAGGGACCAGTCGCTGGAGAAGGACGTCATGTTTGGTAAGGTAGAGGATCAACGATAAAAGTGAAGACCTTCAACGAGATGGATTGACACGGTGGCTGCAACAATGGGCTCAAACATAGCAATGATTGTGGGGATGGCCCAGGACTGGGCAGTGTTTCTTTCTGTTGTACATAGGGTCTCTATGAGTTGGAACAAACTGGATGGCACCTAACAACAATAAGCACATATGTCATTCCTGAAGATTTTTCCCCAGTCTGTAGGTTGTTTTCTTATTCTTTTGATAAAATCTTTTGATTAACGTATTTAACTTAATGAGGTTCCAGTTATCTAACATGTCCTCTGCTGTTCAAGCATTTGTAGTACTATTTGATAATCTGTCTTTAAGAAAAATTAGTTCCATAGTTTTCTCCTTATGTTTTCTTTCAAGAACTTTATAGTTTCACCCATTTTGAGTTAGTTTTGTGTATGGTATGAGTTATTGGTCATGTTTCATTTTTCTGCATGTGTCCAGTTTTTGCCAGCACCATTTGTTGAAGAGATTGTTTCTTTCGCATTGAATAGACTTTGACCCTTTGTCAAAAATCAGTTGTCTAGAGTTCCATAGAGTTTTCAATGGCTGATTTTTGGGAAGCAGATCTCCAGGTCTTTCCTATGAGGTGCTTCTGCATGGACTTGAACCTCCAACCTTTTGGTAAGCAACAGTGCATGTTAACTCTGCACCACCAAGGGACTCCACTTTGCACATGTTGTTGTTTGTGGTCAAGTCGACTTCAAATCGTAGCGACCCTATGGAACAGAGAGAACTGCCCCATAGGATTTTCTAGGCTGCAAAGTTTGTGGGAGCAGATCGCCAGGTCTTTTCTCCTGTGGGGCTGCTGTTGGGTTTGAACCACTGACCTTTCAATTAACAGTCAATTGCTTAACTGTTGTACTACCAGGGCTTCTTGCTTACACATAGAAGGTGTTTAATACATACTTGTTGAAAGAATAAATAAATAAAAGAAAGGGTGTTAGTAAAGTGTTTAAAAATATAGTCATTGGTTTAAGATACATGAGGGTTCAAGTGACTGTGTGATCATGGGCAAAACACTTCACTTTCTGCAAAAATGTATAATAATGTCTATCTCATAGGCTGGTTATGCTAATTAAATTACACTATGAAGTAAAGAGCTTATCAAATTGCATGTTTCTAGCAAAAAGCTCACACAGAGCTATGCTACTGCTGCTGCTCCTGTTTCTCCTAGAATTCTCAACTTTGCTTCAGGAGTAAAGCACTGAACCCTCTCAGGAGGAAACAAGCACACTACCACTGACCTCTCCTTTCTTTCTCCTGGGATGTCTTGTTGGCTAACCGCTGCTGATCTGGACCCATGCTGTAGAAGTTCGTTATCACAAGACTGCTGTCAGATATCTTATTTCTGTGATGCATCATTTCATTTTACTAAGCCATTGATTAAAATCAAGGAAGATATAGCCTCTGACCCTGTTGGCTTTTTACTGTTGAGATCAAATCAGGGAATCAATGAAACTAAAAGAAAATAGATCTTAAAATCCATTTGAGGTTGACATCTTCAAGGAGAAACCTGAATTTCTGGAATAAGAATATTTACTATCATTGCTAGAAGAGTAACTGCTTCTTCCATTTCATATCTTTCTTTCCAAGGAAGCACACATATATAATCTTCAGTTTGTATACCCCTGCAGTTCAACAGTTAAATTTCACTTACTAAAATTAAACATTCTCAACTCTCTCTTAACCATTGTAATCATGTGATATTTGTAGGGTACGGTGGGAATGGGGCTTGGTAATCACGAGTGATGCTAACATCTAAAGAAAGGAGTAATGGAAGAGAAGTCAGAAATGTGATTTTTAGCTAATAACCAAAGCTATGATTGATTTAGTTTTTTCAAATATATTTTCTAGCTCTAATGTAAGTATTGTATGGCTATTTCTCTTCATTTTACTAAACTGGAGGACTCCTTTGTCAAAATGGTCTATGGTTGTTTGGGAATGATGCTTACAAAGGATATTGGCATACACGTAGTCCCTGAATTATGACGTATTCAGTTACAATGAACCACATTTACAACCATCTGTTTTGGGTTTTTTGGTACATCTTATTATTAGTAATGTGTACTATGTACAATGTTGCAATGTGTAAAAGGGCCATGCAGACAACTCTTACTAAGTTTCTGACTGGAAATGCCATCCTCATTCCTAGGGATAATCCAGATGACCTAGAACCATCCACAAATGAAGTTATTACCATAACTGACAAAATGCCAATTTTGTCCATTTTTTAAGGATTTTTTTATGTATATGTAGATATGTATTAGAGTATATCTATAAGTTTACATGTAATGTTTCCAGCCCCCAAAGACAAATAAAGACCAGATTTATAAAGACACTGGTAATAAAAGGCAATAATAATGAAAAGTAAAAAAAAAAAGAGGTATTCTACTTATATCAGAGCCAACTTATGACAGAGTGCTTGGAATGGAGCTCTGTTGTAAGTCAGGGACTACCTGTACACAACTACCCAGGAATAACCACTATTTGCCAAGTGTTAGTACCAGCCATTTTATAAAGGTTACATCAACTGACCCTCACAGCAACCCAATCAGTTAGGTGCTACTGGTCTTATTTTGGGGATGTGAAAACAAAGTCCCTGAAGGATTAGTATAACTAGTGAGTGATGGTGTCCAGATTTCACACTGAGCCTGTCTGGATAGAAAGAACTGGGCTCTTGCTGTAATCCACCATCCATCAGTTTGTTTTACTGTGGTGGCTTGTGTGTTGCTATGACGCTGGAAGCTATGTCACTGGCATTTCAAACACTATCAGGGTCATCTATTGTGGACAGGTTTCAGTGGAGCTTCCAGACAAATGGATAGGAAGAAAGGCCTGGCAATCTGCTTCTGAAAATTAGCCAATAAAAACCCTATGGATCACAACAGAACATTGTCCCATATAGTGCTAAAAGATGAACTCCCTAGGTTGGAAGACACTCTAAATTCTCGGTGGCCACAACAATAGACTTAAGCATATCAACAATTGTGGCTCAGGATCAAGCAATGTTTTGTTCTGTTATACATGCGGTTACCATGAGTTGGATTCAATTTGATGTCAACTAACAACAACAACAACTTGCTGTGATGCTTTGAAACAACAACCTGAATCACTGTGAGAGCAGATACATTTACTATTTGTTGGGGGCACATAGAGAAGCAGAGGATCATGACAAGTGCTCCTCCCAGCCGGGTGCAAAGACCCCCTGGCCCCATCTGTCGGTCAAGCCTGGCTCAGTCTTTGGATTGGTGGCTACTGCTTCAAGACACTTTCTGGTGTCTTCATAATAGTTGTCCTTTATTATTATTATTATTGTATTCTCTTTTTTTTTTCTTACGGTGTATAGGTGGTTTCACTGACCTAGGTTGAGCTTGGCTGGGCTAGGCTGGACTCCAGCTTGGCTCAGTTCTGTCTTTGCTACCTGGGATATATTCTTACCCTGGTGGATCTCAGGCCTATAAAAGAAAGAAAAGAGACATTCGATGGCTCCTAGATCCTCAGTCCAGAATTGGAACAATGGGACGTCTACCCACATTGCACTGGCCAAAACAAATTGCATGCCCGAGCCCAATATCAGCAGGGTGAGGTTACATGCTCCATCCATAGTGGGTGACACTGCAAAGTCCCATGGCAAGGGCATGGATGTATCATTCTAATACCGGGAGGGAATGAAGAGGTGAGAACAATGAAGAAACAGTTTCTGCAAACTGAGCATTGACTATAAAGCCCACACTCTCATGGCCTGGCTTTATCTATCTAAAGTATAGGGGAGAGATAATGTATATAAACTACAAAGAATGATATCTGGCATAGGAAACAATCAATGGTAAACCTGTATTATTTCTGATGTTTCACTTTTATTAATTTTTTACATTATCCCTTTTTTATCCTTTTGATTCATGTTGATCAGTTGATTCTTGATCACTTGTTTTACCCTAATCAGATTTATTAAATAAATATTTATTAAACCGCTACTCTGAATTGACCTTGCCTTATAGTAACTAAATTTATCTCATTTTCCTTTGCCTGCCTGCTTGGTTTCTGGACATCTGCTCAGTAAGGTTCCTAGTATATTGTTTCTTTTCTAACTTACCGTGATTAGGTTCATTTCTGACTCACGGCTTTGCTTGAGTATATGTGAGTGGCTTCTGATAGCTATTTGCTTAATTATTGATCTCTAAAAAAAAAATTTTTTTTTTTTTTTACTGAGTCTGTGAATTTTGGTTTTCTTAATCGAGTCTTCCATCCCCCTGTCTTTTTCAGTGAAAGGGAACCCAATGCAAACTGGTTTAGGCAAAAAAGGAGCTTACCTGAAAATCCCGGGAGTAAGGGCAGACCTCTGGAACAATTCATTGTAGAATTCTGTCCTCCCCCAAACCCCTCCACACACACACACACACACGCACACACATCCATTCCACCAACACAGCTCTATTATCATTAGGATACAATTTCCTCTTTTGGAAGTAAGATGGCCACAGCAGCTCCAGAATACTAACAGGTCAAATTACTCTTCCTTAGAAATTTCAGCCATAGTTTCATTGCATCTTCTTGGTTCTGTTCGGAAACAAATCCATCCTGAAACCGATTACCGTGAATAGAAAGGATGCTCTGATTGGCTTAACCCTAAATCTCATACTCCTCTCTGGGCATTGAGGGCTGAGCCAGTCTCATTGGTGTTCATGAGCTAAATGTCAGGGAAGAAATGGTTCTCCCAACTCAACACCAGGAGGCAAAATCAAAACACTGCCAAAACAGGCTACTACATTCCTGGTCTCTATTGATTCTATCATTTTAATCGAAGAGAAATTCAGCAAATAACAAGTTGAGAGTATCTGTATCCACAGAGGTTCTTAGTTTTACAGCCTCCCCTTCCTCTCCATTTATCCTTATCCCCAACAGTAAATCCCATTAAGTAACTAGGATTAGCTACATGCATTTTTGCCGTTGCACAGAACATTCAGATTTTGCTTTTGGGCTGTATAGGAGATTCCTCTATAGAATCCAGTGCTGGCTGAATGGTCTTTAGCTTCTGCAAACATTTACAGTCTGGCAGAGTAAGTTATTTCTAACTGCCTGTGTGACCGACCAGGGCGAGAGCACAGAGCATTGTTGTTATTCCGTGTTTGTTTCTCACATAGTTCATTGAACAGTGAAAAGACTCCTTCTGCAACCTACAGGAGTTTATGCACAATATTATTTTCCTTTCCCTCTTCTCCCATTGTTCTAATTAACTGTTTACATATTATGGTCTACTTTTCAGTAGATATCGGATCCTTGGCAGCATAGTGGTTAAGAACTCAGCTGTTAACCAAAAAGTCCGCCATTCAAATCCACCAGCCGCTCCTTAGAAACACTATGGGGCAGTTCTATTCTGTTCTGTAGGGTCGCTATAAGTCAGAATCGACTTGATGGCAATGGGTTTGGTTTGGGGCTAGATTTTCAGTAATATATATATATTTTTTTTTTATATGATGACTTTGATGCTAGTGTTAAAACATATGTGCAGTATTTTGTATGTTACTGAACACTTTCTCACAAACTCTTCTATTTAAATCTTATAACAATTCCGGGAGGCAAGTATTACCAATTAGAATGAAAGAGATTTAAAAACCCATAGGAGGACTAAGTGGTTTTGATGATGTGACTTCATGTTCAATATTGTTTCCATTTCCACTAATCTATGTTTTTCAAAACTATCTCAGCCAGGAGCATTCATGAGAAGAAACTGAGTCTTACACACACTTGGCAGGATCATGATAAGGGGAATAGAGAACTTCTTCTCCCATATCCTCAACAAAATAAGTTCTGTGTTTGTGGATCTTCAGAGCAGAGGGAATTAATAAATTTATCTATTTCAAAAATTCAGGCCAAGAATATATTTATACAGTCATGCCCCACATGACATCTATTTGGGCAATGTCCAACCACATGTATGTCTCTAGTTGCATAAAGTTACACCCTACTTTATTCCCCACAGGGCAATTAATAATAAGAGGTCTGGGATTCTAGTTTTTGTTCTGTTACAAGTGTATTGCGTGCCACAGTACCTTCTTTGGTCTCTTTCATCTGCACAAGGAAGGGGTTGGGCTCGATGATTGCCAACATCCTTTGAGGCTCCAAAGTCAGAGTCAAAGCTCATGCATGACTGAAGACCTGCTCAACCCAGGCCGGCAGGCTCCCTGGTGTGGGTTTGGTTCATAAGGATGGGAGGGTGGTGGGGCTGAGGGTGGACTAACCCCTAGACCCCACCGCCCGGGATTACCACTCACTGAGCTTGCGAATACCCCTTCAACCCACCCCAAAGCACACAAAAGGGGGCTTCTTGAGCAGAGGGGCAGCTACCCTTACCTGTACAGGGCTGTGGGCATGACTGGGGCACACGCACCTGGAGCTTCATAGTCTAGAGGAGGAGCCGTAGCTGCACAAGCACTGTTGTTCACACAGTGCCCAAATCACATAACATCCTATTTCACAGAACATATCCTGGACGTTAAGCGATGCATGACTGTATTTGAAAAGTTTGAAAGTTTTATGTGGGGGTTCTAAATCAATTCTTTCACACTTTTTGCTTTTTATATTTACCATTAACTTATTGTTAAAACAGGTTATACCTTAGGAATCTTACCATACGTTAGAAACCATAGGCTCTATAACTGTTGTTATGATTCATTTTGAAAAATTACAATGCTAGGTAATGTGTTATTACAATCATACATTACCTAGTCTTGGTTACCTAGACCACAATCAGTCAATGATTCTGAATGCCCTGCTTTGCCTGCAAATGAAACTGTTTTATTTGACTAGATCTTCTTAATCTGCAGAACTGAGGTGCTTAAATACTATTACACATATAAGCCCATAGCATCTTCTTTATTCCAAGTATTCTTTTTCCTTTCTGATAAATTGCTGTAAATAACCACTAATTCTTGACTTAGTTATACAAGCATTCATTGAGGGGGATGGAATTGTGCATTACTTGTAATATAAACTTTTAATAAATCTTATTATAACAAACTTATAATAAAATTGTTCTAAACTTTTTGTATAAATAAGCCTACAGAATAATTTCCCTAAAGTGTTGCTTGCTTTTCATTCTAAACAGTGCTGATAATTGGTGGGTCATGATGCTAAATATGGATCCATGATGACACGCATGACCAGTAAAGGCTTTGTGTTTTTTTAGTCTCACTGAATAAAAGAGGATGGAGATGAAAAACAGATATGAATTTTTTTAAGTTTATGTCTCACACACACACACACAAAATCAAAGATATAAATGTAATTTCTAATATACCTAAGAATAATATGGGAAAGAACAAAGTGGGAGGCCTTACTTTACCTGAATTTAGAACCTATTATACTGCCACAGTAGTCAAAACAGCCTGGTACTGGTACAACAACAGATACCTGGACCAATGGAACAGAATTGAGAATACAGACATAAATCCATCCACATATGAGCAGCTAATATTTGACAAAGGCCCCAGAACAGTTAAATGGGGGAAAAGACAGTCTTTTTAACAAACGGTGCTGGCATAACTGGATATCCATCTTCAAAAAAATGAAACAAGACCCATATCTCCCTCCATGCACAAAAACTAACTCAAAATGGATCAAAAGTCTAAATATAAAATCTAAAATGATAAAGATCATGGAAGAAAAAATAGGGACAACATTAGGAGCCCTAATACATGGCATAAACACTATACAAAACATTATAAAGAATGTAGAAGAAAAACTAGATAACTGGGAGCTCCTAAAAATCAAACACCTATGCTCATCCAAAGACTTCACCAAAAGAGTAAAAAGACTACCTATAAACTGGGAAAAAGTTTTTAGCTATGACGTTTCTGATCAGCGCCTGATCTCTAAAATCTACATAATACTGCAAAAACTCAACTGCAAAAAGACAAATAACTCAATTAAAAAATGGGCAAATGATATGAATAGACACTTCACTAAAGAAGACATTCAGGTAGCTATCAGATACATGAGGAAATGCTCACGATCATTAGCCATTAGAGAAATGCAAATCAAAACTACAATGAGATTTCATCTCACTCCAACAAGGTTGGCATTAATCCAAAAAACACAAAATAATAAATGTTGGAGAGGCTGTGGAGAGATTGGAACACTTATACACTACTGGTGGGAATGTCAAATGGTACAACCACTTTGGAAATTGATTTGGCGCTTCCTTAAAAAGCTAGAAATAGAACTACCATACGATCCAGCAATCCCCCTCCTTGGAATATATCCTAGAGAAATAAGAGCCTTTACATGAACAGATATATGCACACCCATGTTTATTGCAGCACTGTTTACAATAGCAAAAAGATGGAAGCAACCAAGATGCCCATCAATGGATGAATGGATAAATAAATTATGGTATATGAGCACAATGGAATACTATGCATCGATAAAGAACAGTGAGGAATCTGTGAAACATTTCATAATGTGGAGGAGCCTGGAAGGCATTATGCTGAGTGAAATTAGTCAGTTGCAAAAGGACAAGTATTGCATAAGACCACTATTATAAGAACTTGAGAAATAGTTTAAACTGAGAAGAAAACATTCTTTTGTGGTTATGAGAGGAGGGAAGGTGGGAGAGGGGCATTCAATAATTAGTAGATAAGAACTACTTTAGGTGAAGGGAAAGACAGCACACAATACAGGGGAGGTCAGCACAATTGGACTAAACCAAAAGCAAAGAAGTTTGCTGAATAAACTGAATGCTTTGAAGGCCAGTGTAGCAGGGGCAGGGGTTTGGGGACCCCATGGTTTCAGGGGACATCTAAGTCAATTGGCATAATAAAACCTATTAAGAAAACATTCTGCATCCTACTTTGAAGAGTGGCATCTGGGGTCTTAAACGCTAGCAAGCAGCCATCTAAGATGCATCAATTGGTCTCAACCCACCTGGATCAAAGGAGAATGAAGAACACCAAGGACACAAGGCAACTACGAGCCCAAGAGACAGAAAGGGCCACATGAGCCAGAGACTACATCATCCTGAGACCAGAAGAACTAGATGGTGCCTGGCTATAACCAATGACTGCCCTGACAGGGAACACAACAGAGAACCCCTGAGGGAGCAGGAGAGCAGTGGGATGCAGAACCCAAATTCCCTTAAAAAGACCAGATTTAATGGTCTGACTGAGAATAGAAGGACCCCGGTGGTCATGGGTCCCAGACCTTCTGTGTGCCCAGGACAGGAACCACTCCCGAAGCCAACTCTTCAGACATGGATTGGACTGGACAATGGGTTGGAGAGGGATGCTGGTGAGGAGAGAGCTTCTTGGGTCAGGTGGACACTTGAGACTATGTTGGCATCTCCTGCCTGGAGGGGAGATGAGAAGGTGGAGGGGGTTAGAAGCTGGTGAAATGGACATGAAAAGAGAGAGTGGAGGGAGAGAGCAGCCGTTTCATTACGGGGAGAGTAATTGGGAGTGTGTAGCAAGGCATATATGGGTTTTTGTGAGAGAGACTGACTTGATTTGTAAACTTTAACTTAAAGCACAATAAAAATTATTTAAAAAAAAAAAGAAGAATACGGGCAAGTGAGTAGCTGCTGCTGTATTATAGCTCTGGAGATTCTAGGAAGCTCTGACCACCACTTTTTTGTCCTAAGTAATATTCATATAGTTAGGACACCAATTTACAGAATAGGAAACCTAGACTCTTGTTAGTAGTAATACGTGCAGTAGCAATGCTAATATTTACATCTTTTTCTTTTGTTCTCTCAGTTGATCCCTTACCCAAAGTGTCATACTGTGTTTCATTGTATGGATTCCTATGCTATTTGATAATTAACAAAAAAAAAGAAGAAAGAAAAAAATCCCTTTGCCATTGAGTAGATTCTGACCCATAGCGACCCTCTAGGACAGAGTAGAACTGTCCCGTAGGGTTTCCAAGGAGAGACTGGTGGATTTGAACTACTGACTTTTGGTTAGCAGCAGAGCTCTTAATCACTGAGCCGTAGCTCCTATTTGATAATTAGGAGCCAATTGTAAGAATTCTGTCATACTAGAAAAGCGTGGGACCTAGGAAAAAGCACTTTCACTTTTCTGAAAATGTTTATATGGACAATAAAGTTTAAAATGTCTTTAAATTCAGCCATAATATCTATATCTATCTCTATCTGTCTGTCTGTCTATCTATCTGTCTATCATCTAACCATCTATCCATCTATCATCTATCCATCTATCATCTATCCGTCTATCATCTATCCATCCATCTATCCATCCATCTGTCCATCCATCTGTCCATCCATCTATCCATCCATCCATCTATCATCTATCTTTCTTTCTATCTACCTGTCTACCTACCTACCTATCTCTATCATTTCTATCTCTATCATCTCTAACTCTATCTCTATCATCTCTATCTATATCATCTATATCTATCTGTCTATCTGTCATCTATCAATCATCTATTTATCTATCATTTATCAATCGTCTATCTATCATCTATTATCTATCTATCATCTTTCCATCTGTCTGTCTATCATCTATCTATCTATCTGATATAGACATGTCTTCTCCCTGGAGAAGGACAACGTGCTTGGTAAAGCGTCAGTAAAAAAGAGGAAGACCCTCAAAAAGATGGATTGACAGAGTGGTTGTAACAATGGGCTCAAGCAAAAAAACAATTGTAAGTAAGGATGGTGCAGGACCAAGCAGAGTTTTGTTCTGTTGTACATAGGGTTGCTATGAGTTGAAACCAACTCTCTGGCACCTAACAACAGCATATATGAAATTACAACAGAGCTACATGGAGCCTAGAGAAGTTAAGAAAGGGGCTGTCATTTCCAGATGGCCAATTCCAGGGTGCTGGGTTTATGAATCTCAGACAGGTCTCAAAATCTTTCAGTTCAAATCACCTTTCTTTTGCAGTTAGTCTTCAAGAGGCAATTCTCAGTTGCAATACCACATCTGTTGAACCCATACTTCTGTCGTCTCTGTACCTGTCTCTGGGAGATGCAAATGATTTGCCCTGGGCTCCTAACTAAAAGATTGGTGGTTTGAACCCATCCAGCAATGTCACAGAAAAAAGGTCTGGCGATCTACTTCTGTAGGATTATAGTCATTGAAAACCCTATGGAATGCAGTTCTACTCTGAAACACATGGGATCCCCATGAGTCACAATCTAAACAATGGCAATGGCTTTTTTTTGTTGTTGTTATTTTTTTTTAATACCTGTCTCTCCCTTGTCTTGATTCTCTTGAGGTTGTGTTTGAAAGCCCTCCCACCCTCAAGCTCTGAATCCGGAACACTATGGAAGATAACGTGGTGCCCAGAGTTAGGCCATTTGAAGCATCTTTTTGAAACCCTGGGCACCAGTGTGTCCAGGTGACCAAGATGCTGTCCAGGACCAAGTATTCAGGAGGGCTGGCCATTGGTTCCTCCTAAGGCAACCCAGACAATGCTGATTACGTGAGAGAAAGCTCCCTTGAAGCATTCGAGTTACAAAGTTCTGTATATTTAGGATCTCTGAATGCAAGATAAAGTTGAATGCCTGACTTCCATTTTGGGAACTGGGGTTTAAAATCATGAAAAATCAAAGTTCAGGTTCAGGCCTCTTTCATTTATTTATTTTTTCTTTTCCTCTTTAATTATTCATTCATCTCCTGGACTATTTTATAGTCTTTTGAAAGGTTTGGTTTTCTAGAACTTCCCCCCAGTTCAAATTCAGGGTATCATGACTTCTCATTAATAGTTGAACTTAGATTTGGAACTTAGGGAATTTAATTCATTATTTTAAATATTCACGATATGATATTTACTAGAAAATGAATAGATAAGTCAGCAAAACTTTATTTCTGTCTCTAAAGACAGAATGTCCTCTTTTACTTCTGTTTATTACTTCTCTCACTCTTTTCTTTACCTCTTTGCTTGTCAGAAATATAGTTTTTCCTTATAAAAGAAGATATTAAAATAGATTTCCTTAGATGGGAACCTAAGAAGTGCCATTTCTTTGTTGTTTGAATATGAGTGCCTTGTGGAAAGCCTTTTTGTTTACTTTTTTTAAAATCACTGTATCATCTTTTCTGAATTACTAAGCTGACTTTGAAAGGCTGGTGGTGCATGAGCTTTGTCAGAAATTTGTACATTCTCATTATAAATTGGTTTTCACTGGCTAATGCTTTTCAGAAGTAGACTGCCGGGACATGGTAGCTGCAACAATGAGCTCAAGCATAACAACGATTGTAAGGATGGCTCAGGGCAGGGCAGTGTTTCGTTTTGTTGTGCGTGGGGTCACTGAGTCAGAACCGACTCAACGGCACCTAAGGACAACAACAACATTATAAATTGACTCCGTACCAGTCTAGAAAGAGTGGGGGAGAAGTGATGGGACTTGTGACTGCCAGTCAGATGGAGAAAAACATAAGCACAATCTAAATAAGAAGTGTTGTCAACATTCATAAATGTGAGCAATCAACAATGGAGAGCTGAAGAGATCCTGTGTCAGTAGAGAGGTACAAATAATGTGCAGAGAGACACAGTGTTCCCTTTTCACTCTACAGCGCAGCATCTCACAGTCTCTTCCAAAGTCTGCCCTCCATTAGTCAACCTGCTGGGCTGTGGTCTGGGCTCTGTGTGCCCATCAGGGTATTATCAGGGAGCTGGTCAGGGCTTGGTGTGTGTCCACTCCTGAGTGGCTGTTCTTACCCCAGGCCAGGAAGAGGTAAGGTTAATGATGTATTGTGGCATCATGGATCCCAAGAAGGCTCTGACAACCTCCTTCTTTGCCCTAAATCTTCTTTAGGTCACTGGCTACTGCCTGGCTTTGGAACTTCACCACACAAAAACTCCGATGCTAAAGTGATATTTTCAAAATTCAAGCTAAGCACATCACTTCTTTGTGATGGCCTCCAATGGCTCCCACTTGCCCAAAGAACAAATATCAAACTCCTGGCATGGTACACATGCTCCTATTTAATCTGCCTCTGTGTTTTCTGTCTCATCTACTCTCTTTGCTTAGAAACCACCCCATTTTCCTGCCAGAACCACTAGCCTTGTCTGGAGGGGCTCTTCTTGGTGATGGGCTGTTTTTTCTCTCAAGAATAATTTCCCATGCTACTTGTTATGAATTAAATTGTGTCCCCTCAAAATATGTATTGGAATCCTAACTCCTATACCTGTGGATGTAATCTTGTTTCAAAATAGGGTTTTCTTGGTTATATAAATTAGATCACACCTGAATAGAGTGTGTTCTCAATCTAATCACTTTTAAGTTATAGAAAGAGCAGATCAGACACAAAGACACACATGCAGGAGAAGAAAGATGTCACGTGAGAATTGCCTAAGGCTACTGACAAGGAATTTTCCTTTTAACTGATTGATTTGTTCCATTACATTAGATTACATTGTGGAAGATGATTCCATTCCATTCCATTCCATTCCATTCCATTCCATTCCATTCCATTCCATTCCATTCCATTCCATTCCATTCCATTCCATTCCATTCCATTCCATTCCATTCCATTCCATTCCATTCCATTCCATTATGGAACAGCAACTAGTCTAGTGCTTGGCAAAACCACTGGGAACCATAGCCTAGTCAAGATGACATATAAAATTATCCAACAGAGGGTGGGTTGGAGCCCTGGTAGGTGGTTGGGGCTGAGGGTCCCAGCACCCTGAGAGCTGATCTGTCTTCCTTGTGCTTCTGAGTATCATCTCTAAAGCTTTTTAATTCTTATTGTTTAATAAACATTTCCTGAATATCTTCCATGAGCCAAGTGCTATGGATAGAGAGGTGAGTAAGACTAAGTCTGTACCTTTGAAACTCTTACAGACAGGTAAATGTAAAATTTTAACATTACATGGTGAGTGTGGAGTGACACAGATGAGTAGAGGGTGGTACGGAAACACAAAGAAGAACCACTTTGCCTGACACAGTGATTCTCAAAATTCAGCATGCAACAGAATTACAGAGGGCTGAGCAAAACACAGATTGTTGGAGTCCACACCCAGAGTGTCTGATTCAGAAGGCCTGGTGGGGGGGAGCCCAAGACATGGCATTTCTAACAAGCTCCCAAGTGATGCTGATGCTGCTGATATGGGGGCCACACTTTGAGGACCATGACCTATGCTTAGGGGCACTGAGGAAAGATTTTTGGAGGAGTGATGTCCAAGCAAGTTTAAAGGAATAAATGAGAGATGGTCTGATGAAGACCAGTCTAAGCAGAGGAAATAGCTGGAGCAAAGGCACAGGGCAGTGCAAGGGGCATAATAACAGGAAGAGCAGTGGATGAGGTGGGGGCTTTGGACATAAGAGAAATTATGTAATCAATAAGCTGCGGGACATTTTTGCTTTGGGATCTAGTATTGGAGAGGTTACTACAACATTTCAAACCTCTGCTACTTGAAAAGAATCACACAAGTGCCAGGAATTATTGACAGTTCTTTCTACCTGAAACACTTATTGAGACTGGCATTATTTCATGTATGTCTGAAGGGTGAGAGTTTGGAAGAATATTTTAAGCAGGTTGGAAAAGTCTGACACACAATGATTACAGTCTACATGAAAATGATGCAGAAACTCAACAGCTTTCTAGGCAATACCTGTCAAGAATCGGGGCTTAATAATGCTTGTTTGGTGGAAAAAAAAAATGCCAATGTGAGCCTAATGCATCCTTTTGTGACTATTGTTTGCCATCTCAAGATACACCATCAAACACATAAAAGTTAAATGAAAGAAAATTCAGGCCAGAAAAATCCTTTTAATTTTTTTCTTTGTGATTTAAAAGTGAACAATTAAATACCATGTGTAAGTAAAATTGGAACTTCCATTTATATAAAGAGAGAAAAATCCAGAGTTATAAAACCAGGAAATGGTGATGTCAATGGAATAATGGTTTTTGTTACATGACACTTTGGAATTTTTGCACTAATATTTTGATAGTAAACTACATTATATAAAACATATAAAAAGAGAATATATATAATTTAAAAAATATTAATAATAGGAATCCTCATGAAGTCATCATTCAACTTGAGAACATTACCAATACCTTCGAAGCATACAGTTTACCTCTCCTCATTCACATCTCCATTCGTCCGTCCCAAAGGTAACCACTAGCTCTAATATTGTTTTCATTATTTCCTTACCCAGAATAAATTTTCATTATAGTTTGCCACACATATATTTATAAAGTATTATTTTCTAGTTTTAACTTTTTAAAATTTAAATAAATGAAACATAATGTGCGTGTCCTTAGATCCCTCGTTCTTTTTGCTTAATGTTATGGAGTTGGTCGTGTAGACATGTAGCTATAGGTCATCCATTTTCACCAAAAACCAAAACCAAAAAGCCAAACCCATTATCATTGCTATAGAGTTGATTCTGACTCATGGTGACCCCATGTGTTACAGAGCCAGAAAAGATACAAAGTAACTCAGAAGCAGATTGCCAGGTCTTCTTTCCATAGCCCCCCTGGGAGGATCTGAACCCCCAAATTTTAGTTAGTACCCATTACCGTTGAGTCAATTTTGACTCACAGTAACCGCTTAGGACAGAGTAGAACTGCCCCAAAGGGATTCCAAGGAGCAGCTGGTGGATTCGAACTGCAGACCGTTTGGTTAGCAGCCAAGCTCTTAACCACTACGCCATCAGGGCAAGTGCAAATTGCTTTTGCCACCCAGGGACCTGCTGCAGGGCGTTCCATTGTGTGAATAATCAAATTTATTGGTACAGCTACTTTTAGTGAATATTAATATGACTTGATGAACTGTAAGGTATATGTATGTTTGGAATTATTTTGAAATATTGCCATGTTTTTCAAATGGTTTATTATGAATTTTCATTCTCTTGAGAAGTGGATGAGAGTCCCTTTTCATCATGTTCTTTGCCAGACTTTTAAAAATATTTTGCCAAATCTGATCTGGGTAAAATCATTGTTTTTAAATCATATTTCCCTGGTTAATAATGAGATAGACCACTCATGCCTTTATTGTTGTTTTCTTTTCTGTTTAATCTTTGTACAAATTTCTGTTTATTTTTAATTAGGATGGCTTTTATTGATTAATAGGATTTATAAATAGCCTAAACCCTGAGCCTTTGTCTGTTTTTATTTGTCCCAAATATCTTCTCCCAGTTCTGGCTTATTTTGGTATCTTTTGGTGGCTTTTTTGGTGGCTTTTTTGATAAATAGGATTTCTCATACTTAATATTATTGAAGGCATCAGACTCTTCCTTTAAGGTTTTTACTTTTTAAGTACAATCTCTAAAACCGTTTTAGATTTCTTTTTAAAACATTTTTATGTTTTATGCTTTCTCTTTTGTTTTTAAGTCTGTCGTATTTAGAATTTGCATGTTTGTGTGCTTATGTGTGTGGTATTATAAGGGGCTCACTAACGTATTTTTAATATATATAATCAGTTGTTTCTACACAATACCCAGTGATCTGCAATTTTGTCTGTATTTACATACTTATACTTAACTCATTTGTCAGTTTGCCTTACTATGGTGACTTTCATGTTGCTGTGATACTGAAAGCTATGTCACTGGTGTTTTCAAATACCACCAAGGGTCACCTATGGTGAACAGGTTTCAGTAGAGCTTCCAAACTAAGAGAGATGAGAAGAAAGGTCTGGCAATCTACTTCGGAAAATTAGCCAATGGAAACTTTATGGATCAAAACAGAGCAATGTCTGACTCCCTTGCTTTGGGCAAGTTATCAGGAAAGATCAATCGCTGGAGGAGGGCATCATGTTTGGTGAAGTAGAGGGCCAATGAGAGTGAGGGATACCCTTGGTGAGATGGATTATCACAATAGTCTTAATGATGGACTTGAACATGCCAATGAGCATAAGGACAATGCAGGACCAGGCAATGTTTGTTCTGTTGTACATAAGGTCACCATGAGTCAGTAGGCTTGATGGCATCCATCTATTCTATCTATCAGTTCTATCTATCTATCTTACATATAAATGTTTTGTTCCATTTCTGAAGTCCATTCTGTTTCATTGATCTATATAGTTTACCTCTTTGTCAATATCACACTTTATCAATTCATACAACTTTAAAGAGTGTCATGCATGCCATGCCTGGCTATTCTTCTTCAGCAATGTATCAGCTATTTAGACCCTTTTATCTTCCCATCTGCTTTTTAGAATCTACCTTTTCAAATTCCATTAAATCCAGGTTGACATTCTATTGAGGATTGCTTTGAATTCATAGAAAATTTGGGAAGGATTGGCATTTTTTACAACATTAAATTTTCACAGATATGAGCATTGTGTATTGTTCTATTTACTTAGATTAAAACAAAAAAAATTAAATGAAGTTTTACAATTTTCAAGACCTGCACAATTTTTTTTTGTGTTTCTATTTCTGCGTTCCTTACATTTTGTTACAATTGTTTATGCTATATATATTTTCTTAATTTCATTTTGAAGAATCTGTGGTTATAAAAAAATTAGTATATAAAAATATAATAGCACTTTTTTTTTTTAAACGTATTGACCTCGTACCTGGCAAAGTTTTAAAACTGTTTATTTATCCGAATTATTTTTTCAATGAAATTAATTGGATTTACTGTGTAGTGCGTCACATACTCCCTGACTAAATAACACTGTTTCTTCCTTTCTAATCCCTATATAGATTAGGGATCTATCCCTAATATCTTTTTTTTTTTTAATTTCATTTTGCTGACCATACCCTCTAATATTTAATATGTTCATCGTGCATTTTTGACAGATATTCTTCATCAGGTTTATCAGTCAGGATAATGTTAGCCATTAAAACAAAGAACTGCCAAATTTAAGTGGTTCAAATGTAAGAGTTTATTTCTTGTGCTTGACACGGTTTGTTCCAGTTGCTAGTTGTGGTGGTGGGTGCTATGCTACCTATAGTCATTCAGTAACTTCCATCTTGTCTTAATCCTCATAGCCCACTCAATTTAGTAGACAAATGGTAGAAGGGAGAGCATCATGGGGTTTTATGGTCCAAGCCTGGAACAGTGTGCATTTCTTCTCTGGCATTCAAATGGCCAGAATCCTGTCTCATGATCACATCTAGCTGCAAGGGAGGGTACATATATCATCTGATTCTGTGCTAGGATGAGAGGAGACCAAGGATACTCAAAGGCTCTGCCTTAGTTATCTAGTGCCGCTATAACAGAAATACCACAAGTAGGTGGATTTAACAAACAGGAATTTATTTTCTCACAGTTTAGGAGGCCAGAAGTCCGAATTAATGGTGCCAGCTCTAGGGGAAGGCTTTCTGTCTCTGTCGGGTCTGGCGGAAGGTCCTTGTCTCTTCTGAGCTTCTGCTCCTGGGTGGCTTGGCATCTCTCCTCCTTAGTCTTTGCTTGCTGGCTTGCTCATTTAAAGCCTTTTATATTTCAAAAGAAATTGACTCAAGACACAGCCTGCGCTAATTCTGCTTTATTAACATAACAAAGACAACCCATTCTCAAATGGGATTATAACCATAGTCACAGAGGGTGAGATTTACAACACATATTTTTGGGAGATACAATTCGATCCATAACAGGCTCTGCTATTGCAATTTAAGAAAATTTCATACTCTTTCTACTTTGCTGTTTTGCATCTGTTTAGAGGATCATGTAGTTTTAATATGTTAGTATGGAAAATTGCTGTAATAAATGCTACATTTTTAGAATACTAACTTTACATTTTTAGAATACTAACTTTACATTTTTAGAATAAACCCACTTAGACATGCTGTATTTAGTTTGTTTTAATTATAAAAACATTGCTGCATTTATTTGCTAATGTTTTGTTTGGAGCCCTGGTGGCAAAGTGGTTAAGAGCTCAGAATGCTAATCAAAAGGCCAACAGTTCAAAGTCACCAGTCTGCTCATTGCAAACCCTATGGGGCAGTTCTACTCCGTCCTATAGGGTCCCTAAGAGTTGGACTCACTCCATGGCACACAACAACAAGAATGTTTTGTTTAGGAATTTTGTGTCTATATTCAGGAGTGAGCTTGGCCAGTAATTAACCTTTTTCATAGTATCTTTGTTTGATTTCATATCTAAAGATAATTGTTTGATTTCATACCTAAAGATAATTTAGGCAAGTAATGCACGCCTTCTACATTTGTTTGCCAACTGTGCCCTCTCTGAAATGAGGTATTTTCATAAGAACATTATGCTAATCTTTTTTACAGCAATATGTAAAAAAAAAAAAAAAATGGCATAGTGGCACTTATGAAAATACCTCAAGGAGGGAGGAAGCAGTTGGCAAACAAAAATAGAAGGCTTGGTTGTTTGGTTAAAATACTGTAGACTCACAAAATTATCAGAGATTAGTTCTATTTCTTATTATTTTTACAATGGCGCTTATGTAATTTTGGAATTATCTATTCCTAATTATGGGACAGGATTTATAAGATTCTTATCTTGGATGTGTGACAGAACTTACCAGGAAAGCTCTCTAGGCCTATTTCTTCCTGAGTCAGAGTTGTTACTTCTTTTTTTCCTGGAAACGGATCTACTTCATCTAAGACTTTGCATTTGTTTGCAAACTGTTGGTTAAAATGTGTTCTCTTTTTTCTTTTTAACCTCTGCCGCATCTTTATTTATAGCTTCCTTTCATTCCTCTTGTTATTTTGGGGGAGTCCTTCTCTCTCTTAGTCTTTTGCTCTTGTTTATATTTTTCAAAATCAATCTTGCTCTTTGTATCTTTAAAAAAACTTTCATTAATGTTGGCTTTTAGTATTTTCTTCCTTTTGCCTTTATTGGGTTTATTCTTCAATTTGTCCTTACTTCTTAATTTCTATGCTTTTTAACCTCATGATTTTCATACTTTCTTCTTTTCCAACAAAGAAATCTTTTGGTAAACTCAAGGTCATGAAGATATTCTTTTATATTATCTTTTAAAATTTTATCATTTTACTTTTCACATTTAGATTTGCAATCCAACAGAGGTGTATTTTTGAGTATGATGTGAGGTAGGATTCAATATTCATTTTTATTCCATATGGCTATCCAATTAACCAAGAACTGCTTATTTTTAAGATTATCTCTATTTTGGTGTCACTTTCTTCGTAGATCAGATATCCATGTTTATGTGGGTATCTCTCAACTCTCTATTCCATTCCTCTTTCATTGATATTTATTTGTGCCAAATCATGTTATTTAGTTATTATAGCTTTACAGTAAGACTTTCTAATAGAGAAAGTTCTCCAGATCTAGGTTCCTCCAAGATTATTTGGGCTCTCTTTGACCTGTTATATTTCTATGGAAAACGTTAAGAGCAGCCTATCAGTGTTTTACAAAAACATTCAACAGGATTAAAATAAATAGATGTAATGATGTACAAGGGCATTGGGGATTGAGTGATATAATTCTTGCCTTCCATGAAGGAGCCTCGGGTTTGATTCCAGCCCAATGCACCTCACGCACAGCCACCGCCGTCTGTCAGTGGAGGCTTGTGTGTCACTGTGATGCTGAACTGGTTTCAGCAGAGCTTCCAGACTAAGATGGACTAGGAAGAAAGGCCTAGCGATCTACTTCTGAAAACCAGCCAATGAAAGCTGTATGGATCGCAATGGTCTGACCTACACAGGACCGGGCAGGGTTTCATCCCATTGAGTCATAGTCTGACTCCACAGCAACTAAGAACAACAGCAGCATAATTATACACAGTAAAATGTGTAGATTTTAATGTATATTTCAGTGATTTCAACTTCCCCAAAAGTCTATTACCCTAAAGACTTCTCTCATGACCCTTTCCAGTCCTGCTCCCGGGAAAGTGCAGCTTCACTTATATGGCCATCATTTAATGTCTCCTGAAGAGTCATCTTTATATATAATATGTACACACACATGCACGCCCATGTACATACAGACACAGAGAAGAGACAGGTTGCTCGTGTTTTTGCTGTATTAAGGGTGTGATTTTCAATGGTTCTTCTACTCTCCATTTGCTTGGGGGCATTCAGTGATTTGTGACTCACTGATGGGATGGATGGGAAAGCACTTTGTGCTCAGATGATACCTTTCTTCACCAAAGCTCAAAGGGTGGCTTTTCTATAGCACCTTCCTTCTTCAAAGCCTCCCAACACTTGCTAGCCTTCCCTTTGCCACCCCTGGCCTGGGACTAGTGGTGACACCTACTAGAGGAGGAGTCTGTAAAACTCTGGTCGGGTGCTGAATAGCTCAGGTCTAAACTCCTGCTGCCTGTACACTCATTGTTCTACTCTTTGTAAATTAGGACAGACTCTCAGTAAAATCCTTGGGTATCTTTTGGCTTTTTTAATTTTGATCTTTTCTGGCGCCCATTTTTTTTTTTTTTCCTAAAAGACCTTCCAACGTGGCTGGTGAACATGGCTCAACTTCCAGGGTAATCAATTGGATGTTCAGTTCAGCAGAAATAGATATAAATATGTGCATTGGATCATTTATATTTCTTTATTTGTGGACCTATAAAAACGTTTCACATTGCACAATATGACGCAACATGTAAAATCATGCGGGTTTTATTTTATACATTTTTATAGTTTTCCTCTCAACTTAGATATTAAAGAGTTAGAAGGTATAGTATTTTTAAAGAAATGCTCAGAAATGTATAATGCAAACAGGGGTCAAAGACATGAACTCTGACCTTGACTTCCAAAGTATCTATCTGCCTGATGATTAAAAAAAAAAAAAAAGATGATTACGTATGAGTAAAAATTTCAACACATGTCCTGGTGTCATACAGATTTTCCCCGACGTCCATTTGCTTTTCTTTACAACACAGCACAGAGTTAAAGAATAATCTTCTAGTACAGAAAAGTATATATATATTTTATACTGAAGTTAGTGACCAATTGTTTTCACTATTGCTATTGGAAAATGAAAAAAGGAATTAAATTAAAGCAATTTGGGAGTGAGAGCAAATGAAAGAAAATGTGGCATTTAAAATTTAAAATCTGCAACAGGCTACAGAGTGCTGTTTTGGAGGTCTTTTAAGATTTTGATCAATTGGGATTAAAAAATATGTGTGTATACATATTTTTTAATTTCAGTGATAGGAAGAGGTTAGTATTAGTCACAAATGGCATCTTTAAGTCAGAGGATCTCAGATTTAGAGAACACAAAATTCTCATACAGCGTGTCTAGCCTAAGGTCCAGAAATCTGCATGCCTAACAAAATTCCAAGGTGAATGTGAGGTAGGCAGTTACAAGCCACACATGGATAAATGGACATTTTGATATAATCTGCGTCGGGGGTGGGGAATGAAGATCAGATGTTTAAGGGAGTAAAGCTAGGTCTCTGTCTTTTAGAGATTACAAACAAATTAAGAGAGCTCACAGGTGAGAACAAGAGAGAGTGAGAGAGAATAAGAGAAAAAGAAAAAGTTTTCTTTCCATCCCCATGTAATGCCCTAATCTATCATTTCCTAGGCTAATCTTTCCAAAGCCTACACTTAGGTACCTATGATTTACGCAGCACCTACAATGACTACTGATTGTGGAAAATGAGAGAAGTAACAATTTCTAACCCTCTAAGCCATTCAGGTGGTCTCCTATCCTGTCCTGATAAAGCACACTTGATATTGGGGCAAAGAAAAATCAGAATGTTTATTTAACCTGATGAACAGATATCACCAGTGAGCTCAAGTGGTAACAGCAGGATGCTTCTTTCACCTCGGTGTCAAATATATTTCTATTTCAAACAGAGAACTTGTGAAGACTGATACATTGCAAGTAACACCAATTTTTAATAACTTGCAAATATTCTTCCTCTTCTCTTATTCTGTATTCATCACTCACAAAACCAAATGCCTATGTTAAAGCTATCTTTGCTTTAAGCATCATGTAGCTTGGGGAGGAAAGTAAAAACTTTATTTTTATTTAATATGCTATTCTGGACCATTGCTTCCCCTTAAGATATCAGAATGAGAATCACAATTGTAAAAGTAGATGGCTGAAGACAGAGCAGAACCCAAATACTCACACATGCTCCTCCAGTTGCACAATTACCCTCCAGAGAGCAGAAGAGAGGTAACTTAATAGGGTAGGTGTAGTAATGCGAAGTTATACATGGGTGGTGAAAGGTCGTGTTCATAAAAGATAAATGATGTAATGTAATCACCCATTTTCATATAGGAAAGGAAGAGTGAAAAGGAAGTTGGCAACACCTTGTATGAATGCAATCTCTTCTTTGGCAATTGGTATGCATTCCCACACTCTGATAATATCACCTCTAATAATGAGGGATGGGGCAGTGGTGATTCTGTGGTAGAATTCTCATCTTCCATGTGGGACACCTGGGTCTATTTCTGGCCAAAGCAGCTCATGCACAATCACCACCTGTCTGTCCGTGGAGGCTTGCATGTTGCTATGACCCTGAACAGGTTTAAGCAGAAATTTGAGTCTGTGGCAGGCTAGGAATGAAAACATGCTGATCTACTTCCAAAAATCAGACAAAGAAAACTCTATGCATCACAATGGTCAGGTGTGCAACTGATCGTAAGGATGGTGCAGGACTAGGCAGTGTTTCATTCCATTGTGCAAGGGGTCACCATGAGTCGGGGCCGACTCCACCGCAGCTAACTGCAACAAGAATGAGGGACCCCAGGACATTCAAAGAGTGACTTTGATTGGGTAGTCCAAGTGGAATTAAAAACCCAGCCTAAAGGGGAATACTCTAATAGACAGGTAAAATGGAAAACAAGTTTAAAATGTTTAGTTCACTCAAACCATTCCTGCCCAGTAGAGATCTTCAAGATTCAGAATGAGCAAAATTTAAAAAACACAAATCAGAACTTCTGAAACCTACTTATCATCCACTCAACCCACATTGAATGTAAAATCAGAAAGCCACAGGAGTCAGGGAGAGCTGAGCAAAATATACCCTGTTGGTTATAAGTTTTGGCTGTAAAGTGAGGTTTCAGGGGAAATGGAAAATTTAAATGTGATTTAATGAGCCGAGAACATATGATCCAAGCAGTAGGCCTGTCTACGGGGAACCAGGAGCAAATTTTGTAAAAGGAACATGATCTTGTTAAGGGAAAGAACATTTGTCCACCGCTGAAAACAACCACAAGCTGCTCACTTATTTCTGGGGTCCTTCCGTTTATATATATTTTTGTAGTGGGTTGTAATTGTGCCAGAAGCCATTGTCACATAATTGACATTATTGCCTGAGCTACAGAAAAGCCTTTCAGGTTGGACTTTCTAACCAGTGAGAGGCTTGTATGGCATTTCCGCTGTGTTATTTTGGAAAGTCCTTGTGTTCCAACAAACTCCCCCCTGTTGATTCTGTTTCCCTCAGGAGATGGAAGCAAGACAAAAGCCCGATGGAATTAACTTTTGACAACTACATGGAGAATAATTCTGCTCCTGAAGATGAGGAATTGGGGTGAAACTATTCCTGTAACAGCAACTAGTATTGAAGTAAATTATTTCCTGTAAGCTTTGTTCAGAAAATATTTAAAATAATTGAACTACTAGTATGTGTTAAGGACTGTAGGGATACACTAATCAATAAGACACCTCTCTTGACCTCACTATCTTAAAATATAGCGGCACAAATTGTTAAGCACTTGACCACTAGCTGAAAGGTTGGTAGTTCAAACTCACCCAGAAGCCACTCTAAAGACAGGCCTGGTGATCTGCTTCTGAAAGGTCACAGCCTTGAAAACCCTACAGAGCAGTTCTACTCTGCACATATGGTGTCACTATGAGTTGGAACTGACTAGACAGCAACCAATAACAACAGCAAAATACAGTGGCAAAAAATTGACATGTGAATAATAAAAAAATTGACTTTAAGGTCAATGTGAAGAATATTATAATACAGTCGGTTGCAAGGTTCTGCTGATCAAAAAAAAAAGAGAGGAAATTGTGTTTCAGGGTAGGCTTCATGAGAGAGTGAGATAGAGCAGAGTGTAAGAAGGCTGTGAGTCATATTAGCGTGTGGCTATGAATCGAAGGAAACAAGGCATTTTAGGAAGAGAGAAAAAGATAAGCAAACATAGCAGGAAAGAATGTATTGGTTATAAGGAGAATGGTCATGGGTTTAAGGAAAACATTCTGAGTCCTGTGTGAAAAGGAGCACACAGTCAGTAGAAATGTCTGCTGGAAATGTAAAAATAAATGTTAGTGTCTATCTATGAGGGGCCCCTTCGTGGTGCAGATGGTTAATGCGCTTGGCTGCTAATGGAAAGTTTGGAAGTTCGAGTCCACTCAGAGGCATCTCTTAAGAAAGTCCTGGTGATCTGTTTCTGAAAAACCAACCACTGAAAACCCTGTGAAGCACAGCTCTCCTCTGACACACACGGGGTTGCCACGAGTCGCGATTGACTCGACAGCAAGTGGTTTGGTTTTTTGGCCCGTCTCTGAAGGGTCTTGAATATCAGGCTAATGAGACTGGAGTTGGGGCCCATGTGAGCAAACCTGTGTCTTAGGAATGTAACGCTGGGACAGCACAGTGAAGTGTACATTATAGGGGACAGAGTCTGGGGCAGAATTAGGAGATGTGGAAGCATTCAGGAAGAGATCCTAAGAGGACTGATAATAGGATAGTAGAGCAATGGAAATAATAACGAAAAAGACGGGAACATGGTAGTACTGTGTAGAAAGAATAAATAGGACTTGGTGACCAAGTGGTTGTAACAAAAAGGAAAAAAAAAGATCGTTCAATGGGATTCCAGGGACCCAGAGTCAGGCATACTGGCATGGGAGGCCATTACATAGAATTAGCAGTAGGAGTCTGTGTGGGGCGTGGAAGCTGAATGTAGAGAAGCTCCAGAGTTCAGAGCATGGGCTAAGGAAGGGGCCCGGGTTGGAAGAGATAGCGCCGACAGTGTATGGAAACTGCTTGGTGCCTGATGCTCTCTCTCCTATGCGAAACTTCCATATCCTTGGTACAATTATTATATCCACATCTGGGGTCTTAAAAGCTTGTGAGTAGACATCTAAGATAGTCCACTGGTCTCACCCTGTCAGGAGCAAGGGAGAAAGAAGAAAACCAAAGACAAAAGGGAAAGATTAGTTCAAGGACTAATGGACCACAACTACCATAGCCCCTACTAGACTGAGTCCAGTACAACTAGATGGTGCCCAACTACCACCCCTGACTGCTCTGACAGGGATCACAATAGAGGGTTCCAGACAGAGCTGGAGAAAAATGTACAGCAAAATTCTAAACCCCAAAAAAAGACTTTCTGGCCTGACAGACACTAGAGAAACCCCGAGAGTATGGCCTTCAGGCACTCTTTTAACTCAGTAATGAAGTCACTCTGAGGTTCACTGTTCATCCAAAGATTAGACAGGCCTACAAAACAAAACAAGACTAAAGGGGCACACCAGCCCAGGGACAAGGACTAAAAGGCAAGAGGAGACAGGAGAGCTGGTAGTAGGGACCCAGGGTTGAGAAGAGAGAGTGTTGACATGTCGTGGGGTTGGTACCCAATGTCACAAAGCAATGTGTACTAGTTGTTTAATGAGAAGCTAGTTTGTTCTGTAAACCTTCATCTAAGGTACAGTAAAAAAAGAAAGAAAGAAAGGAAAGGAGGGAGGGAGGGAGAGAGGGAGGAAGTAAAGAAAGGAAGAAGGAAGAAAGAAAGAAAAAGAAAGAAAGAAGGAAGGAAGGAAGGAATTAAAGGAAGGAAGGAATGAAAGAAGGAAAGAGAGAGAGAAAGAAAAGAAAGAGAGAAAGAAAGAAAAAGAAAGAACGAAAGAGAGAGAAAGAAAGAAAGAGAAAGGGAGGAAGGAAGGAAGGAAGGGAGGGAGGGAGGGAGGGAAGGAAGGAAGGAAGGGAGGGAGGGAGGGAGGGAGGGAGGGAGGAAGAGAGAGAGAAAGAAAGAAAGAAACAAAGAGAGAGAGAGAAAGAAGGAAGGAAGGAAGGAAGGAAGGAAGGAAGGAAGGAAGGAAGGAAGGAAGGAAGGAAAGAAGGAAAGAAAGAAAGAAAGAAAGGAAGGAAGGAAGGAAGGAAGGAAGGAAGGAAGGAAGGAAGGAAGGAAGGAAGGAAGGAAGGAAGGAAGGAAGGAAGGAAGGAAGAAGCAAGCAATTAAAAAATATATCCACCAGCATTTTACTTGAGTATGGAAGTCCTGGTGGTAGTGGTTAAGCACTACGGCTGCTAACCAAAGGATCTGCAGTTCGAATCCGCCAGGCACTCCTTGGAAACTATGGGGCAGTTCTACTCTGTCCTATAGGGTTGCTATGAGTCGGAATTGACTCAATGGCACTGGGTTCACTGAGTATATTGTTTTGGGACTGGAGGGACATTGTGGGATAAACTAAGATGATACATGTAGAAGAGGAAACAGATTTTGGGAAGCCTGAGCAAGTGTATTCTGGAATTAGAACAAAGAATTGGGAGATAATTGGTAGAAGAAAGTTCAGGTTCTATCTACTTTGATATGAAAGAGATTGTTGTTGTTGTTAGTTGTCATCAGGTCAGCTCCAACTCATGATGATCTTATGTATAACAGAATGAAACATTGCTGGGTCCTGTCCCATCTTCATGTTTGAGCTGATTGATGAGGCTATTGTGTCCATTTATCTCATTGAGGCTTCATTGATTTTTGTTAACCCTCCAATTTACCAACTATGGTGTCCTTTACCAATGATTGACCTTTCCTGATGACATCCAAAGTAAGCAAGATGAAGTCTTGTCATTCTCACTTCTAAGGAGAATTCTCATTTTATTTCTTCTAACACTGATTTGTTTATCCTTCTGAAAGTCCGTGATACACAGTACATGGCAGTCCATGCAAGAGGTAGGGGAGCCTATCTGAGTTTTGAGTTATTTTGATGTGGGGAGTAAAGAACAGAAAGGCTGCGAAGATGGCTCAGGTTTTGAGACTAGGTAAAAGGTGACTTGCAGGGGAAAAGATGATTCCTTTTTAATAACCTGGTTCTAGAAAAAAGTTTTAGAGCAAAAAATAGAAATATGTTGTGCTTGAAGTGCTGGCAAGACATTTAAAAGATATCCAAGGATACCAGTCTGGAACTACCAGTCGAAGACTGGAGCTAAGGCTGTGTACTTGTAAATCATTTGCATGGAGGTGTCAAATAACACAGAGGGAAGGGAGGAGAACAGATGGTAGAGGACAGAATTTTGGAATTCATCCAACAAATATTTATTGAGCTCGTGCCACAAAACAGTAACTCTTCTCAGTGCTGGGAATATAGCAGTGTACAAAGTAACCAAGCTCCCTTTTTTCATGAGGAATGTGGCTGGTGTAAAGTGGGGAGAAGATGATTGGGTAAGAAGAGACAGTGAGAGGAGACAAGAGGTGGAAGGAATGGATACTAGAAGGACTGGGTACAAGAAAGAGGCATAAGGGAAAAGAGCTCAAGGCTTGGGTTAAGCAGAACAGATTCCAATCACATCTCAACCACTTTGTAGAAAGTAAGACCTCAGTCAAGTTACTTAATGTCACTGAGCTGCAGATTTCTCATCTAAGGGAAATTATATTTATTTTATTGTGTGGATTAGAGAAACAAAATATGTCAGATGCCTTCTTAGTTATCTACTGCGGCCATAGCAGAGATATCACAAGTGGGTGGCTTTAAAGACTAGAAATGTATTTTCTCACAGTCAGGAGACTAGAAGTCTGAATTCAGGGGCTCCAGGGGAAGGACCTTTCTGTTGGCTACGGGGGAAAATTCTTATCTCCTTCAGCTTCGGTAGCTCTATCATTACTTGGTTCCTTGGCTATGCTCATGTGACATCTATCTTTGCCCATTTTGTGCTTCCTTGTCTCTGTTGACATGCTGCTCCTTATAACTCAAGAGTGATTAGGTTTAGGACACACCCTTCACTGATATGTCTGCATTAACACATCGAAGAAAACCACATTCCCAAATGGGAATACATCCAAAGACATAAGGGGCAGGGCTCCAATACATATTTTGAGGGGACACAATTCCATTCATAACAAGTGCCTTAATCATTGTAAACTCTCCAACCATATTAATCTTTCTTTTTTATAGCTTCCTCCCGCCCTTATTACTGATGAACACAAGAGGGAATGAACATCTGTATATTCTGACATCTGTTAGCCCAGCACTATGGCTTCCTACTGCTCACAGTCTGCATTCTAAAGCTCTCACTGTGGCCTACACAGATATGCACACTGATCTTTTCAGCCCCATCTTCCACCACCCCTTGCCTCTCTGTGTGTGTCCCCTAGTGATATTGGTCTTCATATGGTAACTTTAGCATGTGCTGTTTCCAGTTGGAATGCTCTTTATCCTTCCAATTTGCAGAGGCTGAGTTAATTCAGATTTCAATTTCACTTTCTCAGGATATCTGGACATCTTGAACCAGATCAGCCCAGCCAGTTGTGTTCTCTTAAAGCCCAATTCTCCTTTGTAGCACCTTTTACGGTTGTAACAAAGTAATTAACAGTGTAATTAGTAGATAAATGTCTACATCTCCAAATGGGATATAAGCTCTGGAACTGTCTGAGTTAGCTGGATGCATGGCTACAGAAAAGATGCTCAGCCTATGCCAGTTCCATCAGTGAATGAGTTGTATAAGGTAGCTGCCCAATAAATAATTGTTGAATAAATGGATAAAACATAGAATTAATAAAATTTTTTTTTTACACCAGAATAATGCCAATATATAATATAGCCTAGGTTCTATCTCTAGTCAGAAGCAGAAGAGCAGATTAGAAAAATAAAAACTCATCTTCCACAATATTATCTTCAGAGTTTAGGGTCATGCTGTACAGATAACCCCTTCTAATGATATGTGTCTTTCACACACAATCTACACCTAGAAAAAATCAGCCATTGAAACTCTTTGGAGCACAGTTCTACCTTGACACAGGTGGGATCACCATGAGTTGGGATTGTCTCAGTGGCAACTGGTTTTCATCACCCAGAAATTTTTCTAAAATATTTAAAATGCATCTTTATGTGTTTAGATTGTACCAACTTTAAGACAGATATTATTACAAAAATTACTTCTCCATTTCTGACAGAATACTTATTTAATTGCAATATCTTGCACTCTCAAATATCAAGGTTTTCTTCTTCCTCTATTGCCATTCAGAGTTTCTAGTCTTAGCTCACGGACTACCAGCCTTTGTCTTTCTGAATGGAAGATGCTGGTCTGACCCACAGAGTAGGCTTTATATCAAAAGTTTTTATATCTTCACCTGAATGACTGGTCCTGTGGATTGAATCACCAAACAACAACAACAAAAAAACAAAACCCACTGCTATTGAGTGAAGTACAACTCATAGCAACCCCACAGGTCAGAGTGAAACTGCCCCATAGGGTTTCCAAGTAGCAGCTGATTGATCTGAACTGCTGACCTTTTGGTTAGCAGCCAAGCTAATCACAAGGGTCCCATGAATTGAATTATGTCCTCCCAAGATATGTGTTGTAAATCCTAATCCATATACTTGTGGATGTAATCCCATTTGAGAATAAGACTTTCTTTCTTATGTTAATGAGTCCATACCAATGTAAAAGGTGTGTCTTAAACCAATCACTTTTGAGATATAAAAAGAGCAGATAAGACAGAAACACAGAAGCAGAGATGGGGGAAGAGAGATGCCAGGCCATGTGAAGATCATCAAGACACTCAGGAGCAGAAGATGAAAAAAGGCAAGGACCTTCCACCAGAGACAACAGGGAGAGAAAGCCTCCCTCTAGAGCCAGTGTCCTGAATTCAGACTTCTAGCTTCTCAAGCTGTGAGAAAATAAATTTCTGTTTCTTTAAAGCCACCTGCTCGTGGTATTTCTGTTGTAAAAGCATTAAGAAACTAAGATAATTGGTTTACCTCTTCCTTAGACTTCACTTTTCCTTCTGCAGACTCTGATATATCCTTGGAGGGGCAAATGCAATGACACACAATGTGCACGTTGGTAGTCACAGTGTCTGAACGTGGGAGGATGGTCTCATGTTAACCCAAAGACTTCTCTGATGAGACCCTGAGTAGGGCTAATATTCCTTGCACGGTAATTGTGTAACCTATGAACACCAGTAAATTTCCATTGGCACCTTAAACCAGCCCAAGCCAGACTTGGCCTGCTCCACATGTGAAAAAGGGCCAACTGTGACAGTTATTTGACCTCAACAGAGGATGCAGCCACAGGTAGAACAAAACAGAAGGAAAATTATCACCTAGACCCCATTCCAAAGCAAAAGGTCTGACAAGAACCATGTCACCTCCTGTTTCCTGGCGGCCATAATTCCTCTAACATCTTCCCTATGTATTCCTTCTAGAATTTTCCCTCCCAGTACACCTGTGTGGCTGCCAACTTGCTGCCCAAATCACATGCTAGCCCTGCTTCCCTGTAGCTCGGGGAGCCACATCTGAGGAACTTCCTCCAGGCTACTTGCTCTGTGCATTGCAATAAATTTACTTTCTCTTTCTCAAAGACCGGTGTCCAGATCATTGGCAAGTCTCAGAGTGCTGGATAGAACCCACCTTCTAGGGCTCAGTAACAATTATAAATGACTATTATTTGTGACCACAATAAATACTTTCAAAACGCAAAATAAATAAGCAATTTTAAAATAGCTCACCACAATAAAATATACTACAAAATCAATTAACTGAATTTTTATAAATCATTCTGTAGTGAGAAGAGAATGTGCCTTAGAAGCAGATAGACGTAAGTCAAAACTCCAGTTCTGCCATTTATTAGTTACGTGACTTTGGTCAAGACACATATTTCCTGGATCACAACTTCTTGTCTAGTTTATGTGGTTGCAGTGGGGACTAAACGACATAAACTGAATTAAGACCTAGCAGATTTGGGAACAATTTCCCAGAAAATAATACTTTACTTTTTGCTCATCCTTTCAAACAAGAGAGTCTTTTATTTTTTTTTTAATTAAATTAATTTTTTTTAATTGTACTTTAGATGCAGATTTACAGGACAAACTAGCTTCTCATTAAACAGTTAGAACACATGTTGTTTTATGACATTGGTTAACAACCCCAAAACATGTCAAGACTCTCTCTTCTCGACCTATTACCAGTTTTCTGGTCCCCGGCTTTTAGTCCTTGCCCCTGAGCTGGTGTGCCCTTTCAATCTCATTTTGCTCTATGAGCCTGTCTAATCTTTGGATGAAAGGTGAACCTCAGGAGTGACTTCATTACTGAGCTAAAAGGGTGTCCAGGGGCTATACTCTTGGAGTTTCCCCAGTCTTGTCAGGTCAGTAAGTCTGGTCTATTTTTTGTGAGTCAGAATTTTTTTCTACATTTTCTCCAGCTCTGTCCAGGACCCTCTATTGCAATCCCTGTCAGAGCAGTCAGTGGTGGTAGCTGGGTACTATCTAGTTGTACTGGGCTCAGTCTGGTGGAGGTAGTTGTGGTCCATTAGTCCTTTGGACCAATCTTTCCCTTGTGTCTTTAGTTTTCTTCATTGTCCCTTGCAAGAGAGTCTATTTTAGAGTAGCCTTCTGTTTTATTGCTTCTGCTTCTCTTTTCCGCCATTTCACTTCCCAAATTCATGTCTCTGTAATGTTCCCACAAGTTTGAAAACGGCTTCTTAACAAATCGATACAATATCAGTAACCATGTGACTTATCTTCTAGAATAGAAGATCTATGTATCTCTATGTGAAATTTGGTTTGATGACCTAGCGCATCAATTATTTGGTTATTCAAAATTTAATGTATTTATTAATGGATTTCTATTGAATCATTGAATCAGGTAAACAGAGGGTTGGACTATGAGCAGCAGGCAGTAATCAGAGTTCTAAAAACGTTTCTTAAGGAAGAGTGTTTTTATAGTTGTGGGTTGGAGACAGAAAGGTCATTTATCCATCAAGAGTGAATGTTGTTAAAAAAGAACATGTTTAGCAAACTGTTCATCAGATTTACTCAAAGTATGCTTTTTTTCTTCTTTATATCTGTACCCCCAGTGCCTAGAGGAATGCCTAGCACTTATTAGATACTCAATACAAGTTTGTGGAACTAAGCTGAATTTTATGACACAAATATTACAAAGGTTTATTTACATGACTTTGTTTTGTAAGTTGATTGCTGTTCTTTTTTAAACATTAGAATTATCAACAGGTGAGGTTAAATATATTTTACACAATCTTCCTAACTAATTAATCAATCCTACATATGCTTAAGAATCAAAGCATTGAGTTCATATTCCCAGAGTAAACACACCGCCATTTCCACCTCTTTTGATTACAGATGAGATGCTTTCATTAATTAAGCTTCAAAACATAGCCCTTCTTCTAAGCAAAGATGGATTTGGTTCAGTGAGGAAAGTTGATTTAGAAGGCTGAAATTAGGTGGTTTGATGAACTGATCCGAATTCCAACGAGAAATAGAGTAGACCCCTGCTGCATATGAGCAATGCATCCATGGTCCCAGATTCATGAAAATCCCTACAGACGACTCAATAATGGCAACTTCACCAACACCAATAACAACACCAACAACAGTCTACTACTCCAGATAACAACAGCCACTACTACTATGATTAGGTAAGTATGGTGGGCATCCATTGTGCTGAGTGCTTTGCACGCATTTTCTCCTGCAATCCTCACAACGGTTCTTTGAGCTGGATGTTATTAGCTTGAACTAAAGGACAGGGAACTGAATCTTCCCTGGTGCATCACTGAGCTTTATAGAAAACATTTCCACAGGCCTTCCATTTTCTTTACCTGCAAGAGTAATAATATCTCTAATAAACTTGGGCTAAGGAGCTAATAATTTAGCTTACTGAAATTAATTATTATCAATTCATAATCAGCAATGGCTACGATAAATTCTAGTGGGATGAGACTGAGGAGGAGGCACTAAGATTTCTGAAAATATTATTGAAGGAAGCTAAGTGCATAAATCTAGAGTCAAGGTCTGGTGTTAGAATGGTGTCAAGAAAGGCAAGATCAGAATATTGAAGAAACAAAACAATGGGGAAACGTCTTGAGAAAATCGTGTTAGACTGTGAATTTTGCAAGAACTGGATCTGTCTTTTCATCATTCTATACTTGGTGCCCAGCCCGGTACCTGGAACTTGAGAAAAACTCAATATATCTTTGCTGAACTAAATCAAACTTTATTAATTCCTCTATTGTAATCAGCCCATTATATGTAGTGTGGTTACAGATTTACAGTCACTAAACATTTGTGAAAAATAGAACTTATTTTATTTTCCTATAACATCTGAATTTCTGTCTAGAGATTCCATTCTATGTAATAGCAAAACATTTCATTTAGTTACTTCCAAGTGAACTCAGTCAAATTTAGTGACCCCTCCTCAGTTATTTCAGGTTTTAGGATTACTGAAGTTTATGAGTTTCTCTTCTCCTTTATCCTGGGTTAATTTTTACCCATGGTTGGTGAGGGGAAGTCATCATTTAAATGTGCCCAAGTATAACGGAGGATTTTTTTTCCCAAAAATTTATTCCTCGAAAAAGAGGGGCTTATTCTACATTGTATCCTTCACAAATTCTCTCCTACAGTATTCTCTTAAAAAAAAAAAAAAAAATTGAATAGCATAGAACTAAGTAGGGGGTATGGAAACACATAAGTCTGCAAGTAACTCTACTGATACAAGATCGATTAAAGGTTCAAAATTTCATCCCACCACATAAGTTTTTTCTTTTCATTCTTTAATACCCCAGACCTGGTTCAATTAAAAATAAAAGGGACTTAGCATCTTCCGTAGCCTGAATAAATATATCTCACACCAACATTGTACAGTTGATCAAATGTATGAAGATGTTCTTGTGATCAATTTCATAAACATTTATTTTAACATATTATCGAATTCATGTAGTTTTTGGTCACTGTGTGTACTCTCAGCTAAATTAACACTGGAATATAACGAGTGTCGTGGGGAGATTCGCAACTTATTTTTATTTTAAAAAGTAATTCTCATACTTGAAAAGGTTGAGGGCCAGTTATGTAGACAAAGGCCACTCTTTGATAGGTTTCTTTTTTTTTCTTCATTCCCCACCCCCAGGAATTTTGACCCTGAGACAAAGAGAACTGTAGAAACAAATGCCAGCTTTCTAGCTGGTGTCTACTGTGATATTCTGTACTGTGCCTACTAGCCTTCTGTTTGCATCTCTGCACTGAAGACAGCCTCCAGCTTGAAGGGCCTCTTCAGTGTTACCAGACTTGTCCATGGCCAGGCTTGAACGCGAGGGGAAGGAGAGGGTGTGCTTGGAATCACAAAACAATCCTGCTGATCATGTTGCAACACAAGCAGAGAGAGACTAGAAGGAGCTTAGTGTGGCCTGCTATCATGAGAACACTTGAAGCCTCTTTTCTAGGTTTGCCTCTTGGCCACCCTATTCTTTCTGTGGGCTGCAAGATGAATACATTCAAGAGAAAATATGCTCTAGGATGGTTCCCTGTCATTGCCCAAACTCCAGTCACTGATGGTTTTCACGGTGTTTATTAATTATTATTATTGTTTTTCCTACAACATGTGCATGTGCCTGTGTGGATTCCGTGCCATATGGCGTCTATTAGTGCATCTAAGGAGTCCCCAGGTGATGCAAATGGTTAAGGCACTTGGCTCTTAACCAAAATGTTGGCGATTTGAACCCGCTCAGAGGAGCCTCAGGAGAAAGGCCTGATGGCCTACTTCCGAAAAATCAGCCATTGAAAAACCTGTGGAGCACAGGTCTGCTCTGACACGCACGGGGTTTCCATGAGTCAGGATCAACTTGCCGGCATCTAACGGCACCCACCTGGTACTCCAGGGAGGATCAGTGGAGAGCTTACAGGAGAGTGAGGGAGGGCACTCAAGATTCACTGTGAACTGCTTGGAAGAGCACAAGTTTCAGTCTCAAGAATTCCTGCTTCTGTTTTCACTTGCCCTTTTATTCATTTATGTGACTTGGGACAAATCTGTATCCCTACCAAAAAAAAAAAAAACAAAAAGAAAGAGTGAATGAATGAATACTAGCTACTCTTCCTATTGGAAATGTTAGATGAAGAACTAAAAGCCAGAGCAGAACAAAACACAAAAGACCTGAAATGAGAGATGTGAATGTGATATAATTTGAATGGCGGGGAATATTTGGGGGAAGAAAACATTCTTTACGAGAATTGCCTTGGCTCTAATTACGCAGGACTAAGGATACAGACAATATTTGAGGCTGGACTGAAAGTTGATTCCTATGTCCCTGACAGTAGCATGTGTTTACTGAGGTTTAGATATTTATCCTGAAGATAAGAGCAAAGACATTTCTAAAAATATAATGAAATGTGCCAGATATTTAGCTGGTTTTAATACTTTTCTATGTCTGTAATGATTTCATTTCCTGGCTAACAATATGATGTATTTCTGTATTACACTTAGAAAAAAGTAAACTGCAAAAGCTTATTTCTATGTGATAAAACTTAGCTTCTTTCAATCCCATATTTACATGAATTCATGAAATGGTGATTCAAGAGAAAGTGAACTGGCCTGATTAAAGGGACAGAGAGACTAAAATTTTATCCTTTCCCTAAAATGGAAAGGATAAGATGGATTTGGGCTGGAGGACCTTAGGTCCTACTGATTCATTTTGCTTCTTTCATTCCTTCTTCTGGAAGCACAGTGCGGCAGTTTCCATAATGGATTGAATGGTCCCCCTTGCATTTTTTGACTCTGCGTCATGAACACTTCATTATGGATACCCAAACCCAAACCAAACTCACTGCCGTAGAGTTGATTCTGACACATAGCCACCCTGCAGGACAGAGTACAATTGCCAATAGGGTTTACAAAGCTGCAAATCTTTAAGGATGTACACTGCCACATCTCTCTCCCTCAGAGCAGCTGGTGGGTTGGAACCACTGAACTTCTGGGTAGCAGTCGAGTGCTTTAACCACTGCACCACCAGGGCTCCTATGGACTTCCACTGCCTTTGATTTAGTACTTTGATATTTAGTTACCATGGTTTTAAAATCATTTATGTGCCAACTTTCTTTCTCCCTATCTTCCCACCCCCAGCCCCTCTCTGGACTGCCCAAATCGATCTGACTGGAAATTAGGCCATGGCTTTCATAATCAGGAAGGAGCTCGGTTCTCCAGTATTCACCTTTCACCCAAAGGGCAGGCCAAGTTCCCCTGGCACTGTTCCCACTGGTCAATCCCATGGCGCTGGGTTGATGATGCAGAAAGCATCAACCTCCAGGGATGATGGTAATCAACTCCTAAGCGCAAGGTGGCTGCTCTGTGCTGGGGATTTAATTCAGATTGCATAGTAATGCTCATAAGATGAGGTCCCTGGGGATATGTTTTGATGCAGGACTTTTCACAAAGGCTTATTGCTTTTCTCATCAGCTTCTAAGGCTGTTTATGAATTCCACATGGGCTCCTCTTCCCCACAGGACAGCATTTGCATAAAAAACAAACCACTGGGTAAACCAGACTTCGCCAGTTATCATCCCTGTTATCCCAACACACGGAAGGTTGATGGATGTACATTTAGACACAGTGTAAATATTGCCAGCACCTGAGCTCATGGCTCGACCTGCTGAGTTTCCTTGCAAACCCACATTCTTTTTCTTGCCAAAAAAGAAGCCCTGGCCCTGAAAACAAGGAGCCTTGGTGGCACAGTGGTTAAAGCACTTGCCTGTTCGACCCCCCCAGCCCCTCTGTGGAAGAAAGATGTGGCAGTTGGCGTCTGTAAAGATTTACAGCCTTGGAAACCCTATGGGGCCGTTCTACTCTGTTCTACAGAGTTGCTATGAGTCAGAATTGACTCGACGGTGAGGGGTTGGCCCTGAAAAATGTCAGTAAGCAGAGCCATTTTCCCTTATCTCTTCTGTGCTGGGCAATGATCTTCTCTACCTGCTCCAAATAGTATGATTACACTATTCCAATATGCTTGGACAATATTCGAAGTGACTGCTGGGAAAAATAAAATCCACTTATCTGACACTAAACTATAAGTAAGCAGTCCAAATCAATTTGTGATTAATTGTTCCCCTGTGTTTCACTTCTTACATCAGCTGCACATACAACACTTCTTCCTCGGACCGTAACCGCTTGGAGCTAGGTCAGAGCTCATGTGTTAAAGGGCACAGTCCTCTCGATTCTCAAGTCTGCCCAAGATCTCAGATGCCAGTCACAAGCTTGGTACTTCTCACTACACCCTCACTTCTGACTTACTGGCTCCCAATATTCCCTTGGGTTAACTCATTAGAATGACTTACAGACCTCAAGAAAGCACTATATGTATGATTACAGCTTTATTATAAAAAAAAAACAACAATCCCCAAACCAAACCTGTTCCTGTCAAGTCAATTCTGACTCATAGCGACCCTACAGAACAGAGTAGAACTGTCCCATAGAATTTCCAAGGAGTGGCTGGTAGATTTGAACTGTCGACCTTTTGGTTAGCAACCATAGAACTTAACCAATACACCACTAGAGTTTCCATTATAACAAAAAGCATCAAATGAAGAGACATATAGGGCAAGATGTGGAAGGGTTTCAGTGCAGACCATGTCCCAGAAAGGGAGGCTCAATCCTCCAAGTGCCTTGATGTCTTCCAATCAGGAAGCTCATGAAGCTTCCGTGTTCAGAAACTTTACTGGGGCTTCATTACATAGGCATGCTTGATTGAATTATGATCCCCTACCTTACTGAGGCTGGCTGATATCATGCAATGGGTCTGTCTGGCCTGGCCAGCCCCTACCTGAGCCACCTCATTAGCATAAGCCTTCAGGTATGGTCAGGAGGCTTCATCAGAGAAACTTCAATCATTGGGAAAATTTCAAGAAGTTAGTGGTTATTTCTCAGGAGTCAAGGACAGAGACCAAATTCTTTGGTAAAGTTAGCCCATAGTGACTAATTGTGGTTATATGTTACAGAAAGAGACCAACACCAGGCTAAGGGTCCTGCCTGTTTTCTTACCAACAGGCAGTGTAAACCGTACACACACACACACACACACAGAGGTTTTCTGTGGGAAGTGGTCAGTCAGTTCAAGCTTAGCTTCAACAAGCATGTGACAGCATTGGACTAGGGTCACCCTGTGAGCTTCATGTCACAAATCAAAATATATTAAAAAAGAAAAAATGCTTTTGTATTGCATATGCTTTCCCTGCTAATTTACTAATGCTTTCTGTGCAATCAAAATAGTGAGTTCATGTCCCCAGAATGAAAACATTGCCTTTTCCACAGACCACAGATGAACTGCCGGCACTAATTAAGGCTCACAGCACATGCATCATCCTGAGCACATATGGATTTGGTTCAATGAGGAAAGACGATTTGGCAGATTGGGGCCAAGAGGTTAGATGAACTCACTCAGACTGTAGTTAATGAGAAATGCGTGCACCCTCACCTGATATGTGTTAGCAATAAAAATTGTGAATTTCCTGAATTGCAGATTCACACAACAAATGACAATAAAAACAGCAAAACACATTGCACAGTCATTATGGGCCAGGTCCATTTCTACATTTTTTTAAAAAATAAATTACTTCATCTGATCCTCACTACCACCTCGTGAAATAGATACAGCTATTACCTCCAGTTTACAGACAAGCCATGGAGAGGCTAAGTCACTCACTCAAGTCACAGAGTCGGTAAGGGGAAAATGTGTGGTTCAGACTCACGTAGTCTGGTTCAAGTCCAATTGCTTATCCTCTGTGTTTGTTACTAGTGAGCTGCAGAGATGTGATCTCCCTTCCCCAAAACACACACACGCACACACGATGAAGCGTACGTAACTGAATTGCTGCTTACCTGGCAATAAAGAAAGAGCAGTAAAGCTACTTAAAATGTTGTCTGAGCTATTGGTTGGTCTCATTCATGAAACCCATAAATTAATTCTGTAGCCCAGTTTCAATGACAGGATTAAAATGTAGCCACTACTTGTCGTGAGGTCTCTTTACTGTGTCCAGTCGGTGTCCAGTGAGGAAACAAACTGCGTCAGTTATTCTGCTGTTGCTAGTTGCCGTTGAGTCTGGTCTGACTCACAGAGACTTAGCCATAACAGAATGAAACACTGCCTGGTCCTGAATCATCCTCAAAAATTGTTGCTTTGTTTGAGCCCATTGGTGCAGCCATTGTGTCAGTCCATCTCACTGACAATCTCCCTTTTCTCCACTCATGCTCTACTCTACCAAGATTTGCTAACCTGCTCTAAGAGAACTGAAATGCTAAAAGGGGACACTGAGGTGTTGCAGAGAAAGTAACTACAGGAAGCAACTATTGAGGTTAGGATCTTGGAATGAGTCCTTGCAAACTGGGATCGAGACCTTGAGCAGGGGGTGCCAGCTGCCAAGTGGTGGTATCCCTCAAACATTATGAGGCTAGTTTGGGGGGTATGGGGAAAGATGAAAATATATACCCACCCATTGTCGGGGTACAGTATAATCGCTGCACTGACAATAACAAGAATTGGAGCAAACAGAGAGGTGCAAGGTTTTTCTCCCTCCTTCAGCCTTCTAGTCATTCTCAAAAGCCCCTGTTTACAGCATCTAACAGGGAGCCAAGTGAAAAAGCAGAAATGAGGTGTGCAGAGTTTGGGGCCCAGCATCACAAAGCCAAGTATAGAAGGACGAGTTTGAAGTTGAGAGACAGTTGCTTAAAGCAGTGCACCCCTTTACCTGGCCTTCATTCCAATCCGTCAAAACATATCTGAACATCCATATGATAACAAGAACAACTTTATGCTTCCAGCTAACAAGATTCAACTTCTTTCTTATAAACAAAGATGCTCTAAACTTCTCCCTAAAATAAGGAAATGCAAAGTACCAACATTTGTATTCATCTCTGGGAGATAACCACAATTCCAATTGAATATTTTGTTATCTAAAGAGGAAATTTATGCTAATAACGACCAATGACTTGCATATAAAATAATAATGTTAAGGAGAAAAGAGAAGAAATTATTCAATACATAGAAATATATAAAAGCCTTCTGCAGCTTCTGTTTCTATGACTAGTCATGAGGCCATAGCTGATATTTACAACTTCTTTTCTTCTGTTAACAATTTCATGTTTCCTTTGTCCTTGATCAGAACTTCAGATGGGTCGGTTGGGGTTCTTTTCAAGGTGGGGTGACCTAAACCTTTATTCCTAAAGTGTATTACCCCTCAGTAGTCTTGCCTTTTTTTTTTTTTTTTCTTTTGGTTTCTACAGTCTTTGCTGCTGTTTGTTATTAGGTTCCATCAAGTGGGTGCTGACTTATAGAGGTGCTATTACAACAGAACAAAACATTGCCCAATCCTACCCCATCCTCACAATTGTTGTTAAGCTCAAGCCAATTGTTTCAGCCACAGCATCAATCCATCTCCTTGAGCATCTTTCTCTTTTTCACTGACCCTCCACTTCAGCAAGTATGAAGAAGAATGTGGCATCAGGACATCCAGGGACTGATCCCTCCTGCTAGTATGTCCAAAGTACATGAGATGAAATCTCGCCATCCTTGCTTCTAAGGAACATTCTGGCTGTACTTCTTCCAAAACAGATTTGTTTGTTCTTCTGGCAGTCTGTGGTATAGTCCATATTTGTCAACAACATCATTATTAAAAGGCTTCAATTCTTCTCTGTCTTCCTTATTTACGGTCTAGCTTTAACATGCATATAAGGCAATTCAAAATACTATGGCTTCGGTCAGGCATACCTTAGTCCCCAAAGTAACATTTTTGTTTCTTAATACTTTATAGAGTTATTTGGCCGCAGATCAAATGTAACTTCATTTGATTTCTTCCCTTCTGCTTCCGTGGGCATTGCTTGTGGATCCAAGTAAAATGAAATCCTTGACAACTTAAATCTTTCCTCCGTTTATCATGATGTTGCTTATTGGTCCAGCTGTGAAAATTTTTGTTTTCTTTATGTTGAGGTGCAATCCATAATGAAGGCTCTGGTCTTTGATCTTCATCAATAAGTGCTTCAAGTCCTCTTTGCTTTCACCAAGCAAGGTTGTGACATCTGCATATTACATGGTTGTTAATGAGTCTTCCTCCAATCCTGATGCCACATTCTTCTTTGTATAGTCTAGCTTCTCAGGTTATTTGCTCAGCATACAGATTGAATAAGTGTGGTGAAACGATACAACACTGATGCATACATTTCCTGAATTAAACTACACAGTATCCCCTTGCTGTGTTCGAATGACTGCCTCTGGATCTATGTACTGGTTCCTCATGAGCACAGTTAAGTGTTTTGGAATTCCCATTCTTTACAATGTTATCCAAAATTAGTTACGATCCATAGAGTCAAATCCTTTGCATAGTCGCTAAAACACAAGTAAACATCTTTCTGGTATTCTCTGCTTTCAGCCAAGATCCATCTGACATCAGCAATGACATCCCTTCTGATTCCGTCTTCCCGCCATCCATTTTGGTCTTTTCTTTCTTTTCTGTCTTTTTAATGACTTCTTCCTTTCTTCATATGTTAAGTACTTGATGTCATTCCACAACTTGTTTGGTTTTTGGTCATTAGTATTCCACGTGTGCAATCTGTTCTTGAGGTGCTCTCTAAGTTCAGGTGGGATACACTCAAGCTTGTATTTTGGCTCTCATGGGCTTGCTCGAATTTTCTTCAGCTTCAACTTGAACTTGCATATGAGCAATTGATGGTCTGTTCTGCCACCGACCCCGGCCTTGTTCTGATTGATGATATTGAGCTTCTCCATCATCTCTTTCCACAGATGTCGTCAATTAGATTACAGTGTATGGTCTCTAATTAACATTTATTATAGGAAACAGAAACACTATGAGGTTCCCCAGAGAATCTCCTGAGTTCCTACCCTCACTGTATGGCATCAACCCAATTTCAGTTTAGTAATCTGGACCAATCATTTCAGTACACTCTGCCTATTGGTTCAGCATCATAAGGAGATGAAAATGTCCAAGTGACACTCTCACTTTCCACTTTAGTGTAACTATTGTGTCCTTGGTGGTAACCTTCTTCCTTCCAAATCATCAGAACTTAATATCATGGGAACAGGTAACACATTTTCTATAGGTGATGATAGATACAATAGTGAAAAGAGCCACTTCCACATTTACTATTTGACTTTTAGACCCATATATTCTGGCTATATATTTTGCATACGGTGCATTCTCTATGATGGAGTCCTGTCTTAGATGGTTTGGTTTCCCCACTGGCACTGTAAATATTTCTTTAGGAGGCCATGCTACATGTGAGCTATTTTTGGGTGGTGGATACTAGTAATCTATGGAAGGTGGAAGCATCACCATTAATCAAGTTAATTCAAACAAAATATGTGGTTGATTATGATGAACTGCTACTATGTAAGTGTCTCAGAGAACAAGTGGCACCTGCTTTTGATGATCATTACAGTAATGATTACTGAGATTCGTGAGGTGTAATGGCTATAAATGAGTGCACCAGAGTATTTAAAGAAACAAAACAACCAACTTAAGTCTGTAAAATCATGTATCAAGACACAGAGAATCCCCCAGATAAGCAAAGATTTATTGAGGCAACAAAAAAAAAAGTGGGAGGCCTCACACTAGCTGATCTCAGTACCTGCTATACACCCACAGTAGTCAAAACAGCCTGGTACTGGTACAATGTGAGGCACATTGACCAATGGAACATAATTGAAAACCCAGACATAAATCCATCCACCTGTGGTCAGCTGATCTTTAACAAAGGACTACAGCCTGTTAAATGGGGGAAAAGACAGTGTTTTTAACATATAGTGCTGGCAAAACTGGATATCCATCTGTAAAAAAATGAAACCTACCTCACACCACACACAAAAACCAATTCAAAATGGATCAAGGACCTATATATAAAACGTAAAATGATAAAGATCGTGGAAGAAACAATAGGGACAATGCTAGGGGCCCTAAGACATGGCATAAATAGGATATAACTCATAACTAGCAATGCACAAACACCAGGAGATAAACTAGATAACTTGGAGCTCCTAAAAATTAAACATTTATGCTCATCAAAAGACTTCACCAAAAGAGGAAAATGAGAACATACAGACTGGGAGAAAATATTTGGCTATGACAAATCTGACAAAGGTCTAATCTCTAAATTCTATAGGACAATTCAACTCCTCTGCAACAAAAAGACAAATAATTCAATTAAAAAATGAATAAAGGATATGAACAGATGCTTCACCAAAGGAGACGTTCAGGCAGCTAACAGACTCATGAGGAAATGCTTTCGATCATTAACCATTAGAGAAATGCAAATAAAAACTACAATGAGATACCATCTCAGCCCAACATTATTGGCACTACTAAAAAAAAAAAAAAAAAAGAAAGAAAGAAATAACAAATGCTGGAGAGGTTGTGGGGAGATTAGAACTCTTTTATTTTTTTTTAAAAGCAAGGCAAAAAGAAAGGTTTTATTCAGCATATGTTCAATGAGGCAATAGTGGGAAATGGACAAGCATGCTGCTACAGCCATGCCTGTCCAAGAGCAAAGAATATTACAGAATAGCAAAAGTGGGAAAATGAACAAACATACTGCCACAGCTATATCTGTCCTAGTCCTGAGACTGGAACTGTTATGCACTGCTGGTGGGAATATAAAATGGTGCAACCACTATGGAAAATGATATGGAGCCTTCTAAAAAAGCAAGAAATAGAAATGCCATATGATCCAGCAATTCCACTCCTAGGATATATCCTAAAGGAAGAAGAGCCATCACATGACTAAACATATGCACACCCATGTTCATTGCAGCATTATTCACAACAGCAAAAAGATAGAAACTACCTAAGTGTCCATCAACAGACGAAAGGGTAAACAAATTATGGTGCATACACATAATGGAATATTACACAATGATAAAGAACAAAGATGAATTTCACAATGCAAATGAATCTGGAGGGCATTATGCTGAGTGGAATAAGTCAATCACAAAATGACAAATATTGTATGAGACCACTACTATAAAAACTGAAGAAAAGGTTTACACACAGAAAAAAATAATCTTTGGTGGTTATGAGGGAGGGGAGGGTTAGAGAGAAGAAATCACTAACTGGATAGTAGACAAGTGTTAACTTTGGTGAAGGAAAAGACAATAAACAATAAAGGCAAAGTCAGCACAACTTGACCAAGGCAAAGCCATAGAAACTTCCCAGACACATCCAAACACCTTAAAGGACCGAGTTTCTGGGGCTAAGGGCTGAGGACCATGGTCTCGGGAGACATCTAGGTCAATTGGCATAACATAGTTCACAAAGAAAATGTTCTACATTCTAATTTGGTGAGTAGTGTCTGGAGTCTTAAAAGCTTGTGAGCAGCCATCTGAAATACATCTATTGGTCCCATCATGTTCAGAGTAAAGGAGAATGAAGCAAACCAAAGATGCAAGGAAAAATATTAGTCCAAAGGACTAATGGACTACATGAACCACAAGCCTCCATCAGCCTGAGCTCTGAAGAACTAGATGGTGCTTGACTACCATCACGACTGTTCTGAAAGGGATTGCAATAGAGGGTCCCAAACAGAGTGGGGAAAAAAATGCAGAACAAAATTCAATTCACACACACACGCACACACACACACACACACACGTGCACAAAGACCAGACTTATTGGCCTGATAGAGACTGGAAGACCCCCTAGATTTGGCCCCAGGACACCCTGCTGACTCAGAACTGAAGCCATTTTCAAAGTCCACCTTCCAGCCAAAGATTAAAGATTAGATGGGCCTATAAAACAAACAATAACACACTTGAGGAACGTGCTTCTTAAATCAATGAAATATATGAGACCAGGGCAACACCTGCCCAAAAGCAAAGATGAGAAGGCAGGAAGGGACAGAAAACCTGGAGGAATGGACACTGGGAACCCAGCGTGTAAAGCGGAACGGGGAGAGTGCTGACACATTGTGGGGATTGTAACCAATGTCACAAAACAATTTTTGTATACATTTTTGAATGAGAAACAAATTTGCACTGGTAAAATTTCACCTAAAATAGAACAACAAAAAACACAGAGAATCAAAGAGCTGCTTTAGTGACCCTAAAGAAGTTCTTTTTTCACGTAACTAAAGGATCAGCCTTAAGAAAATAAGACACAAAATTAAATTGTATAGGTTGCAGAATTCAATGTAAATTGATCCACGACTGTATAAAGCCTCTCAAGAGAAAAGTAGAATATGGATTAAGAAGAAGAGGGATTCTGAGGCTAGGACTGGATGAAGCTGAGACTCTTAAACTCTCCAGTCACTCCAAGCCCCCCTTTGCCTGTGGAATCAACCCACCTTCCAGTGTCTAAAAGCACTACCCTTCTCTAACTTGAAGCCCCTCTAGTAAAGTCACATGGGCAATTGCCTTCAAGGGATGACTATCCAACCACCTCTATTTGCCACTTGCATAACTTCAGTCATATTTAGCAGGTTCCTATTGGAAAAGTAAAAAGTATAACTAAGGAAGCAATAGTTTATACTCCACAAGAATTATAAGGGTTCACTAATTTATGTTGGCAAAAATCTTGGGAATATGTGTGGAAATGGAGTCTAAGGTATTAGCTCAAGGAGGATAGAATATAACATGTCTGGGCTAAATGTATTGTCATAGTTGTACCCAACACAGATTCTGAATTTAATGTGTGGCTTGTGAATCTGAAAGAGTTTTAACAGTTTATGTCAATGGCTGACCTAGTGGATTCAATAGTCTCCTCTATTTAACGAATCTGAAATCCCAGAACTTCCTTGGCATTAGATAAAGGAAGAGAACTAACAGTTTCAGAAATCAGAATTATGGAGAGGATTTATTCTACACAACCTTCACACTCACTCCTCCTAGTGCATACCCTGAGAGAGTCCAGAGGTATTTCCTTCACTAAAACTAGAGCAATACATTAGTGATGGGAGCACAAGTTCCCCTGAACCTCTGAGGTACGTGTCCTTTGGAGCACACTTGTGACCATGGAGATGCTGCTATTGAGAAGAACTCACTAATTTCAGTGGAGGTAATGAGATCTCAAAGCAACTCAATTTTCAGAGACAAGGTAGGCACGCTTACCCTAATGGGAAGGAAAAGAGTGATAGTCAGAATTCTTTGATCCACAGATAGGTCCTTAGCAGTGACAGAATGCTCACAGCATCTTTAGTAATGAAATAGGTAAGTAACCTACCAAAACATGTTGTTAGCTATATTGTACAGTCGGCCCCGGACTCATGGCCACCCCACGTACAGTGGAACAAAATGCTGCCTGGTCCTGCGTCATCCCCATGATCCACTTCAGTGCAGACCATTGTGATCCACAGGGTTTTCACTGGCTGATTTTCAGAAGCAGATGCCAGGCCTTTCTTGGTAGTCCCTGTTGGCCTGGAAGCTCTGCTGAAACTTGTTCAGCATATTAACAATATGCAAGCCTCCACTAACAGATGGTGATGGCTGCACAAAAGGTACATTGGCCAGGAATTGAACCCTGTTAACTTGATCTATACAAAGAAAAACATCCAGGTCCTGTAGGGTCGCTATGAGTCGGAATCGACTCAACGGCACTGGGTTTTTTGTTTTTTTTTTTATAGTGGTCAGAATCCTGACTTGAATTGCCACAGTGGAAAATCTCAGCCTATCATCCTGTTTCTAGTTCTCTGCCATTTCACAGCTTTATCCTGGTTTTTCTACTTCCCACATGATGGTCAGGGCCCTATTTTAAATCATGTTTCCTACCATGCCATTTAGACTCCCAAACTCTAGCCATACTCATCTCAGTTTCATAGAAGATGCCATAGCAGATCCATCTCTGATTCTTCTTTCCTGATGTTTTTCTTTACAAGAAATGCTTCCTTAAATTTTCTACATCCTTTGGACGAATAAAAATCCCTTTTGCTGACTACTCCAATTAACAGGGGTCTGTTTGTCCTCTTTGGTTAGCTCTTTATAATCTTATATTTTTAATTATCTCATCAACTAGATTTCAAGCTCCTTGAGGGAAGGATCATAACTAACAATGCTTTGCATTCCCCTCAGCATTCATCACTGTGTCTTCCACTGCCCTTAGTATAGTGCTCAGTAGTCCTTGCAGTTGGTTGCAGAATGATTGCTTAGAAGCTCATTTCAGTGATAGAAAGCAACATTGTAGAATAGATAAATAGCAAACACTGGAAACACTGATTTTTCTTCCTTCAATTTTTTTTTTTTCCAAATTTGCAGAATTAGTACCAACGTGAGTCAGTAGCAAAATAGGTAGCAATTTTAAAAAATAATTGTTGGTTTAGCATCATTTTATGAGCATTCAGAATGGAATGTTTAATAACTGGTTATATTTTTGCAGCTTGACTTTGAACTATTCAGTAATAATTATGGAAAATATTTAATTGCTAGTGCCTCTTATTTAATTCTAGCTCTTACCTTCAAAAAGGTTTGAATGTTTAAGTAATTTATGATAGGGCTGGGTAGAAGAAAATGAAGAAAGCCCTTAACACATATGAAGTATGTACTTTGAAATTAGAAAATAGAGAAAAGAAAAGAAATCTGCCACCCCATCCACCCTTTCGGGTGCCATGGAGATCTCGCTAAAAATGTAAATCCATTCTTAAAATCCTTTACATGTTCCCAGTCACAAACAGGATGAAGTTTTCTTGTCTAGTTATCCAGCCACATTTCTCTTCACAATTCCTCCTATACTTCTGAGAGACTCTCAATATGCCATTCTCTATCAAAACTCAGGTGCACATGCCAAAATTTTAGCTTGGAACATTCTCCTTCCTTCTTTCTCTTATGCTTGGTAAACAACTTATGATAAAATGTTACTGAATTCAGGCGTCTCCTCACCTGTGAATCTCCCTGCATCTCCCACACTTTCCACTTCAACAGTGTACTGCTTCTCGATCTTTTTGCTCTAATTGCATCATGCATGTACCTCGATTCCAGCATTTATCACCTACTTTTTTGTCTATTTTCCTCTAGAGAGAGTGTGAACTCTTTGGGAGTAGGATTTCATCTTTATAGGAGTAGTATGAAGCAGAGCTTTTGGTTCATAAATGCTTACTAAACTGACCTGAAATTAATTCAAATTATTTCAAGTCATCGTTAAATTCTTGAGCAAATGCATTGGTCCACATAAAACAATTTTACCCTTCAAATATGTTTTTGTATAAACAAATGAATATTTTTGACTCACTATCAAGTGCTCTATCCTATGTTAACCAATGTGAAGATTTAGGCACAGAAAATGTATAAAATGTTACCTTACCTGGTACTTGATCACACCTAGATAATTCTGACCATAGTTGAACATTTGAAGTAGTTAAGAGCATTAAGTTATGAAAGATTAAACTTAGATAATATCTTAAAACAATTACTTTTACTTTATCATAGACACAAGGAATATTCGGAACGCTTTGGTTTTGAAGAAGCTATGTTAGTGAATAATAGCAGGGATTCTGAAGTCAGGCTGCATAGGTTCAGACTTCAGCTCAGACTATCTGGACAGCTTTGCCTAATTTATTTCCTCTCTCTCTCTCTCTCTCTGAGCATTAGTTTTTTCACCTATAAAATGAGGATAAAATGAGTATCTATTTCCTGAGGTTGTTTAAGACATTAGTTATAGAATGCATATAAAGGTCTTTCTTAAATTCTGGAATGTTAAATTCTCATTTTTATTGAAAAGGTTAAAATAATAATGATTTAAAGAAGAATGTATTTTAGAATATAGTGGTGCTTCCCATGGAGGAAGTGAAATTTGTGCCAATTTCCATTTGTTGAGAAGAGCTTTTATCCATAGAAAAATGGAAAAAAGATGATTTTATGTATTAAAAAAATACACATAAGTGGAAACATTGAGGCATGAGTTAGTAGACCAGTTTTGTTAGTCCAGAGAATTTATAAAAAGGATTAGTGGTAGGTTGGATATCATGTAGGGGTTCTTAAGGACTTCGATTCTATTACCTAATACGATGGTAGTGGAAGTATTTGGATCAAAAATGGCTCTCTGAAAATAACCTTTTAGGTAGGTTACTTCAGGAGCAGTGTGCAATAGAGACTAGCACAATAATTAAGCTATGAAGTGACATGGAACTTAACCATGAGTAGGTGACAGTAGAAACCCAATCCAGTGTTGTTACGAGCTGTGCTGTGGCCTCCACAATTGGTTGATGTATAAGGGAAGAAACTGAGCCTGGGTGAGATCTCACATTAGGGACTGGCCATGTAGTATGTTGGGCCCTAAAGGAGATGTCCAGCATTCTAAATTTCTTGCTCCAAATGGGAGTGAAAATATTAGGGAAATCTTGGTGAGAATAAAACTTGTTACACCCGTGAGCACCAACCTGGTCCAACTTCTTTCATTTGAATCAATGTATTCACTGCAAGAGCTTCCTCATCAGCTTCCCTCCTTCCACTATGCACCCCCTGCAGACTCAGCTATAGCGGTATTTCTGAATATCAAGTAGACTACTCATCACTGCCCTTAGAATAAAATCTAAACTTATTACCATATCCCTCACGGTCTTCTCTGATTTGACCCTTGCTGATATCCCTTGTCTTCTTTTTACTTACTCTGGCCACACTGGCTTTTTCAGTTTCTTGGTTATTCTATGTTCTTTTCTGCTTCAGGAACTTTGATCATGTTCCTGCTGCTTGGGATGTTTTTCCAAATAGTGTCTCTTCAACTACCAAACCCGTAGAGACCTTTCTAAATTTCTAAAATAAAGAGAACACCCAATGTTTTTCCCCTTCCAGACTGACCTCCTATGAAATGCTAATACTATCTCCTTTTACATCACAACAAACCACTGTCAAAACCTCAGCCTGGCTACTCTTTTCTGAAGGGACAACCAACTGGAGGAACAACCTCAAAATTGCATCACTATCACAAAGCCTTTAACCATCATCACCCTCAACATCACTGAAATTTATCTCAAAGACTCTGATGTGGCCTTCTTTGTAGACAGCTCTTACCTAAAGTGTACAAATGAGGGATTTCAAGAAAGATGTGCTATTGTAGATTTTCAACAATTCACTGAATTCAAACTTCCAGCTGAGCTTAAATCTGCTTAAGTAGTTGAACTCATAGACTTCATCTAAGCTTGCGTACTACTAGCACACCACAGAGAGTTAACAATTACACAGATAGCAGATATATTCTTTTGGAGTTGTGCATGATTTCGGTATGTTATGGAAACAAAGAGTGTTCATCAAAGCTGTAAGAGTAGCCAGATTGTCTCACTTATTAGAGACCTACTACTCAAGGAATTAGCAATTCTCAAAATTGGAGGTCACACTAGTAACCAGGCACCTGAAACTAAGGAAAATCCCTTGGCTGATAAATATGCTAAGATAACTGCTTCCCAAGAAAACTCTTCTTCAACTAGATGCATGTTTCCCTTTGATCAACCTCCTTTGGAAAAAGAAATTCTACTTATAAAGAACTTAAGGAACAAGAACTTTTAGCACCTGAGTCTGGAAAACTAATTGGAAACAAACTGGCTACTTGGTCTCTCCTTGGCCTTTTGCCTGAAATTTAGTCCACGGCCTTCATAAAATTACACAACATGGTCCAGAAAATCATACAGGTGTCTTCAACAAATTTTGATGGAGACATTTAACCTCAACTTGAGCACTTAATCTCAATTTGTCCTATTTGCAAGAAACACAATCTTGGGAAAAGTCAGACAAGGATTAGAGTCAGCTTTCTCTGTTCTTTATTGGCAAATGGATTTTATTCAACTCCCAAAGTCTCATGGATACAAATACATCCTAATTATAGTCTGCATGCTTTCAGGATAATTAGATGCTTGTCCTTGCAAAGAAGCTACTGCTACCACTGTAGCTAAGCTGCAAACGAGTGCAAATTGCTGTCAAGTTGATTCTGACTCATGGTGACCCAATATGTGTCAGAGTAGGACAGTGCTCCATAGAGTTTTGAATGAATAACTTTTCAGAAGTAGATCACCAGAGTTTTCTTTTAAGGTACTTCTGGGTGAACGACCTTTTGGTTAGCAGCTGAGTACGTTAAGTTTTGCATCAATGAGGGACTCATTTTAGATGTAAGAGGGGCTAGGAAATGTAGCCACTGTTTGCGACTTTACACCATGAAAGAGAAGCGTGATTCTTTGATGAAGAGCTAGCCATCTCTGCCACAATGGAAAATTACGTAGCCTCAAAATCATGATACCAAAGAATATTTAATTACATGTTTGAAAAAATTAGTATGACCTAATTATACAAAAAGACTTAAAAAAAATTTCCCCTAGGGCCTCCTGGAGGGGGAAATAAACAACTGGAAGGAAATGCACCAAGATGTTAAGGGATGCTTTCTCTGGGTGGCGGGGCTACAGGTAATATTTATTGTTTTCTCATGTGTTTCCATATTTTCTTCATTTTCTACAATCAACAATACTAATATTATAATCAAATGATGAAAAATTATAAAATGAAGGTGAAACAAAAGGAAGGATCTGGGTGTACTCTCTATATCTTGTCAAATGTAGTTATAGTTCTAAAAAATTTGGGTCATGTTTCCTGCTTTCCAAAAGCATTTAGTCCAAGATAGATATGATTGTTGTTGTTATTGAGTTAGTTCCAACTCATGGTGACCCCATGTACAACAGAACAAAACGTTGCCCAGTGTTGCACCACCTTCAGGATTGTTGTTATGCTCTAGTCCATCTTTGTGTCCACTGTGTATTTCAAGCGCCTTCCAACTAGGGGGCTCATCTTCCAATATGATAGTAGACAATGTTTTTTTGTGATCCATTGGGTTTTCATTGGCTAGTTTTCAGAGGTAGGTCAACAGTCCTTTGTTCCTAGCCTGTATTATTCTGGAAGTTCCACTGAAACCTATTCTCCATGTGTTACCCTGCTGGTATTTGAAATACTGGTGGCATAGCATCCAGTAACACAGCAACATACAAGCCACGAGAGTAAGGCAGCAGGATGATGGTGAACTGACTAGATATGATGAAAAAATGTGAAACAACTGGAGAATTATACAAGGCAAACTGAACTCTTAATTTGTATAACAATATTTTCCAGCCAGTTTTTGAAAATCTAGTGAACTTCCAAAACTATGCTGGGACAAAGGGTGTATGTTAATACTTGACACATCAAGCACTTCTATAGTGTGATAAGTGTCTTTGGTTTCTTGCCATCATTAGTGTTAAGATCCCTTAGCCTTCCCCACTGGAGTATGAGGTCTGTGCACAGAGTTTTTGGTATATACATGGTGATCATTTCCAACATGATTTTATGGAGTTTCCATAATTTAAAATCATACCTCTGATGATCAGATTTCAAGTTAGCAAAGAGCAAACCAGACTTTATTATTATGCACTTTTCCAAGTATCCCTTTGGAATTTTGCACCTCCTAAATAATTTTGGGAAGTCCCTGGGTGATACAAATGATTAACGTGCTTGGTTGGTAACTGAAAGTTTGGCAGATTGAAGCCACCCAGAGGCACCTCAGAAGAAAAGCCTGGCTATCTACTTCCAAAAACTCAGTCATAGAAAACCCTGTGGAGTACAGTTCTACTCTGATACACATGGGATCACAGTTAAGTTGATTCCAAATTGACAGAAGCTGGTTAAGTGGTAAATAGTTTGGACTGTTCTTTGTTCTTTTTGTGGTATCCTTAGGAGGAATTATAATACTTGGTATGGTATTTTTTTCTGGGGTTCATGCCTGGGAAAGTGACTGACGTTGGTGTTATAGGATGATTGTATGAGTTTTATTGTATATTGTTGTCACATATTTTGGTAAATGGCTTGACTTATAGTATTCTGAAAATCAAATTTAATATCGAGCTATGTTTGCAATGCTTCTACAGCTGATGGGTTTTCTTTTTGTGAAATGAGTTTGTCTCCTTTTCAATTGTTTGAGCAGCAAATCATGATTCTCATTCTATGTTATGAGATAACATTGTTTTTGTTCTTAGAGAAATTAAGCAAAAAAATGTGTTTGAGAAAAAGACTTAAAGATGTGAAACCTAATAACAATGAATGATTAAGCAAATGCTTTTGCCATTAACACCTAGTCTCTAACTGAATTGTCTTAGTAATGATCAGTTTATGCAGCTTTAAAGATATAAGGAAATATAGATTGGCAAAAGAATAAACACTTTATCCTGACAAACTGTTTTTCTTATCTCCTATTATTTGTATTTACGTGAAGAACCCATTTTGAATGCAAAAATATCTGCAATGGAGCAATCAAAAATAAAACATCCAAGGTTTCCCCTAGGGCCTTTAACTGTATAATAAACCAGATAGTGTTTTATCAATATAGTAATTACATTTTTAAATCAAATCTATCAGCAGATGGGTAATATTTATAATTCCAGCTGTCTCGAATTCTAAGATATTTGAGAAATGTTAGGAAGAAACCTGTTCACTTTATTACACTTTTATTCAACTTTAAAATCTTTGTTTTAAATAAGCCAGGCATGAAGCAAGCATGTGAGAGATTTAAAAAATTTATTACCTAAACGTTGGTAGTATACATATGAAAATCAGTATGAAAACACTGCTTAATGAAAGATTATTTTTGTACATTAACATACTGGTATGAAAGCATACTTCTGAAATGAACTGTTTTAGTGCTGATATAATAGAAATACCACAAGTGGATGGCTTTAACAAACAGGAATTTATCTTCTCACAGGAGGCTAGCGGTCTGAATTCAGGGTGATGACTTTGGAGGAAGGCTTTCTCTCTCTGTCAGCTCTGGAGGAAGGTCCTTACCTATCCTGAGTTTCTGCTCCTGGGAAGTCTTCATGTGGCTTGGCATCTCTCTTACCTTATCTCTGCTTCTGCTACCTTGCATTGTTTAATCTCTTTTATATTTCAAAAGAGGTCGAAGGAAGGTACACTCTGCAGTGATCCTGCCTCATTAACGTAACAAAGACAATCCATTCCTAAATGGGATTATAACCAGAGGCCTAGAGGTTAGGATTTATAACACATATTTGTGGGGAACACAATTCAATCCATACTACCACACACTTTGGCCTCCCAAAATCCGTGCCTTTACCACATACAAAACATATTCACCAAATCACACGATCCTTAAAATCTTAAATCAATTTCAAGTCCAAAATCTCATCTTCTGAATCAACTAAATCAAATATGGATGAGACGTTAGGCATATTCTATCCTGGGGCAAAATTTCTCTTCATCTGAGAGCTTGTGAAATCTAACAAACAGTATATCTGCTTCAAAAATGCAGTGGTGGAACAGGCACAAGGTACATATTTCCATTACATATAGGATAACTATGGGGCAGTTCTACTCTGTCCTATAGGGTCGCTATGAGTCGGAATTGACTCAACGGCACTGGGTTTACAGGATAACTTGGAGGGAAAGAACGGATAATGGGCACCAGCAAGTCCAAAACCCAGCAGAACAATTTATAATAGCTCTGAATGCTTGAAAATAATATCTGTTCATCTGATCAATGGCCCTGTCCTCCAGACTTTGGGTGTTGGCCATGCTCTCTGGATTCTGGGTGGAGGCCGCTTGGCCCTGGGCTTTAGCTTCACCTTCCAGGCAAATATGCTCCCTCAGCTTTGGGCTGCCCTATTATCCTAGTCCATCTGAGTGGCAACCCCACCCACTCAGCCCTGGCAGACCCCATTCTTCTGCCCCTTGGGCATGGCAGCCCCACTTTCTCAGTTTGGGGCAGTGGTACCATACTCTTGGCCAAACAATGGCAGACCCACACTTTGGAAATAAGTTGGTGAGGATCTGACTCTTTGAAACCTAGGAAGCCGTAGCTCTACCCTTTGACACCCCAGAGGCTGTGGCCCACCCTGTGGGACTCCAAAGGCCATGGCCCTACCTTCTGAGATAGGGGAAGCTCTGCTTCCCATGCTCCTTCCAACAGCTCTGCTGATCTCTGAGCTACTCCAGGGATGGTTGTTTTCTTTTGTTTGGAGGACAATAGATGTAGCTCCTTTGGCCTGTTTCCTACCAGTGGAATTCCATGAGGCAGACAACATTCTCTCTTTCATTCTTTCTCTGTCCCCTTCAGTCTAAGCTGATGGATTTTCTGCTGTGGTGGTTGATTAGATCCATCAGTAACAAGTTTAATCTCTTTAACAAAAGATTGTGTAGCCACAATCTTGGTGAAAGTTCTAGGACATGTGTTCTTAGTTTGTTCAATAGAATTTTGTTAGTTTGTGTTTTCATTTTCCACTGTTTACTTTTAAGTTTGTCTCTTTCCTCTCACATTTTACTATAAGCAACAAGGAGAAACCACATGGCCTCTTTAAGATCTTGCTTACAAATCTCATCAGCCAGATATCCAAGTTCATCACTTACAAATTCTACCTTCCACCAAACATTTGAACATAATTAAGACAAGTTCTTTGCCACTGCATAAAAAGCATCACTCTGCCTCCATTGTCTCATCACATGTTCATCATTTTCTTTTAAAGCTTCACTAGAAGCACATTTAACATCCACATTTCTAGCAATGTTTTGTTGCTGGTGCCATATGTATTCTCTAAGATGATAGAAACTTTCTCTGTAGCTCTCATTTCCTTCTGATCCCTCACCAGAATTGCCATTGATGTTCATAATTCTACCAGTAGTCTCTTAAAGGCAATCTAGGCTTTTACTATTAGGAATCTTAAAACTCTTCCAGTCTATCCATTACACAATTCCAAAACCACGTCTTCATTTTAGGTATTTGTTAGAGCAGCACGCCACTCTTGGCACCAAATTCTGTCTTATCTATTGCTATGATAACAGAAATACTGCAAATGGGTGACTTTAACAAACAGAAACTAATTTTCTCACATTTAAGAGGCTAGGAGTCTGAATTGGGGCATGACTCTGGGGGAAGGCTTTCTCTCTCTGTTGGCTCTGGAGGAAGGCCTTTGTCTCTTCTGAACTTCTGCTCCTGGGAAATCTTCATATGGCTTGGCATGTCTCCTCCCTCTCTCTGCTTCTGCTAGCTTGAGTTTAATCTCCTTTATATCTCAAAAGAAATTGACTCAAGACACACCCTACACTAATCCTGCTTCATTAACATAACAAAACAACCCATTATGAAATGGAATTATAACAACAGACTTCTAATGCATATTTTTAGGGGGCACAATTCAATCCATAACATGAACTTTCAGAAGAAAGTATTTATCGTAATTATTTCAAGCTGCTAGAATCTTATCCTCAATTTCCCAACATTCAAAGTATACATGTCTATTTCTGAAGCTGCTTCAACTTGGTGTGTGTGTGTGTGTGTGTGTGTGTGTGTGTGTGTTGGGGGAGGGGCTTTTATATTACTTTTTTCTAGCTCAGTCTAGAGAAAGGTTGTTTCCTCAAATTACCCCCAGAGAGATCTGAGGATCCCCTGGAGGGGGATATGTGTTCAAGGGCCAGACTTCTTGGTGACTCCATGGCATACATTATTTTTTCCATCTCTTGTTCTGTCTCACAGTGGTGACAACTTCTATAGCTGAAATGTGTAGTGCAACATAATACCTCTAAAGGTGTCACTGTTGCTGTTACCTGCCAAGTACAAATACACTGCTGCTGGTGCCCACCAATCTCTGTAGGATAGCTTTGCATTCCAATATCAAATATGTAGATGTGAGCAGCAACTGCACCTCCTCCCAATACTGCTGGTGAGCCAGTCATCTCTGCAAAAAAGTTTTACACAAATTATTTATGAAACAGGTCTTTTATAGTCTTTTAATTGATTACTATTGATCTCAGGCAGGAGTCATGGAAGCTGGGCTAGCAGGTAATTCAAGTCACAGGCACTGATAAATTCACAATCGCTGCTCTGCTCTGAAGCTGGCCCATGGTCCTCAGACGAAGCATATAAACTTGCTTTTCTCTTCTTTCACAGTGAGTATTTTCCTCACAAATTTCATGATCCCTTATATCACCAGATCCCTGGAAAGGCTTGCCCTGCAATTCTCTTAAACAAACATAGCTGAGTCCTAAGACAAATAAAACTTAATTTCAAGTAGGCTCCATGTTGCAAGTATATGTGACACAAAATGTTCTAAAAGAGACTTCTGCAAGCCAAAATAAGTGGAAAATTCAGACGAAGAGCGGTTGTGTTCACTTTTGCCATAACTGAAGTTTTTACAGATGCTTTAACATAAATTAGGCAAATCACTTTGTAATATCTACAATATCTCAAAAGGAAGAAAATTTCTACCAGCTTGTAAAATCAAAAAAATATTACTGTGATCTTCACAAGTAGGATAGTAACTCTCATCTTCAAACACTAAAAGAAGAGTAGAGACTACAAAAAATCAACTGAAACAGTTTGTCAGGAACTTTTAGATTTTAGCTAATGAACTTGAGATCAATTCATCCTGGATGCATGGCATAATTACAAAGAAGATGAAGTAATGTATGAGTGAAAATTCCAAATAAAAAGACCTATGAACAAAGAAAATGTCTCGGTTATCTAATGCTGCTATAACAGAAATACCACAAATTGATGTCTTTAACAGAAATTTATTCTATCACTGTTTAGGAGGTTAGAAGTCCTAATTCAGAATGCCAGCTCCAAGGGAAGGCTTTCTCTGTCTGCTCTGGGGGAAAGTCCTTCTCATCAAACTTCCCCTGGCCTAGGAGCTTCTCAGTGCAGGGAACTGGGGTCCAAAACATGTACTTCACTCCTGGTTCTTCTTGCTTGGTTGTAATGAGGTCTCTCTCCTCTCTGTTCGCTGCTCTCTTTTTTGTCTCAAAAGAGATTGACTCAAGATACAACCTAATACTGAAGACTGTGTCCTGCCTCATTAACATAACTGCCAATAATCCCACTGCATTAACACAGCTGATAGCTCACTCTCAAATAGAATCATAACCACAGGCATAATCAAACCAAAAAACCCATTGCTCGTAGTGACCCCATAGGACGAGTAGAACTACACCATAGGTTTTCAAAGGAGGGGCTGATGGAGTTGAACTGCCAACCTTTTGGACAGCAGCCAAGCTCTTAACCACTGCACCACCAGGGCTCTGACCTTATGACATCCAAACCAAAACCCATTGCTGTTGAGTCAATTTTGTCTCATAGCACCCTATAGGACAGAGTAGAACTGCCCCATACAGTTTCCAAGGACTGTCTGGTGGATTTGAACTGCCATCCTTTTGGCTAGCAGCCATAACACTTAACCACTAAGCCACCAGGGTTTCCAAATAAGCACAGAATTTGGTGTCATACAGGTCTGGTTTCAAATCTCGTCTGTGCATTTTTTAACTACATGGCTTTGGGCAAGTTATTTAAACTCAGAGAGCCTCAGATTTCTCATTTTTAAATAAAAAAAGCAGTGCTTACTCAAAAGTTTACACTAAAGAATGAAGTAAAAGAACCCCCTGGATAATGCATGGTACTGAATTTGTCTCATAATATGTTAATTGTCTTCACCTCTTAAATTAGTTTTTGAAGCAAAATGGTCAATGGAGAGTGTTGCCTTTGTGACAGAAGAATTAAAGTCATTCTTTTTTTGCAAGAGCGTAGAATATTTAGAAACCCGTTTAGAGAATGCTGGTATTTTGGGGATGAAAAATGTAGAATGAATTAAATTCATTAGTTTTTCAAATATTCCCTAAGATTATTTTTCAGAATATCTTGCTTGTAAAATAATGACGTTCATGTAAAAAGCCTTACAAGAAATTTCAGTAGGAAACAAACTTATTAAAAGTATTATTAGCTCTTTAATGGGACTCCAGTTTCAATAGTTATGTAAGATTAAAAAAAAATATGGCTGGACTCTTATTAAAATATAAAATAGAAGAAGCAAGGAGATGATTTATTAAACTGGCCAAATCTCTCCGTATTAGTTAGGATTTGGGTTTTTTTTTTTTTTTTTCCCCCTACAAGTATTAAAAAACAACAAAAAAAACATTGCCGTCGGGTCAATTCCAACTCATAGCAACCTTACATATAAGATGGGCAAAAAAGAGAGTGGAGGCATAAGGCCTTTAAGACATTGTCACTTCTGGCTTCATGTGACCGGCCAAAGCAAGTAAAAAAGCTGAGTCCAAAGCCAAAGGACCAAGAAAGCACAGTTACCCACAGTGAGGCCAGGCAGAGGTGGAACAGGGTGAATGAAGAATTGCAGGGGCAGTTCAAACTATCACTGGTACCACCATGGCTTTATGAGAAGTTTGTTAGTAGTATATGACTAGCCACGGGGTTAAAATCATCATTCATACATTTCTTTATTAATGCTGTCAATAACCAAACAAGTGTTTGAGGGATATCATGTTCTTCTGTGAAGTTAGAGAGTATATGACTCACTCTAGATTTAAAAACACTGCAATTATTACTTCATTTATTCATGTGTTCAATAAAAATTGTTGTTGAACCTTAATTATATGGTAAGTTACTTGGCAAATATCCTCCAAAATTTAATTGTCTTGTACCCAATGGTTCTCTATAGTAAATAAAATGATCTAGATATATGATTTACAAATGATTAATCTTGGAGAATTCACCAGGATGCTTGTCATGGGTTGAATTGTGTCCCCCAAAAATATGTGTATCAATTTGGCAAGGCCATGATTCCCAGGATTGTGTGACTGTCCACCATTTTGTCATCTATGTGATTTCCTATGTGCTGTAAATCCTCTCCCTATGATGTCGATGAGATGGGATTAGTGGCAGTTATGTTAATGAGGCAGGACTCAATCAACAAGATTGGATTGTGTCTTGAGCCAATCTGTTTTGAAATATAAAAGAGAGAAGTGAGCAGAGAGACATGGGGACCTCATACCACCAAGAAAGCAATGCCAGGAGCAGAGTTCATCCTTTGGACCTTAGGTTCCTGTGCTAAGAAGCTCCTAGTCCAGGGGAAGATTGATGACAAGGGCCTTCCTCCATAGCCAATAGAGACAGAAAGCCTTCCCCTGGTGCTGATACTCTGAATTTGGACTTCTAGCCTACTAGACTGTGAGGAATAAACTTCTGTTTGTTGATTCCATCCACTTGTGGTATTTCTGTTATAGCAGCACTAGATAACTAAGACAATGCTATATTACATAAAATAAGGATTTTTTATAGGTGATTTTTGAGAGTCCAGCACTTAACCATTGTGTCACCAGGGCTCCTCTTGTGTACTCTAGACCTACTAACTTACGTGAGATGGCTATCCATTTGGGCACGTTAACCAGAAACAAGTAATATCTCTGTTTCAGATATTGAATATAAACCAAAAAACCAGCCAAGGCGTTGGCCTAATTATTGAAAATACAAAGACACATAATATTAAGGCACAGTCATTGCCCTCAAGGAGCTTACTTTCTAGGATCAAGTCAACAAATTATTGTTGATAGAGTTAAGCAGACTGTGCAATGGGTGAGTAAGGGAACTAACTCAAAGTGAAGTGATCGGGAATGGCTCCTCTGTTGGTGTGATGATATCTGAACTGAGTCTTAATGACAAATAGGAATATTCTAAGTGGCCAAAGGGGAACTGGGCATTTCAGGTATAGGGAAGCATATGTGACAGGAATCACATAGCACGGCCTTTTTATTGAATAGTGAGTAAATTTGCTGAGACCAGATGATGAAGGGCTTTCTTTATCATACAGAGGTGTGCTCCTCCAGCCTGCCATCACCCACCTGTCAGTCTTCTATATCTCTGAAGCTCTGTCTCTCAATGGCAGCTACAGCTAATAGCCTATCCTATAGCCATTGTACCCTTCTTTCTTACTCAGTTTTATTTGAGAGGAGGCAACATGTGTGAATAAGACCTCGATTTCCCTAAATGTTCTCTTTAGGCGATGGTTGGCCATGAGATCCCCTTCTGACAGATGAAGCACAAATGGAAATACTGATTAGCGCCTCTGGGGAAGCTATTGCTTTTCAGATAAAGAGGGACAGGCTCAACTGGTGTGTATTTCTTTCCCTTCTCTTTTTGTTTTTACTTTTCCTCCTTTTCTGGAACATGGGCATGATACCTAGTGTTGTTGCTGCCATCTTGAGAGTATGGAACTAAAAACCAAACACTGAGGGTAGTGGGACAGTGAAACAAAATAGAGGACATGTGGTTCTGTAATGACATCATGGAACCACAAAATCGGCTCTGGACTACCTCTTTCCGAAATTCTTTCATTTTGAGGGAAAAATGAACCTATTACTTGGCTAGGCCATATTTTTTTGGAATGAGTTGCACACTGACAAAGTATCTACAAATAAAATAAATATTGGGGGTGTATATTGGACTTGGGATTATGAAACATTTCTATTTGCAGAAAATGCAAAGATAACAAGAATGTAGCTTTTGTCTCTTTTTAAATCATACTCAAAGAAAAAACCTTCTGTTTCAAAAGTAAGTATTTCTTAGTATCTGTGAGCCAGCTGTCCAAGTACCTGAAGATATCCACTAACCTTCCATGGAGGTTCATTTAGTCATCTCTGCACTTTCTATCCCAGTTCATTTAATATCCCTCATAACAGTGGTTTGATTTCGGAAAGTATCTAAAATGCCAGGGTGCCCTGGCCCATCATTAACCCCCAGTGATCTTGCCTACAGAATAACACTGTTCTAAATCCAATTCTTGCATAAGAAACTTCTTTATAAAGAGTCTGGCCCAAGACATTTTCACTCAGGAGTTTAAATTTCCTCTGTGTTAAAAGGATATCATATATACTGATGCTTGTTGGATGTGGTAGGGCTTGGCACAGACTAGAGAGGCATTCCAAAGGAGCAAGTGCTCAGAACATACTCATTTTCAGCGAGGCTGTTCTTTTTCTTTGAAGCATAAAGGAAGGTGCATTAGGCAGTTCTTGCATATAAATTAACCTCTGGCATGAAGTGGGAAAAACACCTGGCATTTCTCTCTAGGTAAATCTGCTTCTGTTTCTTCCAAGAAGCAACACAGCGTCTACTCAATTACTTCCTGAATGAAACAAATAGTTGGAGATTTTCTTTCTCAGTTGAAAGGAAAACTTTTTGCTATCTATAATAATCTGAGAAGAACTCAGACCCTCAGGCATGTGTTACTTCTACATGATCACAGCTGGGCCTTGTTGATCACTTGATTGAATCATGCACCTCGGATCTCCCCATGTGGGGAAAACTAATGCTGGCATGAGCAGCTGTGCTTCTTTTCAAGGTTCAAATATTCTCATTTTCTCTACTGGTGATGAAAATTTTCAGACAAAATAAGAGACAACTGAGATCTGTTTAAAAAAAAAAAGTTTTCCAAATGGGAATGAAGTTGTAAGATAACTTTTTCTTCTTTCTATGATAAGTTACTTTCTCTTTTATACACAATTTTTTTTTTAACTTTACAGCAAACTAAGTTCGAAAATCTTTTTGCAAGATCCCATATGCTTATGATTTCCTTAGAGATCAGGCTGTGTTCAAGTCTCACACCGCTGAGCTGTGAAAGCTTAAAAATAAATTCAGCTTGCAAAAAAATGTGCTGATCTACCAAGGAACAGTGCTTTTATTTCTCATGAGAAAATTTTTATTGAAATAATGGGAATAGAAAAAACAAGGTCTTAAAGATGGAAATGGTCTTAGAGGCCATGTAGTTTGACATCTAAAGTAAATTCTGAATAATTTCTATCGACTTCTGAATAATAGCTTTTTCATTCCATGCCATTTAGATACCGAGAATGCTTTAACCCTGACAGTGCTTTGAAGGTAACATGTTAATTTAAATAATGTGAACCTAAATAATGTCATCTAAAAAGTTTTTTAATAAGTAATTTATTTAGTCTACTTCAAAGGTCAATTTTCTAAACATCACAGTGAAAATATTTCCATTTATTTTTATTTTGGTGAAGTTATACATCAATATAAATAGTTTCTCGATTAAATTACTAATCATAATTTGATTCATTAGTCAGTTTTGAGACCAAGACAAATTGTTTCTATTTGTCAGTTCTAATATTTTATTTTGTGGTTATTATTTATAATAATTATAATTTTCCTGGGTCAAATTATTGTGTGTATTTATCTCTTTGCAAATGTGAGAGATGTTGTGAGACAGACAGAAAGAAATAGATATGGGGAGAATATTGAAAGGGAGAAGGGAACAAAGAATGGCTAGAAGGAAGAAAAAATAGAAAATGATGAGAATATAAGAACAAAAAACAGTCAAAAAGACAACAACATAGAGAAAGAGAGTGTGATGTCAAGAGAGAAAATAATATTGGCAGTATCATGGCTGGTGACCCAACTCAGGTCCTTCTCGTGGCTGGATCCTTCGTCCTCCCTAGCCATAGAAATTTATACCAGTCACAGCTCTAGCCATAAAAAAGTGAGATTGGAGCAGTTCTCTGGTCCAGGGGAGCACTTTAGTCCCTTTACCCAATATGAACTAAAACATAGCTGCCTCTGCCAGATTCTAGACCTGGAACTAAGCAGGTCTCTCACTTCAGCTTTTCATTTCTGTATCACCAAGTTTCATCTGTGTTTGAGTGTGGCTGTATTTTCATTACTGCTTGTCTCCTTTTTAGCTATCATTATTTTATATTTGTATGGGAGAAATATGAAGCCCTGAGAGTAAACTTTCAAGCCATCTCAAGTATAAGACAAATCATGATCCCATATGAATGAATGAATTAGCACAGATACACTGTATATCAGGAACTTAATGTTACCTTTTTAGTCACTGGGATATTCCATTTTCTACCTAGAAATTGTAAGTGTTTATACTCTTTAACCATCTTTTCTGGAGTCTGTGGGTGGTACTAAACAGTTGGCTACTAACCAAAAGTCTGGCAGTTCGTAACCCATCCAGAGGCAACTTGAAAGAAAGCCCCAGTGATCTCCTTTTGAAAGATCATGGCCACTGGACACCTTATGGAGTGCAGTTCTCCTCTGAAGCATTTGGCGTTACCATGAGTTGGAATTAACTCGATGCCAACTGGTTTTTCCATGTTTTTTATGTATCTTAGACTTGTTTCTTTTATAATCACACTTATTCTTTTCTTTCAATATTTTAAATTAAATTAATACTCTTTGCAAAAGCCTTGAATATCAATAGGGCATACACAATAGAAAAATGGCTCTCTTTGTTATAAACGTTTCTGTTAAGCTACAGTTCAGCAACACTAATTTGTAGCTACAAAATATTGGGCTTTCTAGTTGTTTACCAAGATTTGGGAAGCTTACAAATTATTTAGTGCTTTAAGTCATTTACAAATGCACTTTTTATTTATTTGACATTACTATTCATTTCCTCATAAAGGGATGATTTATGTTGGCTTTCGTTTTTACATTACCCATGGATCCTAGTCTAAGCATCGATGTCATCCACCAGGTCTTGGGAGTTGTGAAGTCTACCCTTAGAGAGTACCTTCTTTAATTAGAGTCATAAAGCCTGGACTCGTTCCCATGACTTTTGTCGTAACCCTAGGGTGTCCTTAAATGTTGTATTATCAGCACTTATCTAAAGCAGAGCGATTACAGTCTATCCAAATCATCAAAAGATGGATGAGCTTGCCACTGAGAGAGAATAGTGAAGGCAGCTACAGGTGAGATGCTGGCCAAGATTTATAATATGTGATTCCCAGGACATTAGAGGAAAAAAATAGACTATGATCCAAAATCAAGGCAAATATTGTGAAGACTGTACTTCACAGGGTATATTTCTGAAGCTCAAGTCGACTGTATGGTCAGGGCTGTTGAGTAGAGAGAGCCAGAAGTTGAAATCAAACACCCAGGCTTGCATTCTGGTTGTAAATTTCATTGCTTTAATTCAACAAATATCTATCATGTACCCACTATGGAGCCATGGTGGTGCAGTGGTTAAGAGCTACAGCTGCTAACCAAAAGGTCAGCAGTTCAAATACATCAGCCACTCCTTGGAAACCCTAAGGGGCTATTCTACTCTGTCCTATAGGGTTATTATGAGTTGGAATTGACTTGAAGGCAATGGCATTTTTTTTTTTTTTTTGGTATCCACCATGGGCCTGTCACAACACAAAGTCCTAGAGATGTAACTAAGAACAAGACTCTGCTTTCATGAAGCTTAATTGAGTAATGATAAAAATAATTATTTAGTAACAATTGTGATGAGTGCTACACAGAGGTGGAGCATGCTGGTAGTGCTCAAGAGCAGACCTAAGAGAGGTTTGGAATGGGGGTGGGAGGTTTCCCTGAGAAAATAAAATTTAAACGTAAACTTGCAAGATGAGTAGCTGAGGACAAAATGCAAAGGAGGATAGAGTTCTAGGCAGAAGGAACAGCACGCTGACTTGCTCTGGTAGGCATGGTTGGCAGGCCCAGAAGACTCAGAGTCTGCGGGCAATTTAAGTGGCTTATGTCTCTTCCATGAAATTCTATTATAGTGATACCTTTCTACTATTGACATAAAAAATGAATAATCTAAAGTATATAAAACAACTAGTGTGCAAATGCACACAGGGGAAGACTGAAAAATATAATCACAACTTTGATATATGAAATTGGATTTTATGGCAATTATAGAGTTTTAGAAGTGAAATGGGACTTAGAAATTGTCCTGGACAATACTTTCTTTTATAGATGAGGCCAGTAAGATATAAGAGTTTTTTATATACCTTAGATTACAAAGTTGCTTAAAGGCAGAGCTAGTAATGCCGATTATGCTCTCTAATTCATTGTTCTTTCTCCTATACAGTTAAGTTTCCCATTGAATTATTAGTTTATATAACATATTACTCAAGGTTACATATCGACTATTGAAGTCGGGATTCAAACCCTGGTCTGTCAGATGCAAAATTCATGTTCTTTTTACCAAACCATAGTGATGCTCAATAAATGAATGAATCAAATTGTATAAATGAATGAGTGAATAAATGCATGAAATGACACAACCAAATTATTAATTAGTCAGTGTTTTGTTTGGACACATAATAATGCTTTTAAGAACATTTTTAACATCTCATTTTTTTTTTCTTTAAAGCAGAAACCAACTCTGGCTATATAAGTTAGAAAGAGAATTTATTGTAAGAACTTAAAATTGGTGAGAAGCTTGATGAATAAAAATCAAGTGTTCTGGAGCTTTGCAGCAAGAGCAATTGGGCCAGGATTTTGCTGCTATCTCCATTACCACTCCCATGACAACCAAGAATACATTCCAGTCATCAACTCTTCTTTGGTGCTTATTTTACATTAAAAAACCTTGGTTAAGAGTGTGAGATTGACTCAACCAGGGTTAAATGCTTCTGCCAGGAAGTACAGAGATAAAGGAACATCCATCTTCAATTTCTGTACTGGAAAAGGAAGACTATTCCTGTTACAAGCAATGGGGAATTTCTGTAAAATAAGAACAGTGGTTGGATGTTAGACAGCAAAATAGTAAAAGATTCCATTACAGTACATTTTCTGAATACCGACAGGTGTAGGAAGTAAAGTAGTAAATAAGTTTTGTGTCATCTAGTACTTTAAATTTACCTTAGGAGAGTATTCAGCGATGCTGTAAGAAGGGTTAATTCTAAACAATTAGCTTAAAGCAAGAGGGAAGATTGTGCAACATTAATAAGGTCAGTAATTCTAAAACTACATCAAAAATGAGAGCCATGAACTAAATATGCAATATATATATTTTTCAAATTTGAAAGATAGCAGCTTTAATATCCATCAAGTGACCTATTACACGAGAGTATAGAAGTGTTAGTGAGAGAGAAAAGTAAAAACTGAAGGCTTCATAAAATAACTTTTTTTTTTTTTAGAATTATAGTTCAGTTGTTGAGGCAGTAGAGATCACTACAAAGAACCCAAATCAAATTATTTATATTGTGGAAATGAATGATAAAATTAAATATGACATTTTGTAAAAGAAACACACAGTTAATTTTTTTTTTAACAAAAGTTTTGTTTATATCATTTCTTTGAGCAGAATAACATTTCTATAATATAGGGAAAACAATGAATAATTTTATCATACTCTTACATATGGATTCATAAAAAATGGGTTTTGTAATTGCTTTCTAGGATAAGGGCTGTATCTTTCCCTCATTCTGTATCCTCTATCACCAGCGACTGCAAGAAGCTAGTTGATTCGGCTCTTCATATCGCAATGATGTACTTTGACAAGGAGACTTCAGGATTACACTATACTCATGGGCAATGAGAATGCTTTGCCATCCTCTCATAGGACTTGGATAAAATACCAAAATTTCTGGGTATTTCCAGCATGTGAATTTCTAGGGGAAAAAATGTCTGACTTAAAGAATCCAGGCTTTCTGTCTACTGTTTGAACTTTTTTTCATGCCCCCTGTGTTCATCAGTGACACATTTCATTCTGAATGCCATAATACTTCCTCTCCAAGATTTTAACAATCTAACAAAGGAAGATGTACGCACCTGTGGAAAAAGATATTATGCATAGCAGTTACCACACCCTGAGCTCCTAACATGGAACCAGGTAAGCACCCTAAACAGTCACTCACTTACTTTTACAAAGACCCTATGAACTAGATATTATTGTCTCAATTTTTTATGGAAAAAAAAATGAGGCTTAGAGAGGTCAACTAAATTGTTCAATATTACTCACTTTCCAAGTGGTGGATTTAAACAGAGATCCTTCACGGACTAAGTCCATCCCACTTCCTCTTAAACCTCCAAACTGGTAATTTTATGCTTCACCCACCCCTAGCAATAAAGCAATCTCTTATCAGATTCATTCCATGCCTGGTCTACTTGTATTTCAACATTTGATCTTCACGGTTTGGCAGAATAATAATTAAATAAAGAGGCTTTGTATGTCACTTCTGTTTGGGAGGCATTTTCGTCAGCTACGGAGACTTTAGGGTCTGTCACTTGGAATTAGGCAGTGTTGAGATTTGATTATCAGGAGTCACCAAATAGGGTAAAATTCACCAAAGGATTGTTGTTGTCGTGTGCTGTAGGGTTGATTCCAACTCATAGCAACCCCATAGGATAAAGTAGAACTGCTCCATGGGATTTCCTAGTCTGCAATCTTTGCCCAAGCAGATCACCAGGTCTTTCTCCCTCGGAATGTCTGGTGGGTTCTAACTGCTGATCTTTGGTTAGAAGATAAGTGTTTAATCATTATGCCACCAGGGCCACCAACTCAAAACATTGTTTGGAATCCCTTTAAAATTTCCCATTTCTCTAGTCCTTTACTTTTTTTTTTTCCTTCTCCGATGTGTGCATACCCACCTTCAGGTTTACCATCACCATTTTAGCTTCACTCTCTCATAAGCAGCTATGTATCGTACACTGTCATGGATTGAATTGTGTCTCCCAAAAATATGTGCTAACTTGGCAATGTCATGATTTCCCGTATTGTCCACCATTTTGCCATTTGATGTGATTTTCCTATGTGTGGTAAATCCTACCTCTGTGGTGTTAATAAGGCAGGATTAGTGGCAGTTATGTTAATGAGTCAGGATTCAATCTATAAGATTAGGTTGTGTCTTAAGTCAATCTCTTTTGAGATATAAAAGAGAGAAGCAAGCAGAGAGACATGGAGACCTCATAACCACCAAGAAATGAGTCAGGAGAATAGTGTGTCCTTTGAACCAGGCGTCCCTGTGCTAAGAAGTTCCTAGAGCAAGGAAGATTGATGACAAAGACATTTCCCCAGAGCCCACAGAGACAGAAAGCCTTACCCTGGAGCTGGCACCCTGAATTCAGACTTCTAGCCTCCTAGATTGTGAGAGAATAAATCTCTGTTTGTTTAAGCCATCCACTTGTGGTATTTCTGTTATAGCAGCACTAGATGACTAAGTAAGACACACACTTACGGTGTTACTCATGGTACATGTAAATGCTATAAAATTTTAAGCATTTTATAATCAAATCATGTGCTCATTATGAAATCTGGTGAAAACTATGAAAGCTGCTTTTTTTCTACTACCAAATTAACCTCCTCGAATACACATTTTTGAAATTAAAATTCCATGTCAAGGGGATATTGATTGACATGTCAGCATGAAAAGGTTAGTGAATCCTCTCCAACCAAAAACAAGTATGAAACTGGGTGAATTGTCAAAAACAGCCATTTCAGAGTTTTGGAAATCAACTAAAGGCATAAAAAATAAACTGAGAAGGATTTATTTATAAAAAGTTATTAGAACCCTGATAAGAACCAGCAATCTACAGTCTTCTTGCCTATGGCTACTCTCATCCTATTTGCCCAGTTCAGGTGAAGTGGCAATTTAATTAGGGTGCATCTGGCCGTAAAACTCAGTAGCTATGCTACCACAGGAGTCCAAAATCATGGTGGTATTGTCAGTAAAAACAGCAAACTTGAGAGAAGATATACAGGGAAAACCTGTGCCTCTATTAGCCCAAGGTTTTGGAGATGCAAATAAGCCATAAATTAATGAGGAGAATCTATAAATGAGAAAGTCATATAAGGACCTGAGCATGTCTTCATACTTTCCTGATTGGTTGAAGTAATATGCAAATGTGCAATGAAGACCAATGTGAGTCAAGCAGAAAGTAAAAGTCTAGGCAGATTTGAGGGCTGCCAGAATTTTGAATGCACAAACATTCCTTCGGCAGAGGGTGGAAACCTTATGTAATCAATGTATTGTAGCACAACCTCTGCCTAAAATTTTGACTGACCACTAAGCCATGAAAACAAAGGGGTGATCCTTGGAAATTAAGTTAAAAAGTAAAAATTAGGGCCAAATTTGAACAAAGACATTAGTGACCATACACCATAGGAGTGACTGATTCTGCAGTTTTAAGCCAGGC